>NC_049171.1:101671430-102306430 GCF_009769625.2 Cygnus olor | reverse complement strand
GCCATAAGAAAGGGAAACCTGATCCTCTTTGTTGGCTTAAAATCAGTGGTGCTTCACTGATTTTCCTTGAGCGATTCTGACTCAGACCTGCTGAGGATCTGCCCTTACCTTCCCAATAACCGCTGCCTTTGTGGTAGTGTTTTCCTTGAAAAGAAATTCAACAAGTATTTTAAAGCCTATCGCTTTCTGCAACTACACGTGCTTCTGTATGAAAGAAGTGTAAGCGAGGTCTGACTGGGTTCCAACTTTTGAGCCACTGGATCTGTACTTTTACTCCTATAGAAATAGTTTGTGCCGAGTATTTTTAATGAGGCACTCCCCCACAGTCCTACTCCAGACCGTTCGGTATGGTGGTTGCACATGCAGACCCAGGAGCGAATAGCTCAGGTTTGTTGCTCAAGCCAAGGAACATGTCAATAGTTAAACCAGCATAAATAGACCAGAGTGAACAAGAGCTTTAATTCGCACGCAGTTTTCATTGGCGAAGGGGCTGTGTTAACATGGCCAAGGCTTGGGAAGGGGCACTGTAGTGGCTGCTGGACTGTGGCAGGAGGTACGGGCTGGGTGCATACCAGGTGTAAAGCAGCATCACTGCACCAAGGCTGATAGAGCCCGCTGATTTACACTAGCCGAAAGTGTGGCCTGTGACTTCTCCCTTGGCAGCAGAGCTAAGTTGTATTGACACCTTTGTGTGCAACAAAGTGTGAATTCTCTCTAAATCAGTCTGATGGGGAGGCTTCAGCCTGAAACCCACCTAGCCTCCCCCTTAGCAGTCCTCCCTGCCTCTCCTCCTGGTGCACGTACAGTATGATTCTTTGATTGATTGCTGCCACCTGATGCTAAGAAAATGCCCTGGGTTCATACTAGGGATTGTTCATTCTATTAAAAGAAACGTAGACGGAGTTTATTTGTCACTGAAGCATTTTCTGCAGATGTTCCTACTTCAGAGATGTTCAGTCAGTTAGGTGTAAAGATGCGCTGAATAGGTCGCCATCACTTAGGGTCAGGGAAATGCTACCCCCAGATGCATAATTAACATGGCTGACTGATTAATTGCCCACTGAAAAATCTAACTACCCATCCAGTTAAATATTTATTTTCAGTCTCTGGACTTCACTAATATTTTCCTCAAAAAAAAAAAAAAAAGAAATAGAAAAATGCACCGTGCAGTTACTCTTTCTAGAAAGGAAAAATGTTGGCCGACATACGATCCTGTGGGGATTAATCACAGTGCTATTCACATTACAACATGCAAAGTAACGTGTGTAATCCAGTCTGACATGAAAAATTGCTAATAACATCCCAAAAGAAAAGACTTATGAATGGCTCTAGTGCCTCAGGAGGAGGGACGATCTTTGGGAGCTCAGCAGTATTAGGAGGACTCTTCTAAGCCCCCGTGGGGCTTCAGTCACTGCTGTGTCTGTGAGCTGCTCTCTGTGGCCTGGTGTACCGGGTCCAGAGGGGCCCAGCCCTCAGATGCGACTCAGGTGCAATGAAGTCAGAACATAAGAGCTAACTCCTAGCCTAAAAGAAAGCGTGCATGTCTTGAAGTGGGTGGGAGGCCTGGAAGCTGGTGGCTCAGGGATTTTGCACTTCTTACTTCATGGCAAAGCAGCATCCCCTAGCTAGAAAACTTTCATATGCACAGGTAGAAGTTATACAAAAAAAAGGTGGTTATCTGCTCAATATTTCTTGCTTTCTAGCATCATGTAGTCAATGACCCTTTCCCCTTGGTTGGCTCCAAGCAATACCAAGCATCATGAATAGTACGAGAGCAGTGGTTGGAAGTGTATGAACAGCAGAGAGTGTCATTTTTATACCAGTGCAAGAATGAGGCAAGTGGGGTGTCTTTGGTAGATGTATTCACAAGTACCCAAGCTACAGAGTGGTTAAGTGAAGCTTTAAGTTATTTCTGTGAGCTGGAATAAGTGAAAGGTAATAGTTATTTTCTTCCCTCCTAATTACTGCTGTAACAAAATGTCTGTGCAAGTGTTTCTTTCTGTGCGGCCTATTAAAAATTTCCACAGCTTGTCTTTGGGAACAAAGAAAACACGTGGAGCCAGATTTCGCTCTTGGAGGTACACAGAGAGCTTCCACAGGCTTCAGGAAACAGACTCTGTCAGCTGATGTCAGGGGAGCTGATCTCATGCTTACCCGGTGGCAGAACGTGGCTAGCAAACTGTTAGTATTTCCCCACCGGCGGTAGGTGAGCTAGGCCCCAGAGCCGTATAGTATCAGGCTAAACATAAACATTTCCAGACAAGTTTTCTGGAAGTGGCTTCTAAAGGCAGAAGAACAAAAGCCCAGGTGCAGGCACCGATCTGGCGATGCGACATGCATCCAGTAACTGAGTGAGATCTGCCCAGGCCTGTGTTGGCCACGGGGACAGTTGGAGTGGACCCTACTGCAGGTCAGAGCATTGCTCTTGCCAGGTGTACCCAGTGTGGGCAAATAATAGCACTGAGGGAGTGCTTACTATTATAAGTGTGCTGGCCAGTGGCCGGCCGTGCATTAGCAGTTCTAGCGCAGTGAAGCCATATTTCCGTGATAAAAATGGAAAACAATACCCTTATGGAGATGACCTCAACGTTGCGACTGACCTGCAGTTTGTTGTGGTGATGGCTTTCAAGTCGTTTAAGGAAGAGGGTAAGAAGGTGGTGCTGATGTCTGAGACAACTATGTAGGGTAAATTACCAAAGTTTGGAGTCAACTGTGTTTTTTAACATTCACTCATTTAGGGGCTTCTGAGTGGCGTGCCCCTGCTAGCAGCCGTTTGGCTCACCTGTGGAATGACAGTGACATGTAGAAAACCCAGATGAGTTTGACACACCTAATTTCTCTTCTCCTGTTATGACTAATCTATGATGAAAGCATCTTTGTGTTGACAAGGAGAGAAGCAACTCCATAGTGAAAAAGTGAGTAACGTCATTTGGAGCACAGTGCGTCCAGTGACGGGGTTGGGATTTTATTTGTAGCCTTCCGAAAAAGAAGGGAAGACCATAGTGGCTCCTGAGAAGGCCATCTTACAGGAGTCTCGTGCACAGCAGCCACAGAACCAAACTGTTCGCGGAAGGCTTGTTTGCTTGCTTGTTTTTCAACTACGAACAACATTCAGAGATATCCTGTTTCTTTGGTAGCTTTCAGCACTGGCTGTGACCAAAGTTAAGCATGAAGGTACAGACAGTTTTCTAGGCATGCATGACATGTATTAGTCCCCACGTAGAGTGGAGAACATAGTCATAAATGCATGGGTAAAATATCAGACAGGGATTTATCTCCTTAAAGACAATTGTGTTTGTTTCCCCTCCTGCTAATTATATCCTATAAATCCCCACTCTCCAAACTCAGACAGTAACATTTTGTTACCTACATTCTGTCAGTAGACTTCACAAAGATCTCTAACACATGTTATAAAAGTTATTGCTATACTACTATATATAACAGCTTTGCATAAGAGAATAGAAGGCTGCCACATTTAGAAAATGCAGGTGCTATGTAAGCCTCTTTCTGAAAGAAAGAACTTAGCTCAGTTTCCTTTGAAGAACCAGAGACTTGAAATTGAAAACTGTATTAATACCATTGTCTCCTTGTATCAGCAGGTTCCAGAGAGATTCCTGGAAGTGGCTCAGATCACGTTACGGGAGTTTTTCAATGCCATTATCGCAGGCAAAGATGTTGATCCTTCCTGGAAGAAGGCCATATACAAGGTCATCTGTAAGCTGGACAGTGAGGTCCCTGAGATTTTCAAATCCCCAAACTGCCTACAAGAGCTTCTTCATGAGTAGAGAGTTCAGCAGCTATTTATGAATGTATGAAAGTAGCAGTCCCCTTCTGATGCCCAAGTCATGTGTGTCTCTATTTTAATTTCATATATATGTGTATCACATACATATATATGTATATGAAATTAGACTGTGATCCCTTCTGGATTTGAGTTTTCGTTCAGTTCCAAGGGGATGGTTATTTTACTTCAGCCTTCGGTTTACTTTTACCCGAGACCCTTAACATTTGGAGAATAAATGGGGTTAATTTTCAGGGAGAAGAGTTTGGAAGCGTGTAAAAGTCTGTCTTAGCAAGTTAGGGCATTATGTTTAAAAACGCTTT
The DNA here is from genome assembly GCF_009769625.2 of Cygnus olor. NCBI lineage: Eukaryota > Metazoa > Chordata > Aves > Anseriformes > Anatidae > Cygnus > Cygnus olor. The sequence continues at coordinate 102,302,326 of NC_049171.1, read as the reverse complement.
GTCAGATTTATTGCTTGCTGCAAAGTGGCATTTTGTCTTAGTGAGACTAATGTCATGGCACAATACTACAGACAATGAAGTTTATATTATGTTTATACTGCTAAAGGTCTGAACTCTGTGGAGTCACTTCATGAGCTTGGAGCTTCTTTTTTTTATTTTATATACTTTTAAACCAATAACTAGATTTTGTTTCATACTTCAAAAAGCTACAACATCTATTTTAGGTACTCACTCCAAGAAGTGGTACCCGAAAAGCAAACCCTATTCTTCATGCTTTCCCTTACAGAAATGATAAATACCCTGCACCAGTAATCAACATGCCAGGTTTTTGTTTTTCTAAATTGCAGCAAGGGACATTTGCACAAATCAAATACCATTCTTGCAGGGTGAGGCCAGTAATTCATGCACAATATTTTATCAACCACTCTAATTTTAGAATACGGTCAGCTTATTAAAACGGAAGCATTTCACTCTCCATAGAGTAAAAATGAAACCTGCAGTGTACTAAATTGCCATGTCTTGGTCTTACTTCAAGTGGCATCAGTCCCTAAATTTATTCTTTTCTTAGTCTGTTCTGCCCCCAGAAATCCCCTTTCCAGTATACAAAGTTTTCTGTCTGTATTTGACATCTGTCCTGAAAAGCACTTTTTGAATGATCTTATATATAGTAGAAGAAAGCATCTTCACCTCACAATGCTGAGGGGAAAAAAAAAAAAAAAAAAAAAAGACTTGTTTGTAGCTGTAAAATATAATTAGTCTTTTCCTAATCAGAAGAATAAAAATTACATTTTCATAAAAATCTAATCAAGCATATACAAAAATCACAGGGTCCTCCTGGCTATGCAGGTTTTAGATAGCCAAATTGGATTTTTTAAATTACTGTAAGTGCAGCTTAAAACAAAACAAAACAAAAATCTATTTAAGCAATGTGCTGCACTTGTCCTCTGAAGCTGGAGCTAGTCTTGACCAAAATCTGAGCTACAGTGTAAAATCCGTGATGGATCTGGATTCGCCTGAATGCTATACCACGATATGTCAGCACACGGAAAGAAAGCTAGCTGCTAGTTCTTGTGCTTTCTTCAATGGCTCTCCTTGTCTCACGTTTTCAGAAAGGTATTGTCTCCAAAAGTTTGGGGGAAGGTTGAATATGCTATAGCACTCTTTGCTATTGTATTTGTCATTTTCTCTGTCGTCTTTTGTACAGATGCAGTAAGAATTTATTGTTATCGTCAATAGTATTTTCCCCTACATAATTCAGTCTGAGTCTAGAGGAAGTTCCTAATTAGCTGAGAATTGTATTTAGACCATCGAGGATATTGATATCTTATTTCTTTATTTTAAAATTACATTTTGACTTTGGAGAGTGAAAGTTTACCCATGTGACTGAAGAGCTGACCTGATCATTGCAATTTCACTTCATTTACAAATACTGCTGATAGACAGAAATGTATGAAAGCAATTATTGTCAGCAGAAAGCCTTAAAAACCTGCTGACTTCAAATTTTAAACAGCACAATCCTACGATTCCCTGTCAGTATTTTCAAGCACTGGCAGTATCTATGGAGTATAGGCAATGCAGACAATAGCATGGGATGAAGTGCCAACATTTTCACTATGCATTAAAAGCAAAACAAATCTTCTTGATCTTAGACTCCCTGAGAGTACCTAATACTGTACATATCCTCACAGTAGACAGGATGTGTCTTTTTCTTTCTTTTCTTGTGTTTTGTTTCCTTTAGTTTTCTTTCTTTTCCCTTTTTTTTTTTTTTGGTTTTCTTTTTGTGTGTGTGTGCATGATTTGGTAAACATTACACTTCATAAAGATGTAACTCCAGTGAATTCTGAGTAAGAAAGGATGAAAATTGTATTCATGCACTTTTTTTTTTTTGATTTATGGGAAGAAGTGGCATAAAATGCTCAAGTTTTAATATAGCAAGTTCATCATTGGCATACCATCAGATACAAAATATAACACTGCATTGTCACCTTGGACGTAAGAAAGCAAAGCCATACTTTAGTAATACTATGTGGACATACTACTAGCTACCATCTTGATCTGTGATTTTACCGTTACTTTTATTATGTTTATTATTATTATTATTATTAATATTAATATTAATATTATTATTTGGCTGCAATGTGATTCACATAATCTAAATAAGTGAAATAGTGTACTCAACAGTTGATGTTGTTGCATTTATTTATTTATTTATAAGTAGCATAATCTCAATAGTAAATGAGACATAGGAATTAGGAGTAGAAATTTCATCTTAAAAGAAAAATAAAACCTCCTTGGTCTGAAAAAGAAACACATGATAATTTCATTTCAGTTATGTGATTTTCTGCATTTTATAGCCATATTGCCTTTGTGCCTCCGAACACACCTAAAATTATAAATACATGGCATAGCTCCTACTAAATTGTAAGCAGAAAAGTGCTTTTTTTTTCAAATGATCCCAATACTATTTCACTAAAATGGCTAAAAGGCAGGAGGCTACTTTTATTGTAAAGAGAAGCTTACATAGGGAAAGAATTTCAAATTCCATGTAGAAATCCCATGTTGCCATTCATTTACTGCTAATTCAAATTTATTTCTGCATATAAACTTGAGGTTATAGTCTGTGCCTATAGTCTAGACCTTAAATGCACCAGCGGAAGGATAAAAAAAATCCTTCAAAATACCAGTTTTTCCCCCACAAGTACAATTGTTCTTGTGCCTTCTGTGGCTTACAATTTTCATCTTTTAAACTTTATTTTTCAATTACTACAGCTGCAATAAACACTAATTTTTTTTTTTTTCCAGCTGTTTGACATACTGTTGATAGCTATGCATATTTTGTGTCTTTTTAAAAATTAAAAAAAAAAAACAAAGCAGGAGAATACGTTTTTGAAGAAGAGAATTTTTAGAACAGTTTGATAACGCAAATTATTTTTTCTCAATTGTTTGAGCAGCATTCAAGTTTTGAAAATTCTTGTAGAAGCCAATTTTTTGTAACTGTGGTGCAAATCTTGTGTTTTCTTAGCCTGATGAAAAGTAGTATAGAAGCAATATTTCATACGTGACATATGTGCATATACATATACATATGTAATCACACAGAATGTGTGTATGTATGTATATATACACAGAAACACACACACACACAAAATATGCGTATGAAGTGAAAAGCTTACCTTTTTCCTATCTAGATTAAGAACCTATTTTAGACATTTGTTATGTTTTGTGAAAAGAATGTTCTATTTGAAACTACAAAACATTTAATTCTTACTGTATCTCTGGTTGTTTAATGGGAACGTTTCACATTTAATGGTAAACATGTGGAAGATGTTAGAATGTAGTAATTATTTAAGACAGTGTTCACCCATGTATTCCTGAGGTTTGCTTTGTGCCTCTGAGTATTATTTAATTAAAGTGTTTTAAGTTTGCAGAATCTTTGTTACTGTACCAGGTATGTGGGTGAACATTGAAAACCGAGGGGAACTTTTATAAAGCAATGTAAATATTCAACCTTAAGGCTGTTCTTGCGTAAAGACATAAGATTTTAATAACTACATTCTGAAAACATCTGTTGAATTTATAAGAAACACTACAGTAACTGTATAGATAGTTGAAAGCATTCTTGAAAATCCAGCTCTCTACTTTTAAAAGTTAAGTCTCTTTCATCAGATGTCAAGGGAATGGGTAATACAGTTTCTGTAAAATTGCAGAATTTTTTTCTATGTGTAGGAAGTCAGTTAATAGAAAAATGTTTTTTTCCACAGGTTGATATTAATTAAGAAATAAAGGTGAAGATTTTGTGGCTTTAAAGATAGGATTTTCACCAGCAGCATTGAAAGATTATACATATATATATATACAGAAAGATATATATATATATAAAAATGGAAAGTGGTTTACAAAACCCCCAAAAACGAGCACTGTACATGAGAAGTGAAAGCAAAAACTATATTTGCCATGTGTATTATATAGTAATCATTGGTGTTGATAGTGCAAATGTTTCCTTCTGGTACCAACTATGTGTTTGAAAATTCCAATACGCATTGTTTTCAAAAAGCTCCCCTTAAGGAATGTAACTGGTTTATATGAGTAAGCAGTTACTGTATTGCACTTAAATGTTCTGTTGAAGGAAATGCAATTTTGTTTTCTGTAGAACTGTTGGTTGTAAACCATCTATAAACTGAAGCTAAAAATGCTCATATTTAGAGCTGGGATGAAAACTGGTATTTAACCTTTGTATCTTCTTAGGAATATCCTTTTTAGTCTACAAAAGGTGGTGGCAGTATGACTTTATTTAGTCTTTTCATCTGAGCCACAGTCACCTCTCCCTCCCGAAGCAGCCACCTTCCAAATGCACAAATATACTGGGATATGTAGAAACAAATCTAGAAGAAACAGCGAGCTTACATTTTTCTCTAAAATCCATCCTTTCTGCATTAAGTGTACCACTTAAGTGAAATATTAGACAAACACGATAACCATCTCATTACCATGTAAGATGTAAGAGTCAGAAACTGAAAAAGAATGAAAAAAAAAGAAAAAAAAGCCTCTTTAGGTTGGTTTAAATGCTGCCCAGAAGAGTCAAAGGTTAAGGGTTAAACTGATATTGTCCCAGCCATTACTCATATGTATATAGTTACAAAAGTGACAAAACACTGCCTTTATATTATTTAGCAATATGTTGTAAATAGCATTATTAAGCTCTTTTTTTTTGTAATAAAGACCCTTTAATTTGAAGATAGTACAATAATTGAACTGATAAAGTCAATTTTTGATTTTTTTTTATTTTATTTTTTAGCTAGAGGCAATTTCAACTGTGGATTTTTTTGTTGTTGTCTATTGTTCTGAAGACTTTGCATAATTTATTGGTTTAATTTATCCTAATTTATTTGATGAAGGTGTACAATTTTGTATTACCAAGGATGTACTGTAATATTAATTGATGACAAGATAAAACAATAAGACTCCCCTGTCTGTTTGAAAAAAAAATAAAAAAGGTGCAGTAGACAATTGATTGAAAAAAAAAAGTTACAATTCTAGCTTGGCAGCTACTAAATTTAAGATAAACACAGGAAAAATGTTTTTGGGGGGGTGGATTTTATTTTGTGTGTTTAAAGCTTTTGTATACTCTCCAGACTTTTACCTTTTTGCTTTGTACCACTTAAAAAATACAGTAGTTCAATTGCCTTGTGTGCCTTCCATCTTCTCTAAACTGAATGTATGTGCAGTATATATGCAAGCTTGTGCAAAATAAAATATAAATTACAAGCTCATTGCCATTGTTTATATTTCTTTCCAAAAGTTGATGTTGCCCAGTATCAAAAAGGGAATCACTAGAAACTCTCTGCTGTGGCCAGGCTGTATCTAGGATTGTAGTCCTCTGCAGGTTTTCTCTCCCCCTTAGTTAGAATTATTTATTAATGAAACTGCCAGCCCTCTTGCAAAATGGATATAATGATTTATCTAATCCGGTGTCCTACCTCCAGCACTGGTTAAGATAATGAATGTTATTTTGCAACAGTCTATCAGACAAGGAGTAACTCCCTGCACCAGACATGCTATGTCTGAGGCATACAGAGCCTCAGACATAGCCAATGTAGCCACCCTGAGCTAGAAAGTTCCTGTCTTTGGGATATTTAATCATTTCCTGAGTACACCTGCCATGCTGGTGTCCTGCAATAGGGATTTCCACCAGTTAGGTGAATACAGAATAATGCTTGGTTTGGTGTGGTTTACATTTCCTCCTTTTATCAACCTTGTTAGTAGTAGTGCCCACATTTCATTCTCTTTATTTCAATCTATCCCTCTTTCCTGGATCGCTTCCTTTTTGAGCTGCATAATCATTAGCACTGTATATAACTAATCTGTTCTCACACATTTCCTCAAAATGCAAGTCTCATTTGTGCATTGTTTTTCTCTAGTCCTTCTCTCTTTCTGCTGCTTCATGTGTATCTTAAAGTCTTGAGGTTGAATGAACCACTGAATTAAATTATTGTTTGTGTTTCAGATATGAATGGTATCTTTTTGGCTTAGAATTGGTGCAGATGGCAGTAAAATGGTAATTTATTTGGATTGCAAATATTCTTGCAAGAATTTTTTGATTTTAAAGGAGGACTATGTTAAAAATATGTTTTCATCTGAGGTCATTTACTTTCATAATCTTCACAGATTCCGCCTCAAGACACTGTAGACTCGAGCTGGAGCATGAAAGCAATGTTAGCTACACTGTAATAACCTAATAAATACTTCATCTCTGCAACAGCAATTAGAACTTCATGTCTTTTTATACAGTTGGAATTGCATTTGCTGGGCTGTATCAACAGCAGGTGTAAAGGAGATGATGAAGTTGCACATGTGTAACTGGTAGTCCTTGAGGTGTGAGATCGTCTCCGATCTTATTGCAAACAATCTGCCTCATATCTATCTACATTACCAAGCCAGCTTACTAGAAGCATTGTCAGGTCAAAATACTTGACATTCAGGTCATTTCTTAAGGAAATGCTGCCCCACAGCACTATTTGTCTGTATATTCGGGAGACTGCTAAGACTGTGGCACAGTGATCGGGGTAGGCTGAAGTGTCTGAAATGTCAAGAATCCTGGCTCATCTGCTCCCGAAAAGCTCCAGCCTTGAGGAGGTCTTCTGCCAGCCTTGGTTCAGAGCAGGCATGGGCATCCCAAAAACGCTTTCCTTGGAGGAAGAAAAAAAGGAGGAAAGCTAAAAAAAGGCTGAGGAGACCCAAATTAGATATCTGCTTAAGCATTGCCTAGCAAAGGCTTACACGGGCAGCCAAGGATTATGTGGAAGGGCTCATTTTTGTGTTAGGCAGCAAGAGTTAACTCAATGAAGGAGAGGGAGATCACCCTTAGGTACCCAAATAATGGACCGAAGGATAAGATCTGCATGGGTAATTGCTAGCTCACCCTGTGCCCAGATCATTTTTTCTCTCAAATATACTTGTTCTATGAAATACATTTTACCCTGCAGTTGAAAACACACAGAGCTCTAAATAAGAAATCCTGGCTATTGGCATCTCATAATACTGCAGGAGTTCAGAGCTAGACTGGAACTTGGCAAGTGGTCCCTGTCACTGCAAAGGGCCAAATCAACTTTCCCAGGCTTCGAGCACCCTGAAATGATCCAAATTCTGCAGATCTGGCCATCTGTGCTTGGAAATCCTCAGTTCCCCTAATACCTGGAATTTTTACAATAAGGAAGATAGCGCGTTCTAGCTGTAAAATCCTTAGGAAGACATGAATCATCTCTGGCCAAGGCAAGCGGAGCGGTTTTATGCCACTGAGACCATCGGGAGGAACTGGGGTCCTTTACATGACGAATTACCAGGAGGCTGAACGTGGAACATGGCATTTTGTGATTTGAGAGCCTGAAAGAGTTAATTGCTCTCATTTTCTTGGTCTGTACCCTTATTTATGCCCAGTCTAGGTTGTGCCAACACAATTTCTATGGAGATGATCTCTTCTGATCCAGTCTTCCCTCTTTGTTAGGAGGGGAAGGGAACTGGCTGGTGAGTTGCAGCATGCGACTGCTTTTAGGAAACAACGGCGAGCACATCCCTCGCTCTGCGACGGGTTACAGTGTTTCCCCAAACAGACTAATCTGATTCAGTTTTAAAATATGGCGCTGGGTTTATTTTAAGAACACAATACGGAAAATAAATTAAATCTTCGCTAGAGCTTATTGTTCAGCGGGGATGGAGGGCTCCCATGGTGGTGGCAGCACTGCTTGATAAAGGGGGGTGTGTGGGGGGGGCTGCTTCCCTGCCTGGTCCAAGTCTCTGACCCTCTGGGCACGTTGCGAGGCCTGTGTTTCAATAAAAGTGGGGGCAAAGGGGGGCTGAGAAGCTGCCTGTTAAAGCCTGATTGATCGGTGGGGTGCAGAAAACCCATCATTTGTCACACTGCAAATTTCTGTGTACAGCCTACTAGTATCCCTAACACACGTGTGCCTCAAAGAGGTGAGAGAGGTATATTATATTTACTTTTTTGTTGTGATTTTTTTTTAAGCCATCCAAATGAATTCTTGCTGGCTTAGGCTAGCCTGTCTCTTTCCAGAGCTGCAGAGCAGAGTGAGGCACCAGCTCCGGTGCAGAAAAAAAGATCCCCCACCTCGTGCTGCCCAGAGCCTGGGAGAATGCGATTGCATTTTCATGAATAAATCCTAGGCAAGTGAATAGTGGTACTTTCCCATTTATTTGGGAGTCACTGTGAAAAAACAAACGAACAAGCGCTTTGCTTCCCAACAAAACACATGAAAATGAACTGCTGTTCACACTCAGAGGCAGTTAATTGCATGCAGAGTTTAATTTTATTCTTTAAAATTAGACTTAAGGTTGAGTCCCTCGCTAGGGGAAAAACAAAAAACAAACAAACAAACAAAAAAAAGATGAGAGGGAAAGATGACACAGATAGCTAAAGAAATACTACCAGCTCCAATGTAAATATGTTTGCAGTTTGTAAGAGACCTGCCAGTCAAGCAGCTGTGGGAGGTAACAGGGGAGAACGCATGAGAGGAAAAAGTCTTGTGGCAACAGTGGCCAGTTTCATTATGGCCACTGCCAGACTGTGAAACAACTCTTGGGGCTTGAAATCCTATTGCCTATTAAAACTGGGCATGACAGCTCTTTTTTATGCTTCACCAACCAGAGATGGAACTGTGTCCTAGGGGAAATAAGGAAAAATATTTATTACAAGTGTTTAACACCTTTTAGTACAAAACAACCCTAATATGCAGCACTCAAGGATAATTCATGCCAGCGCATGTAAAACCAAGGGGAATCGCTTATCAGCTCAATAATTTGGTCAGAGCTTTTAAAGGAAGAGATGAAGCTCCGGTCAAAACCCTGAGCCCAGATTTCTCTGAAGTGGAGGCACTTTAGAATAATACTTTCATATTTTTACCATTTCTGGGTGATGGACACAAAGCTGGGAAATCACAGCCCCTGTCCAGGACTGTGGAGTGGCTGTTCAGACCAGGGATGTACCTGTCCTCGTGCGTGCCAGAGGCCCATGGTGTGCTCAGGGGAAGCCCCCGGCATGCTGCAGGAGGCTCACACAGCCCGCGAGGCTGAGGCTCAAACCTCTGTCAAGGCTGACTGGGAAAATGCAGGCCCCAATCTTGCCTCAGATCACAAACAGCCAGGGAGCCTAAGGATGCTCGGATCAAGGGGTGTATTCCGACCCATCCCTACTAAAACATGTGCAGCTAGAGTTGGCAAAACCTGACATAAATTTCCCAGCTTTCTTACATGAATCTGGGTGTTACGGCAGCACCTCCTCCCCGGGACCCCCGCTGCGGGGCCAGGAATAGCGCTGGGCCCTCCAGCCACCTGCCTGGCTGCGGGGCTGCTGCCAGCCCTCCGCGTTACTCATTAACATCCGCTGTTACTCGTTAACAGAGCGAGGGCTTCGCGGGCAGCCCTCGCAAAGCCCCTGCTTTAAATTGCGCAAGCTACGTGCTGCTGCCGTGCCCGGCCTGTTTCCGAGTAGGGACGGTGCTTTCCGGCACCCCTTCCCATCCCGATGTTTTAAAGCACTGTTTACCCGCTCGTTTGCTTTCGCAGAACCTGGGGGAGGAGGGACAACCGGCAAATTGGTGAATCCTCTCCCCGAGGATTTTTGTGAGCCCGTTGGCCAGGCCCAGCGCTCACAGGAGGGCAGGGCCTCCTGCTTAGATGGCGTGTGTGCCCTTGCAGAAATTTCCAGAGCGTTGGGCAGCCCCTCGCCTGCCGCAGCTGCCACTCCCGGGGGTGGCTGGCCTTGCCCAGGCCCCCGCTGTGGCCCCTGTGGCAGCCAGGAAAACGTCCCCGGCGGCAGGGAGCTGCCCGTGCCCAGCCCTGCGTGCCCCATGGGAAGGCCGGGGTTGCCCCAGGGCTTCTATCCCAAACCCAGGAGAGCAAACTGCCGGTGTTTGCAGATGTCAGAGCCGTTCTGGGGGTTTTTGAGGAGGGAAGTGGAAGGGGGATGACCGTGGTCTCGACAAGGTCAACGCGGCGGCAGCCGCAGCGAGTCAGCATGTATGTCCACCCCAGAAAAAGACCTAAACAACTGCCCTGCGATTCTGGATATTGGGCCACGTCACTGGCAGAATTCAGGATTTATCCAAAATGCGGTGCTCTTCTTTGTTTGTTTTAACAGATGATATCAGGAATATATCATAATTATTATTGTTATTATTAACCCTGGGGAACTTTGTTCTTCTGTAAACATAAACGAAGTGTATTTATCCTTAACCCGATTTCAAATGACCTGAAAAGAGAATCAAAAAGTGCAAGGCAGCGATACAACAGGGCAAAAAAGGGGGTGGGGCGGGGGGGCAGCGAGAGCGTTGACTGCAAAAGAAAGAAAATTATCCCAATTCTAAGCACTGCTGGAAAAACGTGAAAGTTATTGCCGCACAAAGAACCTCTTGAACTGCTCTGCCTTCCAAAATTTCTACTGCACTCTCTGCAGTTACTTGTGTATGGCAGAAGCAGCATCTTTGTATTATATGAACAGTCTGCTTCATAATCAAATACCATCTGTCGCTACATCTGAACTTGTTTTCAACATCTGTGCGTTCTGGTCTTAACAAAGCTTTAAAAACTAATTCAAAAACTTTCACAGATCACTGACTAAATATGTACATTTACCATCTTTCATATTGGTTTAAAATATTTCTTCTATAGCTGCATCCCCTTGGCTGGGAATAGTTAAGATGTATACACTGAGTTGCTTTATTAAGCTTATTTTCTAATGGCCTTGGGTAGCCAAGTGCAAAAGAGGGACACTTGCTCAGGCACCGAGAGGACCCATCATATTCTTTCTTGGTGCCAATACAGTCCCTTTCTGCCAATGAGAAACCTGAAAGTTGATCAGCTACCATACCCCAATTACTCAAAATGACACTACAGATAAAACTGCAACCAAGGGGAGAATCAACTGTATGGCTTATATGCTGCTAAAGTGTGTCTGAACAAATGGTGAAGTAAAATCATGAGAGCCCTCAGGAGGATAAGTACGTTGTTACTTTGCACATGCTTCAGAAATGTGAAGTACATCTTTACAGAACTTTTGGCCAACCCCCTGGCAGATGTTGACCAGTTTTGCTTATGTATACATCAGTTGCAGAACACTAAAACAGAGATTGGAAATTTTAATTTAGTCAAGGCAGTTGGGCTAAAATGATGGCTTTTGTTGAAACCATTAAATAGAGCTGCCTAATGAAGTACAGTACAGCACTGGCAAACCGAGCCCTGATGAGATGCAGCAGCTTCCAAACTGCAGCCCTGCAAAGGGGAAGAAGGAAGCTTGCAAGTCTTTAACTAAAGTGGAATGGCGACAGCCCTTGTAAAGCTGCATTTGATTTTGTGTTTGAGGGCAGACGCACTTGTACATTATCACCCTGACATTTTAACCATTAGTTGGAAATGTGCCGTTGCAGTTCCTGCCATATATTTCTCAATCCTATTTGTTAGGAAGTGAGCTAATAGACAGCGTGATGAAGTGATCATAAATTCACTTTCAAAGGGCATTTGGGTTCAGAGCCTAAAGATTGAATATGGCAAATTCTTAGGCACGGGGAAGAAGGTGGGGGCCAGGAGGGTCATTCTCACTGATGGGTTCAGTGATTGATTCCACTACAGAACTATATTTGCCCTTTACTTGGCTGTTTAACACAGAATAGCTATAATAGGTTCCCGATCCATTATTCCTCTTCCTCCTACGGTCGGTATGAAGCTGAAAGAAAATATAACCTTGGCTGTGATAAAATAAACTTTAACATTATCAGGTGTTTGGAAATTGGAAGGTGTCTCCTTGCGTTACGTCCATACACACAAACACACACAAAGGGTTATAATATAATCCTCAGCTTTGCCTCTGACAAATGGTTATTGCCATTCAGTATTGGTTTTTTGCTCATGCAATAATATGGTGTCATGCAAGTCTACACAGCCTTGAAATTCTTCTTATTATACGTAGCCTTCCAAAAAACACGTGCAGCATGCTGCTTTTTTGACTGTGATTAGCATCGTTTTTTAAAGATAGGTGGCTTAGAACAAAATTTGCTTTGAAAGAGCAAAAAACGATCTGAAACGCAAGATCAGAATGAGTGTTTTAGCACAAGGCAGCCCCAAAATATTTTCAATAATTAGGAGAGACTTATGTTCCATTTCAGTGTTTTATGTGTTATATAGTATAGAGCAAGTGCCACTGTAGTTAAGTGTTTGTCAGCATTTCCCTTGTAAATCCTGGTTTTCCAGAGGGTTGCTGTAACTTGCCAATTTCAAATCACACTGGGCTAGCACTCACTATACACATTGTCAGCCCAGATGCAAATTTCTGTTGTTGTTATTACCAAAAATGAAATCAAGTGAAGCCACTAGTTTTTAGTTCATGGCAAAAGATAATGCTTTGGAGGTGTTTTGTTTTGTTTTGTTTTGTTTCATTTTATTTATTTACTGCTATTGCTCCTGGTTGGGTTTTTCTTGTTGCAATGGTCTGATTCAAATGGGTTCATTTTGAAAGGGATGTGAAAGGAAATTAGGGTAGGGGTATTTTATATGCCCCAAAATATAAATGAAGCATAGAGGACTCAGGGACAGAAGAGGGCAGCGTTCTGATCTGGTGTGACTTACTTGTGGTCAGGAATATGTTACTCAGGAGAAAGCCTACTGACCCGTGTCCCAAGCTTTGGTCCATTCGGTCCATTCAGCAGCCAAATTTTGCAAGAAAATAAAATTTGTTTGAGTCAGCTGGAGTAACTCATGTGAAGCACAGATGCAAACTTCAGCCTCCTCCCTACGACATTCAGGACTGGCTGTTGGGTTCCTCCAGACCCCATAAACTCTGCACAGAAGGGAACAAACCTCCCTCTTCATTCCCCCCAAAACCTGCACCATCCCACAAAGGGCTGAGGATCGTGCAGGACTTTGGGGCTGTGCTGCAATCCCAACCATCCTCTGCCTGAAAGCAGGAGGGTGCCTCCTCCTGCCGGGAGAAGAAGGAGGAGGAAGGGAAGGATGCTCACTAAATCAGCAAGACTTTTTCTGTTTTATTTGTTTTTGTTTCCATTTTCATGATCAAAAATTATTTTTCAAACTTAAAAAAAAATGCTGAAGCATTGCTCTCCCCTTATTGATTGAGTCTTTTACTATTTAACAACCATTTGGTTTTGCTAACTGTGGAAGGCTGTACCAGGCTCCCTTGGCTGCTCTCCTTGGAGGATGCAGCCTTCCATCTTTGCAAGCCACAGGCAAAATCATAGCCCCGTCGGAACAGGTAAGTACCATGTCGGCTGTATGGAAAGCTGATGCCGAATTCTGGTTGACAGAGGCACCGTAGCATGTCACTAGTACCACCAGAGAAAACATTTCCCTCTCTGCAAATGACGGTGGGTGTGCCTAGATCCTGATTTTACCAGCACAGCAGTAAATCCAGACTAAAAGCAGATCTACACCAGTGCAGCACAACAGTATATTGTAAAAGTAAGTCATAAAAACAGGCCTAAGGTAGAAGGGTTGCATCTAGGAGGAGTTTACTTCTAGATGTTTACAGATGTAGAGGGTTTTCTGCAAGCAAAGGAACAGGGAGTCCCTGGTCGAACAGGTCTATCGGCTCTTAACAGGAGAGGATAAAAAGTGCTGACACCACGCTCTGGCTGCCTGGAGAAAGCCAAGTTAGAGAAAATGTCCGTATCTTGTGGACACGTGTGGTGCTGTCATCTGTGGGGTTTATCTCGCTGCTGGTGGAGATGTGGGCTATGGCTTGTGAGGGTTGGATGCTCTGTGCTGGAGACTAAGGTCAGCGAAAGGGACTATGACATAGTAGGGTTACATCAATTCATATCATCTGAAGTTTTCAGTCTGCTTATATTAGCAGCAGGTTAATTTTACAAGCTATTTTTCATACGGTTGCCTCCAAGATCTACAGTAATCAAACACCACTTTAGCATAGAAAACAAGGTGCACATTTAGTTATGCACTGTTGTCCCCATCTGGAAAATACTGAAGTGTATTCCACTTGGAAAAAAAGGGCAATTCCCTACCAAGTTAGAGTTAGGCTAGGATACCACTATTTTACTATATCCTAGCTCCAGATTTCCATATATTGATGCATTCCACTACAAAATTCAAGCTTAAAGATAAGATGACCCCAGCTAAATGTCAAGATTTTTCCACACAAAAGAGAAACTGGATTTGCCCTCTGTGTAAGACACACAGCAGATAAAACCAATAATACCTTATCTCCTCCATGACTTCCTGGCCAGGAGCAGCCGCAATATATATTAAGATATCAATTGACTGTTTATAGGATTAAGTAAGGAATAGCTGAAATCAGCCCTTGCTTTTATTTGAGTTTAATTCATCCAGTCATAGATCTGTCTGGTAACCACCTATAATAAAGTAATAATAACAATAATAATAGAGCCTTGCACTTTTACAGCATCTTCCACCGAAAGCTATCTCAGTGTGCTTCATAAACATTACTCTTGCATCCATCCCTTCAATTCCTTCACTTTCTCCTCATCTTTATCTGTAGAAATTGTAGTAATACCACAGCATGGATAGCTTTACAAATAAATTAAGGCAAGATGTTATTTCAAAGAACTATAGAAAGAGCAAGGTGAAGTTATTGGAAAAATATGAGAGAAATTCAGTAGGCTGAGGATGGCTTTATGTTAATTTTGCTAACATATTATGTGCTTGGTTAAGGATAAAAGAAAATCCATACATTCTGCTCAGTCAGCTGATATTTCTTGTATTAAAGGAACATAAATCAACATATACCACTCAACATGTCTTGTTTTTGAGACAACGAAATAAAGAAGAAAAATGTCCATGAAGAAAGTTTGGAAAGATATGGGATTCATTTCTTTATTATAGATAATATTTTGTAAAATCTCAGTCTTATGATCACACATCTCATGTAAATAAGTCACAGCATTGAAAAGTGACAGGAGATGCGGGTATGGAGTTGCAATTTTGGACTCTGGAATAGCAATGCTGTCTTTATCTATGGTTATATGGCAGCTAGTTCACTAAACACAGTTATGAGACAAATAAGAAATCCTAGCAAATATTGACACAGGTAGTGCCTTCAGTGTCCTGAACTGACTTCAGAACAAGGAAAGAAGAGGGTGTTTGCTTCAGGAAATTCCCCCCTGGAAGGTTAGCCTGTCTCCAGTGGAAGACTTCCCAGGGCGAAATTTCCTCCATGCAGATAGCCAGCACAAATCCTGTATACTGCCAAGTTTGTGGTAATGGCTGCCTCCATCTCAGTGCTTTAATTTAACGTGAAAGGGGAACAGAAAGACAAGGAAAATACTTGGGAATGCACAAAATTAAAGCCAGCGGGCAGATTTCAGAGAATAACGCATAGTAAAGATGAGTCTTCTAAATGAAAAGTGCTGCTAAGCCCCCCACCCCTCAAAAAACAAAACAACAACAACAACAAAAAACACCTACAATCTTCTACGAATATCTGACCAACATCAAACTTGAATCCAGGCTTGAATCAAGTAGGAGTGAAATGCCAGCAGTAACAGGGAAAGCAGAGGGAAAGTGGGACAACTGGTAAGCTCCAGTGGAGAAGCAGGAGGAAGAAAAGAGCCATGGTCCATACCTCAACTTCTCCATCTGTAAAATACAGAGTAGTAAATGTCTTCCTATGTTAAGTATTTTGAGACAGACTGTGTAAACATTACGTTTGCTACCAGCTATTACCCCTTCAGTAATTTCATTCTTCCCTTCCCCTTTTCTCAGTTTCACAATGACTGTAGCATTATCCCAGTAATTGGATATCCTCGTGCCTCAGATTGCCTGGTATTTAATTTTTATATCATTCTCAGAACCTATCACATATTTGTTTTGATTTATTCAATATTGATCCTTTCTCTGACTTTCGAGCAGCTATCACCTTCCCCGCCTGTTCCCAGAGAATCTGCCAAGCCAGCAGTTTGTGATTTTGTCATAATACATGTGTTTCGTTCTCCGAGTGGCTGTCACAAGCTTCTGGATCTCACAAATGTTACATCCCCTCTTTTTGTTCACACGTTCTGTATATTCAGTGTTCACAGAGATGGGCTTTTCTCATGTGGAGAATCATGGCTTTCTGTATCAGTTTGTAGGGTACAAGTCTGTACCTGGTTTAATGGAGAAAGGGGAGCTTGATTTTTGCTGCATTTGAATAAATGCTCTCATACTGCTTTCTACAATGCACTATGCATAGGAGAGGTGAAAAAAAAAAAGAAAGCTGACTGTGATGAACCTGGGGCAACATTTTCTGAAGTGTCAGGGTAACTTGGGCATGTTTCACTTCGATAGCAGATACACAGTTCTCTTGCTTTTGGTACAACTTACCCAAGAGCCTCCCTCAATCTCTTCAGAAAATTGGATTGAGATATTTTAAACTGTCTTCCCCAAATCTGTTCTCTTAGTTCTGTGTCTTGCAGCTGGTTGTCTCCTTAAGCATGGCCATGACCACCATGAGAAGAAGGACACATATCACCTGTCAAAGCATTGTCCAGTTAGGATCTATCCTCTCCCCAGGAAGACTACAGCAAAGCCCATACCAGGCTATGTTAAGAGAAGCACAACCGACATACCAAGGGAAGTTTTCATCCCCCTTTATTAGGCACTGTTGAGGCTTCATATGGAATACCACCTCTGGCTTTGAGACCCTGCAATTCAAAGAAAATGTTGAGAAACTGGAGAGCTTCCAGCAGAAGGCTACAAAGATAATTAGGACCTAAAGCTCATAACCACTGAGGAAAGACTGAGGTAACTGAGCTTGCTTACTGTGGTGACGAGGAGGCTGGAAAGGGAGGTCCCTGGTCAATGTGAATATCTATTTGAGGGACAGTCGCAAAGACAAGTCCTGGTGCTGACAGACAGTAAAACAAGGAGCAATAGTCTCCGTGAGCTTCCATTTCTCCCCTATTTTTTTTTCTCCTCGATCTGTATTTCCTGCTTGTGAAAGTCTTATTTCTTTCTACTTCCACATCCCAATATTAAATGAGTTTTGCCTCTTTTCTCTCAGCAACATGCCATCTTGCGTAAAGCTGAGATCTGGCTCCTTATCTCAGGACATTTCCACTCACAGCAGCCTCAGAAATAATTGGTTAATTAGAGGCATATGCTTGGGTGGTGTGTCCCTTATGACAGTTTGTGCTGTAGTCTTTGGGGGAAGCAATGGAAAAAGAATCTATCCTTTTTTTTTTTTTTTTTTTTAATGGACAGATCTTTTGTTTGTTTGTTGTGCAACCCCAGGCAGCTCACAAAATAAAAGAAGGGTTTGCACAGGGAAATTCAGAGATGGGGCAGACTTTTGCATAGATTCTTTTCAATAAACATTTTGCCGCATTACCATTTCTGCTACTGCGTCCAGTGTCACCAGGGAACGGTTCAGCATAAACACCTCCTGAGGAACTGTTCCAGAGCCTAATGCCAACCTGAGACAGCTGCTGATGCTGAACAACATCATCAAGGGCCCACTGTCCCTTCCTGCCACTCCTCCTCCTTCACTACCAGTGAAAGAACTATGAAAAGACCAAGAGCTGGTGTACAGCCAACAAGAACTAAAGATCTTGCAGCTGGTTGTACCACCTGTGCCTTGTGAAATTCCAGCCAAAACAACGTCCCCTCCCTCCCCTCGGATAACCCCTTTATTAAAGAGAAGGGCATAACATTTGATAACTTTATAACCAAGAGTGACACGAGCACAGCGGCAGATCTGGAAGATGCTCTGTTAGCTATTGCTGATGGCTGTGGACAACTGACCGTTTTTTGTGGGTGTGCAGGGCCACTCTGGCTGAGCCGTCTAGTACGTTCAAATTCACACGCAGTGTGTAAGCCACATTGTGCCAGATATATATAGCTGTTCAATGCCACCCTGCTGAGCCAGTGCCAGAGCAGATCACATGGTGCTTGCTTTATTTGGGCTGGTTTGCGGGAGATGTACAGAATCCATGAGTGAAAGCGCTGATACATGCTACTCTGACACAAAAGGAAGAATCCTTCACTTAGGGCCATAGAGCAAATCCAATGTTCTGGATTTCCATGCTAATATCAAAAGGTGTTATACGTTCTTAGTTAGAGCACATTGTCTCAGGTCAAGATCCACCACACAGCTCAGGGAGGCGAATTTTGCTTGGAATGGGTCTATAGCCATTAACTGACAACATTCTTTAAGCAGCAAAGTATTAGGCATGCTTGTTTTTATCTATTGCTAACAACCAATGTTTTGACAAATAATTTCTATTTTAACTGACCTAGAAATGGGAGGAAACACAGTTAAGATGGAAATAATGCATCTTCAGTCTATCTGTGTTTCAGTTCAACTGTGTTCACACCTAGTGTGAGTGTACACTTTTGCACTTTGTGATCATGTCGTTATTTATATCTAATACTGATGGGTGTGAGAGAGAAAAGACCCTAAACAAATACATCTGTGTACAACCAGGTAATTAGTTGTTGTGATTACAGTGCACACCCTGGTGACACTAACAAGACAAGTGAGACCTTCTTTTTCATGGCCACTTGGTCTAAAGACAGTCTCCTGACACTATCAGAAGCCCAGTTTTCAGACACATAACTGGCCAGCTTTGACTCTACTCAGCGAAGGGCAGCAGCATTCATACACAGAGGCTCATTAAAAAATATCAGCATTCCATCTTTTTTTATCCAATGAAAAACATCTGGCACTGGGGTGATCCAGCTGGCAGCCCATGGACTGTACTAAGTTGTGGGACTGTTGTATTCATATTCATCCCACCACAGTTGCCTCAGTGAAGACAAAGATCAGCTGTTAGAGTGATGCTGAAAGCTGAGCACCACACGCTGAAGGTTTCTAGACATTACCTGCAGGCAGGATTGCTGCCTGGGGCAAGGTCAGAGGCTGGGAGGGCTGGCATCTCCTCCACCTAGCCCATGGTGGGTGAAGATGGGTTAGGGGCAGAAGGACCCTCCAGTATTTTGTACAGTTTTGGGCAACATACTATAAGAAGGACCAAAAACTACTAGCATTCAAAGGAGGGCTACAAAGCTGGTGAAGGGCCTAGAGGGAAAGACCTATAAGGAGCAGCTGAGGGCCCTTGGTTTGTTCAGCCCAGAGCAGAGCAGGCTGAGGGGAGGCCTCATGGCGGCCTGCAGCTCCCTCACAAGGGGAGCGGAGGGGCAGGCACTGAGCTCTGCTCTCTGGGGACAGAGACAGGACCCGAGGGAATGGCATGGAGCTGGGACAGGGGAGGGTCAGGCTGGGTGTTAAGGAAAGGTTCTGCACCCAGAGGGTGGTCGGGCACTGGGACATGCTCCTCAGGGAAGTGGTCGAGGCCCCCAGCCTGATGGAGTTCAGGAAGCATTTGCACAATGCTGTCAGACACGTGGTCTGATTTTTGGGCAGTCCTGTGTGGGGCCAGGAGTTGGACTCAGTGATCCTCGTGGGTCCCTTCCAACTTGGGATATTCTATGATTCTATGACCAGCTCCTCCACCCACGAAGTTTGGTTTTGCCCTGCATGAAGTAGCTGGAAATCCTTTGTCTATTAGAAAATGATCTCCTATTAAAGGGTCCCCAAAAATTGTACTGGAAACACTGGGAACATTTTTAAACAATTCTTTGAGACAGGAACTACTTGGCAGGAAGATCTGATTTTGCACACTTGGCTCTCTCTCTAGCAGTTTCTGCCACAGAACACATACTCTTCCTTACTGACTCCACAGGGCGGTACTGAGAGGAAATACGCCATGACCTTCATCAAAATAAGAAGTACCATTAACACAAGTTCCATTCCTTCTCTGCTTTCCTCACGGAGTTAAGTGAGGCACAGGAATCATCAAATTAAATGGCTGGGTCAGCTTAATGTAATAAATCTATTAGTTCATATCATCATATATTTGATTTATACTACGCTAGACAATTACTAGCATGTCATTTCTTTGTTTAGGGATTTTTAATTTGAAAGTGTTCTAATCCTTAGTGTCAGCTGTTCCTGGTGGGTGATGACATATCTACTGTGAGTGAAACATTCTGATGACATATAGAGTGTAGGAATCAAATGTCATAAGCATAAATATTTAAGCAATAAGACATGACAGGTAGAGCATTTCTTGGCGATTATCACACACCTCGGGTGGTGTTATGACGAGGCATTTGTCCAAAGGCCAACTGACTTTAACTACACTAAAAGTAGCATAATCGCCTGGAAATGTGCTGCTTGAAGTGTCTTATTGACATTTTTCCTTCTCTTGATGATTTCTTCTTTTTCTAGTGGGAGCCCCAAGGAACTACCATTTCCTTCCTCCAAGACAGGGACAGCTTACACAGTAGAGATATCTGAGCACCTGGAGCTACGCAAAAAGGGGGGTTGAATGAAGATGGAACTAAGCCTTAATGTAAGACATGTGCTGCCCACATTTTCACAGTCCAAGTGTGGTATTGAAACGGTAGGTCTGGCATTTCCCACTGTAGTACGTGCTTTCTGAATCAAGTAGACATAGTCAGCATGGCAATGAGGAGCCAAGAAATTTCTTTAGCAACATTCAAGCTACAGACAGGATTTAAGGAGAAAATACCATATAATCTTCACGTAGAAGTTGCTCTCTGTAGGCAATTACTCTGGATTAATAGCATTACTTTTTCTGTGAATGCTATGATGAAATGCTGTGAAGTACTGAGGGGTTTCTCTTGACCGAAAGTAGCGTAGAAAACACATACTCGGCTTTTGTTCAGTCCATTCAATATTTCCAAAGGCCAAATGTAGATAAACCAGCCTAGCTCTACTACAAGCAACTAAACTAGTTGTACCTCTAAAGCTCTGAGAGACTAACTTCTTTTGTGTCTGAACTGGGTTCTGTTAAAACGAAACATATATAAAAATAAATGTTGTGTCCCTTCAATGCCTATAATACCTTTTCTATTTGCTTGTCGTGTAAGAGAGGAAACATATGGAGGAGTTTCCTAATCTGGCCAGGTCTGTATCATTCATAGTGATAACTGCTGTGATCACAACACCTCAGCTTTTTGCCTAAGTATTCTGCTGGGCTTAGGACAAGTAGGTAGAAGAATGCATACATACATCCAGTGCACCTCACTGAGGAAGATTATGGGCCACATTCATAGTATGAGATTGCAAAGCCAGTTTTAGGCATAACTGACTCCCTGAGCAACTCAGTTCTTTGAACCAGGCAGCTCATTGAAATAATGAGTAGTAGTAGCCATGGCAGCATTTGCTTCCTCCAGATGAGGCACCGATGTTTCTATGGATGACTTTCAGGCTAGTGCTAAGGTGAGCCCCAGTTTTTGTGAAGAAAGAGCCTCTGTCTGGTCTGACAGAAAACCTCCCACTCTCCCTTCTTTCGCTGCTCCACTGCAGCTTCAGCACCAGAGCTCGGCTGCATTCCCCAGCATGACGAAAAGTCAGTAGCACTCAGCCTTGGTAGCCTTCAGCATTCAAATCACAGGACAGCTAATAGGACCATCTCATGCAACAAAGTAATAGAAAAATACAGAGATGGAGAAGACACCAGCAAAGTTTTCTTTGTGATCATTGTTTAACACTGTAAGTAATTAAATATTAATGAAAGTATGCTACTTTCATTTTGTGAGCAATTTAATTCAATTAAAAATAAATGGATCTCCTTGGCTCAGTGGATATACTGATATTCAGCACTGCCCTTAACTTAGTTTCAGCAGCATTTAACTCCAGCGTAGCACAAAGTACAGGGGCAGAAATGTAGCCCCCAGCTAACATCGTTAACTCCTTAGGTCCCAGCGGCACGATTCTGTCACCCCGCTGAACCAAAGCAGCCTCTCCCAGGGAATATTGGCTATGCTGTTTAACTTGCAGGAGCGGCAATTTATACCCAGTGTGGTAGCTAAGATATCTTGCACTGGGGCACTGTTTTCTTGAAAGGAAGCCATTTCAGAAAGACTTAGCAGGCCTGCATGGGTCTGAATCTCCTAGCATGCCGTGATCTGGTTAAGTAATATATCTGGGAACTTCATGTCACATAATGTAGAACTCTTCTTTTATTGCACTGAAAGAGCTGTTTTAGATTCCCTCTGAGCCCATAGGCCATGTCTTTCTGATAATAAGAGTGTTATCAATGCTTTAATATTGAACTCAAATCTCTGCGTGAGAGAGCATCTAAGAGCTATTACTCAGCGCTGAAAGCAAAACCCAACTGTTCTGAATGGGGAGGAAAATGCCAATCTGTTGACAAAAAGTTAAACAGAGGTGAAATCTAAACTCCGGCCAACATTTTACAGCCTTAGCGCATTGTTAACTTTTCATCTTATCTGTCAGGAATAGGAAACTAATGTTTTAAAACAATGTATTGCTTTTACGGGCAAGGTCAGCATTTGTTAGATTTCAGGGTTACACCGAGCACAGGCAGCCAGCACTACACAGAAAGAATTGCCCGAGCACCCACAAGCTGAGGTCTTCCAAAAGCCAAAATGTACACACCGGTTTCATTCCCATTTTTTCCTCTCAGCCAACAGAAGCTCTGTTCTGACTTTTTTTGTTCGACCTCTGTTTTCACATGTGATAGTGCTAGCAGCGGCCAGAGGTTAACATTCTTCAAGAGGTGCCACCGAGCAAACCCTAGGCCAAAGGAGCGGTTATTGCATTTTGCTTTCGTGGGAGCGAGGGTTCAGGGTCACTCCACTCTCTTCCAGGAGCAAGTTCCAGATTTGTGTGCCTGCCCTTTGGACAATGCCGGGCTTTGTTCAAGCAGCAGGGCATCCTTGCTCAGCCATGCAGTTCCCAAGGAGCCACGTAGGTAAGATAATACAGGGAAATGGTACAGACAGTCATTCTCTGCAAGACGTAGACAGAGATCTTGTTTGGAACATGCGTCTCAAGGATGTCTTCCCTATATTCTTATATATTAAATAATTCTACCTCATATCCTCAGAAAGCATATGATCTGTATGACAACTGTAAGGATTAGCTGCTCATGATGTCATTAGAAAAAATCCATGTACAATGTCCACCAAGCAGCAAACAGAGCAGCAAGAAATGGGTTTTGTGCAAAATAAAAGAGCTTCCAAAGCATGTGCTCTGTGCTGCCACATCCACAAATCTGCTTTCCTAACTGATATAGCCCCTCTCTTTCCTTACTAGTAGACCTTCAGGTGCACAAGACTTGTAAGCTTTTTTTGTGAAAGTAAAAACGCCATGAATCCCAATGGAAGTGAATTTTTGTGGAAATCCTAATAACAGCAATGCTTTTGTTATCATTCACACTGAAACAAAATATATTTGTCACATCATTAAGAATATTTATGGGTTGTATGCAGACGGGCAAAGTACCATTCAGTGAAAAAGAGGCAATACTGTGTGACTTAGGTGATCAGTCACACAGGAAAGCTTATAAATTCCAAATGCTCAAAAATGATCTGCTTTTGAACAAGTTGTAGACCCAATTTTGTTTACAAGAAATAATACCTAAAGAGTAAAAGCCAAACCAAAAAATAGAACTAAAAACCTCATTAAATCATCTAAATGATTTGGGGTGAGTTATTTGACCAGCACTAGGTAAGATATGTTTTGTACCTTCTGCCCCACATGCTTGCAGATTTCCCAGCTTGTTTTAATCTCTCTAAGCAAATGAGAGCCCTCAAGGCTCATTAGGGCTATTTACACAGTTCTTAACTGGAAAAAAATTAGATCTACAAAAACGAATAAATAAATAAACTGATGTGAAGTATGAATGGGAAGTCATGTTTAAAATCGATTTCCAAGTCCACTAGAGACGTGGACCTCTCTTGAGCTACTTCAAAGAAATAGCCGTGGGGAGAGAAAGAAAGGAGAAGTGGGGAAAAAAAAAAAAAAAAAAAACAGTGCTGAAATTTTTTTTTAAAGAATTAAGACTAGGGTTGGTGACAAGTCAGAGACACCAGTCTGTAACCATACACAAACACAGCTCAAAGAAGAAGGGAATCTTGTGATTAAAGGATCTGTGATTTAGCCTCGGCTCTCCTAGGGTGGCTGTTTATCTGACCGTGGCTTCTGCTCTCTATTTGTAAAATAAAGGTAATGGCACCTTTTTCCTCCAAGTTTTTTTTTTCTATTTCTCTAAGTATAGGACAGCTTTATTTTGGATGTGCATTCCTGCAGTTATTAAGGGAAAGAGATGGGGACTCTTGTTCCACGGGACGAGCAGAGCATTTACAATCATACTGATCTTCTCCCAGACGTGCAGGTGCAACTACTCACGGCCAGCCAGTTCCTGCCATCCATACACACATGTTCCTTTGAATGGCTGCTTGTACCTACCCACCCACCCCAAAATAACATCTATCTGATTAGCACAGCACCTGGACCATCCACATTTTCCACTACTGAAACACTTCTTGGAAGGCAGACCCTGGCTTCAGAAAGGAGAAGGGAAAAATGGATATTGTAATAGGGGCTATAAATTATGAAGTGGCCAATTTTAACTGATGCATGTGAAAGGAAGAGCATCTTCCCATCACCTTTCCTCTCAGATACTTCAGTTCTGTCAGCAGAAAAATACTCACTTTTTGACAAAAACAGGTTTCAATCTGTTTTGTTGCATGTCTCCTAAGCACGTGGCCTCTGTCCATGCCCCCGCTCTCCACAGACTTTCATCATTATCAAAGTTTGACTCTCTTGATTGCCTCAGTACTGACATTTTTTCCAGATTCATCAGCATGGGCATCAGACATAAGACACCATCTAGCAGTGCAATAAAGCAGTTTTGTTTTTTTCAGCAGTCCTTTGCTTTGGTGATAGGATTGCCCATTTCTTGTGCTTCTGCTTAAACTAGAAAGGCTCATATGGCTTACCCATTGATCACCTACATATTTCTAACCTTCTTTATTACCACAGTAAGAAGGACAGAAAAGGAATTTTTTCAGACACCTATGGCATTATTAGCCCAGCAAGAATGAATTGCTCCAAAAGCAAAAATTTAAAATGATCCCTTTAATACCCTGAAAGGCAGAACTGAAGAGAAGGAAGCATCTTGTGGTCAGTGGCACCACAGCTGAGGTTCTCAGCTGCTGTGGTCTCAGATGCACAATCAGCTTCAGCTGAATCAAGAGGAATCATGCATGCAAACCCAAATGAAAATCGGTCTTGCATCCATAATATATATTTCTGAAAGTGATAAAAGTTACAGCAGATCTGCCGACTTTTAAATTATAATCCCATCAAGCTGAGTTGAATAACTGAAGAACATTTGCTTGGGATATTCAATAACCATTCAATTCATATGAATATTCTCCAGAGCTGCAGAGTGCAGGGTAGGCATCAGAAGCTCTTTCTTGAGACTTCATCCCATCTTTAACAAGATATTTTTAAAATGCTCACAAATTTCCCATAGCATGTGAATAATGGGATACAAATATCATACCATTGTTCAGCATTAACAATTAAACATGGCTTGCAGGTGTACCACCTGGGGCTCTGATCTTGACAGCGCTCACAAGTTACAGAAGACTCAACTCCAGCTAGAATTTAGACGAAAAGCCTCCAAGGAAAAAAAAAAGTGTTACAGAAAAGAATTCTGCAATTCAGTCGGAGAAAAAGACATAAAGATTTTCTAGTGGTCTCAAGGTGTTTTAACTGATGGCTTTTGTAGGCTCTTTCACGGCTTGGAGCAGGGGAGTTACCTGCCACATTCTTCCTCAGTTATAAAATGCCTTCCCGCTTCTCTGAATTCCTCTCCATGATTTCCACATGACAATGAAACTTCCAATGCTAAATTATCGGGTACTGTGGCTGTATGATCTCAAACACCTGCTGGTTTTCACTCCAAAGGTAACTGCATTTCTGCAGCGGGTGAATCACTTCCTAGAGATGTAAGGTCTATGGTAAATTACTTAGGATCCTTGGAGATTACATATGCATAGGATACTGCTGTTAATGCACTACCACAGCTCAGATAATAATTATGTGAAGCAAAGCTCTCGAAAAGGAAAATCTCTGTTTTGTTTTCCTGTTTGTTTTGGGGGTTTTGTCATCTGTTCTCCATCTCCCTCACCCTTTCACAGCAAAAACACAACTTGAACACCTCTGCAGAGTTAGATATATAGCTTCACCTTCAAACTGAAAATTAGAAGTGTTTTTCCCTCCAAACAGCCCCTTCAAAAGCTTCTGAGCTTGAGGTCTGTTCCCTCAGAGAGGTTTCAGTGGGAGAAGTGACACTAAAACCCTTCCCCTCATTGACAGTAATTACATCCTTTCCCCTGCTTCTCCTCGCTTACCTGGGCTCGTGGTGAAAACTCACTGCGACCACTCTAAGGAAATTCTGTTATGTGCTGACATTTACCAGGTGACAACGAGGTCGGGTCAGGTGTTTGATACCCCAGCCTTTGCAGGTAATTATCAGGTAGTATTACAGGTAACTGAGGCTCAACACATTTCAAGGGGTTATGATGAAGTGGCTCTCTTACTTGTCTAAGCTTTTTCTCAGTAATGTTTTTAAAGGGGCAAGAGGAATTTTAATCCTAATCCTATGCTTCTCATGGTCAAATTTAGGGGTTATTTCTTTTGCAATTTAAAAAACCCACATGAATAAAAATGAGTGGGTTTGTGAGCCCAGGAAGGTAATACTCTGTAACATCTCTGAGTGGGAAAAATATTCTGTGAGGTTTTGATATTTGCCACCAGATTTCTTCTCTGATGTTAGCAGATCAATCCCCATTCTCCAAATCTTAAAACCTCAAACGAGTGCTGCTTTCAACTCTTGAAAGAAAAAGCTACCCACTTTCTGTTTTTTCTTCTATGTCCAGAAAATAGTCCAACAGAAGCTTCTTACATCAACAAGAAGCTTCACTTGGGATTAGAGTATCAGCCTGTGGATCTGACCAGACTGGAGTTAAATTACATTTCAAAACAACATTTTAAATACTACAATCACCATTTCTGAGTCTGTTCGCATGGATTTCGGTTTGTTTAGTTTTCTTTTAAGCTCAAAACCTCGCCACCACCGCAAAGGTGCTGTCTTAAGTGTAAATCTAATCTAAATATTTTCCAACAGAGGAAAGAAGAAGAAGAAGAAGAAGAAGAAGAAGAAGAAGAAGAAGAAGAAGAAAAAAAAACTTTCGAAATCATGCTGGAAGCTTTGAAAGCGATCCCGCAGGCAGGCTTTGCTGCCGTGCTTTGCATTTGCCGGCCGGGTGCTGGGTGCCGAAACCAGAGGCTCACTGACACCCAGCGGCTGCCGCGGAGAGCGCAGCGCCCGCCCCGACGCCCCGGTGATGGGCACGGCAAAAGTTTCTGCTGGCCTTCGGCACGGCCCTCTGCTTTTGGTTAGTCTGTCCTGGGTGCTTGAGAAGCAACGAGAGCTTGCTGCCTAAAGTCTACCTGCAAAGGGTTTGCTGCCCCAGCGAGGAGTTGCCTTTTTGATGCATGCAAATCGCGTGCACCGGTTACCCGCACAGCAGGGGTAAATCCTCTGTAGCTGTGTAGGCGTTGGGTTTCTCATCACCTGGTGTGCACGGCTGGGATTGTAAGGATGAAAAAAAAAAAAAAAAAAAAAACAGACAAAAAAGTAGAATTTGGAAGAAGGGGTAGGAAAAGCAAAGGAGGCAGAGGCAAGGGAAGAAAAAAATGGTTTAAAATTAAAAGTAAAGCAAATAGTCAACTTCCACTTCATTGATCATTATGAATCGGAGGCAAAATAGTTATGTGTAGAAGAAAAATCAAGTAGCCACAGAAGCTGAGCGGCCTGTGCCTTAGAAGTCAGTATCAACTGGTCTTTAGTGTCAAAAACCTCAGCTGCCGTGCTGAACTTCCTTGACCTCTGAGGATGTCCCAGTTAAAGGACTTTTTTCAGTCCTAATGGTAGCTTTTTTTTTTTTTTTTTTTTTTTTTTTTTAAAGAGTGTCAGACTCCTGGAGCTGCCGGGCTGCAGGGCTGACCAAGCACACCAGTGCAGCTCCAGCAAAGACAAAACATCGCCAAAGAGACAGCTGTAAACTGTGCTTGCGTCCGAGGCTAGCGGCCCATCTTGGCACAGTTCTTGCAGCTCACAGCGGCGCTGAGTGAGAGCTTTGCTTCTTTTGCTACCAGCATGCCTGCCATGCTCAGCACCACAGTTTCTGAATGCTTTATGGACGTTGAAGGAACAGTGAAGAATGGGTCTCTCTCCCCTCAGTTTCTTAGCTCTGTCCTCCAAATGTTGCAATCTGTATTTTTTTACTGGAGCAGTACAAGGAGGAATTTCCTATCTCATTTTGATGCGACAGTGTTGGGTAGAAAAGACATAGTTTTTCTTTTGCCTGCAGTTTTATATGTACAAGACAAAGACCAGCAGTGTGGGGTGCTGGTTTGAAAAACAAGTTACATGACCCCAGCTTGCAACAGGTCTATGGCCATTTATTTCTCTTCTGTTGCCCACATGCCACACGCTGCAGTTGCTGGGCATTCACAGAGCATTCTGGGGTCCTCCTTACAGTAAGTGGAGGCTCCCCATCAGCAGCTGGAGGTGCAAAAGCCTCTGACACAGGGCTGGGCTGGTCCAGTGCAGCCCAAAAGATAGCAGAAATTTTGCACTGCTCACAGTGTGCATTTGATTTCCTTTCCCAGTTTTTTGGCTTATCTTCAGATGTTACTGTCAACTTTTGCAGTCGTAAAGGCAGGAGGTTTGTTCCTCCACAAGATCTGGAGTGACAGCCCCATGTGTGACACTAACCTTTTGACAGAGAATTGCTTCAGTGTCTCTTTAAGTGGGTGTCCCCAGCAGCACAACACAATCTGGAGACCAGCACAACCCAGAACTTTTGACAGACAATCATCTAAAATATGTGGGATGTGGCCTTAAGTTAAAAAGAATGAATTATTTTGTCACTTCTTTGGTGGATGAAATAATTCTCTTGTTCTCCTTCTTCAGCAATTTGCATCTGAATAGGTGGATCTGTTCTTTACATTACTTTTGAGAGTCTGCATTTCCCAAATTCCAATTACACCACTGGGCTTTCAAGGACAGGAGTGAAGCCAAAGCATTTCCATCTAATGCAAACATGGATTACTGGAAGGATGTTCTCATTTTTTAAAAATGCACTGGGAGCAAGAGCCAGGTTTGCTAGCACCTTCTCTGCAAGCCATTGCTTCCTTGGCTTGATGCATGCAGAGAAAGAAAACCACACCAACAGGAAAGTGCAGAAGTTCCTGGAACGCCACAGCTTGCAGAGAGCTGAAGAAAGTGCTACCAGGCAGGCAAGCACACCCACAGCAGCTGCAAGGACACCGTCTTGCAGTGAAATCCAGCACGCTGGTGGCTGGACGTCCTTCTCCATCCACCAGGCTGCAGGTGGTCAGCTCAGTTCTGCCTCACCTGCATCACTGGGAGACCATCTCCAAGATAAAAGATCCAGTGCAAGAAGGGAAGATATTTAATAGCTCCGATGTGAGTGGAGCTGAGATTTCAGCTGCAACTAACCCCAGGCAAGTCCAAGTTTCCAAATGTTCCGGGTGTGGTTCCAGGAGGCATCTTCAGTTCTAGAAAGGAGAACTCTCTGGTAGCACAACCAGTGTCCAAAGCACTTCTTCCTTAGAGTAGAGACAGAAACTCCCAAGTCAACCCAAACCATTCTTCCAGCCTATGGATACAGAATTACCGATGGGCTGAATTTTGTCATTGCACGTATGTGTGTGTGTATATGTATATGTACACACAGAGTTCATCAGTACTTCTCAGGACATACATGTAAAAATTTATTGCCTCCACTTCTCCCTCCCCCGCTCCCAAAATTTTGGGGAATCTGGGGAGCTACTCAAACACAAAGTGGGAAATCTCAGTGCATGCTGCCGATGCTCCATCTGTGCAGAACTCATTGCAAGCCAGTTGATGTACTTAGGGTGGTTTGGGAGGGGGATCTACTAGAGAGAAAAAGTACAGAGTAGAGTTAAGAAGCATTTTTTTTCTCCTTCTAACTGCTCTCCTTTTATCTGCTCTCCTTCTCATGTTTCTGGGCTTTTTTTTCTTCTTCCTTCTCCTTCATCCTATAGAAGTGATACTGAATGCTGATGAGATAATAAATGGTCCAACCCCAGGCAATCATTTTCAGGTAATTAGTTCAGCTACTGAACTTCTGAGAGTCATTTTTTCACCTGCCCAGCCAGAAAACTTGGGTAGTTAGTTACCCCATTACTGCTGAGTGGTGTTTTTGCAGGAGCACTCAGCAGTACATGTACTTCAGGTCCTGGATATGCTATGCAGTCTCTAATTAAGCCTAACTTTGGCCTGTATTTAGCATTTTATTTACATTTTAAGGAATTCTCTACTTGTGCCAAACATCACATCCCAAAATTCATGATTTGTTGTAAGCTTCTGTGCACAATCACACCTGAGCTCACAAATTGGTTCAGAAAAGAGGAATAGCACTTCTTTGGGGAACTTGGGGGATGCCCGTTGTCTTTTTCACTACAAAAGTTTCAAAATTTCCACTGGAAGGGAAGTTTGGAGAGGGGAATCATGGCATTTGGCTTAATCAACCTCACAGGAGAGCTTCCATCTTTTCCCTTTCCCAGGGCGCTTAGCTCCTCTTTGCTCCATGTCAAAGCCCTGAGAACCACACATGGGGCTCGCTGCCACACAACCCACAGCTGAGCTTTCACGAGCACTGGGCTTTCCCAGCTCCCTGCCCCATGACAAGGAGCCTGTAAGCCCTACAGCTGTCGATCTGGAACAGGGTGCTTCAGAGCTGAGTGTTCAAGGGCTTCAACTCCAAAGCAGCCCAAGTGACGGAGGAGCCCTGGATCCACAGACCCTGAAACCCCTGCATGGTGGTGGGGACCCATCATCTGGTGGGTCCCAAACCTGCGTAGATCCAAGAAACATTCTGGTTGCAACAACTTGGTGTTAAATCTCTTCCATCGGAGAGTTCCTACCCAGCTCTGGGGCATCCTCAAAGCTTCAGGGCTGACCTCTGATAAAATGAAGGGAGATTTGGGCTTATGGATGTATAACCTGCTCCTTTGCTGCAGAACACGGGACAACCAGGGCTGTGGAAGGGGAGAGGAAGTTCCTCGCAGGGCAGTTATGCAGGCTGTGTAACCTCCCCTCTGACACCCGTCAGTGTCAAAAGCAGAACATGGGATTAAATAAACCAACTATTGTCTATTTTGGTATTGGCAATTCCAATTTGATACTTGATAGGGTCAAAAAAGAAATTGAGCATCCTGGAATGATACAGAATTTGTCAG
This sequence comes from Cygnus olor, assembly GCF_009769625.2. Taxonomy (NCBI): domain Eukaryota; kingdom Metazoa; phylum Chordata; class Aves; order Anseriformes; family Anatidae; genus Cygnus; species Cygnus olor. The sequence continues at coordinate 102,271,152 of NC_049171.1, read as the reverse complement.
GCATCTCTGTACTTCAGAAACGAAGGAAAGACACAACCACATTTCTGCTTCCACACGGCTCATCTTCAGAAAGTTTTGTTTCAAATCTTTGCTGTGTAGTCCCACTCCTTTTTTTTTCCTTTTCTTTTTTTCCCCTCTTAAAGTCATCTTGGGTGACAGATGTCACTGGGCCTCAAAAGAGTCCCTTGGATAAATCAGTAAATAATATTCATGAAATAGTATGTGCTAGCATATCCTGCTTTTCTTTTTATCAGTTCTAACAATACTGAAATTCCTCCTCCCTGAGACTCAAATAAAGCCCACAACAGAGGGTTCACATTCAAACTCCAATCAGCAATTCACAAACTAACAGAGAATGATCTAGCTGATTTCACTAGGGACCTCCATATGGTGATGAAATTTATTCTGAGCCATGGTTAGGTTTTGTACTTGTGGGCACTATACACAAACCCTGAGAGGAACTGAGGTTTTTAAAGCCGAGCTGGGAGTTTGGAAATACAACTCCTACTGAAATAAGTGGATGTGGTTTGCCCTTAGATCTCCGTCGTACTAGAAGTTGGATAAAGTCCTGTATCCTGCACATTTATTATTCAGACAAATTAAGAATAATCTCTTTCAGCCTTTTGAGTCACCAGTTCACTACAACAATTTCCCAAGGCATATTTTTTTTAGACAGTAGTTTTGCTCTTATACCCTGGAGGTAAACATGTCTTCTCCAGTCATAGTATTTTTAACCTTTAAAATGTTTTGTTGGATTTCATTTTCAAAAAAGTACTATAGAGAATTCATATTCCCCAACCCTTTGAAGCATGTAACAAATATATATATATTACAGTATGGTGTAGGTGTGAAGTTTGTATGGCTTGTCTTCAAAACCAAATAATACTGATTCACACTAGTTTTTCTCCTTACACTTTGAAAATGGATTGATTCTTCTCTCTCTCTCTCTCTTTTTTTTTTTTTTTTCTTAAGTACAGAACTGGTGTTGTTTTTCTGTATTTTCCCTTCAGACAGCATATTTTCCTGATGGAACTCCCCTCCCCCCAATACACAATGTGCTTTTCTGATTTACCAGCTCTAGCATTTTCTCAACAATCATGTAAGCAAGAGCAAGGACTGAATATTTTTAGACACTAGAACTAAGCAGATGGTGAAGGATGTAGAAGATCAATAACTCTAGTTTTTGTAAAGTTTACAGTTCTGCTTTTTTTTTCAGTGTATTTCAAAATGCAATGAGAAGAATATAAAATTTCACAGAATGAAATGGGAGCAAACTGCACTGACCTGGGTGCTTTCTACAAGAACATTTTTCGAGCAGATCTTTGAAAGCAAGCCATGCACTTGCTCCAGCTGTAATTTTGAGCTCTCCCTTTGTTAATTTAATTGTACTCATGTTGCTGGTTGGTAAAAGGTCTTGGACAGATGTGTGTTCATCTGACGTTCTTCCAAGCATGTCTGCGTGGTCAAACTTGAAAGGTTTTGGGAGCTGAAAGTCATCCCATCAGGAACCAGAAACAGCACCATCTGCTTTAGGCGACTAAGCACACTTGAGGAATAGACACCTCCCTCCTCTTCTGGGCTAAAACATCCATGTTTCCTTGGGCTTTTCCTGGAGAGTAGCCCCCCTTCTGAGGTGCAGAGAAAGGGGAAACCACAAAAAAAGCTCTGGCCGCAACACAGTTTTCACTGCCACTTCAGGAGCCTGAGGACTTAACTAAGAGCCAAGCAGAACCAGGCACTGGCTCACAGGCTGGTGTCAGGGCTGGAAGTGGGGCCTCCTGCTCCAGAGCAGGGCCACTTCGCAGGAGAAACCTGTTTCTTGTTTTGTCACCCTGAGCAAGTCCCTCCGTCCTCCTGAATGTTGTGAACAGCTAAAGGCCAGGGACAAAGAGGCTGGTTGGCGAGCTGTAGCCTGTCATCCACGGCTGCTGACCTTTCTGGCCACTAACTTCTGCTCGCTAAGGGAAACGCCCGCACCCTGCCAGCGAGGAGGAGCTGACTGGGGCCCCGTCACTCATTTCCATGACCTTGGGAGTGGAGCCGTCCCTAAAACCAGGATGCTTTTTTTTTTTTCAAGAGACATAAGGCAGAAGAGGTTTACGTGGTATTTTTAGGGCTCGCGACATCCTCGAGATGTTTGCGCCCGATGCTGGCAAGGCAAGCGTCACACAGCTGCCATCTTGTACTCAGCAAGGGCCAGGGAGCTGGGGGGACCAGGACCACCGGTCTGCAGTTCCCCTGAGACCTCGAGGGTTTCTGTGCCTCAGGCCTTGCTAGTGAGGCTCCTCACACAGGCAGGAGGCCATGAGGAGCCACGTGGCCCAGGGTGGTAATGCTCTTCTCACACCCTCCTCAAAGAGTTATGGTGGGGTTTCCAGCTTCCAGACAGATCTTCCCTGCCCAAAAGGGGGCCCACTAAAGTGTCTCAGTGCCACCTCTAGCAGCTGTCCCCTCCACCTGAGCAGTGTCAGCCTTGGAGCTGGGCCAACATCTACGTGTGGAAGCTGTTCCCTCCTCCAACCTTCTGGACCTTAGGCAAAAGAGCTACTAAATGAGCCATACCAACACCAATACCGCAATCAATTTGTTAATAAGGATCAGAGACAGACTCCGCTGCTGGGAGGAGGAGGAGAGGGGAGAGGAGATCATTATTTTTAATTTAAATAAATCAATATGTTAATAGGGAAAAGGATGCACCCCGCACAAGGATGGTGGGAGGAGGAAGGCAAATGAGTACAGCTCTTTTTTTGGGGGACGGGAGGGTGAGGGGGTGGTGCCACGTAGTTTGTCATTAGCCTGGGTTAAAAAATAAAAAGGAAAGAAAGAAATATATTTAATATAAAAAGAGTGGGAGTAGACAACTTTAAAAGTCCAGTAATAGCAAATAACTAATTATACCCATCTGAGACTCCGGAGCGTGCCTGGCTCTTCTCTTTCTTTAAAACAAATTAGAAAAAGGAAAGCTTGATTCCCAGGAGGGCTTATCTAAGGCCTCTCATCTCCAACACACATCTAAGGGGACAGGGAAAATATCTTTTATCACTTAAATCTCCCTGAAATTTAAGACCAGCTGGGAATTTTTTTATGTGGATATGATTCATTAAATTCATATCATTCCAAAGAAACCTTCCTGCCGGTTTATCTTTGCCACTGCAGTCATCTCTCCAGAAAAGCACAGTTTCCTGAATGTTGTCAACCTGGACAGCTCAATTTTTGGCTGAAGGTTAGATTTCATTTGGAAACTATGGAACTGGCCCCACATTTTTCTTTTCAGGGAACTGGTACGTGCAAATCATTCTCTAAGGCAACTTTTCCCCTCTGCTGAGACAATAGGAAAATCCTGCACCACCATACCGGTTCCAGCCATTCGGCTTCTCAGTCCTGAGAGGTGGGGATTTTTATTTTATTTTTTCATGATTTGTTTCAATATTTATATATTATACTTGGAGGTTTAGCGTCTTTGATCAAATATAGGTACAAGCTGGGCTCCGAGAGCAGGCTCAGAGAGCAGCCGCATCCAGCTTCCGCTGGGATCAAATGCAGTAAGTTTGTATTTCGGCAATCTTTGGAGCTGCTCTGCGGTGCAGTGATGTACGAGCTGATAAATAGCGGGCTGTGGCGGAGTTAATATCCCGGTGTAGTGTGCGGCTGCCAAAACCCTCTGAGCAGCGCTCTGCGGAGTTTTCTTTGCAGGCGGGGAAATGTATGTTTTACATAATGAGCTTCTTCATATATCGTGCCACAAAAGTTACTAGGGAGACGGTTCGTCTTAAGCGCGAAGAAAAACAAAGGGAAGTTCACGTGGCAAGATCGCTCCTTGCTGGCTCCGTCTAGCAGCCGACGCGGAGGCTGGGGAGGCATTTCCAAGGGCGATGGCTTGAAAAGCGGAGGCGAGCCAGGGCACCCGGGCGGTGGGGAGCGAGAGGCTTTGGGAAGAGGTCAGGCGGAGGGCAGGGTGGATTGAGTTCAGGGGCGGCAGTCAAAGAAAGGACGCGCGGCCCCGACAGATGCTGGCCGCGTTGTTCGGCGCGCTGTCGGGGGGCACGTGAGCGCCATGGTGATGGGTGCGCTCCCACATCCCGAATAAAGGAGCCCCGAGATGGGGGGCTCCGGCGAGGGGGAAGGCGGCCGGATCCCAGCCCAGGCAAACACTTCAAATCAGGCTGCGCCTAGAGCTTGTGAAATTAAAAATAACTGCTGGTGGTATCACAGAAGCAAGTAACCCAGAACTCCTGGATTTACCCAGAGCATAGAGCTTTCACCCTGGGAGATTTCTTTCCTCTGAGCCATTGCGCAGACACAGCTCTGGGTTTTGAACAGCTCCATAGGATGGGGGAGAGCCTGTCCCTGGGCTCCCTGTTTTAAACACTTTTTTCCTAAGCAGGTACCTGAGCACGTCCAGCTTTTGTGTTTCATCGGGTATAAAAGTGTCATTTTTCCTATTTCCTGGTTTGCTCTGGATAAGTTCACAACTTCCCTACATTTTAGCTCTACTTATTACTTGAAGATTTACAGTTATATTTCTAAGGTTCAGATAATTCAACTCGTGCAAATATTCCTGTTAGTAAAGGCTGCATTATCTGGTTTAGATACAGATGTAGTCCGGGGATTCAAACTAGGCTTTTTAGCACATTTCCAAAATTCTCACAGACCTCCACTACCTTGAACACAGTAAACACAATTAAAAGTATCAGCTCCTCTCACCAGATTCCTCTGGGAATATCAGATCTAAAGTAGATTATTAAACTGAAACCCTGCTTTTCACTTCAACCCAAGTTAGCAGCCGGGATCCTCTGGTCGTGATTGGAAGCAATCATCAGCCTTTAGGGGCCAGATTCACACAGGAATCACCGGCAAGGGCTCATGCCACAGATTTAGTTTGGCTTTCCAGCTACTAAACACGATACAGCTCTCTGCCGATCTCCAAATGCAGACAGTAATATTAGCTAGCAACCTGCACTAAATATTCATAAATCATATTTTTTTAAAAGCCTAGCAAAACAGTAAAAATTCTCTTGGTAGGATATTCCTCGAATTACAAAATCTCTTTACTTATTCAGTAATGGCTTTTGCTTTAGGACCCCATGCTGTCAGCACAAGAACAGTTTTTTACCAGCGGCAATATTTGCTGCTGCCTTTGGACCAGCAATTAGAACAACTAACAGATATAGTCCAGACAATAGCCAACTTATCAGCAGAATGCCTTAAATTAAAAAGATTCAGTGTCATACAATAATCAACACTATATAAGCAAGTTATAATTTTAAGGTCTTTAGAGCAGCGACCAATTTTTATATTGTACCTGTACAAATGCTTTTAAGGTTTTTAAAGGTTTTGAGCCTCCTGTTCATAGCTTTTGACCGCTCTTATGATAATAGTATCAAATTATTACTTATATATAATATAATTAATTATTTTATAATGTATATACTAATATATATACTAAGATTAATACTAGTACTATTGTATTATATATTATTATGTATTATGCTTTGTACATTATAACCTATATATTTATCTTATATCATATATTGTGTATTATATAATGTTTATATGTAAATATTTATTATATAAAGGCAGTATTCACTCATTTCCACACTTTGCACGTACATGTGTCTGTGTGTTGTGCATACATACATCAGCAGCATGCTATCAATGCATAACAATTGGGAACTGCTGGGTTTTAAGCATATGGTTTAGAGGAATTTCTTTACAGATGCAGTAATTACATAAACAAAATAGATTATGAAAGTCTACACTGATATCAGGTGCTTTATTAAGGAAAGTACTATGAAAAAAGTATTAGTAGCTGAACCTAATTATTGGTGATGAAAGTCATTTCATTTCAAACATCCTATAACTAAATCCCATACATAGAAAATATTGGCTGCTTGCACCAATCCCCATTATAAGAACCGGTGAAATCCCTTTGCAGAAAAGGGAAGAGTACAGCTTAAACCTTAAGTACTTCGATAAAAATATAAGATCGGTTTCATCCCAAAGTACAAATCCAATCTTCATCTAAAACTGCCTGACCCTAAAATATATTCAGAGCTTGTTCTAATCACAGGAGATGTATTCTGAATAGGACAGCCCTCTATCATCTGCTAAGTCTCTTTAAGTCATCGTTTTCCACTGTATCTGAAAAATTAATTCCTTTTCAGAATATCTCATCTTCTAGTAAAAGAAAAAAAAAAAAATCTTTTTTGATGTAGAGTGACAGGATTATGAAGTGACCTTCAGGTCAGAAGGAGACTTTTCCCTTTCTCATCAAGGAAATCAATTTCTAAGTCCAGTCTCTTAAAATAATATATTCTTGTGGCACGCATACAGCTTTTTTTGATCTGCTATGAAAAGAATAAGAGGTAAAGAGGATCAGGGGTGGCGAGTGAATATTATAATCTGCCACACTCACACATCAGCCTTTCACTAAGTAATTCAGATAAATTGAGGATTTACATATTTAAGATAAATGGGGAAAGAGTAGCAATGCATAAATAGAAGAATACAAAGATACAATTTCGGGAAGTTAACTCTTAAAAACTTAATGTTACTTGATGTTTGATACCCTTCTCCTGTCCCACCCCACCTTTTTTTAAAGCTCATAATGGTTATTAGGAAATAGCCAGGATAATCTCTTTTAGATCAACCCGAGCACAAACACAGATGCCTTAGGGTTTCTCCCTCCACCCCTCCCACCTTCACTACTGAAAAAATACCAATTACCATGACAAGAAACAGTTAAATGCCTCCAAAGACACATACACACAGCAGATGGAAAACAGGAGGAAACCAGCTGGAAGTGTGTTTCCCTTAGAACTGTTTTAACAGCCTGTGCCCAAATAATGTCTCACTAATATGCAGATAAAAATAAAACATAAATATTTAAAAGGTGACTGGTCAAAGCAACAAGATGGCATTTTGGTATGGAAACTTTCCCTCTTCTATTACCTTTGGTGTCCATACTCAGGTAATGGTTCAGAGACATCCTGAACCAGGTCTGTGATTCAGGGAGAGCTAACTTTAACATGAAAGCTCTGGCTACGGCAGTAACCTTGTTGATACTGTTATTTGTAAGGCACATGTGCTGCTTTGTTTTTTATTACTCACCTGTTCAGCCTTGCTTTTACTGTCCGAGCTTCCTGTGCTGGAGGCTTCCCAACACAGCCTCACAGTGCATGCCGTGCCCAGCTGAGCTCCAGGAGCCGGTTGTTCCACCAGTGCAAGACAAGGAGGCCAGCCTTTAAACGGTGACTTCTGCTCTTGGGATGCTCAACTAGAAGCATTTTAAGGAGCTTGTTTCCCAGAAAATGCAAAGCACTTTCTGATAACAAGGATATTTAAAAAATGTCCCATATAGTATAATCTGATTCCTGTAATCCATATTTACCACCAAACATCTTGGCTTGGCCCCCTCCAAATCCACACAGTATCCCACGCTCCCTAATACTGTTGCCTTTAAGGAGGGCAAAATCAGTGGAGCAAAATCAATGCTTTCAAGAAATAACAGGGACTTGTGGCACTATAACCAAGGCAAGGGCAGCTAGCAGCAGGGACAGTGAGGTATGGGAAGCCAGCAGTTCTTCCCTAGTATTCCCTGGGCCAGGAGCATTGAGATCTATCCTGCTTGTCCTGTCTTCGATCCTAAGACTTAATTATCAGCTAGAACAATCTCAAGCATGGCTTGACAGTTGCTTATTTAGGTCCTTCCTTTACAGTTGCTTCTCCGCTGGGCCCCATTAGGCAGCCCAGCACTCTCCAGGAGTTCAGAAAAGCAGATCTTTAGCTGGTGTAATTGTTCTAAGCCCGTTTACTTCAAAGAACTACTCTACCTTACAGTGCCCAGAAATTTGACCCAGTTCACTTCTCTGCATTACGTGGTCTCTTGGTGGAGGAACAGATGCATCCCTATGCTCTGGGTCTGAAGCTTTAAGTCATGTCCACATTTCTGAGAATCTAAAAAACTGTGGATTCTTTGGAACAATACATCCTGCAACATGATGACTTACAGCAGTGAAAGAAGTTTCAAGCTCCAAAACATAATGCAGAAAAAGCAGCAATATACTCAAAGCCAGGAAAGGACCAGAAAATCCTGTCATTAGACAACTAAATGACAGGGGAAGACAGCGTGAACATGTTAGCACTTGGAGGAATCTTGGCCTGAATGGCATGAGGCCATCAAACATGCCCTATATACAACTGGTTACACAAGTAATCTAGAGTGATCTGGCATGAGCAAGGATTTAATGATTTGGACCAGTAAAAGATGGCTGCACGTCTGATGAGTCTGAATATGAAGCACATGAGTCTGATGGTGAAACACAAGGATTTTATTTTACTTTGTTGTTGTTATTTTATTTTATTTTATTTTTTACATTTTTTCGCGCTTGCTTTCAGCACCAATAGAAGCCAGTGAGCCTTTGCCAATACAACTCAGTGTTTAGGTAGAGTCTGAGTCTGGTTGTAGGGGACAGCTGTAGCACAGGAAGTAGCAACAAAGGCACTGGGAGGTAAGGAAGGAGGATAAGTAACTGGTGGTCTTTGAGGCAAAGACGGGGAGAGAATGGTCTTACTCAGGTGGTATCAGAAGGGTCAGTGGCTAAGGACAAGCACTTCTCAGAAGCTTTTCTTGGTACAATTCTGGCAGCATATCACTTGGCTTTGCCACAACATTAGCACCATTTTAAAGTTGTTGTTTTTAGTGCTTAATTTCCTCATTAAAAGTCTACAGAAAAAGAAAGATGTTTCCTCTGATGTTTCTTTCCCCCCATGAATGAACTATACTTTTGTCTGTTTTTATTTTTGTACTGCCATATTTATACCTAACACCTTCAAACACATATTATTTTAGAGATCTGATACCATCTAGTGTTATTGCTGGCTTTTCACATCTTACACTTATCAAGTACCACAGTCAGCAACATGTCAGAGTCATCACTGCACCACGTCAGTAGTAAAATAAACCTGCTTCCCACCCAGTATCTATATTTACACACTCCACAGGTGGGTGGTGAAAATTACAGTTCATCTAGGAAATTTACTCTTCTTTAATCTCTGGAAATTAGTTATCTCTATGTATACTTATCATTATTATCTAGTGCCTCACCACTGATTTGTTTCAGCCCCTGTAACAAATAGGCTGGGATTATTAATAACAACCACATGTATTTATAAACAGCCTATGTACACTCTTGGCACACAAGGGTCAAGGGTACATTTACTTTGAAGCAAACAATATTTCAGCCTGTTGTTCAGTGAATTAGATGAGATTTTTAATTTGCAATCAGTAGTGACTGGTGTAAAGTCTTCCTAAATATTCATAGTTACTAAAGCTGGTGCTGTCTGGAGGAGGGAGATGCTTGTATTATTTCATACTAAAGATCAACAAGAAGAGCCAGTCTGCTGGACAAAACAATGTTTCATCGTTTGGGCACAGTGAGCTTTAAAACACAATGTGCTGCTGAACCGAAAATACACAGAAATACAGTATATTCAGACAGGTGAAAAAAAGAAAGAAACAGTGTGGTTAGTATTATAAAAGATGGTGGATTAGTATCCCATGGAGACTCCTTTCTTTTCTTTATTCAACCAACATCTACCGGACGATTGGTGATTTCTGTACAAAATCCCAACACTTGCCTTAATTGGACAGACAGCAAACACCTTTGTAGCTAAAAGGGTAGTTTGGGACTCCATGTCCTCAGCTCAAGGCCGCTCTTGTATACTCGGGATGTATGTCAGTTATGATAATACGTCTGCAGCGGGGCCACTTGCCTACTTTAGAAGTAGACTGGTGGCCGTCGATACTTTTAAGTCACTCAGCAACCTAGAAACAGTAATCTGCAGGAGGGTTCATATTTATTGCTACTCCTTGCAAGCAATTTACTATCTACAAAGGACATTATTCTTTAAGGATTAAGTGCTTCATTGGAATCAGAGGAAGGGGAGTTCGTTATTTCACAGCTTTGTGTAACATAAAATTAGGATATTTTTCAGGGCTGTGTTTCAGTTACCTATGACTGCTGGCAGTGGGTACTAAATCCTTTTACATGGTAAAGGTGTAGTTTTCTGTGATGCTTACTCACGTTAAATTCCTGGGACTAGGAAACAGATACTTGTCTTTTAGGAGCACTCTTCTACGCACAACTTTTTACTATGCAGGCCATATGAATGAGATCAGCTTAGAGGGGAAACACACTTTTGTGCCTCTAGTAAGAAGGCAAAGAACAAGAAAAAGAGTGACAAGGCGTTTTTAGAGAGGACTGCCTCCAAAAAACAAGATGTTGGTGTGTGAATGATAAATTTTATATTAGAGAAACTGCAGCAAGTAGGAAGAGTTGCCTCATGCCTCTATTGTGTTCCAAATGCATGGTTAATTTATAAATCAACCACTAAAGTTAGTACATTTCGTATGTGACTGTCCACGCTCAGAAACAAAAGTGTGTTGAACACTGAGTTAGCTGAAGCACACCAGCCACAGTGCAAAAGTAGACCTGGCCAAATCCAGCAGAAGTTGCTGCAGTTGATCAATGGATTGACCAAAACGGTGGAGTTGTCAGAGCACACTGCAGTCCGCTCAGATGTGGTTGTGAGAACAAGCATTATGGAGAACTTCAACTAAAAATAACAAGCTCCTACCTTTACGGAGTTCAGCTCTGAGAGGCCACAAAGAGGCCAGATCCAGCAGAGAGGCTACCCTCAGGCAAAAGGGGATGGAGATGAGATGCTGTATACACCTGTACTATCAACAAGCCTGCGCCCCACCTTGTAGCCCCAGCTGGAGGCAGAGAATAGGGCACTGTTACTACTAACTCAGGGATCTTTAAGGGTTTACTCAAGCCAATTATGCTACAGTAACATAGAGGTTACAAAGGACAAGAAAATGGCGATACCAGAGACGGGACAGTCACAGCCTCAGGGCAACCGCTAATGAGAATTAGCAATGCGTGTCCCTATGCCTACTGTATGGGAACTGAATAACACCAGTATGCACGATATGACCCCAAATGTATTACTCTTCCATTCCTGGTGGTCATTTCCTCTAGTTCCCCTCTGTTATTTCAGTTAAACTTTTTTGATCTCTGTGTTGTGAAAATCTCTACGGCCATGCTCATTCTGTTTCTGCCAGTGCATGTGCAATAGCACTGTTGGGAAGTTTTCAAGAGGTAGGCTACCCTGAAATAAAGTGTTATGGTTGTTATTTATTTATTTTTTCCCTACAGCAGCATTTTTCAAGTGTTAAGAATTGGCTTGGATATCATCTTTTCATTTTTTTTTTTTCATGAAAAAAATGTTGACAGCTCTTATTTTGAAACAGTCTTATCAAAGAAAAAAGAAAAAAAGCAGCTGTTTCAAACTCTTTGAAGCAAAGCTGACTAAAATTTCTCAAGTTTTTTTTGTTTCTACTTAAATGTTCCATTTTCCTTTATATGACAAGAGGACTGGAAGCAAGTCCTCTCCTTTGACCTGGCATTAGATTTTTTGGGGGGTGACATCTGTTCTGACTGATGCCTTGAGGAATTCCAAACCACAAAATCCCCTCATGTGAGCACAGGACTTCGATATCACCAACACATATAGCAACCAGCATATTTATAACAGTTTTTTGACAACAACGGTTCAGTCTACCTCAGCTGATATCCCAAAGTCAACAACATATGCCCATTTTTTTCACTCTTGTAACACACGTGGGCTTTTCAGCCACAAGTACTTTCTGTGTTTAAATTAAACATATGATATAGCTCTAAACTGAAATGCTTTCCTTGTGAAAGGTTCCCTGATAGACTGCAATAATTATTTGCTTTACATAGTTTCAGGAAGGTATGTAAAAGCCTCTCAGTTGACACAGACACAGCTTGGGTGTTTTTTATTTTTAACAAAGCAAGCTCTTGAAGTATCCTTATTTTTACTGTTTTGACTGTATACCAGCTGAAATGTGCATATCCTTTGAGATCCATCATGTCACCTATAGTTATCTGAAATGCTGCTCTTAATTCATGTACACAGAAATAATATACAAATCCAGTCTAACAGTCTCATTTTATATGACAGTTCTCAATCGCATGGGAGATATGTACCACCAACCTGTATTTACTCTAAACGTATATTAAAAACCTGTTCTATATGAGTACTTGGATTAGAAAACAATTTTTGTGAATGTCTACAAAAGCACAGTCCAATCCATGTTCCTTGCATAATACAGGTCTAATAAAAATGTTCACGAATTCTTAAGGGTTTGCTGCCTTTCAATTTCTCCCCCTCAGGTGCTTCCCTCCCAGGGGACTGGTTGTTTTAAAAACAAATCTAACTATGAGTCTTGTTTTTCCTGGAAAATCTCCAGATAAGCACAGGTGAAATCACTTTTTTTTTTTCCTCATCAGAGCTATTTCTTTATATCTTTGACATTGCTTTTATTCTTTTAAATTAAAGAGGGAATCTGTAAATCTCTGAAACTGCAAAGAACTGAATTGCAGCTCCGCCTGGAAAGGCCATGGTTTACAGCAAAGCTTATAGCTCTGGAGATGAACGCGGGGGCTCCCAGCTCACGCAGGATGTAATGGGCTTTCCAAGCCAGTGCCTTAATGGCTCGTTTCTCCCTGCATAGGTGTGGCCACGCTAATGCTCTGGAACAGTCTGGTAATGGTAAGTCATACGTTGTGTGGACAGGGTCAAGGGAGGAAAGGGAAAATGTGCCATTTTCCATCACGTACCACCACTTCCTAATTTAGAAGTGAGGCAAGGTCTACGGAAAAAAGGCATTACCTAGCACAGCACACCTGTGTTCTCTCCTGCCATCAGGACGCCACAGCTACAATAACATGACTGGTACAGGCTTAGAAGAGACAGAGCTGAATCACCCCAGAATTCAGCAGGGGAACCTCTTGGGCTGCTGTGGAGCATCTAGAAAGACCTACTTTAAATTCCTGTAAGGTACCACAGCACTCCCAGCAAGAGGCAGACTGCTTTGTGGAGCTGAGGCAGGCCCCTTCTCTCTGTAAAGGTAAGGAGTGCATCCGCACGCACTGACAGAACCACGGCAAAGCCTAGAGTTGCTCAGGGCTTTCTTGACATGTTTGCATAATTGTGTTTTTTCAGACCAAAAAGCGGAAGGTAAACTTCATAAAAGCCTGACCTGACGGCCTTCACAGCTGGAGCATGTTGGGAATCACTCCTGGCACCGAAAAGGTTAATTATCTCCTGCTGTGAGGTAGGAGTCTAGAAAAGGATACCACATTTGGTGGGAATTATAGTAAATGAGGTTTTCTTTATAGCACTGCTCATTCTCAACATGTTGAAAGGGCATTGGTTCACAGTCACTTTCTCTGGAATTATCAAATCTGCTCAGGAAACCTTCATTAGGATATTAAACAAGACTTAATAAGTGAAAGTGATTTGCATCGCTGATAATCATGTGCATTAATCAAGCAAGCTTCTGTCTCTCCCTCTGCAATATGTTTCATGTTGCATTGTAAAGCCTCTTTAATTCTGTAGGGCTTCTTAAAAAGGAAACGTTACATTTAGAAAGCCATTTTAAAAATGATTTACTTAGCAAAGATCACTATAAATAATGTTCAACTCACTCCTCAGCTTTAACCATCAATATAAGTAATACTAAGGGGTTTGTACAGGGATATGGACCAGATGTGTTCCCATTTATCAGATATAGATTGCACTTACTCTATAAATGTGTTTCATTCTGAGTACTTTTGAAACCAAATAACTGCATGTAGCACTTTAATCTGAAGTCACAATTTTAGGCTAAGGCATTTATTCTCATGCCATGCAGGACTGGTGCAAGCTTTCACTACATCATTTCACATGCCAGAGTCACACCCATGGTTCTTAATGAAATTGTGTGGCTAATATCCCCCACTGCTTGGTAATTCCAAGGTAACTTTGGATGATCTGCTCTTAGGTGTAATTCATACCTCGCGTTTCTCCAGCATCTTCCTTCCCAAGATCTCACAGTGCGTGGAAATAGGTTTAATGTTCAGAACACCCCACAGGACAAACATTTTGCACACTTGCAAACTGAGACTCAGGGGATAAGTGTCTTCACCTATATGGGCGAATCCTTGAGAAAACAGAATGAACCCCTTAAAAAAAGTCCTATTCTGCTGCTCTCACCACTGGCCCACACTGCACCAGTGTTGGCCACCCCCTCTAGTACAAGCCCCCAAACACCAGGACGGCTTTGCACACAAGTGCCACCTGGACACTCCACATAATTTTAATAATTTTAATTTCTCTAACGTGGAAAAAAGTGTCAATATCATATTTTCCACCAAAAGTCTCACCTAGGATAGCTTCAAGGAAAATCATTTCACAAGAGCCAGCAGCCTCTGTGAAAATGCAGCAAAATGAATAATTGTTGCTTATATTGCAGCAGTCAGGAAGGACTGGGGTTATGGTCTGTAAATATACAATGAGGACCAACACCATAGTCTAAGTAAGGAATAATATTGGTGTCAGGGTGAAGAAAAGAAGCACGGCACCTAAATTAACCCACCCATGGGAGTGACCTCTGATCCACCAAACTGATGATGGTGGCAGGAGGTGCTTATGCATCTATTGAGGTGGCCAGATCAGAGTCTCAGCAACTGGGATCCTGTTAGGCTACTTGTGATACATCTGTCCTTCTGATCCTGGAGAAAAATCAGAGGAGGAAATTGCCTCAATTGGTGGGAGTACACGGTCCTCTTTTCTGTAGGTCTGATGATTTGGTCCACTCCCCAGGAGAAGCAGCCATTGTTTCTCAACGCTTGTTGCTTGTACTTTTTGCAGTTGTCCTCACTGCATCTCATGTTATTTACATCCTTCTGAGACCTGCAAACATAATTTAAGAAACAATCACTGAAATTAAGACCACAAGAGTATTTATTGCTTTCAAAAAAAAAAAAAAAGCTGTTTGCTGGAGATCTTGTTTGCGTTCACTCAGGCTGAGCACATTGCTTAAATGGAGCTAAAGAGATGATGTTTCTATAAAGTTGTGGAGGCTCAATTCATTCTAATGGCCTGAAACATGAATTATGCGCCCTGCTTCACTACCTTCATGGATCAGTAAGCTCCTATAGCTCAGATGGAAGCATTTATCTGAAGAGAGAAAGGCGTTATTCCCCACTTACTGCTGATTTCCCGCTATTTGTGTCTACATAGGTGTTCATGTGTGTTGTTTTCCAGGTATCAGGTGTTAAGCTTCATAGGTCTCTCTGACCAGTTCCCTTTGTTTTCTAGAGTATATCTGAGAAGACTGTCATCCAGTAATTCTTTTCTGTTTTCAATATCGAGTTTTATGGTTGGGCTATTCATGTAGGTGCGAAGCTGTGCCTCGAAGCTTTGAAATCAGTTATGTGGATTCACTCTGATTATAACCAAATGGGAAAAATATTTCTGTGTCCACTTATAAGAGCACAAATGCAACCATATTTTTTCCCTAACTGCTGTATGAAAGTTTTAAATTTTCAAAACGGGAACATGACATTTAAGCACCCAAATCAGTGCTTTGATGTTTAAATGGATTTGGCCATTTATTTTTCCAGTATGTTGGGAGTTGCACTGGAGGTCAGTGTGGCAGGCTTGCCCAAGCATGGTCCATTACCCTCTGCAGCAGCAGCAGCCATGGAACAAAGGGACCCCTTCATTATCACGCACAAGGAAAACCCTGGCAGAGGCTGAAAGAAGGTAATGAGTATATCTACAGTGAACAAATACAGTGGTGTACAAAGATACCCAAACTAGCTCTAATTGACAAAATGCAGTTTCTCTACATGGCATTGCACTGTGCCATGTAAACATAGCCTAAACCTGTGTTTAGGGTGGTACCTTCCTGGGAATTCTGGGCAAAGTTAGCTTTAGGGCCAAGACTCCCTCCATTTAGCTCTGACAACTGGAAGATTTGAGCGAAGGCTGATATTCCTCTACTCTGAATTATTGTTGCCAACTGTATCAGACTTAAAGCCCCTGCTCCTGGGATCATATGATTTGCTGAGAATCTCTACTCTCATTTAATAATAAAAAGGTAATTTCCATCAATGATGCAGAGGAAAGCTTGGAAGCATGACCAGAATATGTCCTGAAACCGCTCCTCTCCTGCCAAAAAATCCCTCAGAGGTAATAAAAGGAGCCTAAAAAGGTATTATTTTTAATCTTCCAATATTTAAGCCAATGACATAATTCTCTGTGCTGCAGAATCTTATGATTTTTGAGCACTCAGAAGTATTAATAATGCAGTCTAAAACAGATATTTGTGGAAAGACAGCACTAAATAGCACAGGGGAGAGGCAGATGAGGCCTTCAGAATAGCAGAGCAGGGCTGGGGAGGGAGGGAGGAGGAACGGACACACACGCTGTACTGCTAAATAAAACAGGCCCTGGATGCTTCTCTGTTCAGAGGCCAAGTGGAACGAAATGGCCGGTGTCCATCTACGGTAAATTTGCTTTCCCCCCAGACGGAGTGGCTGCCTTCAAAATGCCCACCGGGACGAGTCCCTGGCTAATGCAGGGGAGCTATAGCACTGCTGGGAGAGCACTAGTGGGTGTAAGCTAAAAGCGTGCCAAGAAGCCTGCTGACAGTCGAACAATATAGATAGTCACATCCTAGCGCTCAGCCCTGCTTTATTTACTGCCATAAGCTCCTAGTATTATCAGAAGGGAACGCTCCAGGGCTGCAGACTCAGGTAGCTGGGGAACGGGGCACGTGCAGAAGCCCTGACACAGTGGAGACTGTGATGGGGCTGCGGGATGATGGAAAGGGGTAAGAGAAGCACGAAGCAAGGGAGTGTCTGGCAGGTGGGAACAGAAAAGCACGAGGAGCCAGAAGGCAGCAAAAATGTGCAAGTCTCTTAACACGAAGCTGGAATGATTTTCTCAGCTGAAAAGCATAAGTGCCCTTTTCACCATAAAACATTACTACATAGCTTGTTTCCCACCACCTCACCGTCTCTGTGTTTGTAGAAGTTCCCCGATAAATATAAGCCTTGCTAAGCCAGATCGACATATTACCCAGAAAGAATTAAGTACCAAATTTTAATTTACTCTTCTTTACACATCACATTCAAAACTCAGGCAAGATGATACCAACCAACTGCTTTCAGGAAAACACACACACACAAAACCACTCACAAGACCCCATCTATAACAAGATTGTTGATTTAGGTTTAATTGGAGCAAATGCTCTTATAAAAGGGATTCGTATATGATTTCTCAGCCTGCTAAAATTCATGGGTATTATTGGCGTCAAATACAATTCTGTACGATTTTGAAATGGAGGAGTCTGTCCAAATATAGGGTCTGACTCTATCTCCATTGCCTCTAACTTTCACTCCCCCTCCAAAAGGATTGCACATTAGAGACAAATACTCAAATTTGGAGCAAAATTTGGATGAGGCGTTTTTGGAGGACTCATCTCATGGCCTGAGGCCAAGTCTAGTAATATGTTTTTATAACCATAGGGCGCGAATGCAGAAGGATCTAGACAGAAACATTTTTATTTAGTGGAAAAAGTAAAGCAGAAAACTCTGGCCTTGGAGATACAGGAGGAAGCAAGGAAGTTGATTGAGCTAACATAATCAAAGCACCCAGACTCTGCCAGAAGCCTTGGATATCACCTGTTTTTAACTGTGCAGGCCAGAAGGTCAGATATAAATTGCAATAATTACTTTCAGAAATTAGAGCAAGCATTCAGCAGTAGTGACACGGGCTTCTCGTAGAACATGGGTCTGATTCTGGCGATCATGATGTGGAAATAACAATAAGAGGAAATCCTCTCAAGGCTTTGTGCAAGCCTTGCCACAGATTCTCCCAGCCACCAGCTTTCTCACTGTCATGCCTTAATTAATTGCCAATCCCTGTTTGGTGGCCCAGATGTAGTGGGATCCTCTCCCACAAACTGACTTCTGTAGAAACCCCACTCCTCTCCCCAGAGGCACCTTCTGAAACCTGCAGCAGACAATAGCTCACTGGTAATTTCTCTAATGACGTGCCAGTGGTACTAAGATACTTGCCTTCTTGCTGGAAGCACTTGGATAACCTGTCAGTGTCTGTTATGTTTCCATGTCATATCATATTTTATGTGACACTGCCTACAGGGCTGCATATATGGAGTTTCATGAGCCCCTTTCCAGTGGTCATAGGCGGGTGTTTGGAGCAATATTTTTTTTTTTTTTAAAACAACTTTTGGGGTAATAAAAACCATTTTGGGATTTAGAATAATAAAACCGACCTCAGACGGGGACTTTGCCGTTGGCCTGACGTGTGGCTCATCGTGGAAAGGACAAGAAATGTTCCTGCTGTCCTTCACGGTAAGCTATCACAAGGATCCAGCAGCCACTGCAATTGAATTCTGGCACAGTGATCAACTCATTTGTACTCATCTTTCCTGTCATTTGCCTTGTGATCTGCTTAGCAATGTCCTCTTGGTGAACCTGACATTACGTCCTAAATCCACAGGTCTTAGTTTTTTGCAGTATTACCACTCTCACATGCTGCAAACTCAGCACTGGTGGTGAAAAGTACTCAAGTAGGAGAAAAACACAGATTAACCAGCAGATTAACCAGTAAATAAGCACACAACTGACTACAATTAATAGCAATGAAACTTCATCATAAAAGCAGTGAATTGAAGGAGAATCGTTACAGCCAATTTTTCAAAGTAGGCAATGTTTTGGGTTTACAGTACCCTAGTACAATAACAACTGCATCTTTCTTCCTGTTGGAGATGGACTATGGACAGAGAGAGAGGAAGAGGAAGGAAGGACAACTGGTGTTGTTCACTTTCTATTTTGATTAAATCTGGGTAATACACCTTGTTCAAGGAAACCTCAGACACCAGTAAGGACCAGACAGAAGATTACCAAGATTGTGGGAGACCAGAGTTTGAAATACTTCCATACCCAAAATAATAAAAAAAAAAATTAAAAACTTTTATGGATTGGTATTAGTTTATCTGCGTTTATAAGAAAGTTAATCACTGTTACATCCTTAAAGAGGTGAGGATAGCCTAAAGTACATTAGGGCTGAAAAATGTCTGTGACAGTGACAGAGCCAAAAGATGGAACCAAGTGGCAACAAATCCCAGATCTTTGGTCTGACAAATATTTAATACTTCCCCTCAGATGTTAAGAAGTCCAATTTTCCTGGGTTACATTACCCTCCTGGGTTACACAGCCTCTTAGTGGCCAAAATATAAGTTGTATCAAGCTCTAAGCAAAATAACAGGTTCCGGAATGGACCATGCTAGTGAAACGTAGAGATATCATATTCATTTGCCTGTGGTAACCTCCACCTCCAAAGAAAATTGCTCATTTCAAAAATGATTTTATTACAAAAACAACAGAAAAAGACTCCTTTTTAAATGAAGTTATAAAATGATTTTTACCACATCCTTCCGCATCTCCCTTTTCTACGGATCAGAACGACAGGAACCAGATGCTAAGCCAGAAAGGACATTGTTCCACCTGCAACATCTGGCTCTTTGGCAAGCTGTACGGGAAGCTTCAAAGTTGCATCTCTGCCTCTCACATGGTAAGGCTGCTGGTCGATTGCTTTATCTTTCCTGGATGTAATTTTCCTTTGATTCACCTATAATTCTGGGGAACTGTTGCATTTGTATCCATTTTGAATAAGGTTCTGTACAAATGCCACATTTGATCTCTAGGCAGATCCTTTTATTTCCTTTTATATGTTCTCTACTTTAATTCATGCACTAGCTTTACTGCTGCTTGGCTACATCGTGGTTGATACTTGCACATACGCCATAGCCTTTTTTCCCTACATGAAGTTAAATATCCAGGCTCTCAGCCATGCAAAACCAAGTAGAAATTAAAATACTTTTCTTAGTATTTCTCCTTGCTGCAGTGAGGCATTTTTAGAGGCGAGGTAGCCTCCTGTTACTTACTAACATTCCTGAATCACTCCTTTCCTCTACTCCTCAGTCCTCTTCTATGAGACTTTTTCCACCTCTCTGTTTCTTGTAAGCATTAAATCAAGCAAGTTAAACATTAAAGTCACTTTGACATGAAGCAGAAAAAGCAAGAAGGCAGTTAAGACTGGGCACCACACTCCTCAGAACCAGCTGCTCTAGTGAAGTAACAACAAATTTCAGCTGTTTCCAAGCACTTTGATGTCGAAGTAGCAAAAAGCCCTTGTCCCCACAAAATAGTGAGATAATCCCGACAGTGGAGAACTACACAAACCACGTACGTACAGCACAACAGTGTTCTGACTGGGCTCTCTAGAGAGTGCTGTGAAACATTCTGTTAATTAATAGGAAAGGAGTAATAATTCATTAGCATTCATTCATTTCAGATTTAAATCCTGATTAGAAATGTGTCCTGCCCTACAGCTATCTTGATCTTTTTTTTTTTCTTTGTGCTGGAATCTGTAACAGGGAATGTGATTTCCCCCTTGCTCTGCTCTTCTCTTCCTCTACCTGCCTTGCCGTCAGACGGAGATCTATTTTCCCAGCTACAGAATTCCTGCTCTGAGGTAGGTAACATCTTAATGTGGGATGATGAGGTGTGGCCTAAGAAAAGCATTTTTTTTCCTGAAAGGGCCATTTTTTTTCAGGTTCTGTACCTGGGGCCAACCAAACCCCAGAAGCTGCTTCGAACCAACATAACCCATGACAGCAGGGCAAGTAATTAGTCCACAGAAAGCAATTAGTACTTTCCAGGAAGTGGCACAAGAAGTACTTGCCTCATGTATTTGCTTTAAACACACTGGGGCAGGCTCAGTTTCATGGTGGGTGGACATAGATCTACTCCTCAGCAAGCAAATCCCAAGGAAGAGGGACTTGCACCTTTGCCTATGTCTAAGTACCAAGCTCAAGGAAAAATGCTTTGCAACGTATAGACAAAATAATAAAAAGTAAAATTAATGGAGTTTAGGAGTGTAACTAACAGAAACATACCACCCACTGCACTCCAGCTTCACGAAACTCAGCAGGAGTAAAGGAAACCTACTGCTGAATTTAAGTTTATTTGAAAATACAGGCAGAAAAGAACCCCAAACTATTTTGCTTCTCTGAATTTTAGTGAAAAGCTGTGTTTTATTTTATCCTTCAGCAATTTGTTAAGGTGAAAGTTTCCAGGTTTTTCTCTTAAGTGACACAGGAACCTGCAAGCTGTGTTAAGTCCCTTATCGGGGGAGGTACCCTGGGGTCAGTACCAGTATCCTAGGTACTGTACGAACACAAAGTAAGGGACCCAAAGGGCTAGCAACAAAAATAAAAAAGACATACAGAAAATGGCAATGGAAAGAGAAGCACAGAGGTAAAGTGACTTCATAAGGTTACATAGCAGAGCTGAGAGTAGAATCCACCTCAACTTCTTAAGTACCCACTAGAAGAGGCCATAGACATATTTTGGTGTTTCAAGACAGAACACCAGTATTTTTTACCCTTTACTGGATGCCTTCAATTGTTTTGTTTTCTGAGAAAAAAATAAAATAAAAAACACCACAATCCTTAGTCTGTACTGCTCAGTATTGCCACCGTGATTTACAATTATAAGCAGCTATGAGTGAGTTTGAACTCAATTATTACTTTTTTTTTTTTCCACCCATTTTCCTCATCTATGTAGTTGGCTGTGTAGGAATACAAGTATATGCTGGGTTGGACTAATTTCCCCTGCAGTCTGTACAGGCCACCTTTTGCAGTCTGACACTACGGTACCCAACATCCGAGGAACACACATGGACCTCTGCAGCATGAGGCCATGATGCTAGAAGTGAGCTGACTCACCCATTTGGCAGCATAAAGCACTGCTCAAATAGTAGCTTGCATCATGCCAAACTGACACCAAAGTTACTATTTCAGTACAGAAATACTCATGAAAAGCTACACACCACAGTGATGTAGTGATGCCTGGTAGTTATTAATCTCTATTATGATGCAGCCACAGACATTTGGCGGAGAAAATAGTTTGCCGGCATTATTTGCTTGACTCATAAAGAAAATAAGAGCCAAATACAATCTGAGAGCAATAGCTTCCATGGGAATCTACATGTCTTTTCCTCTCTTAACAGCAAAGGAGCCAACCAGAGGTTCAACACCTGGAGCCTCCTCATATGGATGGGAAAGAAGAACCTAATTTCATTCAATTCACCCAACAGCGAGCAATGAAAGGGAAGGTATGGGTGTCTCTGGCTGCCAAAACATCACAGGAGAACTAAACCTATGCCAATTGCAATCCTAGGAGTGAACAAATAAATGCTATCAATATGTATTTAGTAATACGCACTTTTGAGAAGCAGAGGGGCAGCACTCCTAACTCCAGTGGATACTGGACATCACAGATTCCCTGGGTAGGTGTTGGCTGGTGTCAAGTACTGCCCAGTCCTTACGGGCCAAGTGGCAGCAGCTGGCAGCCTCCCCACCCTCTCATGTTTCTTTCTGTCCAGGTGAACCAAACGACTACTTCTCCTGCTCTGGAGGGTGTACCATCCACAATTTTCTCTCAGATTGCCCAATTAGCCAGTATAGTTAAGTCCAAATTGGAGAGTTTGTTCCCAGCCTTTATGTATCTTGCTCCAGACTGGAAGAAAGTTTTGTGTACCGAAAGCCACACCTGATTTTCTGGCCTGACCTAGAAGCAGACACTCTTCTTCCAAGCCTTATCCTTCTCCCAATGTGTTCTTCACACTTTCATCTCCTGCAGAAAGTTTGTCTTGCAGAAGGGAATCACCTGGAAAAGGGAATGGCCATGAAGAATAATCACTCTTTGCAGGAGATCCCCTTTTCTGCTATCATTATTAACCAAGAGATTCATTAACTCTGTTGATAATGTCACCTGCCACACAATGCTCTCTGGTATTTTGAGGAGAGGTCACAAAGAACAACCTAGGATCTGGGAACCTAACAGGTACTAGAAAGCTTAGACAGCATAGAAGATTTAGCCAACAGAGGTGAGAGACATGGAAATCAGACATGCAAAAGAAGTGATTACAGGTTTCCTCCAGAGTCACAAGCCATCTAAGTGCCAGTGAAGCCTCTACTTCTGAATCCTTCCCTAATGCTGGTGGACTGTGTAGAAATACAGGGGTTTGGTCAGACCTACACCGCCTTGCTCAGCTTTCCCAATACATCTTTCCTCTCCTGCATTTTTAAGTTGTGTAGTGATGAAGATAATTCTACAACATTGAGCTTTATCTTCAGAATAAAAGATCTCATCTTGTGGTCTAAAAAGACTTAGTGTTTCTCTCCACATATATGACTTTATGAGTTTTCCTTCCTCCTTTATAGTAACATTGAAGTTCTTCAATGGTCAGAAACCTCGGGCCTATTTTTGAGTGTCAAGGACCACAAGAAAATAATCCCCTGCGAAGTATGTGTGTGCTCAGCACCTTTGAAAATCAGACACTCTTGTGCTTAGCTATCAAAATGACTGGCAGCAGGCATATCCCTAGATAGTGTGATCTATATAAAAGTTTTCCTCCTTCAAAACCTTGTCACTAATTCCAAATCACATTCCTTCAAAATCCTGTCAAAAATATATTAAATTTCTACACAGTTCAGTCCAGCTTCTCTACAGAAGGACAGTTTAATCCACCCTGCTCAGCCTGGTTAGGCTATCCATATTCTCCATTCAATTAGGCCAGACCTATTTTTGATCACATCAGCACCAGAACAAACATCATTTCTCAGGCACAGTCTCAGGATATTTACCTTTTAATGTCTCCACTCAAACTCTTCCATCTTGATGCTTTGTCTTCTGTTCTTCAGTCCTCTTCCTACACTTCCTATCATTTTCAATATTTCTTTCTGTGTTGCCCTGTGAGACCTTCCTCCACTGAGGCACTTCAGTGTGCCTCAAAATTCAGTGGCAATTCCTCTTCTCTTCAGCCATTATCCTTTACACATACATACATTTGTAAAAATCAACATCATCCTGCTTATGAAGGCAGTGACACTGGTCTTTCATAAGCCACTATTTATGTTTCTTTCATCTGTGTAGTCTTTCCCAGGAAAAATGGGATGACATAGGGTGTCAACAGTGGTTAGGGAATTCTCCCTATTTCTGTAGAGTTTGCTTACAACAGGCAGCCTTGCACGTGCACACCCACCCACACATAATATTTTTATAGCAAACTGAATCCATCTAGTAGACGGAGATCAAAAGGGCTACACTGACCTGTCACATATCTACCAAATACCCAGGAGAAAAACTTGGCATTAACCTTCAATAAATGAATGGATTATATTGCAAATAATAAAATGGCTAAATATAGGCACAGTCTATGAATTAAACATTGCCTAACTTTGCATGATGCTAATTTGTTTCGGCATATCTTGATGATTGTGCTGTGACTGTGTCCTTCTGAACGCATTTTAGTTGTCCAGTGGTTGTCCTTTACAATCCAGCTGCTGGCTACAGTAAAATATACAGTAATCCATGTCAACACTACATACACGACTACACACACACAGTGTATACTGGACATGGATTACGTTTTGTTTGGTACAGGTAGATAGGTATACATGTACGCAAGCACTCATTAATTTCAATAAAAATATAGCAAAGCTCAGTCTATTGAAATGATTAGAAATGCTGTCAGTAGAGTAACTCTGGGTGTATCACAGGTCTGAGACTAAACTTTTATTTGCATTTCTTAATGATAATGCATTATCATTCCCAGTACAGAGGAATATTATCTTATTCTCAGGTTTAAATCTCTATATTCGGCCTTCTGTAAAAACTGGAGGCCTCAGCCAAGATAAAAGCGACCTTTATTGGGTGCTGTACAACAACAGAAAAAGAATTAGCTGCTGCTCCAAAGGCAGTCTAACCCAGAAAAGAAAGGACAAAGTTGGAAAGCAAACAGAGAGAGGGGACTTGCCGAAGTCCCAGGCGCATGGCAGTTATTCTGCTCCTGTAGGCTTCTGCCTGAAAGCAGGATGGGACTAACACCAGACAAGCCATGGGACAGCCATGGAGGAGGAGCAACCAAGATCCAAAGCTCCTTGTGGCAGGTTGCCGAAGGCCCCAGGCCAAGCCAGGAGGATGTGCTGAGCCTGCCCCTGGCTGGAGTGTCATTAAAAGGCACTTGTTCCAAGGCAGGGACATCCCTTCCTGTATGCATATAGGGTGCACATTTACCTCAATGATGCTTAACATTACAAGCACCTTAATATGTAGACAGCACAACTAGTTATGGCATGGCCAGGACTGTATGGCCTATGACTTTGTCTCCATGTGTTCATTTCAAATACAGGTGCACCTTGAGCTCCATGCTTCTTTTAGCCAGAAAGGCTGTTGATCCGTAAATACGCTTTTCACTTTTTTACTACTCTTGGAAGCCCATCTTTGCCTCACAACTAATTATTGAGTGGGACTTTCAAATGCTTCAAGAGTTTTTTTCCCCTCTCTGCTCCCAGAGCTTTACCTAATGCACCAAGGAAAATGTGCCAACACTTTTGCACCAGACATTGTGCACATCATCAATATGAAGCTGACTTTTCTGCTAAGACACAAAAATTCACATTTCCTGCCTTCCTTGTGTTCTAAATGGACAATCACCTGGAAGGAAGCTGCAAAACCAACCAAAGAAGATATATTTGCCATTGGTCACTCTCGGAGGATACTAGCACCCAAGCCATAGCAGCCTAGAAAACCTACTGGACCAAACCAGGCACAAAGTATTCTTGTTTATTGTGCCTCTCCCTAAATTCAGTTATGCAAACCCTGCCCAAGATTCTCAGGCACCACTCTCAATGGATTGAGTCATGTAGATCAGGGCTGGAGAGAGCTTTGGCCCTTCTGTTGAAATTTGTCTTCAGCGCTATCACTATTACCATGTTTTTCATGATATTTTCTTTCCAACGCCAAATATGGACTATTTTGTCGCTTTAAATCTGCAGGTAAGAAGATTAGATAGCTTTGGAACGTGTCAATGTGCTTCTGAGCAAGTGGCAAACACCATCTCAAACACGCAGCCCTGAAAGACGTGCTCAGTAAACTCATATGGCTTTTTGGGAATAAAGAATTGAGCTTCCTATTGCTCTCCCCTGTGTAAGAGTAAGGCTCATTATGGAAGCCAGTTTCACCAGTTCACCCCCATGTTTACCAAACCTACATACTGAGAGCCCAGAGAAATAAAAGAAAATGCTGAAGTGGATAAAATAATAAACATTGGAAATTGTATGTTTAATTCATGCAGCAAATTACCAGAGATTACTTGTACAAGTAGCCTGCAATGTCCTCAAAAATATTCTTTAACTAAGGAAAAGTTTTCTGACCTTTGGAGGAAATGCTTGCTTCTAGCTATGACTAAAAAGAGATTTCCTTCTTTCTCTGTTGTGTTAAGAATCTTTTCTTCTTATAAAGAAGGCACCACAGTGGTTTATAACTGTCATAAAAGCCTGCAATCCTTTTGAGGTTAAGCTACTCAGCTATTCAACTTTTACTACAGAAACTTTGAAATTCAAAAAGAAAAAATAATGTAAGTTTTTGAAGGACATGTGTTGCTGTAGGTGATCCTGTTAATTAAAAGTGATTGCCTGCTAGGAAATCATACTTTAAAAAGTTTCATGAATTTATTAGAACCCTGAAGGTATCTTTGTATGCACAGGGCTTTACATGCCATTTATGCAATTTTGTTTCAGATCTGTTTAAAGCTTCACTGACGCTCCCAGAGCAGGGAACAGCACTGCCAGCATTTGTATGTATTTTGGCTAATTGAATTATGTGAAAATACATACTAATGAAGCTTTACCAGTGATGTTTGCTGAGGATAGTTTAAGTCTCATTTTCTTCTATATTAGCAGTATCTTTCTGCTGCAGATTTACCTTTTTGAAAAGTACAGATTCCTACAGCTTTTTGTGCAGAAACTAAATCCCAATTTTTGTGGCTTTATTCAGAAAGTAGCTACGTGAATTGTATACGTCAACGTATGTGAATATACATACAGCCTTTAATAGAGATGAAAAGATGATAAACAGGAAACTCTGATTTGATATTAAAATATACTAGTTTGTTATTAGGAGGGAACAATTTAAAATGCAAAGCTAATGAACATCTATTGTAACAATTTATTTTCCTGCTTTTAGATTTACAGATTGTATTTTAATTGGTCATTACTTAATTATCCATTTCTGCACAAATCCATCTGGCAATATTCTTACATAGACTTTTCCTCAGCAATGCTTTGCTACCCCTTGACAATGATGTTTGAGGAATAAACGATTGAGACGGAACAGTTGTTTATCGTGTGTGTTTTTTTAACTTGAACCATGGGAAATATCAAAGCTGAGGTATGTGAATCTCTTTGCATTTGAGGTGGGCTGGGATCCAAATCCCTACACTCACCAGCTAACTGCAGGTATCTCAAGTTTGTCACTACTTCACAAAAGCAATCAGCTAATTGCCTAATAAAAATTGCGATCGGGTATTCGCTGTTCACATTTTCTTTTTCAGCTCACAGACATCAGAAAACTTTTTTTTTTTTTTCTTTTCTATTATGTCATTTTTGTTCTTTATAGCATATTGCATAAACTAACACAATATGTAGGCAGCACCCTGCCTCGGTATAATATCAAATATTGAAATGTTAAAAGGAAAAAAAAACAATCCTCTGCACCTCTTACCAGCCAAGAAAAAAAGAGCTGAGGGAAAGTAACAGGAGATTTATGAAAGTTCACCATACACTTTGATGAATATGTGGGCAGGTACTTTTGCACATGCTTTGGAATATGTTGTCTGTTACAGAGAAATTTATGCTTCCCAGGACTGACTTGGAATGATCGGTGATGGGGAGCTGTTGAGACCTGCCTGGGCACTTGGTAGCATTAGTGTTCATTTGGAGCCACTGCCCTCAGTTTTACAGAGTTTTTCTGGAATTAGACTATTTTAAATAATGTCCTGGTATAGCTATAGACAGTATGCGTGATTTCAGAAAAAAAATAAATAAAAAAAAAAGGCATCTTAATAGCAAGCAGAGGAAAGTATCATTTGGTATATTTTAATACTCTTCTTTAACTCTAGAGTCTCCCAAGTTATTGTTCTTTGTTTCATTAGAACTGGGGTTTAATTTTTTCAAGCTGGGCTTCCCAGACTATTCATGAAATTTAATGGCAGCATCTTTGAAAACTTACCTCTTTAGGGTTTGCACGTGTGTGTGCATGTGCATGTACTTCAGAGTCAAAGTTACAGGCTTGAGAGTCCTGACTGTATTTTAAGTCAGAAACTGCATTTATCTGATATATCTACCAGCTGCAGCATGAGCAGTTTGTTATGTAATGCATGAATAAGAGATGGATGCATCTGTGAATAGCAAAGCCAAGACTTAATACTTTAGAGGGGAATATAAAGTACAGCAAGAAAAGCAAATATGCAATTTTTCTGTCTCCCACTAATATTGGTACTGTCGATCTAAACTGTAATGTCTTTGAGGATTAAATAAATGTGTCAGTTCATCTGAATGGCTGAGTGAATAATGTATTAATGTGCATTTGATGTGCACATTTACGGATACGTATCTGCCAAGCCCAGTAAAAACACCTCTTCCACAGCAATTCCCCCTTTTTTCAGAAATGATACCTCTTGAGGCATTAGAAACAAACAGGGCTTTTCCCTCAAGCACTTATAGTCCCTCTTCACCCTCCAAAGTAATCAAACAAACATTGTTGACACATCAGTGAATTCATCTTTAAATAATCTCTAACTCCCATCACTAAAATAGCAAGGTGGTTCAGAAAACTTAAATGAAAGAAGCCTGCAGGTTAAGGAGAAGATTTTGTTCAGTCATGCGAGACATATGTAACGTAGAAGAAAGCATCTGAAAAGACCCCAAGCCTTTTGAAAAATCTGTAACTTCTGACCAACAGAAAATAAACATATTTTGCAAGTGTCCTATTTATCTGTCACGTCTCTCTGCTCGGTGCTAGTGTCTTGTAACTGTTTCTGCAGCAGGAGTCATGGCCAGTTCTACTACAAGTTCTCTGCCACCAGTACACACTCAAATACTCACCAGCTGTTTTGCTCTGAAAAGAAAAAAAAAAAAAGACAACCTGGTGTTGTTACCAAATGCCAAGACCCTAGTTGAGATGCAGACAATGTCTCCAGGCTCCCATTATGTTGCTTCAGCCCTGAGCTCTGAAGAGTATCGATAAGGGGCACAAAATGAAACAGGGAAATCAAGAGACGCTGAGTAATAGACCTTTGAATCTTTGTTATTGTTAGACTTACAAATAACACAAACTGGTTTGGGTAGGGAAGGGAAATCACTTTGTAATTCAGCATTGGCCTTGATACAATATCATTTCTCATACATGGAAAAAAGCATATTTGAACACCGAGAGTCATCCTGATACAATAAAAGTGAATAAATCATGGCTGCTGTCTTAAAGGGTCAGCCTCTCCATCCCCGTGTAAAAGGGTAAGCAGTGTTCATGCTAAAGTAAAGCTTATCCACCTGCATGCATAGTGTATTATCTGCACATTGAAAGAGAATAGTTCTGCGTCCTGAGTATTTTCCATCCTACAAGTTCCTCTTGCCTTTGTATCAGGTGTTTTTCATCTTTCTTTATATTTTGCTTGCAACCAGTAAAAACTTATGCTTTGGAACCCAGACGAAGATTTTAATAGAAATTCTGGATTTTGAACAGAAAGAAACTCCAGAAGCTGTCAGCCTATTTGATGTGCATGCCAGTTTGTGCATTTGCATGCAG
This sequence comes from Cygnus olor, assembly GCF_009769625.2. Taxonomy (NCBI): domain Eukaryota; kingdom Metazoa; phylum Chordata; class Aves; order Anseriformes; family Anatidae; genus Cygnus; species Cygnus olor. Next base: position 102,241,489 of record NC_049171.1, on the reverse strand, counting down.
TTGTTTGGCTTTCTAGAAAGCACGGATAGTTACTTGCTCTCAAAAATGCCACCAAATTAAAAAAAATAAATAAATAAATTTAGCAAAGCGCGTTGTGCTTTATTAAAACACACACACACACACACACACACACACACACACAAAATCATCCTATAGGCTTAAAATTGAAAGGCTGTCCTGGAAGAGATGCCTGGCACTCATCCAACCACGGGGCTTGGCAATCTTTGTCCCCGGGTGCTGTCTGTCTCGGAGGCATGTCTGGGATTGCCGTGCCTTTTCCCAAGTCCTTGCTACATCACTGCCCTTTGCCCGTTCCAACAAAACTGTGGTGGCATGCTCATCCCACCTCCCTGTCCCACCTGTGCTAGCTGCTGGTGTCCCCAGAACAACAGGCTTCAAAATGCCAAATAACTGCAATAATCACACGGCGAGTTTAGGGCAATTGTTTTAGATGGGCTAGAGACTCAGGTGGACACAAGTGTGTTGATTAGTTCAGAACAAATTTTCAGCATCTCTGTGCAATAATGAAAGCTAAAATTAATGCACTCAAGGAAAACCCATGGTTTTGCCATCTTTCATGACTCTGTAAATACATGGGCTTATTGTGCCACTGCTGAACCTGGAACTCAGTCTTCCAAGCACATCCTTGGCTTCAGGTAGGGTTTTTATCTGCCTGCTTTCCAATCACACTGCCCGGTTTGGCCCGCACATAGACTGATCTGTGCCTGCGCAGCAGCCCTTTGTCTGAAGTGACTTGGGTTTTGTATTTCCAAGGTAGCAACCCTAGATGGAACAATAAATACTCTTTTCTGGCAATGTTTTTCTCCTTAAGATGGCAGCTTGCATCCCATTATTTTTAAGGTAGTCCACTGAAGCAGGCTATTGCTTTGAGGCAAAGTCACAAGGAAGCCAGTTCACTATGTGGTCCCTGAGTAAAAGACACCGTGATTTCCCACCAGGCCGGTATTACATTAGAGACTTAATCCTTTCCCAAAAGATCCATCTTTCTTGAGCCTCAGTTCCAACCAGTAAAGTAAGGGATGGATCACACAGAATTAAAAAAAGAAAACAGACACGGCTCTTTGCAGCTTGCAGCCCTGATATAACAGCATCCCCGGCCTCTTGGGGATCAGGTAACAATGGGGTTTGATAATACTGCCGGAGTTTATTTGAGGGATGTTGACAAGCCTAATTGCTTGGCAGCTCTGAGCAGCTGTAGGGCCCCTGGCTGGTCTGGGGGGGGCATTAACTCTTGGCTTGCCTGTGGGGTTCCTGTCACAGCTGAAACGTGGCATGAGGGAGGGTTACTGTGACACCAAGCTGTGAGAAACACTCCTTGAAAGCATTTGAGCCCAAAATATGGGAAATGACTAAGATACTGAGAGGATGTAATGGTACTAGAAGAATGAATAATGACTATTAAATGGATAGCAGGTCTAGAAGCAGGCTTTCTGCATGAGTTCTCTGCACATGTAAAGTAATGTGCAGCACTGTCAGTTCTTGCCATAGAAGCCTTTTCCTGTATTATCCAGATAGCTAGCTGCCTGAAAAGAAAGACCAACCAAGGCAAAAATGCCATTACAAATCATTTCTCTGACAATGAGTCAACTTCCCTCAGCAGTCTCTCCAGCATTTATTTTTACTTTTCACTGAACTTTGATTTTTAAAGCAAATGGAAAGAATATATTTGATATTGTACTGAGAAATGGAAGCGAATGGGGAAACATATACCAACGCTAGCATTGCTGATTGTGATATAAAACTTTGCAGATGTTAGAATCTGTATCATCTCCACTTTGTGTTTCATCCTCGTGGAAATGGGTCATTTGCAAGTCTAACAGCAGGTATATAGCTGTAACATGGCAGGGTAAAGTTGCTGTGGGAGTTTCAACTGTGTATTTCTGGATTATTTTAGTGAAAGTAAAGTCTTCATTTCGCATTACAGCAGTGGTTTTGCAAACAATGTAGTTATCTGTAGCTTTCTGTTGTGGAAAATAAAATCACACACAATCCTACAATTGTTTTGGAACACAAAAACCCTGCAATTTTCATTATACAGTGACTGTTTAATACAGAAGTCCCTGAATTATGTCTTAAAATTTGGGGTTAGTGTTTGTCATCTCACCATGTCATGTTTTGTGCTAGCAGAAGTCTAAATAGCCATAATTTTAATGGAAACCAAGAAATCTACAACTCTTCACCACCTCTGCCAAAAGGTCTGCATGGTGCTAACCACAACGTCTTGCTTTGCTCAATTCTGTGTCAGCTGGAAAACAATTTTTAAAATTTGGCATGCAAGGGCAGCTCTAAGTCAGCCCACTTAGCACAGCTATGCCAGGCCCAAAGGATTACTAGGATTACTATCTTTCAGAGAGACCCCAGCTGTGGCATACAGTGTAATGACTTCTCCCTGCCGGGTACATGTGCTGTCCACTTTTCTACCTGGCCAAAATATGTGTGTCATCTCCTAGTAAGTGTCAAAAGGAAACACATTCCTTAATCTCTTATTTTCCTTGATTTTATCCTTGCTTGAGCATTTATGTTAGTGTTTTGGACTCATTCCTTCAACCTTTCTTCACGAAATCAGGAATTTCAAATCCGCGCCATCTGTAGGTTCTGTATTTAAGAAATAAGTTGTTTTACATCTTTTTACTGATACTAGGCCTTCAGTGCAGGGTTTTCCGATGCATGAGCTGTGAACCATAGGGTGTCTGTGAGCTATATCTAAGGAATGTCTAAGAAAAGCAAGTATGTTGCAAATAGTTATATTTTCTTTGCAAGCACCTAAACATTCACTGGAAAAATTTTCAAGGGTTACAAACCAGAAAAGCTTGAGAGCTACTGCCTTAGTGTATTCTTTCTGAGAATGTAATTCAGGTAGGCTTGCCCAAAAGATGACTCTCTGAGCTCTGAGAACACTGAAAGCTTCCTTTGCACAACTCATGTGATTTCTTTGTGTTTGTCATTTGGCTTGGATCAGTGAATCCCACACAGTGCATCATTTCTAATAGGAATGGCCAGAAGTGCTTATATATCAGTTCACACCATCTGCTATTCAGATAATATTTTGGCCACACCTCTCTTCAGTGCAGACCTTTGGATTTTTCCTTTTGTGATTTGCAATGCTGACTTGTGTTTTCTTGGCAATGGATAAACTCTGAATATGACAGAGCTATTTTTAGCTTTACATCAACATATTAAAAACAAAGAAATCTTTTCCACTAGCTATGTACAAGCTAATATACAGGAGGAGATAAGATTTTAGACAGCTAGTAAGCCCAAGTTGCTTTTACAGGCTCTCATGGCTGGCAAGCTAGCTGCTTGTTTCACACTGAGTAAAGTAAAAAATACTTTACTATCTGTTTTAAATAGCCTGTCCTTTCATCGCTTCTGTGAGACAAGAATACTTTGTCTTTGTTTACTAGGTGTCTTGTCCTCTTAAAGCACTGAGAGGATTGATAAAAGCTAATCAGTTCCAGCATTTAAGATACAGTAAATGACACAATTACCATCTGTGTATTAATGTACATTGAGATGATTAATTTTATTTTCTTCCAGCTCAGTGAAAAAGAGCGCAGTAAGGTAAAAGGGGCATTGGATTCCCAATGAGTATTTTCTCCTGCATCAATATTTTTCTTTGACCTGCAATGGTTTTGCTTTGATTAATTATTTTTGAATGAAGCTCTTAATTACATGCAACCCTACAACACACCCAAGATGGCATTTATGCCAAGATAGGGAAGGGTCACAAAATTCAATCTGCCAGCACTATCCATGTGATTTCTAGTGCATAGAAAAAGCTTACAGTACTATGTAACACTCTGAGGATACAGACATATAGTGCCCACTAAAAGTAATGCCAGTTTACTGAGGTTCCCTGTGATCCTAAAGTCTTGTTTCTAAGTGGCATATTACAAACAAATAACTGCTTGAAACATTTCCAGGCAAATACTTTGAGGCAGAACTAATTTGGAACACCAGAGATCTGATCAAAATGCCCTCAACTCCTGTATAAAAAAGTACATTTGGCCCTTTCTCCTCATGTGGCTTGGAGTCAGTTATTTGCAATTCTTCCTGTCAATAGACCTATCCAGAAGACAGGGATAGTTACAGCAGCTCCTGCAACAGCCAGGGATGACCTTAGCTTTCATTTGCTGATGCTTATGAAGTACCTTAAAAGCACACAGTTGAAGAAGAACTGGAGTTTTATTCTGTTGACCATGAGCAAGTTATTCACATTCTTTATCTTTTCAGCAAACCGGTTGTATGAAAGGTGCTTCTGAGGGAGGCACTGGCCACGGCCATGATGTAAGAGCACAAACCCTTTCCTTATCAGGGAGTTCCCTACAGTTTCCTTCTGCAAACATGGAAAAGGGATAGTGCAAGGGGACATGACAACCCCACAGCCTTCCTTCAATCCCGAAATTCCCCAGCTCTGCCAGGGCAGTGTGAAAAGCTGCTCACACACTTCAGCCTAAGGAGAGTGCTCCAAACAATGCACCATTGGCCCATGCCTTGATCAACATGCCCCTCTGCACCCCCACCAGCACCCCCACCTGCCCTCACCACATACACTGGGACCTTCACAGACCACTGAACAAAGAGACTTTCCATAAAAAATGAAGAAAATGAGGAATATTGCAAAAGAATGGCACCATGCCCCCTTGCACTGCCAGCACATGCAGCAGTGCATGGTCGGGCCTGGTGTGTCGTTGAGGCCACAGTGGGCTCAGCCAGAGAAGTCCTCCCCAGATCAGGCCTGCTCCTCATCCCCGCTCGGCAGACCTCTGAAATAATTCATACTGTAGCCAGTAGATGTCAGCAAGTGATAATAAAATGCAGGCTGAGCCTTACCATGCTGCCAGTTTGGGGCTGGTTCCTGTGGACGATTTGGGGAGCACGACAGCGAGCAGGTCTCCCCTGAAACCTACACACAAACACCCCCGGAGAAAGCTGCCACCTCAGGTGGCAAAACAGCATCCAACGCAGTAATCCCTGTATAAAGGCACATATCTTTGCAGCGTACTTTTATATAAGTTAGACTTTAATATAGCTGTAGGCAGAAGTGGAAATGGGACTGCATTCAACTGAGTAACAGTGGGCCTTTGCAAAATGTCAAATACATCTGCCAATACTTTTCAAAAACAGTACTTATAAGCAGAAGGTTTCATATCAGGACTTCACATCAACTGCTGGATACTAGAATAGTTTAGTCCTTACCACAGCTTACTGCCCCAGGCAGTAAATGTTAGCAGGCTCACAGGCCATCATCCTGGCAAACATTTGCTGATTGCTAGCTCTGTTCTGGCCTCACCAGCAGAAATAAGGGTGAGGTAGCAAATTTTAATTCTGTACTTGTTGCGCTTCTGGATGAACAACTCATCCTGTCATCAAGGAAACTGAGCCTCTGAGCATTGAGAAGGCATGTGGAAAATTGCTGCACATTTGCTAGGATTTTGAAGGCTTGCCTCACAACTAAGCTTTAAGTGATCTGTGCTTGCACTGAGCTCTGCAGACCCCCAGGAAAGCATAACAAAGTCCAATGTCATTGGGCCTGCAGCTGAAATTTGGCATGAACCCCTGGGCAAGGGCATCTAGGAATCAGTGGGTTACCCCATGTATATTTTTTAATAAATTTTCCTTGCTAATAATAGCATGTGCAGTGATTGAGCTTCAGATGATGGTTTGGCCTTACAGCTTTAAAATTGCCAAACTTATTTTCTTCAAATTGGGCTTGCTTTTTAAGTCCCAACTATTCGCAAAGAAATCTTTCTCGCATAGCTCAACCCTCTTATTTCATGGAGCCTGTGTGTGTAAGCTGGATAACTTACATTTTTTGGCACCAGTTTGAACTTCTCATTTTAGGTGGTAGGAATTAGGTGAGCCTGAAAATGTGGATTGGAAATTAAGCAGAAAAATGCCATTTTTTATGTGAGTATGCCAAAGGCTTTGCCAGTTCCACCCCAGCTGCCTGAACTGTCACCAACCACAGAAAATACCAGCCTCAAAGGAATTGCTCTTTGACATTTATGGGCTGCTAAAGTGAGGTAAGACCCAACCCTGCCCTACTCCTCACAGGGAATTGTGCAGGCCCAGAGCACTTAATCTGTGCTTAAACAGATGAAGAAGGTGAAAGTGGATGAAAATAAGGATACTGAAATTCGTCAGTGTAAATTCTAGATGATGTCAGGCAGTTATGGGAAATTCCCTACTGTAAAACAACGTATGGAAAGACTAATGGACAATATGGCCAAAGGGGCTGGGGATCGTCTAGCAATGACTATTGCACTGGATTTAGGTCTATGCAGATGGACAATAAAGCCAAAAAAAAAGGCAGGGTTAAAGAAACTCCAGAAAGATCTAGAATTTTTGGTGGAAAGGATGTAAAAACATTGCTGAATAAAAATTACAGAGTTAAAGTTGGAAATTAATAAGATCAGGTTTAAAGACCAACTCATAGTAACATTTTTTGGGGGGAGGTAGTAAATTGTAAATTTTGTTATTTTGTAAGTTTTGTAGTAAATTGTGGTAGCTAATGTTTCGGGTTCCCTTATGCCCATGGTGTACCAATAAAAAGTAACTCAGAGTCAGAAAACACCATTAACATTAACATTTACCTCAATAAAAAAACGCAGAGCAGTTTCCCACGGAGGCTGTTACATAACCTGATATTTTCTTTTATGCTAAATTAGTATTGCTACGGTAACCCCAAGAAAACACGAAACCAAGGATGTTTGCACAGGTGCTGATGTGTTTGTTGTTGTAGGGTCTTTCCTGAGCTCTGCAGGGCCCAGGAATGGATGCAGGTGCTGGGGAGGCAGCAGGGCCACAAGGACTCCCTGTTATCTGGCACCCCTGGTTGCATGTACCCCCTCACTTTCTGCCCCTTGCCTTGCTCTGAAAACACCTCTGTATGATGCTGGCCTATTTATGACAAAATTTATCAGGGGTGCTTTAATTTGAGGGGCTTACTGGTGTTGGTGTGAGGTTTTCCATAGGTTTTCCGCAGGGGTCATATCCAGTTATTAGGTCCTTACTCTCCCATCCAGCTTACTGACTATAAACCCAAGCATATACTTAAAGGACTGATGCAGGTTTTTTGATTGCTTGGCTGAATAGAGAGACTTTTAAATGTGTGCTTAAATGATTTGTGGGACTGTGGCCTGGAAAATCCCCGGTTTCTCCTCAGTGTGAAGGAAGAATGCAAAAATGACGAGAACTCAGTCATGGAGTTTAGAGAACTACCTTCCCCTCCCTGAAAGGAAATTCAGGGAAGAGGAAAGTTAAAAAAAAAAAAAAGAAAAGAAAATGCTTCTCCTCTAACACTTCATTTTTATTGAAAATGTCCCGTTTCCAGAAGAGTTTAATCTGTTTTCCAGTATCCACCACAATAACAACCTTTCTCAAAACACCAGCACAGATGCACCGTCAGACAAGATGTTCTGACAAAGCAGGAAACAACCTTTGCAGTTCAGCAGGAAGAAGGTCAGATCATCTTGCCCCTCTTTCTGCTCGGAAAACTCAGTGCTGCTATAAGAACTCTGTTTAGATGTGAAAATACTCCTTGCCCCATGGCTGCTCTTCTCTTAGCATCTGGATATGGTCCTACCTCAACCAGCAAAGCTGAGTCCAACGAACACATGGCATCATACTGCAGAACATGCACTGTATTCTTTCTATACATCACATTCTTAGCAATCTGCCTTTCTTTTGACTTAAATGTCATGTTCTTCCCCCTTTAATTAAATATATAACCCCAAACTATCAGTTATTTCTCTAGCCTTGGCTGTGTTAGATTTCCATTTTTCTTAGTAGTGGGATGTTTGACAACAAGTGGAAGAACAGCACTGCTCTCCAAAGGCAGTCTGCATTTTACAATTCTTTCTAACTTACTGTTCTCTATTCACACTATTTAGGTCTTCCACTGCCATTTTCTTTGTGCTGTCAGACTTCTTTTTTGATGATGAATTAACACCAATGGGAAGTTTTCAGCTGCTTTCAACACTCCTTTTTTTTTTTTTTTTTTTCCCCAGACAAAACAAGGGTACATCTCAGCTGTTGATGCACAGATTCCAACAGCCTGTTATCCATTATCATTTCTGTCATTGTCAACTCCCCCTGACCACATTGGAATCACTCGGAACCCAAATATCTGTTCAGGAAGAGTACACATTTTTTTCAGGAGCTCAAATACATTCTTCAAGCACTGATGGAAAAAGATTCCGTGTGCCACAAGGCATGACGTGTTTTATGACTGAAAGTAAATTTTAGTGGGAATCCTCCAGAAACATGAATTGGAAGAGGCTACCTTGGATGCAGTCCTGTCTTCCATCAGGCAGTATGCATTGCTGCATTGTTAAAAATCTGCTACTTCCGTTGATGCATGCCTCATTTGGGCAGGCACAAATGGATAAAGTATTAGGGTTACTGTTTCAGTCTTGACACTGTGCAATCCTACTAAATCTTGCTTGTGCTGAGCAGCAATCCAAATATCTTTTTCTCTATTTTAGGAGGTACTACAGGTTCAAGATATACTTTTGTGCGTACAACAGTAAGAAAAAATATTCTTTGAGATACCTGGATTCCCAGTGCAAGGAAATGTTTGAGGAATCCTGTTATTTAGCAAGAAGGTAAGATTTCTAAAGAGATGACAATGTGGCAAGACTGAAGCAGGAACAAAGAGAAAAGACATTCACAGTCTTCGACATATTGAGGTTTATATCCTAAGTCTGAGATAAACTAGAATTTATCTAAAGGTCAGAATAAAACCCAAATAACTCTTACAGCACAGCTGTTTGTACTCTGTCTTTATTCCATGTCAAGCCTAGTGAGTTCTGTGATCCCAGAATAGCTATTTTACCTGGATTTTTGAAAAAATATAGTTTAAAATGTTTTTATAAGGAGTTAATATTTGGAATTTTGAAAGGAAGGGCGAATTGTCTAGGATTGTATTGGTTATAGAAACTCAGACAACTTTAAAATTATCAAAGTTGGAGAGAACTACAAGTAGCTACAGCAGGTCACTACCATGAAGCTCTCTAAAGATTACAAATTAAGTAGAACACATCCAGAAAAATAGAAAAATATGGATTACAGACTTGTTCTTGTAGAGAACACTCCCAGCTTCTACAAATTTCATTAAGGGCTTGATTGTGATACTCTTTCCCATGTCAAGTGGTATCTTAATTCTTCATTCCAGTGGGATAACTCAAAGAATTAGGCATTACTCAACTTGAGAAAGGTATCACAATCTAACCTTAAGAGCTGAGTGCTTTTAACGCAGAATAGCACTAGGCTCATTGTGGAGAAAATTAATGTTAGACTTTTGAGGTGAATAATATTGTTTTGCATGAATAATATTTTCTACCAAAAATCATCTGAGGAATTGCTTAACTTATACACTAAAACCTCTTGGGGGAGGGAAGAATGGCTCCAGTTTCACTGCCTAAGTGTCTGTTCCATTTAAAGGATATTAGCTAGCCAAATGAAAAATGCATGAATCAATCAGCAACAAGGACCTTGATCTCTGAATGAGACAATGCTGAGCTTTGAGATTTATGGTCTTGCTTCCAGAATTCCATTATTTGGATGAACAACAACAATAACAATGGGAGATGACATCAGAATAGCGAGTGTTCTTCTTTTCCCTTCTTTTCCTGTTGATCGCAAGATGCTGACTTCTGTGTCATTCACCCCTGTCAAATGAGTAAATGTTCAGTGCTTTAAAACATTACCACATGCATGCCCAGTTCAAAATAAAATGAGAATGTCTTGAATGAAAGGGCATTATTGCTACTTGCATTTTGCACTGCTAATTAGTTTATACACAAAGCAATTACCTATTGCTTACTTTCCTCCTGTATTTGTTCTGCAGGCAGAACTCCTTTTGATTTTTACACAGAGAAATGTATTGTTGGGAGTCATACTCCACTGATACTGAGTAGACAAGGGTTTCTTTCTAAGTACTTGTGATTCTTGTTTTCCATTTCCCTGAATAACTGCAAAAAATGTAATAGAGTTGCCCCTTATCTTTATGATTTCTACAGTGGGTGAAGTTCCTTCAGACACTGTCTTCCTGATAAGACCTCCATAGGAGGCTTAAACTCTTCTGCCACAGCACCGAAAGGGGCAAATGATAACAAGGGGATAGATTCAGTGGAGGAAGCAAGGACCCACATTAACACTGTCTGGGCGTGGGCATGTGATATGCCTGTGATATGCCACACAACTGTGTGGCATCCTTCCCCACCCAGGCTGGAGCTGGATATCGTGCTAGAGAGAAGTAAATCCTATTTCAATCTGGTCATACAAGGTATGTGGAGAACCAAAAGAGCATAGATGTGCCCTTTTCTAGAGCCCGGGTCCAGACCAACCTCTTATGCTGCCTGGAACATCACCAAAACTCTATATAGACAGATGGGTAGAGATAGATATAGAAAGAGTTGACAGAAACACTAAGAGATTGTAAATTCAAGGTATAAATAATTAGTAGCCTTGAAAAACACTAGTTCTAACAGTATGCAACCATATCTGGTAGGAGAAATAGGCAATACTAGCTTATTGTGAAAATGTGCATGCATTTGAAAGTGACAGCAAAGATCAGATGCAAATCCAGCCCTAAAATCTCTCCAGACTAGTGGATATTTGGATTTAGGCTTTTTTTTTTTTTTTTTTTCCGGTGCCAAACATCACAGCATAGCTCAGCCCGTGAGGCAGGAAGGGTAAAGGATACATCAGAGAAGGTGGTACTTTGCTTTTATGCCCTCAGTCCCTTACTTCAGCAAGTACAGGTTATCCAAACCTTTGATATAAGCTTAGGAGTCTTCAAGATAAACAGCTAAACCCCTTTCACTTGTGACAAGGTCCTCTCGTTGGATGACAGTGAGTTTAACACAGAATAGATTGTTAGTGAGGTGAAGAAAGAATTACATCACTTGAAACCTCCCACATCTCTGGAGTGACTCAGTAATTGGTTATCTGCAAGGAAAATGGCATCCAGAGCGAAGCCACAGCTCTGTAAATCAACGTGTGTATAGACAAAATAAATTCCAAACTGTAAAAACAGCATCCTCGTTGGCATAGAATCTCTTCTCAGCACCTTTGTACAAGCTCTTGTAAATAAATCAGCACAGAATGCAACTCATTTATTCTACCAGCATAAGGAAAACATCTCCAAAGAAATTGGTATATAAGCTTGCCAACAGATAAACATGTAGTTTCTTTCATTGGATGCCAAATCCAGTAACAGGAGCAAAACATACTTATAGCTTTTAGACCTGACAAAAATGTAGTAGTAGACTTCCTAATAGATCTGTTACTTCTGTGCTACTAGTTTAAATGTAGTTGTGAAAAATGTCAAAGTGCTGGCGACTAAATTGCAGTAGTAGTGCTGCTTATAGCTATGAATGTACAGGGTGGTATCGCTCCATCTCATTGGTGTTCTTAGGAGAACAAGACAGTGTGCCACAGAAAGAAAGTCATCCAGTTCATGGAAAGGAATCCATGTTTGCTGGCAGGAGCCTCCCAGATTACTTAAACATACATTTTAATCTCCTTTCAGTCTGAATATTTACAAAACATTATATTTTCATTTTGAATTTTGCTTTCCTAGAAAAACTTGCAGTTACCACGTCATAACATATGATGAAGACCCATAGGCAGGAGAAAGTAATCATCTTCAATACTTCTGCCCTGATGTAGAAGCCACTGGAGTCACAAGGAGCTTCTCACTGGTTTTGGTGAGTTCAGAATTAGACCATTTAAAATGCTGATGTTGCCTCACAGAAAATTCTGAAAATATGCCAGATAAGAAACTGTTTTGCTTAGAAAAAATATTAGATTTAATACTAAAAGATAGTCATACATTGTCCATTCTGTATACCTTGTATAAATTATTATTATTTATTAGCATTACTGGGGATGCTTGCTTAACAAGAAATTCATATGTTTTCAGAGTTCACTTGCTCCTGCTGTTTACAGGAGCAGTTTGCTGAGACCAGCAGTCCTCCAGCTTTTCAGGTCATTTATTTCAGACAAACCAACCTTCCCCCGTCTGGCTACTGCTGCTGTCTTGAGTGATGTGACCATATAGAAGGCACTTCAATGTAGGACATCACGGCATTGTCTGGTGGTGCTTAGCTGATGACTCAATGCCAGTTCTAGGCAAAACAATTTTTGAACTTCCAGAAAACTGAGACGGTCTCAGACTGACAGCTAGACCCACCAGTGCACCTCATACATACCAGGTGCATCATGTTTTGCGGAGAGATTTGCAGACAGTGGAAGGAACTGCATATGAACTCAAAACAAATCTGTAACCTTAAAGAAAAAAGAGACTCATGCTTTACAGCCTTGAAGAATTAGAAGGCTTGTACAGCTTTGGGAAGAAAAACACAACTTAGGGGAAGGGCAAACAGTAAAGATGATCAGGAACAATGGTTTCCATTTTTTCTACATTTGTCAATGTGTTTTTCCCTTTCTGAAACAGAATAAAATTTCTTCCCAAATTTTCCTTGAAATGAAATGCTAACAGGAAAGAACTATTTAAGATTTTTAAATGAAAAACTAAATAAAAATGTATTTTTTTAAAATTTCAATCTGGTATTTTTTACTTTTTTGTGTGTGTGTGTGTGTTTTTGGTATTTGCTTTCAATGAGTTAACGTTTGCCGTAAGCAGTTCTCTGTTTATTTCTGAAAATTTCCAGACAGGCATGGAAAATGATAGGGAACAGACACCACAGAGTGTTTAAAATATACCCCATGGTAGCAGGTATCTACACATACAGTAAGCGTTCGCCGGTGTTGTTCTAACCTGGTCTCAACACAGAGCTTCTTTACCCACCTTCATTCTTCCAAATGTTCTTCCAGACAGGTAACCTGAAAGAAGGGTCCATATGGTCGTGTTGATGATGCTTTTATTTATCAATAGATTCCTATTGCAAAAAAATGGTAATGTGACTTCAGAGGCCCCCTGCAGATGGAGAAATCTGGAGATCTGAAGTTACATTTCCCATTTTAGCAACATATTGTACTAACTTCTGATGGCTTTTCTTTTAGTTAAGAGCATCACCCAGTTTCCAGCATGGTTGCAGCTGCAGGAAAAGACTGGCAGCTAACATAGTAATGAGTCGGTATCTATTGAGATTCACTCATTACTATTAATTTCCCCGTTGCTTCCAACTGGTTCAGGAGCTACTTATGGAAATTCTTCTTCTTCTGTCTTACTGAAATCCAGCCCTGTTGCTGTCAAACCTGCCAACAGGCGCAGCAATGCTACTGTGATAAAATAAGTCCAATTCTATCCCAATCTTGCTTTCCTAGGGAAGAACAGAACTCATTAAATAATTATCAACTGTGACAAGAAAGTAGCTGGCCAAACACTTGCTGCTAATCTAGGCATGACAGCAGGACTATACCTTTCAAAGCAGTAATTAGCTAGATGAACAACAACATAAGTACCAGACAATGACATGGAAAGGACTGTCCCTAAAGGACAGATTCATTATACGTAGGGTTTAGTGTTTGTGTGACTTATGAATGTTATTTTGCAGTATACAATTACGCTTCTTTTCTGCTGCCTTTCTCTTTGTTTTCTGCACAGTTTATGGAAGGGGACTGAGAGAAAATCTGGAGCCGAAGCCACGAGAGAACAGGTGACAGAAGCTCTGCAAGACCTTCCTTACACACATGGAACAAGGGTGGCTGTGTAGATCACATGGCAAAACAACACCATCAGCCTGCACCCCACCCTGTGGGAGTCAGGAATTTGGTACAGGCACCCTGCCCTCATTCTATGCTTGGACTGATATTCAGCTAGTGTTTGTAGATGGGGTACAGTAATCCTTATGAACTCCTCTTTATCAACAGTGCAGATTCTCACTGATGTAAATTGGAGTAAAGCTACTGAAGCCTGTGGAATAACATGCATTTATCCATGGCATACACAGACCCAGCAGTCAGCACCAGTGCTAGAGCAGTGGTCCCACCAGCTAACAGAACTCACAAGGCAAAACTGCTTCCACTGAATGCAAAAGGGAGGACTGCAATTCCACCTAGAGCCGATGCTGGAATCACATGCAGCCAAACTTCTTTTCAACTGGTCTGTTCAAGTGCTTTAAGTTAAGCACACACATAAGTATTTGCAGGATTAAAGCCTCCGTTTGGAATGATAGAGTAAATCCAAGTGGAGATGGATTAGCTGGCAGGGGGCAGGTGAGGTGGTCAAAGGCACATGCAGTTTATCATATGGCTCTGTAATTTACTACATGATTATCACAACTACATATTTGGTGTGGGGATATAGATATACATGCACACACGTGTACACAGAGCCAAACTTTTTTGGCATGGGGGCCACACAGTCATTTCAAATTGAGACTCTGGGCTGCACTTGTTCCAGGACTGCTTGTCTGTTGCCAACACACTGAAGCGCCTCAGGCTTCAGTCTGATTCTTTGTTTGCTTGCCCATTAAAGTTCTTATCCCACACTCCCTTTTGGCAGAAAATTTTGTTATTTCTGCTTTATGCTGGCCTAGGCCCTTCTCTTGCCTCTGTTCCTATTAACCTATTGCAGTGACAGCCAGGAGCAAACTGAAGCAGCTGGTTGGAGACGCTACTATCAGACTGTGAAACAGCTGTTGTGCAGAGGGGCCACCCTAAAAAACTTCTATTACAGCACTGTTGGGCTGAATTTTGGCCATTGCAGACAGGGAATTGGGGAATGAGAGCACTTTCATTTGCAGATATTTAATTGCTGAAAAAATATAGGGGTGTGTGCGGCATCTTTATTGGATGTCACACAGAATAATGCTTTCCAGGTATTTTTTTGGCACTTGGTGTCATTATCCTCTTACTGCCAGCATGCAGCGGCCCCATGTTGCAACTGAGTGTGAAACTGATTTCCAATTTTTCTGTTTAAATTAATATTTACCAGTTGGTTATTTTTGGCAGACTTTTATTGATAGCATTGATTCAAAACAAATAGCCAAATTCAGTTCTTGGTTACAGCAGTATGACATCTGGAGTTAACTCCACTTTCACCAATGTAACCAAGAGCAGGCACGGTCCTTTTTCTGTCTTTTTCTAGTGTGACATTTGCCCTGACCTTACCTATGGATGAGTTGGACTGCAATTTTAACTTTGGAGAAGTTGGGATACAGCATTGAGTACAGTTCTGAAATTTATTGATTGGGCACTTCTCTAAGACACTTAATAGTACCTGCATCTTAACCTTCAGGTGACTAGTCACTTCAGAATACCATTATATATGTGCAGAAGTAGCTCTTACAAAAGCAACATAAATTAAACCTTTGCTATCAGCTAAAAGAAGATTTCCTTGAGCACTTTTGTATCCATCATCAATCAGTTGGATTAATCACTTCAGAATTATTTCAGCCATTTCTACACTAAATATGTAGCCCAAACATTGATGAAGGCATAGGACCTACATTTTAATTTGAATGAGCAGACAGAAAGTGAGGTGCTCTGAGCAGCCATGAAATGTTCCCTCTGTCCAGGTGGGGTGTGGGCATGTTACCCCCATGTCAGTGCAGGGGTACAGGAGTCTACCTTCCCAGACTGAATGCACTCTACTGGATGTCAGTCCAAGTAAATCTTTCAGTTATGTCTATAGAAAAGCTATACAATTGCATGACAATGTCTGTGGAATCGGCATGCAAGCCTAAGCACTGTTGCTTTCAGCGTACATTAAGAGCTGTATTTTGAACTGTGTTGCTGTTTGTCATCTTAAGGGTGGGAAAGCACTAAAAGAACAAAGTCAGCCAACAAGGCTGCCAAGCTAAGTTTGCTGTGACATTGATAAATATTCAGGCCACTGTCTTTCAAATGTTATTGTGAATCACCTTTCCCTCCTTCCTTCCCCTGCTTCAGTCATCTTGCTGGCTCAGAATATTCACCTTTGTCTCAGACCTCAGCTGCCTTCGCTTTATTGCATATGATTGCTATTGTCTTTGTCTCTTTTATCCGCTTCGCTGTGTCTCATTTTCCTAAAGTACCTGGCACCCACTTTTCCATAACACTGTTCCTTTGTTTCAGGAAAACATAATTTCAGGAGGCAGCAGAAATACAGTTCCAAAGGCCACAGGGTGACATCCTCTCTCACCTGATCTTTATTCATATCAGAGTTTAATGACTTTTTTTTTTTCCATTTCTCAAGCACCCTGCAACTCCCTTCCTCCCTGACAGGAAGGCACATTTTATTTCTCATAAAAATGCTTTCCTACCGATCTTCTGTTCTTCAGAAGTTTCAGAGGCCCTTCTGTTGCATGTTGGTTTTCTCATGTGGATTGACCTATTGACCTGGTTGTGGTTTATTACTGTTTTGACATTTTTAATCCTTCCTATGTTAGGAGAAATTTATACCCTTTTGTCATTTCTGATCTCTGTTGTATTGCCTTCAGCGGCAATCTTTCCAAACTTTGTTTTCAATTTTATGGTAGGAACAATTGATAATCTTCAATATCTGAATCAGTCAGCTTTCTAAAAGTAGTATTTTTTTAACATACAGCTAATCTTGTGTTTCTGGTTCATACATAATCTACCTGAAATAAAAATAATAATAAAAAAAGAGCTTCTCTCATTTCTACCAAGTCAGGAAAGGATGCTGTTATACAGTCCTTTGTATACACTTTCTTAGCTCCCCAATGCACTAAAAAAGGGGCCTCAGTCCATTGAAATAATACAAAACCTCAGTTGCTGATGGAAGTGGTATGTGATTTTCTGTGTACATTTTACACCAGAAGGTACAGTGCCTATTGTACATCCCCATTTAAAACTCAAACACAATGACTCATACAGCTGGATGGTGACCTGCCAATGAAGTTTAAGACAGCATAGACTTCCACATGAATCTGCAGATTAATGAGACAGAGAACTATCTTCTTTTCTACCCACAAAAGGCTACTCGCACATTCAGAATGTGCTGCAGACTAAAACCAAAGTTCAGCTCGCCACAGGAGTAAAGAAACACACACAGGATACACCTTAGAAGCAGTCCAGCCCTTATGGAAAACTCTTGTAGAATTTAACATAAAATGACAACCTTTCTGCAGGCTTGGCTTTTTCTTTTTTTTTTTTTTTTTTTTTTTTTTTTTTGGACCATCCTATAGCTCAGATACCTCTGCTATTAAATTCTATACAATGGCTCAAAAAAAAAATCATATAAAGGATGTAATGCTCCATAGCTTTTAGAGTAATTTCTGCAGTATCCTGTTGCATTTCTGTAGGACCCCCTTGTTTCTAGTCCAATTATCTTATCTGCAACTTTTCATGAAAGACCTATCTTATAACAGACCCCTTCCCTCTCCCTCTGTTTTCCTTTAGGTGTTGCAAAAAGTGTATCGAGATATGTATCCTAATGCTTACATCTCACCACTCCTTGGTTTTAGGTATGCTGCCATATCTGGCAAAGGTGTTACTGGTCTTTTGGCTGGGAAGCTAAGTAAAACAGTAAGCAAACTGTCAAAAACAGACAATATAAGTAGCAACTGTCTTCTCATCTTGATTAACCCAATGAAATAACACAAGGGTGAAAGAGGAGGAAAAATGAGCTTTCAATCCTTCTTATTATAATTTTGAAGCAAAGCCCAAATTATAAATGTTTACAGAAACCTTCGTTTTTGAATGCCCTTTCAGGAAGTTATGTCACAAGTAAGTTATGCAAAAGGCAATTTACCTCCTCAGATAAATCAAAAAAATATTTAGGAAGTGCTTGGCACATCATAGTCCTAAAATTCTGATGTAATTGATATATATTGAATATATGTCTCTCTGCAGTGATAGTTGTCTTATGTGTTGATTCAAACAGTTCAGTGACAATGGGCTACTTAATATTTGTAATGACAATGGACACAAAGCAGAGCTTTTAAGATACTTTTGTTGTCTTTTCTTTTTTCCTCTCCTATCAGTTACAATTTTGACAATTTGCTCCTACCCAACTCTTACCTTCTTATGACCGTATGCAGTGAGTTCCATTCAGATCACTGTTCCCGTGTTCTCACTCCATGATCTCCTAAACAAAATCTGGACCCACCTAGGGATGGTGGGTGGGAATTTGGGCACTGGAGACATGGACAAGCTGCTTACACTCTGCTAAGACACAATGGGATAAGAGATGCTGTCAGAGCAGTAACCGTGACAGTCTGATCACAAGCATCCCAAATTCAGAGCGGGGTAGGCCAACAAGGAACATCTAACTCATCCCAGCAGAGGCTCAGGCAGCAGAACTCTGCACAATCCTGCATCTGCCTGTTCCTTGTCCTGGGGCTCAACAGGGAGAGCTGACAGAAGATTAATGTTTTCTGATATTCTTATAACCAGAAAGTGGTACTTCACCATGGAAAGATAGTTCTAGCTACTGTATAGCTAATAATCAGAGCCTAAGTTCATTTAAAATGCATTGGTGCAATGGCACCTAACTGACTATATTCCAAAAACATCAGATTCACTAGTTCCTGTTTGCCATGGAAAAACATGAAATCGCCTTCAAATATGTTACTCAGAGGGAAGGGTGCTGCAAGAAATTCCATACGACTTCATGACAAGCAATATGATTACAGTGGCTAAGGAACCACTGGATAAAAAAATAGCTTCACATTTTTTTTTTTCCATTTATGGTGGTAGTAATTGAAATAAGCAATTTGAACTTCTGTGAAATCTGGGTATACTGAGAAATATGTAGAAGACTAAAAGGCAAAGTTGTTGAACCTGTGAAGGTCCTACGGTTTATTATTGCTTTGTTTTTTCTTCTTCTATGAATTTTATAGAATAACCGCATTTTAAACTTAACAAGAGGCAGGATATGGAACTACAAAGGAAAGTGGGAGGACTCATCTCATCAATTTCAGCCAAATATATTTAATCGTTGATTCTTGACACAAGGGTTATACATGCTAGCTTTTGTGCGTTGAAGACAAGTGGCCTCAAAGAGGTCTGCTGAAGTCAAGGTGTCTTTAAAATGACTCACGGAAAAAATACAAGTTACAGCCACCATCCTTGAGAGCACTAACTTCATTTGTCAAGCAACTATTTTGTGGCAATTTTGACTCATCAAGAGCTTATTTTGTTCACGAGGATACCTTTGATGGTGTAAAAGGAGCTCTGAATACATGAATCACAATTCAATACCTTCCAAAGGAACTGCTTTCTCAGGAATTATTTCATCAGATGTTATATAAAGGGGTAAGTTCAAACTCTCAAAGTTTTTATGTGGATAATGTATCCACTTAGTTTTATTATCTAATCTTTATTTCATTTCTGAGACTACAATGATATCTCTTCTTACATCTTTCAGGACTGCTTCAATTCATCTAGTTTCTGCATATTTTTGAGTATTTACTTTTTTTTTTTTTTTTTTTTTTAATGTAACTCCCTTGAGAAGCAGCTTTGAATTGACTCATTTTCTTTCCTTCCTTCCTTTAAGAAATTTTGTCTCTGTGGATTTTCTCTGAAGATATTTGGTACTGATGAGCTGTGATTTCAACACCATTTCCCAGGCTGCTTTGAGCATTTGACTTGCATCTATGTCAAGAGTGTGTTTGCTGAAGTTGGTACTAATGGTCCAACTAAACACAATTTTCAACTGTTAATTCTGTCATCCTGATGCATCTTCTGCTCTCTGTCAGTACTTTGATCTTTTAAAATATTTTTTGAAGTATAAACAAGTGCCTCTCTTCTTCAAGCACTGAAGGAAGAGTACCATATTCATCTTTGGGGGTGATGATTTCTGTTTCTCGTTTTTTCGTGGTTGGAGATATCCTGAGTTGCTGTTAATGGGTCATTAACTGGGATATAAGTTACGGTTAATATATTTGTCCATGTGCTCCTGTTCTTCATTTTATTGTTTTCATGGAACACATTGAGAGAAATCAAGAGAATACATGTTTATTTTAATTATGAAGTTACACCAAATCCTTGGGTGGATCTAAACCCAGCTACATTAACCAGGTTTGTTGCTGAACAGCCTGATTTCCTCTGTTATGTACTGAGATTTTCCCAATTGTTGTCTTAAAGAATGTCTGCTTTTCCATCTGGTCATTCATGTCTACTGTACTGCGCCTTTCTACATGCCTGGGCCCTACAGTCCATTTACCCTACGCAGTCCTGATGCCCAAGCCATACATGTGGAGTCTGACAACTTCCAGCACCATGTAGCCTTCCTGTCTCACCATATCCATAGACTTCTCAGTGACAGAAACCAGCAGGACTGCCACTGCTTGAGAATGAAAGTCCCCCCAGTTTTAGCACTATATTTGTCAATTATAATTGCCATTCTCTTAGCTCTGAAAGCTCATATATACTGATAATGGGCAAAGAAGTGTGTATTTATCAAAAATGGACTTGCTCTGCATCTAAAATACATTCCCAATGTATGTCTCCACAGTGCTAAATAGCATAAATCCCTGACCAGTTCAATAACTGACAGGTTATTCCCTGGCCTTGCTCTGGACTGCTCCAAGTACCTCCCCAGAAATGTGCCCTGGCAGTTTGCTCCAGAAAGCATTCCCAAAAGTGGTACAGATGAGACCGCATCATGTTATCTCCCTGCCCTATCCAAGCCCCACAAGTACATTACAGGGCTTGCTGCATTTTGATCTGTGGAAACAGCACCTAAGGGGCTGCAGCCTTGGTGTCACATTATTTCACGTACACGGAGCAAACCCCAAAGTCTAGGAGTGCTCTCCTAAGGGCATAGGCTCACCACCCATCCCAAATGTGACCCCACATGCAGAGATGGCACAGGAGATGCTGCCAGCTTGCTGCAAAGGGTGTTGGGTCTGCACGGTGTGGATGTGAGCCTGATCAAGCCCTAAACTTGAGGTCTGGGCTGCGTCCCACATCCTTTCCTAGCAGCAGTGCGGACACAGCCAGCAGCTAGCAGCATAACTCTCAGACACATTTTAAAGGATTTTACATACATGGTTGAGGTAGAACTTCTTTTGCATAGCTATTTCAATAAGTGTAAATGTAACATAGTACCTGGCCTAATAGCTACCTTCCTCTTATCCTAAAATAGGCACAGACCTACTTTCATTCAAAGTAAAACTCCAAGCCTTTGACTGTATTTTTTTCCCTCCCCTGCTAAGTAAAAAAGGATCCCAAACAAGAAAAAACACCACCAGAACTATTCTTGCAAGGAGTGAGAATTCCCCAAGTTATCAATTGTAACAGAAAGACATTTGGCTTCACTTTCAAACGCACTCCGTACTCGTGGCTTGTGCTAGGACCAAAAGCGTGGCTAGGAGCATGCTGCGTTTCTGTACAAACACATCTGGAGGTGTTCTAGCTGCTGTCGATATGATGCCTTGTAGCATGGGGTCACTTACAAATATTTAGTACTCTGCTGGACCAGATTTTATCTTCCAAGAATTAAAATACCTGTCATCTGATGATGGATGGGGACTCTTCTCTTAGTAAAGGTGTGTGCATTCTCAGCTTCCCTCCAGGTAGGAAAGTGGTCACAGAAGGAAAAGGAGATGTGGTTGATAGAGAAACCACCAGCTACATGGGCATGAATTAGCCTCCTGGGAGATAGGCCCCTTGGGCAGCAGGGACCACCAGAAAGGGGAATAGGAGGAAACTGATATCACTCCTCCATAAAGAAGGTTCTTTGGTTTCCAGCAGCCATCCACTCAATGCTTTTTAGAGGACGGGGTGCAGTCAAATCATTCATGAAGTTAAACTAGGACAATTAGAAGGTAAGAACAGCATTAGTTAAAAGTAATGACCTAAAAGTAGAGACACCTGACGATAGCAGAAGGATGAATTCTTTCCTTCCCCTTCTCTCTCCTCCCAGCCATTACTTTAGTCTGTAGTAGGCCGAGATTAGAATAGTGGTCTACAGCACAAGGAATAAAAAGGGGAATCATAACAAACGCAAAATTGAACCTTAAGATATCTGCATACCCAGCAGTATAAAAAGGACACACACACACAAAAAGAGTATTTGAAATACATTATACACAGAAGAAGACTCAGCAATGGAATTAGGCAGTTCCTAGATGAAGATAGCAAAATCATTAATAATAAAGAAAACCATATTCAATAAACACATCTCTCCTCTCTTTGGAAAAAGTGGGATGACAGCAGTATCATATCAAGCAGCTGAAGCCTTTTTCAGTCCATTAGTAACCAAATAGGATGTTAAACATCTACTTGTGATAAAAACCTGTAATTCATCAGGCCCAGATAACTTGCACCTGAGGAGTCTCAAATACTTGGGGAAGGAGATTTTTGCTTCCACATGTTAATTTTTAATGGGTCTTGAAATAATATGGAAATTCCAGAAGAGTGGAAGAAGACTGATGTTTTGCCAGTATTCAGCAAGGACGAACATGATGACCTTGGTAAATACAAGCCAGCTAACCTACCATCAAAGTGGAGGTGAGGGGGGAATAATAGAATATGGGATTCAACTGATAAAGAATGAAAGGACAGGAAGTAATTAATGCCAGTCAGCATGGCTTTATGGAAAACAGGTCTTGTCAGACAAACCTGATTAGATTACAAATTTGGCTGAAAAGGTAACTGCTTCGGTGCAATATATTGAGATATTTGCAAGGCATTTGATTCAATTTTGCAAAATATTCTGATTTTAAAACATCATATTGTGCAGTCCCAGTGAAATGCCCACTAGTGGAATGGTGCTCTTATCAAGCAGCAAACCCAAAAATGAGTTATCACCGGGAAGCTGTTGCTAAATGAAGATATTTTTAACAAGGCTGCAGAGGGGTCAGTCTTAGGCCTGGCACTTGAACTTGCTGTTGCTGAGGTAAATATAACTCACTGCTGATGGCTTTGTTAATGCGACCTCTGCAAACACAAATAGAAAAGCAAGTAATATCGAAGTGATGTTACATGTTTATACTGCATCAGTGTGATTACTGACATGCCACGCGTTTTCAGTGATCATATGTTTTGATGAAGTTGGAAAAAAAAATCAGAGGTTTGGAAAATAGTTACAAAACTGGTTGTGAGAACTGAATAAAGCATCTTACCCTGAGAACTTTGAAGAATGTTGTGAGCTTGCTTGATTGTAGTGTGTAAATACCTTGATAAGCAGAAAAGCAGCTCATCCTCTTTCCTTTTCCAGCTTGCCCAGTAAGCTGGGACAAAAGTGGTACACAGTCTTGCTTTGTCAGGAGTGCTGCCACCCTGAAGGGTTTCTGTTTCCACATCAGTATCAGGATAGGTTAAGCAATGGGGTGTCCCTTGTGTCAGGAGGGGTGCCTGACCTACTACACACGGCAGCACTCGTGTAGGTCATCTGCATCTGTGAAGGCTCCAAGACCTTTCTCTTGCCTGTAATCCCTCTCCAAGTAAAAGGGCAGATAAGATGACCCTGGATAACTCAGGAAATGTCCTGGCCAATTATCTTAGGGACAGAGGGAGCCTCAAGGAGTTATCAGAGGATCAAAGACCCTACTCTAGTCTTCAACACAGAAAAGTTGCAGCTAGACGACAAAAGGAGAGGCAGGGGAAGAATGTGACAACTTAATGATGCTATAGTGGCACGGGGTAAGATCCTCAGCTTGAGCGAGCAGGTGCTGCTCCTTCAAAGTCTGTGCAGAGATGCTGATTTACACCAGTGGCGAATCTGACATGTTATATTTTTTTATTTGCTTGAGTCCTGCCGTGGCTCCATAAGCAAAGGTTAATGCAGGTCTGCCGGGGGCAGGCTGGAGTTAACGCAGAATGGCAGTTGTGAGGTTGCTGATTCTGATAAAAGCAAATTGTGAACTGCAAGCATCTGAGTGTTGAGTGTCACATTCACACCTAACAGCTGCCCTTGCCTGTTCCCCACAGTCATCCAGTTCTGTCATCATGATATGTTGCCAAAACCACATTTGTGCTGCTGTCACTTTTTGTCTTTGGAAATTTGTGTACAGGCTTTCTATAATGACATATTGAAATGCTTGTAAACTTCAAATGAGTGGATTAAAATACATTTAACCCAGGCAAATCGCTTCCGTATATTAGGCAGAAACTTGAATCTTTACTTCTGCTAGGTCCACAATCTTCCCTGTAGAGTAACCACTTGCAAGAGGGATGTTAATATCTATAAAGTTGGAGGAGGTCTCTGATGGGTGAAGGCAGAGAAGAATTTGTTCCCTTCATGAAAAAAAACTAAAGAACCTCTTTCTAGATAGATCTCTGGGTCTCTCACTACCACAGATATCTCAGAAGGATAGAGACAGACACCTCCGTGTGGTTGCCCCACTTCTCTGTTTCCACCAGCCCTCTCTGCTTGGGAACAGCCTGACCATCCACAGAGCCAGGGCACCTCTGGGTGTTTTGTCTGGGTATCAATACCGTGCAATGTCAATACTGTCAACATGTCAACCACCCATGGCACAGACGAGCAAGACAGCAGGACGACAGATTTTGAATGTCATGCCCAGGCCCCTCCAGGGTTGGGGAAACCAGTGATAAGCCGTGCTGGCAGCCCCTACCGAAACACACTTTCACCCCTGATCTCCCACCTTGCAGGTTATCTCCTAAAAGTGATTAACTGCACTTTTCCTCTATTGAAAGGCAGCGCTTCCCAGCTCCTGCTGAGTTTTTACCTTCACACTTAATCTCCGGTTTGCAAATAATAATACAGACCTGCCTTCACCTGCTGAAAAGGTGCAGTTCTCTGACCCCAAACCACCCCTAAATTGCCAAGAGTCCAGCAGCAGCAGCTGCCTAGCTGCCAGCAGGACAGAGTTTAGGGTGAGCCCTGAAATCTGCCCACAAAGCCTATTAAAGCAGTTTAGGCTGAGTTTTTTGTTGCTTGGATGGCAGCGTGGGACATGGTTCAGCTTCCCCAGCTGGGCTGCTGTCAGTATCTGCACTGGCCAGCTGAAAGTACCGAAGGATTTTTGGATACATTAAAAAAAAAAAAAAAAGACAAGGTTAGTAAACCAGATCTCTCTGGAAATAATTGCATTAAATATAGAAGAGGTTACATGCGGTTTCCTTTGTCCTTTCTCTCCCCATGGGCTGGTGGCCTATGTTACTCCTTGTACCTGCCCTGTAGCTGATTTCATTGTTTATTCCGCGCTCACCCCTCAGTTTGCTGGGGGCCCTGTGACTCCGCCAGTGACTCCCTGCTCTGTTTCCAAGTTCAAAACCTTTCTGGCTAAAGTCTGCGGCGACGCGTAACACAACAAGACAGCTTTCAGCACAGGGTGTGCAGCAGGTCCTGGAGAATACCATCTGCGGGTTAGCAGTACAATTTCTGGAAGATTAAGTATTAAACCTAACTAAAAGTGACTAACAGGGATAGATCTTTTCCTGTCAAATGCTCACAGCTTTCTGTCAAGCACTTCCAAGGTTGTGAGTGAAGGTGAATGGCTCTACTTCTAAAGACTCCTTAATTTTAAGAAATTCAAAGAGCAGACACGACACTTTGTTCTTTGACTTTCTTAAACCCAAACCCTACTTCAGATCCTTTCATGAGCTATCATCTTTCATATTTAAAGCATACGGAACGGAAGTTAAAAAAAATAAAAAGACAGAGGGGATGAGAAGTGTAAGTCTCTGCAGATGTAAGGTATCATTTAGCAACGTATCATTTTATCACCCAATCCTGCCAGGCCCCCAACGCATCCTGTGGGGTACAGGATCCTCCCCTTGTCTCATATGAGCAGTGGGAACTGAGAGCACTCCAGTCTTCTGCGGGTTGCTTAAATCTTCCTGGTATTGGACCTTTATTCAGCAATTGCATGCATAGTTATATGGATAAAGCCCCGAGAATTGTCATAAACTGATTAACAAGTCTGCATTTTGCAATACACAATATTTATTTAGGCACTCAAATGGATTTATAAAAATCCATGTTCAGATTCTCTGATGAACACACAGATGAAATAGGTAGAGCCAAAAGAGAATGTTTTATTTAAAGGTTTTGTATAAATATAGAAAAAAAGGGGGGACAGGATAAATACAGAATAAATACAGGATAAATACAGAATAAATACAGGATAAATAGGATAACTCCTAACAAAGTACTTACAAAACTGTTTTCATTAATAACTTATCAAACCAGTTTTATTTCTTGAAAAGCTCCAAAGTAAGTTAAAAGCTGTGCCGACAGCTGGTTGAATTTCTCCTGAAGGGTTTGGATGGGGCTGCAGGCCGCTGGTGAATTTCACTCTTGTGAATTAATTCATGCATTATCTCTTGGAAAGCTCAATTTTTCAGAGTGGAATAAAGCCTATTTAGTAAATTATTATTTTTGTTTTTAAAACTAAATGACTGTTTATTAAAAAAGAAAGCGACTAAAATTCAAATTTTTCCTCATTACCTGAGGCATAATCAAATTGTCAGCTGTTCAACAAGGGTGATAATGTGGAACAGGAGTGTGATAACATTTGCCATCATCCCAGCTGGTTCCCCAAAAAAAGAAATCTCCTCACAAGCTTCTAATTGGTGAACCCACACAATTTTTGAGGAGCATATGACCTAGCACAAGGTATGATTTAGAAGTAATCATAGATAGATAATGCATATGAGTTGTTAGACCTCCCTTTTTTTTTTTTATTATTATCATTATTTATTTGAAATTATTGATTGATTTGATTATTTGATTTGATTATTGATTTGAAATTATTGACATTATTTGAAAGAGAAATTAAAACCTGACTTAATTAAAGGAGGGAATTTGTCATTGACTTCAGAGTGACCATTATTTCACTACTGGAGTACTGGAGTATATAATGCCATGCTTCCAGATTTCAGAAGCAAACACTGGATCATTTAATTTTACCAGTGTCTACAGGTACTAATGTAGAAAGAAAAAAGCTGAGAACTTTTCAAAGCAGTTACAATGTTATAGAAAGATCCAGCAACTGAAAAGGAAACTGGGCACATTTATGTGAGAAATAAAGCATGCGTGCTTAGTAGCATTTCAGAAAAACAAACAAACAAACAAAAAAACACTTATTAATGACACTTTGAAATCAAGACTGGGTGTTTCCTACAAGTTTTGGTCTCCTTCAAGCAGGAATTAATTCAAGGAATTCAGTAGCTGGTTCAGCATAAGATGTCAGAGGAGATGGTTTTATAAGCTGTGACACTATTTGTCTGTCTATAATGGAGCCATCTATTAATCAAACTGGATTGAACACAAGGGCAGTTTCCCAGTTAATGCTAATTCATTCATAAAGTGAATACATTATCGATTATTATTTTTAAATATACTTTGTTGTAGAAATGCCTATAATTAAGTCTAGACCTTTGAGCTAGACTACCATGAGCTACATTGAGACAGGATACAAAGAGTAAATGGCAGCCCTCACTCGCGCAATGTGGTAGTTGGTTAATCAATTAAATACGGCTTTTACTATTCCAACTGGATACACTCATTCCATGCCTGACGTGTAAATCTGCAGTGGGCCGTGATTAACATTTAGCCCAGTGCTACAGGATGATAGCGTACTTTTCAGTCATTGAACCCACTTTCATTGATCACTCTTTCCTTGTAAAAAGGTGATGTTTTAGCTAATTCAAATAACGCTGGCCTATAAAGATACATTATTTTTGCAATGGCTCTAATTGTTTCATCATGTTATATTTCATCCTTTACACTGCAGCACTTCCAAATTCTGATTCTCTGGGTGGCCCTTACAAATGGTTGAGCTCACGCAGCTGGTGAGGTGCTTCACAGCCAAAAATGTGATGGGGCTAGGACAGATGTGGCTACACCTACTTAGGGACATTGTCAGAGCACTTTTGCAAGCTAATTTCTTATTTTAAGTTAGGTTCTTCAACGTTCCTCTTTTCTTTCCATTTTACTGCTTTACTTTCTTGTGGAAATTTTGAGCATCAAGTTTTAACCTGTGTGTTTAGTCAAAAAGGAGCTTACCAAAGATTTACTGTACAAATAATTTAACATAAAACTAAATACACAGATACTAATAGCAGAGATTACATCCTTTGGAGGCTTACATCAGTCTACGTTGCTCATGAACTATAAGTGGCACCAGAAACATTTACATTCTCTTCAGTGCTTTACTCATATTTCTGAAAGGAATATTCTTTTGGTGCTATATCAGGGTATTGTAAAACTGATAATTGCATGCAGCATACTCGCGTACAAAACAATAACATTTTATTAGCACAGACAGCTTTAGCTGTTTCTCTTGGGTTGCGTTTTATAGCATACTGAATTTCAATAATAGATTTATTCTTAATGTTAGTAATTATTTTGAATAAAATCAGTGTTGTTTTTTTTTTTTTTCTTGGAGTATAAATTTTGTTATATTTACAACATGGCTGTTGATGTGATATTCAGACTTGTTGGTGTGACAGCAACAGGGACTTGCAACAACAGGGCCTTGTTTGGTTCTTTGCTGCTTAATTTCTTTATTATCAAGAGAAGCCTAACCGTTTATGCTGGCTGATTATGACAGTTTCCCATTAATTCCATAGGACTTTTTGTGCTCAGACTACTGGATATTATCCAAAAGCCCCAGGACAGGGCAGTCAACTTTCCATTCTCCACTCCATGACCTGGGAGCCACAAACCATGGATGACAACACTGGACTGGCTGAGGCCCTGACATGACTCAGAGGCAGGGGGTGAGCTGCCCAGCTCTGGAGGTGCCTTCCCCTGACTTGTTTTGTGATCTCCTGCCCATCCCACCATCCTTGGTGGCCTTGCCGCCCTGTACTACCAGGCATATGGCCAACCCCCTGCTGTTGCAGCCCTGCAGTGCCTGAGGTAAACCAGGGTGGGTGCTGGGGGGGACCCGGACAGCATCTTGCCCTAGTTAGGAAGCAGGCCATGAAACCAGCAGCCAGATCTGAGCAGCAACTGCCCATAATTCTGTGGCCTAAGACTTGTGTCTTCGGAGGCCCTACTCCTGCTCTAGACGGGGGCTCTGGTGTTGGCGGTGCTAAACCTGGAGCTGGGGTCAGCCTCTTCTCACAGGTAACCAGTGATAGGAGTAGAGGGAAAGGCCTCAAGTTGTGCCAGGGGAGGTTTAGGTTAGAAATTAGGAAACATTTCTTCTCAGAAAGAGCAGTCAGGCATTGGAACGGGTTGCCCAGGGAGGTGGTGGAGTCCCTACCCCTGGGGGTGTTCAAGGAAAGGTTGGACGTGGTGCTTAAGGACACGGTTTAGTGGCTGATATTGGTAGTAGGGTGACGGTTGGACCAGATGATCTTGAAGGTCTCTTCCAACCTTAATGATTCTAGGATTCTATAATGACCAGACAACCCATTCCAGGCGCGCTGCTCACAGCCTGGCTCCCGAGTAGGGCTTTCCACGGCGTGCAGCCTCGGCCCCGTAGCACCGGGTCGCCCCTGTGCCTTCCCCGGGGCGGGTGGGCGACTTCCCGGGCGCCCCGCCCGGCGCCACCGGGTTACGGGCGGCTGCGCCCTGGCCGCCCGGAGGAGGCGCTCGGCGGCGGCCCTGCCACCGGGCGGGACCCGGCCGCGGCCTTCCCGGGCGCCCGCTGCCGGCGTTGACGGGCCGGGTCCCGCTTCCCTCAGCGATCCCGGCTCCCCTTCCCCGCGGCGGGATGCGCTCGGAGGCGGCGCCGCAGCCGGGCGGGCTGGAGCGGTTCGCCAGCCCCGGCAAGGGCCGGGGGCTGCGGGCGCGGCGGCGCTACGCCGTGGGGGAGCTGCTCTTCGACTGCCCGGCCTACACCGCCGTGCTGGCCGTGGGCGAGCGGGGCAGCCACTGCGACGGCTGCTTCGCCAGGTAGGGCGGCGGGACGGGGGGGCCGGGGCGGCTGAAATGAAAATAATCTTTTATTTTGTGGTACTGCCTGCTGGCGGTGCCTCCCCCCCGGCTCGCCGTGGGAGCAAAGCTTGCCTCCCCTGCAGCGGTGCCGTGGGGAAAGGCGGTGCTTCAAGCTGCTTTTCCTCGATGAAGAGGTCCGGAAAACGAGGGGAAGCAACAAAAAATAAAGTTTCGCTGTTCCTTGTACGCTCACAGTCGGTTAGATGCACGGGTGACTTCTTGTGGGATGTTTAAGTGAATCCCTCCGGTTTTGTAGCGGCGTAATGTGCTCCCATTTTGATGAGGTTTGACAGGGGAGGAAGGGGCTGTGATTGCCAAATCCATGCTCTGCGTTTCCGCGTTGCGAATGCCTTATCTGTGTAGCGCTTCCTCTGTGTCCAAACTCGTAGCTTTTTGGTGTTTTTACGAAGGCCGAGCACAGGCAGCACGATGAGATGAGAGGCTCGTCACTGCAGGGCCATGAGCATTTCCCAACCCGAGGCCGTTTCACAGCTCCAACAGCCCGCGTGCGGCCCCAGCCTGCTGCTGCCTCCAGCTTCCCTCCCCGGCTGTGTGCCAGGCAGCGTGAAGGAGCCCCACTGGTATTCCTCTGGTTGTTATTGACCTCTCGATGACAGCCACTGAAGCAAAAAATATATTAGTTTTGGCTTAACCTTAGAAAGTTAGTCACAGACATCACACCATTGCTCTTAATTTTCAAAACCAGTAGGGTTTTTTTTGCAGGGCCGCTGAGGAAGCGCATTGCCTGACTGGTTATAACTCAGAGCACATGGTAGTGGGTGCCCCAGTAAAAGAAAACCACTGTTGGGCTTTTAGTCTCGTTATCAGTAAGTGCTGCATGCATGTGTAGACTGAGAAGCAGACCAAAGAATATAATTACTACACTCTAACAGGTCTTTTCGTCTCTTGTCCTGTCATCTCAGCTCACTTATGCTTTTCATTTTCTTCTCTTTTATCTTGATCTTGTCCATTTTCTTTCTGCTTTACATCACCTACTTATATTACCTATTCACTTTACTCACTTTCTCTCGTTGCATATGAGCACCTAGTGAAACCAGTGAAATAAGTCACATTAATTTGAAAATACTGTAGAACTGAGATGATTTCCCCCTCCTTCACACCTGTGACTTTAGCTGGCCCTGTAGTTTCTTTCTTTTTTTTTTCTTCTTGTGTCTAACCATAAATTTCCTTTTGTCAAAGAAACTGGCTGTTTGCCTATCATATCCAGAAGATTTCCCTCTGGAAGGAATACTTTCCATTCTCAGTTGACGTGGAATAATATTGTAGTGATAATAGTTACCTAAGAATACTTAGGTCTCAGGGAATAACTTTTAAAGATCATCAGGGACAGTGTATTTAAATGCTGCTTAATCTCCATGCCAGCTTCTCCCATGAAGTTCTGGAGGAGCACAATGATCATGGAAAACACACTGAATGCAGTACCACAGGAGTTGCAGTGCAGTAGTCCAAAACCTATTTCACTCTGGAGCGATGTTCCTGTAGAAGGAAAAAATCTCACTGATGTGTGTAACTGGGTCTGTCTGTGCTCAGAAACGGTATCTGCTCCCAGTTGCACTACAACTGAACTAGAAATAAACTAGCATATATAACCAAAAAAAGGGCCTGATTTTAACTCTGTTCGTTGAAATTGCAGTGTTAGGAAGGTTGTGGGGCCAGCCCTGGGCTTGCAAAGAGATGCTTTTCTGTGCCATCATAAGACCGTTGTAGTAAAATTGACAGATTGAGACTCGAAAGATGTATTTGTGTCTGGTGATATTTGTTACTTTAAATAGGCAGCTGCACTCAAGGTACATGCTGTCAGCCAGCAGTCGTGATGTTAGCCTGCCACACTGGTGTCTTCAATGTCTGCTTTGCCTAGGCCTTGCAGACTCCACATGACAGTGACCCCTGTGAAATGCTGTTCGCTGTCATGTTGGATGAGGACACTTGCCCGTGTTTTACTCAAATGTGCACCTTATAAAAGTTATCTTAGTTTAAGACAAATTTTGTTGCAACTTATACTGGGTGTGTATACATTTTAAATTATTTGGTACCACAGAGATCTCTACTTCTGTCACATCAAAATGTCACATGTTGGGTGACACATTGTATTTTTGATAGGTCCTGCTACAGCACATGTACCTTGAAGCAGAAAAGGACCTTCATTTTGGCAGTTCCCTG
This sequence comes from Cygnus olor, assembly GCF_009769625.2. NCBI lineage: Eukaryota > Metazoa > Chordata > Aves > Anseriformes > Anatidae > Cygnus > Cygnus olor. Next base: position 102,209,559 of record NC_049171.1, on the reverse strand, counting down.
TGCTGGGATACATGCAGATATTAAAAAGTGCAAGCCTTAGGTGACCTTAGAATACACAGCTGTCCCAGCAGCCATTAGCAGGACAGGACAGTAAGAAGCTGTGTGGTGACAGGTGATACAGATTATTTCATATTTTAACATGTTTTCTTGGTGTTGGGAGGTGGTTACTCACAAAACAGCAATCATGCTTTCTGTGGCCAGACAGAGAAGGAATGAAACTGGAAGAGCAGAAGCAAAAAGTTAATATTGGTGAGCAACTATATGGAACAACAGGGAAGTTTTGAAAATGAGGAAAAGTTAGCTATAGGCATGCAGCTTGCAGTGGCAAAAAAATGATACCGTCAGTCCAGCAGCATAGCATCACACATTTCCAAACCTGGTAATTTAGGACAACAGAGTTGCTTTTGCATAATAACAGATGTTAGCGAAAAAAAAAAAAGCTTTTGAAACTCTAAACAAATCAAAATGGTGTCTGCTGTCCAAAGGTGGAAGCTGCATTTTTCTGAAGGAAATGCAATTTTTGCTGTGAAATCTTTGCTATACTTGGTTGATTGTGGTGTTACTAGATTAGTCCCCAGTAAGTGGTGCATCTCTGTTAGTGATTCAGGATACACTTGTATTTCACTCAGCTTTATTGAATAGAACAACTTTTGTTTTCTTTTTAAGGAAAGAAGGATTGTCCAAGTGTGGAAGATGCAAGCAGGCCTTTTACTGCGATGTGGAATGTCAGGTATGGCAATGCAATTTGTGAGGATGCGGGGAATGCTGAACACAATTTCTTGTGTGTCATTAGTTGTAGTTGTCATTAGTTGCCTCTAGTTGTAATTCTGGGTAATAGTAGGCCAGGCAGCTTCAACATCGCACAGATGCTGACCATGGAGTTGTACATTGGACAGTTACAGGATTTGGACGTGGTCTGCTTGAGTCTTTCAAGATCAGTAGCTCCAGGGCTTGGTACCACTGAGACTCTGATTAGAGCTGCCTGTCAGCCCACTAATTATGTCTGTATTAGTTCTTTTTTTTAAGCACAAACCAGATAATTTAACATTAGCTCACTAAGCTGGTAGGAGAGTCTGTGTCTAAGGAAAAAATCAAATCACTAAATATCTATATTAAGATCTTAAGGGCCTTCTTTTTAAAGAATCTTTGCAAATATTGTGGGTGGCTGCAACTGACAGTAGTCAAAACCATTTGAAAACTACCATGCTTTCTCTCTAACTCACTTATTCTGGCATTCTTTTATATACTTTGTATTTTAAAAACCTCACAAAGTAGAATATGAGTGTGCACCAGAGTGAAGCAATATGAAGACTTCCAAAACATTTGTTTTAATTACATTTTTACTTACTGGAATAGGTATCTTTCAAAAAATATTTTTCCACGATCTAGTACCCTGAATGCTTTTATTTCAAGGCTTTATCTTATTCTCCCATTGTGCAAGTTGTAATGTTCTCCTTCTGTTGCCTCCCCCACCTTCCAGCTTGCCTACACTGTCTTAGTACGTTGTGAGTGAAACAAATGGCCTTTTTGGTTTTGAAGCAGCATTTGGACTCTCAAAATGCTTCAAAGAAATAAGATTTTTTTTACAGTATTTGCAATATTGAAAGACTGTCAGCCAGCAGTTGCCCTGAGAAGAAAGGAAACATTTACTGTGTGAGCATTCTTAAAAACCCTTGAGAGAAGTCTGGAAGAGTTTTAAAGACAGTGTAGTGAAAAACCATGATTCGTTCATGAGAAATGCTTACTTGGAAGAAATGCTTCCATTTGACATTATTTGTTAGCAAGCTCATAACTAGGCGAGGGAAGGAAATACTTGGAAAAAAAATAATTTGCTGTTTAGCACTTTCTGTCTGAGATTCTGAGTTTCTTCTCTTACCATACAAGAGAAGCAGCAATGGTTTGTGGCTCACAATGGTTTGAGAAGCAGATAATTGTCATTGCAAGGTTTACTAAGTAGGAAGGCTCCTGATTTGTGCCAGGAAATACAGCAAGTAGATATCATGGTGGAAGTACTCGACTTACTTATGCTGGTCTGCAGACTTTTTACCTACAAGTCCCTTCTTCAGTCCCTCCCTCAGCATCCTTTTGTCTGTCCTGCAACCATGGCAAAGTTTATACTATAAGCACAAGTAGGCTTTTTTTTTTCTCCTCTCTTTCCCCCTGGATAAAGTCTTGTCCATGTTTTACTTTCTTAACTCTTTTTTATTTTCCTTGTGGTCGGAATTCCCTTTTTATAGCAGGGCATCTTCCAAGAAGATAAAACTGAACAGCTGAAACTGAGTATCCTTAAAACAGGAGGAGATAATGCTCAGCAGAAGTCTGTCTGATACGTTAATGAACTAAATTATTTTCTACCTTTAGGTGGGTAGTATGATCCTTAGGCATAAAGGTGTTTGATGCTGCGATGTCTAGACAGTAGTATGACATGCACAGGTACTAGCAATTTACTCTTGCTGATGACATGCATATGGCTTTTGACTTCTTAGTTGATGTAACATTGTCTTCCTTGTGTTGGGCCTTTCTGAGTCAGTCTTAGGAAATTTGTGAATGTTGCTGAGATCGAATTCTTTGACATTATTTCAAAGTTACTTTCGAGCATAATATTCTCTGGAAACTGGTCTCCACTGACTGTACGTGACGCACAGACAATCTGCGCTGTATCTTCGTCCCTGTCTTGTTCAAAGGCACTTTTCAGCAGTTCAGGAATTCGTTGTCAGAGCCAAAAAGGACATCTTTGCTTGATACTGAACTTGTAACTCTGGCACGTACAGTAAATATTTCCCTTTTGCCTCCATGGATGTGAGACTTCTTCATGTGATGCTAGTAAGGGCAAGGCTGTACTTGAAAATTGTTGTGTCATTGTTCATTCGTTTTTTATTTTTGGTTAATTTTTTCTGTAAATCCACATCTTCTTTGCTTAGTTCAGCTAGAAATTATATGTACCCTAAAAGGACATGGTATGATGTCAGTGTTGGTTAGTCCCTTGTTATTCTAATAAAACTCAATGCAATTCAGTTTGAGAACTGTTCATTGCACGATGCATTCTGTATGGGATGGAATAACAGTTTCTTCTCAACTTACTCTTTTCTTAAAGACTGGCTATACCATCATTCATTTAAAAGATCTTTTTCTAGTGGTGCAGAGAGGTGGATCAGAAGGAGATGAGAAAGGTGCAAAGTGTGCAGCAGGCAACAGATTTTTTGGATGTCTTTTTCAGAATAATAGATTTTATAATCGCAGACATCTTCCTTTCTCTAGAGTACATTTTGATTGAACAAGATTTTTTTTATTTTGTCAGAATAACTTGGTTCTTGAAAGCAAAGTTAGCGACATTGCACGGATTTCCTTGAAGGCATCATTTGGACTGCTGTCTGAAGCCATACAATAGCCTTGTTTTGAGGTTCTTAAAACACTTTCCAAGCATTTAATGAACGAGGCGTCACAACGGTGTCTGTGGCATTTCTCTCCCTGCAAATGGGGTATAGATGCACAAATATGCGCTGACTTGCTGACACAGGTGGTAAAAGGGTGCATCTCCTGCCATATGGCCAGGCATTTAGCACATAGAGTAAGTCCTGCATTGCAGTGTGATTTCTTTGCCCTGGTCACCAGGGAGAGGTAGCGCTGAGGTGTGAGGGCTTGATCCCAGGGGAAAACAAAGTCTTGCAGTGGTATAGGGGCTGATTATTTTCAGGCTCGCTCTGGGCCTGGTGCTGATATGCACCCATTGGCTTTTTTGCTGTACTATTTTGCTTCTAAGACGTATAACCTTAAGTCTGATCTGTGTTTGCACAGGCATGGGTTCAGTTGCAGATGTGGGGCACGTGAGAGTGGAAGTCATCTTCGCTGCTGGACCTTGCTGCCTTGATTTTTCAGTGGGTCGGCTGGGTGCAGCTGAGGATGTAGCCTGAGTTTGCTGCTGCTTTCCTTTCCCAGCCCCTAATCCAGTTCTCCTTTTAAAAGGGTTTGTGAGTTCCAGCTGATTCGTACTAATTCTGCTCTTCACTGTTGGCTCCTCAAAGCCCAGGCCTGTTATTATAGTAGTGGCTTTCAGACCCCATCTGCAGCTGTTCAGGTCTTGACTTCATAAATTATAATATTTTTAGTCAAACAGCAGGAGACCTGTGCTTATCTTTTCTCCTCAGAAATTAGCTGCTGAAACACTCTGAAGAGAAATGTTTTAAGAGGGTTATGTGGCTGCAATTGTGGAACTGGTGAACTTGAACCAGCTACTGGAGCTCCTCTTTCTGTTATTACACATAGCTATTATTTATCCCAGACAGAGTGGAGATCAGCTAGCCAAAGTGCAGAAAGAGATGTTTTTGTCATGACTTTCCGCATTTGAAATACATTTTGCGTCAAATATTTAGGGGTTATTCTTAACATGTCATGTTAAAGAGTGTTGTAGTTGGTATTTCTGGAGTAAGGGAAACGTGTATTTTTGTCAGCTAGTAAGCCTCAAAATGGAGTTGGAGATCTGGAGGTGGCACTAAGCGGGTGTGTTTTAAATGGGACCTTGCAGAAATTGTCCAATCCTCTTTGGCAAGCTGTAGGAGACACAAAAATCTCGCTGTAGCAATTCTGAGCAAGAGGACTTTGACACTGCAAGGCCCTGGTTAAGCCTGCATTTGGCAAGAGTCCATTCCCCTGCCCAAAAACTTTGTTCTGGGTAATTTTTTTTGATCAATGTCTCCTGTCAGCATTCTGAACATTAACCCATGGAAGTCAAATACTCTCTCTGGCACGGCATTCAATAAATGGTGGTAGGGAAGGATGTGAAAGGTGTGTGAAACTCTTGCCTTTGCCACTTGATGAAGGACTGTGTGGGAACTTTACTGGAAAATGTCAGGGATCAGGAGATGCCTCACTGAAATTCAGTTAGAGACTAGGATGTCATTGGAGCGTAATCAGGTTATGAGCATTTGAAGAAGTGGGCTTAACCCCTACACTGGCTTGTCAGGCATTTCTGTCAAGTATTTGTGTGTGTTTCTTCTCGATCAAGTGAAATACAATGGAAAGTTTACATCCTACTGAAAAATTCCGTGTGAGGAAGGAGGTGCCAGGAGATTTGTTTGGGCTTGAGTCTTATTCTTTGAGAATTACGTGTCTTTTTTTTTTTTTAATGCTGAGGTACATGTCAGCGTTCTGGGAATTAATCCAGTAGCCCTGGACGGTGGAATCATTTTGAAGAACTCGATGGAGAAGATTGTTTCCATGCTTTGATGTGAAAAGCACAAGGTTTAAAGAGCTTCCGTTCCAAAAATGTTGTCACTTACTCCTAAACAAAGGGAAAAATACTGAGGGTGTAATGAAAATAGGAAGAAAATACCATTAATGTAGAATTAGGGATTCTGCTAGAACAATGCTACCGGTTATAATTCACACTACTTAGAGAAAACCGTGGAAGAGAATGCAAAATACAGTCCTGCTGAGATGGCAGGGAAAGCTGCTGTCACGGGGTTTCCATCCCAGGTATTACTCAATCCTCAGTGCTCTCTCTTCTTGTAGTGTTTCAGGCTTTTATCTCATTTCACACAATTCAGCCATATCTTGTCCCTTTCACCTCCCTACTAGTTCACATAACTCAGTGTGATTCTGCCTGGGGAAGGATTTTAATTAGCAATGCGTAAAGAAGAAAGGGAACGAACGGGTCTTTCAAAACACTGCTTTGAGACACGCACGGGATTCTGCATTTGATTTTGTTTTATCAGGTAATCTCTCCTGTTTGTTTAACCGGCGTGTAGGAGTGCTGGTGGTACAAAACTTGAGTTTCTTTTCCTTCGCTTCTTGCACACCCAGAAAAAAGGCTGAAGCTGGCAGGTGGTGTGGGTGCGCCAGAACGGGTGAGAGACGAGGCCTTTACTTTGCAAATCTTTTCTGCATTAGGGGTCCTGTGGATTCCTAAAGACTATCAGGAATTTTCCAGAAAGAGTCTTGGGGCATACATAGGAAGGAAGCCTCTGGGGGGGGGATGCACTTTGTAGTGTGACAGCTGTAGGACAGTTGAGAGTGTAATTTCACATGACATGATTACAGCGTAATATACTATTTTAGTTTGCCTGGTCTGCACAGCCACGTCCTCTTAGAACAGCTACGCTTTAGCTCCTTTCAGGCAGCCTGTGCACTGGTTTTTAGGGGAGAAATACCATCCTGAGGTATTAAGGGCAATGAGGCTGACATTGTGAGGGGCCGAATACCCTTGCAACGTTGCACGGCTTCAAGTTCTGCACGAGGCTGGGGCGGGCATTCACCTTTCTTTTAATAATAGAATAAACTCCGAAAGCTGCTCGTACACTGAGCAATTAAATGTCCCTTTTTAGTGGAAGTGGAACGTCCCTTTTCAGCTTTCTGCGGGCTACAAGAAGCTTTTCAAGTTTTTACTTTCAATCAATTAGAAATTTGTGGGATTTGTTGTGATTCCATTCCTCTGCTGCTGTTTACCACCAGTTTAAATCTGGTCTGAAAAGAAAAATTGGTGCTCCCTCTACAGGCAGAAGACTGTGGGTTTGTTCTAACACACGAAATGTGTCTGGAGAGAGAGACAGAAATAAATAATTGCGCATTGCTTGAATGTAGAAGAAAGAACCTGAACGCGCCTAAACAAAGATATAAAATGAAATTTGATGCAGTCTGGGGACAGCCCATGCCCAGCTCTGCTTGCCATTGCAGTGTTAATCTGATTCTGTGCTAATCTTTGAAACTTTCAGTTGCTGTGGAGGAAGTCTGTAGGGTGCAAAAAGCCAGTTGCTTGTGCTATCCCTCCAAGTTTTATCGCATGCTGAGCTAGGAGTGTACTGTACATTCTTAGTGAAAATGAGTTTGTCTTTGTAAGTGTGTTTTTGTTGCCCAGCTGTAGTCTTATTCTACAACATTTAAGGAAAAAAATCTGGTAATTCTATTCAGTAAGTCTGGTTTTGACCTTACATATACTCGTTCATAGTGATTGTGAATCCATTGACTTCAGACACATTACTCCTGATTACACCAGGGTCATGTCATAATGAGGGGCCAAGGTATTAAATGGAAATGAACCCAATAAAACCGTCAAGCTTAGACCTACTCTGTCCTCACATGCTTGATCTGAACAATAAGAACTGGTGATTTATAAATCATGTTGTCTGTTTGCTTCTTCACCATTTAATTCTTTTTTTCCGTTGAATAAATGAAGATGTTCTGACCTTAGCTCATCCCTTGTGAATTTGTTTGAAAAAAGCAGGATAGCCGTACCCCTCCAATGTGACTCAAGCTTTTGTTCAGAATTAGTGAGCGTCATCTTATTTTTTTAAAGGAAACACATTTTACTTGACCTCCAGGATCTGGCGGGACTTGCTGTATCCTCTTTTTCATCACTTTATCTTCACGGCCTATTTTTTGACAAATATTTTTCTACCTTTGCAGAAGGAAGACTGGCCAATGCACAAGCTGGAGTGTTCCGCCATGTGCGCTTTTGGGCAGAATTGGAATCCCTCGGAGACTGTGAGGCTAACGGCGAGGATCCTTGCCAAACAGGTGAGCAGAAGGCTGGGCTTGGGAGGTGCGTTCCTACTCCGGGTGCCAAGGAAGGCAGGAAGATGAAAATTGACCTACAGTAACTGTCCCCGCAAAGCACATGCCTGCTGGCTTCCTGTGTACAGAGCACGAACAGCTGAACGAGAGCACCGTCAAACCGCTGCAGCAGTGTCAGGGTCATCCTGGTAGTCAGCTGCAGACTGATGGGAAGACAGTGAAATGCCAGTGAGGTTTTAAGCTGTACAGCTATAGCTTGTCACCAAGGTAATGGTTGAACAGAGTCCAGTGAAGTTGACTGCTAAGTTTCACGATGTGCATGGTGTTTCAGCCTCTGTTCTGGTTGATGGGAGCTCGTGGTGACACGTGTGGAACCTCACCAAAGCCGTGCTGGTGGCAGAGAGAGAAGAATGAGCCTTGCTGGTGTATGTGGTTAAGGTCTGAGGAATGCTCCCAGTGTTACCTCTCTGCAAGCACAAACATCTTTATGAAGCAGTTGTGTGTTGTACTATTTTTCAGCTATAACTCTGTAGCACTGTTCTCTATTATGCCCCATGCATTTGTGAGTCAGCAACACCTCTGAGACACTCAGGTGTCAATGTTTACCATTACTGGAGTTCACTGATGAAAAACGGAGACTGAAAGAGAAACCTCAGGCTCTTGGTCTTTGGCGAGAAAGAACGTTAGTAGTAAGGCACTGAGACTGCAATGTCAACAACCGTTTCAGCGTTCCTCACTATATGGAAACTGAGGATAACACAGGTCCTTACAGCGAGGGAAAGGATCCAGGAGTTTCAAGGTTATTACACTGTGTGTCTTCGTAGAGCTCTAAACTCTCTCTGCAAAAACAAATCCTCTTTGAAGCATATTTGTGTGATTGAGGTCTGCTTATGTGACAAGGGTGACCTGGATATTGTATGTAGTGAGGATTTTGGTGGCCTGCTGGGAAGGTAGCTGCTCTACTTGCTGTGTGTGCCGATGCGTGTGTGAATGTATGTGTGTGTGACTTAATTAAAGCATGGTTTAGTGGTGATCCACAAACAAAATCGAATGTTTAATGACAAAAAGTCATTGGAATAAATTTGTGCTTTTATTGCTTACAGGGAGGGGGGAGAACCCTACATGTCATATAAACGCTAAATATGCAAACCATAGTCCCTGAACCTCAGCTGCTGGGCCACCTGCAAAGCCATATTTAATGGCCAAGATTACAAAGAAGTGGCCTTAGGCCAACAATGGAGCATTGCTTTTGAACTCTGTCAACAGCCAGTTTATTCACTTTCCTCAAAGCAAAGCCTGTCTCCTGCCTGCTTGCTATTGTTAGCAGCTTTCTGGGTGTCTAGAACAAAGCAAATGACATATTTAAAATACTGTTCAGTTTATGTATATAAATTTGATAGGAGTTAATCTTTGGCTGCCTAATTTGGTGCAGAGCGAATATTGCTGTGGCTTTACTAAGGGCAGTCCATTTAACTCATTGCTGGTTGACTTCTATAAATTCCATACATGTGTGGATTTGAGTTATTGTTTGATTTACAGGTAAGAGTTCCCAGCTTATAAAGAACAGACAAAAGCGCCTAATTAGAAACATTAAAATATTTTCTTGTTGTTGCTTTTTTTTTTTCCTCCTTATTGCTAGAAAACTCACCCTGAAAAAACGCAGTCAGAGAAGCTGCTTGCTGTAAAAGAGTTTGAGTCACGTAAGTAAAAAAGGCTTGCAGGTAAACAGACAGTTATTTATATTCGTGTTTGCTTTACCCCTTTCTCCCCCTCCATCAAAACCTTTCAGAGCATCTGACTTTTTTTTTTTTTTGAGAAAGGGGTAAACAAAGAGAATCGTGGTTCCTAGTTTTTTTGAAAGTGTAGTGCTCTTATTTCTTCTTCTCTTTTTTTTTTTTTGTCTCTCCCTTGGCTGCTTGTGGGGGTTGTGAAACAAGGGTGAAAACGTAGACAAAATTAATTATGTAGCATACATCCATCTCATGGCTTTTCTGGTACTCTAGTGTCTTTTGAGAATTGTAATGTTGTAAAATTAAAATAGCTGGTATTTGTTACCAGGAGGCATAAAATCAGAGACAGCACAGTTGCTTGATGGTGACAGTGACTAAGGGGCTAATTGCAGAACCCTCTGGACTGTGCTTCAATATCTGTCACTGCCAGTCAAATCTGACATGTTATATGTGATTGTGTTGAAATTCCATGTCCTAAGTGCTCCAAAATAATCCAAGGAAGGAGATGAGGCAATGGCTTGCTTTTAACTGGAAGGCTACTCTTCATGTCTTGTGAGGCAGTTAGAAATTGAGCAACTAGGGGACTAGTAACTGTCCTGGCATAGTTTTCACTGGTCTGTCATTTCTCTTGGTGCTGGAGGCAATATACAAGGAGACAATAGGTTTGTGTACTCACAGTTCTCGCTGATGGCTTCCAAAACCCTTTGTAAAATGCTGAATAAATGCAGCCATTGCTAGAACCTGAGGTAGCAGAGTAACCAAATACAGCAAAATTACAGCTTTATTTGCTTCCTGTACGAAACCTTCCATCACAGCTCTTGAGACAGCTGGGGAAATAAGGGGGAAAAGTGCCAATGTTTGACTTTGCCTAAGGCAAGGATAATTTTTGCAGGTAGGTTAGTAAGTGTGAGGTTGAGGAAGATGGGTAAGTGCTGAAATAATTTCTCTGTATTCTTCTGTGTTGCAGCGTGTCTTCAATAATGTATTAATTTGGGAGCTAAAAGGCTGAAGTGTGTGGTTTTTTTGTTGTTTTTTTTTTTTCTGTTGCAATGTCTCCCTTGTCCTCTAGGAGCCCTTGTTTTGTTTCTTTTTTGCTAGTAAGATTCCCCTTACTCTTTCTGCCCTTTGACTCTCCTCTCACCACACTTTTGACGTGTTCAGGATTAGCCTTACTCTTCATAACAACCTGCACAGGAGAGGAAAAGGCACCTGGCTTTCAGCTGGAAGCTGAAATCTATTATTTCTGGCTTGTCCTAATTATCATCAAATTGTTGCATTTCATTTCTCCCAATATTTTTGGTGACCCTCACTCACATCTGCTCTTACAAATCCTTTCCCCCTTCTTCCACTGTTATGCACCCTTTTCTCTTCCAGCATGTGTTTCTCTCTACTGGTACTTTGAGCTGAAGAGGGGAAACTGATGTGAAACTCTCCCATCAGCTGAGAGTTGATGTGCTCCCTTAGAGCAGGAGAGAGCTGGTGGCACTGCTTCTATGAGAAGGAGTATGTGGAAAACCTTTCCAGTACTCTGCTCCTGAGGCAAAAAGGGCCTAAGGGAAAGAAGGAACTCGGAGTTTAGAGTTGCCATCTTGCTCACTCCCCATGGACAAGGCATAAAAGGGTCCTGTGGGCCACAGCTTTGGCTAGAACTTGTCAGGGGCCTGAGGGTAAATCTGCAAACAAACCCCTAAGGGAATACAGTTGGCAGGTGTGCCAGGACATGTCCCTGATGTTCCTGCCATCTTCTGTTATCCTCATACACCTGCAGATCAAACGCTCCTCCTTAACAATCACCCTCCAGCCCACAGAGACAGGAGTGTCTCAGGCACTTAAATCCTGAAGCAGGTGCCTGCAGTAGGTCAGGTAGGTTGCCCTCCCAGACACCCTCGTGTTATCCTCCCCTTATTGTAAAGGGAATCCTGGTGACGAGCCCCAGTGTTAATTTAACATTAGCCTTCATTAGGTCCCTGTCACACATGGGCCTCTGTGCCAGGAAAGGCCACGTCCTTTAAAAGCAGGGATAAGCAGCTTTCCTTTGCAGGAGCCTGGCCTGGTTTAACTCATTAACATTAGATCTGTATGAGGACCTTTCCTTGTGTAAAGTGTTTTAAGAAGTGTGACATCGAGGGTAACTTCATACCACAGTAGATGGGACCAGGTAGCTCATAAGACTGGGGCAGACTGCTGACAGTACCCACGGTAGATGTGCTTATAGAGGGCCTGGGATTGCTCATCTGCTTGCTGGGGTTAACAAATGCCTTTTAAACAATGTAACGCTTTGCCCAGCAAAGATAAATTCATGTCCAATTACCTGTTAATATAAAGGTGTTAGAAAATGTTTTTTAATCTTGCATGTTCTTGTACTGCACGTGTGGCCTTGGCAGAAGAAGCATCGCATTTATGGAAGAACAGATGCTTCTTGTGGTACTTCCAAGCAGCTTTTCCTTGAGGGGTTTCTGTTTAAGTCCAGGCTTGTTCTAACTTAAGCCTTGCTGCAGTTCGTGGGGAGTGTTCCTGTTACTGAATTGGAATGTATTCTTTGTCCACAGACCTTGACAAACTAGACAATGAAAAGAGAGAGCTGATTCAGAACGACATTGCTGCTCTTCATCACTTTTATTCAAAGCACATGGAGTTCCCTGACAATGCTGCCCTTGTAGTTCTCTTTGCACAAGTAAGTTGGCTAGATCGCAGTCTGCTCAGGTTGGTGGCACTGTAGGAGTTCAGCCTCTCTGAAAGAGGCAAAATCTTAACGGCAGTGGAGGTGATAGCTCTTTGCTTGTTTCGGGGAGAGCTGAGTGTGCTTGATGGCAAAGGTGCACTTCTGTGGCCAGAAGCAGCTGGACATCTCCAGTTTCAGTAGTGAGGGGAGAGATTCTTGTCTGCAGACTTCTTTATGAGGTGCTTCTCAAACATTGAAGAAAAGGAGAAACAGCCCGTAACAGACCCTGTAAAGTTAGGCTGTGGGCCAAGCACAGTGCAGCTGTTGTTGGACATGCACAGAAGGCTGCTGGGTTGAGACCCTGTGAAGGCAGAATCCTTCTTTCAGGCTTCCTTTGTGGAAATCCTTGCTGGTCAGGCCATCGTTGTGTTTGACCTTCACAGGGAGTAAACTTCAGAGAACTGGGAAGAGCAGACTGAAATTTTATCTGATGTATGGCTGTTAAATACAACCAGTTAGCTTGGTCATCTGGAGGGATGAAAGAAAGGCAGGATGTCTTGTTAGATAAGTTCACCTCTTTTCTCTCACCTAATTTTCATCCACATCTAAACCAAACATAGTGGGTGGAATAACACACCAGTGAATGCTGGAAGATACATTTTCTTCTTTTTCTCCTCTACTTCAAAATAAGCTAGTTTTATAGTTAAACCTTGGAGTAAAAAGTTTGAGATGTGGCTAAATATTGGCTGCTGTAATAAAAGCTGAGATGACACAACCCTCTGCACGTAGGCAGGCATATATCAATAAGGAGGCACCATTACTATTACCGTAATACCGGTACTGTTGTGCTGTAGGGGAATGATTCTTCAGCACGTTTAGCATCTGCTCATCATTTATTTAGTTGTTCCAAGCTATACATTTCCCTTCAATTACAACTTTTTTTTTCTGTTTTAAAGACTTTGGAATTTATGTTCGTTAGAAGGATACTCTAAAGAAGTTTGTACATTCAGTTTCTTGCAGTGTTTCTGTGTAGTTTTGCTAAACGTAGCCAAAATCCCCAAGGGTTAAGTTATTTTGTATAAAATGAGTTTCCCTTCACGTCCTGTCCTGGACCAGCTCCACCAGATCGTGGTACTTTGACTACTGTGAGCTGCTGACTCCTAGATCTGGTATTCCATCCAGTCTTCCCTCTGCGTGCTTAATGTCACCTTTAGGTGTCACCTTGAGCTCATCTTCATTATAAGGCAACTATCTGTGACTGTGGACATTGAATTTTTTTTGAACTAAAACCTCCAAAGATCATCTGGATATTCCTCAAAGGTGTTTTACAGGACACAACCTTTTGAGGTTTTGGCTCTAGCACACATTTTTCTGGAAGAGGAGGCATGTCTGTACTTGATAATATACAAACACGTTTTGTAATAATTAGTCAACCTGAGCTAAAAGCAATAGTTGGATACGGTGATGATCCTTTGTTTTGCTTCAGCAGTTTCTCTGGCCCCGTGGTGTTTACTTTGCTGCTTCATTCATCGTTCGTTCTTCCTGTGGCACAGAGCAGTTGTTTGGGACTATGGCACCTCTGACTTCTTGTGCACTGCTTTTTGTGGGCTTGGTCTGGTGTTGCTGCTTACCAACACAGCTAAGGCATAGCTGGTCTTCCTGCATGGAGCAAAGATTCTTGTCCAAACCATTCTAGTCTTTCCTAGTCCCCAGAGAGAAGAGAGTGCTTTTGTTATCGTTCCACTCTTTTCTGTCCCTGCGGAATTTAACACTTGAGACTGTGTCACTTTACCTTCTCAGTCCCATCTCATCATATTCTTCAAAAAGTTTCCCTCTTGTCTCATGTTCCAGTGTCTCATCCTCTCCTTTTGAGCCTCTCTTTGCACATGTCCTCTGTTCCACCTTTGGGAACAACTTTGAGCTCTACTTCTCTCACTTAAGTCTCCTGCTCCCTCTACATTGCCTTTTTTAGTCATGCATTCCTCTGGTGAAAACAGGGCTATCTCATCCCTTCTAATTGTTCCTCATGTGTCATTTCTGGTATGATGCATTCAAGAAGTGGGTTGTCTCTGGCTTACTGGAGGGGAGTTGATGATAACTCACGACATATTTTTAAATATTTTCCCGTGATTCAGAACCACCAAGCTGTTCGTTATGTCAGCCTTTGTAGCCTTATGTTCTTACTTGCTGTTGATATGATCTTTCTCTCCTATTGTTTTTGTATTCAGCAATTACATTTTGGTTTGGGTTCAGGTATGCTCACGCGTTGGCTAGCGCAGTAGCATGCTCATCTTGGGAGACAAGGAGCCTTTGGACGCTGCCTTGCTAAAAATAGAATAAAGATCAGGTAAAGATACCAAAAAGCACTGATGAGTGAATCAGAGAAACAGGACGCTTAACTGCAGACTCATCCTAAGCAATTCATACCTGAGGGGTGGCTTTGGGAAGGATCTGTGTATTTCTAAAATTCAGTCTGACTTGCATTCCAGCTTGTGGAGCAAAACATTGCTGGTAGTGCTTGTTTTCAGCTCCTGCCCTTCCAGAGCAAGTCCTTACACTGTACTTGATTGAATGTGCCTCTGCCCATTATAGCTTCAGCTGGACTTACCACGTGACAACAGTTGTTTTAGTGCCTTTCTGGCACTGCTGTCAACATTTTGAGGATTGTAGGGAGATGCTGGTGAGTGTGGCTGGAGTTCTCTTTGTGCTGGCAGATATGTGACTTGCAGTGGAAATGGAACAGAGTACTTGTTTGAGGTGCATTTAGGTCACACAAAGCTGAAACTCTGGTAAGATTCCCTTGAACGTAGTGAGAATAGAACTGGAGAACACTTTAACAGGAGAACTGCCTGAATCTGTAAGAAAGATAAATGAACAAGCTTTCTGTCCTCTGATTAAATTAGTAATAGACTTCCTCACACATTCTTTCCTTTTTCCGTCCCCTTCTCTGTCTGTATGAGGTTCCAGTCTTTCTCACTCCCTTTATTGCTCTTCATGTGTGCTTTAGCTGATACATAGCTTTGACCAGATGACAGTGTCATTGTGCCAGGTCTCTGTAACATACGCTCCTTCAGAGTTCTGTGCTGCCCTAGCCTGGCTGAGTTTGCTGCTGTCATCCCTGCCTTGTGCCTTGCATGTGTAGTTCTGCTGAGGCCCCTTACCTGCAATGGTCAAGTGAAGTCTTCTTGCTCTGTTGGTGTCACACTTGACTTTGACTTTGTGTTTGCAGTGGTCTGCTTTGTCTGACACTGTTTGCAGCACTTTTTGCAAGCCTCGTTTCTCTTGATTCGCCTTCCAAGGTGTAATCCCTTAGATGTTGAGTCCTGAGCAGGCACAAGTATTGGGCTTTACAGTCCTGCACATTCCTTTGGATAGGGATTTGGTCCTCACTTCACTTTTTGAGATGTCATGTAGCTTCTCTGTGAGTACCGGTGGGGGGTAAAGAAAACCATACACAAGTAGCTGCCACTGACTTTGGAGTCTGAGAATGTGATGTGAGTGTGGAGCACTAAGCTGACCAGAATCTGAGCTAGTCTCCTCCTCTTTTTCCTTAGGTTAACTGTAATGGCTTCACGATTGAAGATGAAGAACTCTCTCATTTGGGATCAGCCATATTCCCAGAGTAGGTTGAGTTTAGTATTTTTAAAAATAAAAGTAACTTACTTAAAAACAAACAGAAATTCTTATACATGTGGGGATGTAGATTTGTATTGAAATAAATTTAATCAAGCATTTAATTTTAATTTGTCTTGTTTAAAGTATATTAACTAAAAAAATACAGCTAGTGATTTGCAGCAGTTTTGCTTTAAAATCTGGTAAATTGTTAAAATTGCACTTGCAATTTGTTTTGAAGTACTAAAGCTTGGATTGTGAACTATATGCAGGCTGGTAGGAAACAATGGCTTACTTGGCAGATTCTGGACAGGGACATCAAGTAATGATCAAAGCAAAATGAAAAGGATTGCAGGTGACTTGCTCTATTCACAGCTTTCTGTTTTGGCTGGATATAATCCTTCACCTGGTGTTCTCGGAACAACATCCCTTCTACCTTTGTTCCTTTGCAAACAGTAAATCCCTTTCATAAATTCTTTCAGCCTCCTCAGATGTTTTTAAAACTGCCATGCTTTATGTTGCTATGACAGTGGAAAAAATATGTACAAGCTCCTCAGCTTTATAAATAAACTGCAGATGTTAAGCGTTAACTGCAGTTTGTGAACTGGGGAGCACAACTCTCTCTGAGGCTGAGGAACCTTTCTTCTGTCTAAGTCGGTGCTTCCCTCTTAACACTGGAGCAAAGGAGGATGGTTTCTGCCCCTGCTCTTTGCAAACCCCACACTGAAAGCACTGCCGCTCTGCTTATGTCGACTTCCTCATGAGGCATGGGTTATTAGCAGGTTATCCGTGCCGAAGCAGTCTGAAACTAAGAGGTGCCCAATTAGAGCAGGACCTGATCTGCTGTACACAGGTGGTTGGTAGGTAGTCCTTGCTTCATAGATCGTCCTTCTTTGGGAGGGTCTGTCTGCAGTTCTTATCCCTGAGCTACAGACTGGAAATAGATTCCCCAAAGTCCTGCCCAGGATCAGAGTCGTGATGGGGAGAGAAGAATATTAAACCAGGATCTTCTGGAATCATGTCCAACACCTTTGTAAAGGCTCAGCATCTGAGAGCCACATCCTTCCTACTTAGCAGTTATGCCTGTGAGCTAAGAAGGCTGAAGACACAATTATTATTGTGGTAGATAGGAAGAGAAATAATTAAACATTTTATCTCAAGTAAGCAACAAATTACACTTCCAAGGTTGGTAGCATGGCAGAGTACTTTTCTCTAGGAGACTGAGTTTTTGTGTAACTTGTGTGCTTGTACAACAAACAAACAGACCACCTCCCTCCCACTTTAAAAAAGGAGGTTGGTTGTTTGCACAGAAGCCAGCTAAAATGTTAATGCCGATCTTAAGTTATGATGCAGCAACTGACTTTTGTTTTCCTGTATTGTCTCGTTTCTTTTTCATTAAATGGGTTTCTCTTTCTTTCTCCTCCAAGGAAAATAGTCTGTCTGTCATAGGTGCCTAAATAGGTTATTGACAGTTAGGCTGTGCAAATACCCCCCCAGCTGTACTGTAGCACCCTAAGAATGGGAAAATAATAACTCGCCTCGTCCTGCAATAATAAGATCTTAAAATTGTAATGATTCATTAGCATAGCCTTTCTCCATATCATTAGGATAAAAACCAGCACAACAGATTTTCCAAAGGTTACCTTGATGTTAAGCCTCAATAAAAACAGCTTGCAAAGAGAGACCGACTCAGTCTTTCAGACTTGTTTGTATTGTGAAGTGGTGCTTAACTTTTTGCCTGTTGCTTTTGGTGAGGTGGAATAAAGGTTTACTTTTCTGCTTTTACAGTGTTGCATTGATGAACCATAGCTGTTGCCCAAACGTGATTGTAACTTACAAAGGGACCTTGGCTGAAGTCAGAGCTGTTAGAGAGATTGAGCCTGGAGAAGAGGTAAGTGTACTATGTTTGAATGTACTACAGTACTATGTATGCACGTGTCCTAAAACAGGATCCATCCTGCTTTTCAGTCTTCATTCCAATTAGATGACAATTTAATAACAAGGGGGAAGGATCCCTTGTTTCTCAGAGAAGCCTAAGATGTTGTTTTAGAAAAGTTGGGTGGCTCTGGAGAATGAAGTGATTCCAGGAGGCAGTATCCTATTTTGTGTTAAAACCAGGGAAGGGCACCTGCAGCAGTCACTGCATATGCCAACCTCTGTCTCAGTTTACCCACCTGTAAAAGGAGGGTTAATTTGCTGATGTTTGGCTGCTGCTTTGAAATTTCAACATCAAAGAAAACTGTTACTGCTGTAATAGTTCCCAGTATAATGATAATGCAATTGAAGCCAGAATAAACAAGGTAAATGGGGACAGATAAGTCCTCTGACTTGGAAATCTCCTGTTTTGTGCATGCTCTCTCCAGTGATACCACCTCAGCAGAGTTTGGCTGTGTAGTCACAGAAGAACAAGAGTGTGTTTTTAGCTGGAGCACACCTGAACAGTGATGGATAAATAAGACCCTGGTAAACTTTCTAAGTCAAATATTGGACTTGACAGGGAGTCTTCAGCAGCAGAGCTTCTTTTTGCTTTAACGACAAATAAACGTTAGGTAGAGCTGGGGAGGATACTCGTGCATCCGCATGGGATGAAAATACCAAACGTTCTCTTTGGGGATGGAGTTTGCATAGAATTTCATTGTGTGTCATTCACTAATGTTAACCTAGCAGGCAAGGTTAATCCTGATCAAAATAAGTTCCGAGTTGATTTTGATAACTCTAACCAATTTCTGCAGTATGTAACAGTAGTTTGCGAGAAGGGTTGGGGGTGGTTGTCCCGGATTGCAGCTGTTCACCACTATGAGCAAAGTGAGTTTAACTGCTGGAGCCAGGGGTGACTCAGGTGCGCAACTTCTCTGCTGTTAGTACGATTTGACTGTGGTGTTGGCAGTCACTACACATGCACTGTGGTAATGGACAGGGACTAGTCTCCGTTTTGGAGCTTTCCAGTGGAATCTCAGACATTTTCAGCAGTTTTGGAGAGTGCTTACTGTAAGAGGTGTAAATGAGCATTTTATCTTGCTTGGCATCTTTTTTTTTGGTTGAATTGTGCCTAGAAGCTGCATCAGTTCTACAGGCTCACATCGCTTTTGTGCAGTTGCTCTTTTGACATGTAAGAATTTTTTTAAAGTGGACCAGTTATTCTGCCTGGGCTCTGCGCAGTCTTATGGGCTGTGTCTCCATCTTCAGGTTCAACGTAGCCACTGCATCAGGAATTTTTGAAGTGTTTGCTGTAAATGCAGTTCTGTGTTTCGCGTGCTTTGAAAGCAGGGAAGGGAGGAGAGGAGTGTGGGGGAAAATGTGAGATCACACTGAGTAAGATTAGGAACATATGCAATGTGAAATTACACATACATTTTACTTTCAAATAACTGGAAATGAGGAAGTGAAACTAAAACTGCTTCTCGGTCTGCAAAATGATCAGCTGCAGCGTGCATATGGCATGTTTCTTGGGGGAGATGTCATTTAAAAACAGCATTGAAGCTAGTTGCAGGGGTTCTTTTCTGAAGGTCGTTGAAATAGAGGAACACTTAAGAATAGTGTATGTGAAGGGCCTTTAAAATGATCAAAAGCAGCTTTTCTTTGCTTTAAAATGTTGCCACTGAAGTAAATCTGATATTCATTCTCCTAGAACTGGAGCGCTGGGCCTCTCTTATTTTCAGAGATCTGAAGGTCTTCTCCCAAGTTTCTAAAGCTTCCAGTGGCTGCTGTTGCCCCAATTTTTGTCACTTTTCAGAAGGAAAAATTTGAGACTCCAGCCTCCAAAAAACCAGGCCACTGTAATTTTTTTCTAGGCTAGGTACCTGGAATCATTATTTTACTTCTGAAAAGTCGGCGTCTCTTTGTAGTTTGACAGGAGTCTGAGATTTATGGTGTGATATCTTCCTTATCCACACCTGAATCTTGCTGTCCTGGGTTGAAGCCAGGGTAATATTTGAGGGAAATTCCATAATGAATAGAAAAGGAAACACTTGTCTGTCAGATTGCACTTACAAATGGCAACTCCTGATGCTGCCGAGAGGTTTGGAATGTGAGGGGGAAAAGGCAGGGGAGGTGGCTGCAGGGATTCACAAGTTGTGTCAGTGTGTGGTTGTCATACTAAGTATGATTTCCACTGAACTGGTAGATATATATATTTATACTGCTTTTCACTGGCTACTGTGTTTTTACTGTCTAGGTTTTTACCAGCTATATTGACCTGCTGTATCCCACAGAAGACAGAAATGAACGGTTAAAAGACTCCTATTTCTTCAGTTGTGATTGCAGGGAGTGCACTACAAAAGAAAAGGTAATAAAATCGGATAAAATGGATGTGAAATACGCTTCTGACTCTCAGGGCACTACCCAGGTCCTTAGATGTAATATGGTTTAATTAAATTTTGGAAAGTAGGGTAACAGAGAGAGGACATGGTTTGGGTTTTCTGTCTGTAAGACTTCGTGCCACTCATTATTTCATGATTTGTAAATCATGACACGTCAGGAAATTTCCTGTTAGATGCTTATTTAAAGTCGAGCTACAAAGTGAAGATGAATATTTTGTTAGAAGTAGATAATTATATGGTGTTGATGCTACCTGGCCAAAAGAATTTAGCTCAGGACTGAGTTTTCTCAGAAAACTACACGTTTTCTCTTTCCTCTTATGGAACCTTGCTTGGAGCATTTCTGGGCTCCTGTTTGGCACAGAGTCCTGCTGCAGTCCCTGTTTGGGACATCTCAGTCCATTCTAGGTGACATTGTGTGATATTGCTGGGTAATTTGGAGACCCAGCAGCATCTGCAGAATGGGCTTTCCTGCAGTGGCATCGTGCCATTCTTGTCCTGGGTCACAGCCCCTCGTGATGCACAGGCCAGATCTGTGTTCAGTAGGCATCGCTTGGTGCCCTTCAGGGGACAAAGGCAAACATGCAGACGGTGTTCCTTAAAACAAGGCGTCAGTTACTTAGATTAGGAAAATTGAGCTTCATGCTGCTTATCTGCCATTCCAGTCAAAACAGGTTGTCATAATCCTGATCCCTACATTCCAGGTATTTCCCCCCCCTTTCACAGAGGCGTCCATTTAAGAGTTGCTTCCCAAACTGATCAGACAACCATCTCCTTCCACTGAACGGTGTCTTCTTTTGTAACTTTTTTTCCAAATACTGCCCAATATTCTCGTTTGAGGCCATTCTGTTGATACTGTAGTTGTGTTTTTCCCCACAGCTACCTTGATAATTTTGCCACTGAGTTTAATGAAGCCAGGATTTCATCTATGATTTCTAAGAACTTGCTACTCATGGAATCACCTATCACTCAGCCTCCTTCAGTTGTGGAAAGAGTTCCCTGTAGCCCTCTCAGCTGACAGTTGAAATCGTAAAGGATAAAAGGAATCTAGCAACAGTGTGAGGCTTAAACAGCGAAAGATTGTCTCCAGATTGCAGCTGACTCTTCATGAAGTTGTAAGTTAGATAGAAAGATAAGAGTAAATGGAGCTGTCCAGCAGAAAGCTGGTATATTAACAACAAAATGTGTGGAAATGTGTTTTTGTCTGTAGATATGAAGAATACTTTTCTCTATTTAATATCATGCTATTTTCCACTGCACTATCACATTGTGGAAGGCCTAAGGTACTTGGGCTTTTCTAGCCTTAAAACTAAATTTATTTTAATCCTTAATCTCTTAGAAGCAGTGAAATTTCCTATGCAAAACTGTTTCCATCACAAAATTGAAAAGCTCTTGGATCTTTCAAAAAAGAAAGGGACCTCATGCAAGTAGAGAACGGCAAATGAACTGGAAAGCAGAGCATTCTAGGATTCCCAGCCAAGGCTTTAGAGAAAATTGCAGGTGCATGCTGTACCCTTGCTTTTACATTCTTTGAGGAGCTTAAGTTCCCATCTGTGTCTTTTTATTAATTTTGTGCAGCAGATGCACCTTTGTTTGTAGGCCTTGGAACCTGCATTTGTGACATCCACTGTGTTTCCTTCAGGATGAAGAGAAACTGAAAATCCGCAAGCTGAATGATCCTCCATCGGCAGAGACAGTGCGGGACATGATCAAATATGCCAGGAATGTGATTGAGGGATTCAGGCGAGCCAAACACTACAAATATATCCTTTGTCTCCCTGGCTTGGTGCATGACCTAAAAAGCTCACCTGCTGGCTTGCTTCAGGAGTACCTGCAGGAGAAGCGCTGACCTTTAGAAGTTAAACGTGCCTCTGCCCTTTCCGTGTCTGAGGAGTTCTCCCCGTAGGCCAGGGGCAATTTAATGCTGCAGGTGTGGGACTGTGAGGGCCTGGGTTTGTTCCCGTCTGTGCAGCTGGCAGTTTCTACTGGCGTGCCATACGGCTGTCCTCATAAAACAAGCCAGAGACTAGAACGAGCATGGGGAGGGGGGTGTTAGGACACAGTAATATTGCCTGATACAGAGTGCATGTGAGGCTGCAGGTATTGCTCATGGTCACAAGCCTACCTTTCCTAACTGGTGGGATGCAGACAAAAGTGCAGGATTTGGTGGGCCAGAAGCAGACCGGGCTGTCTGATGCCTGATTCAGTACCCGCTGCATGGGGAATTTCACTCCCCTTCTCTGATGCCATTGGAGAAAAAAGAGGACTTCTCAGAACTGTTCTGAACAAGGTCAAGGCATTTTCTTTTTGGTGCTACCAGGTAGCTGTCTGATCAGAAACAACCTATTTATTGGGTTCCTTGACTTCTTCGTACCTCCTAGTGAATTACTGGAGATTTGTGAGCTGAGCCTAGACAAGATGGGTGCCGTGTTTGAAGACAGTAATGTCTATATGTTACATATGATGTACCAGGCCATGGGTGTCTGTCTCTACATGCAGGACTGGGAAGGTGCACTGCGTTATGGGCAAAAAATTATCAGACCATACAGGTAAATACGAGGCTCTTTTATTTTTTTTTAGTGCTCTAATTCTGTAATCTGAATAATTAAGACAAGTTTGGGCAGAGATCACTTTTCTCAGTGAGAGAATACCTTTTGTATAAACATGCTACCCATGACATCACTTGAAAAAGAGTGTTTAAATTCTGCAGCAGACTTTGGTACAATCAGAATATGGCCTGCAATATATAGCTTCAGTCTGAAGTTCTCGATAATATAAGTTTATCTCATCATGGGCACTGTGTTAGTTCTGATTAGCTAGATAAATACTGCTGTTTTATTTATTTATGTATTTATTTATTTATTTTTAATATATCCTCCTAATGCTTCAGTAAAGCAGAGCTTCGAAACCCATCTGCAGCCTGTGTTTTGTGTAGAGGCGTGGAGGCAAAGCCCGGGTGTCACAGTCAGCCCCCGGCCCTCTCTGCAGCAGCACGGTGGAAAGCAGGGCCCTGTCCCGGGCTGGGGCTGAGCAGCAGAGGGAGCTGGAGCCGAGCTCAGCTCCTGTGCTCGTGGCTGTGTTGGTGCCCCGACGGCCCTGATCTCGCTGCCCTGGAGCTGCAGGCATGGGAGAACGGGCAGGCTGGAGCCCTTTGTGGAGCAGGGAAGCGCACAACCTCTGCAGGAAAAAAATACTTTTTCTGACGAATTTCTGGTGCTTTTACAGCAGTGGTGTTACTCATTAGAGCCAGCCCGTTAGGTGCTGCATTTGGTCCTGCCGTGCATCTCCCAGGCAGATCCTCATCTTGGGCCTCGACTTCCCTGCCAGCTGGGGGGGGCGCGAGTCGAGCTCTCCCTCCAGAGCAGCCGCCAGCGTCGAGTCACAGATCACTTGGCAGAGGGCAGTGATACAAAGAACGAGCCAGTGCTTTCTCCCCGGGGTCTCAGTGCCATTTATCTTCCCTGGGACTTGCCCAGCTCTGCTGGCCCGGCGCCTGGCATTCCAAGTCAGCTCTGCCGAGCCGCACGCCGCCAGCGCCGAACGGTTCGAGCTGCTGGGGACCTCGCTGCCCACTGGGGACCGACGGCTGTGGAATAAGCAGAGCTGCTTCTGTGGGTGCAGGGTGAAAACCAGCAACAACGCTGTCTTTTTCTGTAGCTGGCTGGATTAAAGCTGGTGGCAGAAAGTCACTGCCATCTGACAGCTGCGGCGGGGCATATGGTAGTTTCGGTTCAGTTCCCCAGTCTCAGGCATCCCCAGCCCAGAAACAATTGGCGCTGGCTCCTGGCAGCCGCAGCGCTGGGGCTGAGCAGGGAATGGGCCGGGGCAACGAGAGGCAGGGAGGGGGCTGGGGGAACGCTCCGCCAGGTTTGATAAAGTTGACTTTCCTTCTCTTGCAGTCAGCATTATCCTGCCTACTCGCTGAATGTGGCCTCCATGTGGCTGAAATTAGGGAGGCTGCACATGGCGCTGGAGAACAGACCGGCTGGGGTTAAGGCCCTCAAGAGGGTATCTCCTGCTTCCTTCGTTAATAACACCAGTTTGGGCATGGAATCGCTGAAACACGATGTGCTGCTCTGACAATAAGCCTGGCCTGGCTGAAAACGCAGCACGTGTTAATCTATTTGCTTGCAGGAATTTTGGCTCAGTTTTGATTTTTCCAAGATTGGATTATGGGCCTGTTCTCTCATACACGGGACCATATCTTTTCACAGTGGACTTCCACTGCAGCACTTGGAGGGAGTGTTATCCTAAAACATTTCTTACACATTCTTCTCTGAGCTAGAGCTGTACTAGTGTAAATGAAGCAGAACTCTGGCTTCTCCTGCCTTGCAGGGTACGGACAGGAAGAAATGTTTGGTTCTTATAAAAGGCACATAGTGTTTCATTGATGCCTGTGATTCCTATGTCCAAGTTAAACTAGGCATGCTTTTGGTGGTTGTTTGTTCTGGAACCAATTTATTTTTAAATAGTTGAAGGGAATTCAATGCATATGGTAATGCTGAGATTGGCAAATACAGCATTTGTTTTTTTACATTTTTCTTCACCCCTTTTTATTAGCCTGTTCCTTATTCTTTAGGTTTTGGTTCTTTTTTTTAATTACTGTTAGTCTGTACCATGTTTCTTGACTTTCTTCCCCTATTGCTGTTGGACAGAAGTTTATTTTAGTTTCTTAAGTATCAGTGACTACTGTAGCATATAATGGCTTAGTGTGGAATGCCATGGTTTTGGGGCTTTTTTTTTTTTTCCTTTTTAGATGCTGGCAAGTTTTTAGCCAGCAATAACAAATTCATACAGCCATGGTGAAAGATACAGTATATATGCTCTAAAATGTAACCATCACCTAGTTTAAAATTAGCAGAGGTTTTTCTTCACTGTGGTGTTTAAGCTTTGACTAAAACTGGGATTTGTGCCACTGGGAACACGGGATGGGAGCGAGGGGAACTGTAGGTAGATGTGTTGGCATAGTTAGCTTCCTAACACAAACATTTTCTAATGACTCATTTCCAAAAGCTGCCTACAGGAACTGCCCAAAGTTATCCCAGCCCCTGATGTTTGGAATTATTTAGTGGAAAAACAAAACCATTGTTCTTTGTCAGTTTGCAAGCAGCTCATCCAGGAGGCTGTCATTTCTCCTCTTGGGCAGGAGGGGGGATGGAGCCATTTCTCACCACTGTCGAGGTAGAAACCAAGGCTCCTGTTGTACTGGCTTAACAAGTGTAAGAGGTTAATTCCATAAAAAGTTCCTAAGAAGAAGACAACTAAATGTTCTTATTGTTAGGCTCCTGCAGTTCCTTGCTTTATCCTAGCATTGTGGTCTTTGAATATTCTCAGACAGTCTAAATTTATTTCTTTCAGTCCTATCTATTACATTTTATTACATTTGCTCGGGGCCACTACTGTCCTTTTACTGAAGTGGAAATCTTACCTCTGCACTCTATCCACTCTCTGTGGATATTGGCAGGAAGCTGCAAGACAGTGGGTTTGGCTGTCTGAAATGTTTGCTCTTAGCACCGGAGCTGTCTGTAGGTAAAATTGCAAGGAGTCTGGCACAATGGAGCCTGAATCTGAGGAGCTCTTGCTTTCACTTCAGCAGCTGCATAAGCAGATGCTTCCTTCCTAAACCATCGGTGGCCCCCTGGAATGAGTGAAGGAATGAGTGAAGGGTTTATAGAATCAAGTCTGAAATGCCTTTTTTTTAAAAAACAAAAAACAAAAAAACCTTCTGCAATAGCCCTGCTTGTCAGTCTGACAGCTGAAGGACAAATTGGTAGGAGCCGAGCTCCATCTGACAGTGGTTAAGTGTACTGCCAGAATATTACCCACCCCATGTGCAATTTTCTGTCCTGGAGCTGGTTGCATTCAAAGCAGTTTTGTCAGGAATATCATTTTGAAAGGTGCTTTGGGATCCTTTAAGATGAAAGATGTATTCTATGAATGTAAAAACCTTTATTACTTAGTTTTGAATTTCATTTTATTTCCTACTGGGTTTATGACTACAAGGGGACAAAAAGTAGCTAGAGGTGTCAGACTGTTTCAAACCTCCAAAGAGAGTATTTATAGCCTGGTGTTATATATGAATCAATTGTGTGAATATTTTTTTTCTTTTCATAGGCAATTGCCATCATGGAAGTAGCACACGGGAAAGATCATCCATACATTTCAGAGATCAAAAAGGAATTAGAGGACCACTGAGCCTTTGAATCTATGCAATCCTTCAAACCTTTATTTAAAAAGGCCTTGTTACGGAAACCTTCAGGAGTGCTTTGAAAAGTGATAGAGTATGAACACAGTTCTGTCCTATAATTGGAATGACAAACACACTTAGGGTTTGCAAAATGTTTCTAGCTTCTACAAATCTACAATTGCCTTTTTTTTTTTTTCTTTTAAAGGAAACAGCCATGGTTTCTTAGAGGGTATGCCTCTTAACAGCTCGTGCAAAAATGGCCAATTTTTCTTTATGGATTTTAATGTGCATCTTATTTGTGTAAAATAAATAAAGCGGTCTTGACCCCCTCTTGATTCCACTTGTACACTTGCATGAGTGCAACTAGTTTGACACTTAACTCGTTTCACTTAATCTGTCAAGTTAATGAGCAAAATGGGTGTGTTTTTATTGTTGTTGTGGTTTAGTATCCACGTTCTATTTTCACAAATCATTTTTTTGCTTGCAGTGGCTTAGCTGAAATAAAGAAGATATGGAGCTGGTGAGTTCTTCAGCACCTTTCCCTCAGTTAGTTTATCTGCAGGCCCCTCACTGCTCCTGGCAGGTGGGAATTCATTGCTGTAAGGACCTCGAGCTCAGCAGGCTTTGTACAGAGAATGCTGGCGCCTATCTCAGGGCTCAAAAGGATCACACAAGACATGCACTGTGCAATTTCTGGCTTTTTAATCCCCTTTATAAGTTAAGGTGAATTTATTACAGGGGGTTAAAGCTGTTTTAGTTTGTTAGCTATTACTTTTAAGGGAGGGACAAGACCAATTTCTGAGGAAAAATCCAGAGGGAACTACCTTTCCTTGCACGTTTATAAGATGTTAAAGGCTTTTTCCTCTACATTTAGTTTGATGGCAAGAGATACCTTTAAAGGATAGGGGGAGGAAGAAGAGGGATAGAGTGGCTCTGTACTTTCAGTACCATAGTTGAAGGATGTTGCACAGTAAAACTACGTGACCGTTCCTTACTGCTTTCACAGCTTAGAAAGTATAAGAGAGCCAGCACATCACCATTGTTCAAGGTATTTTCTTTCTTGAAAGTGTTGGTCTGAAAATAAAACTGCTAGAGCTCAAGGGTTTGTCAGATCATTCTGCTGAAAGCTTTCATTGCGCTCTAGCCAGCAATTGTTGGTGGAGTACGTAAAACTGCACCAGATCTTAGAACTGCAGAGATCCAAGGCCCTTTCACCACAGCCAAGTCTAGGAAGGGTGTATGAGCTGCCTCATTCTAGTCTGACTTTATCTTGTCACACAAACCATCGTCCAGGGAAATAAATAGCACCTTCATTTTTAGAAATGGGAAGTCTGGGCTCTGATCAGTAGCAGCAGGTTCTTCACAACTCACTGTGGCCCTGGTTGTGCCATGGAAAACAAACACGAGCATGAAAGGTGCTAATACGAAACCTTAAGCTTGTATAGGAAAGAATGCGTGCATACTTTTCCTTGAAAAAAAAAAAAAAGGTTTATTGTATACTGTGAATATGAAGGACAGCCTTACCAAAAAACCTTAGTGATGGAAGACTTTCATATTTGAAAAGGCGTATAAGAAACTATTTACATAAAGGCAGTGAAGGGTAAAAAAAAATTATTGCAGTCAATTAATGCTGAATAGAACTTTATAAAAAGAGAAAGAAAAGAAACAGTGCAAAAATACTGTCAAAAGTAATCAGTTCTATACACAAGATAAAACTGACAAGCATAAGCTTATGTACTGATATGAATAATACATTAGAATATAAAATAGCATGCATAGATTTTTTTTTAAAGGCTCTCAATAGCATAGCATAGTTCTGCCATTCAGCCCTAACAAGAGGGATCGGGGGACAGGAAGGGCATGCAACTGATGTCCCATTTCTCTACAAAATGTGTACATACAGTGAGGCTGTGAGACTTAGATCACTGTTTGCGCTTAATTGTCATGTACAGAATTAAAGAACCAAATACAACAGAAGCATCAAAATACTGAAAGTAAAACAGGACAGTAAAATCCAGTGACATAAAACTTAAACATGTTATTTCATTTAACATGTCCCACACAATTATATATGGGAATATTACAGTCATCTGCATGTGTAAACTCTTTTCCTTTGTAAAATATCTCAAGAAAGGTATTTTACTAGTGAGGAAAACATGTTTTCCATATGGAGCAATCTCAACAGGGTAAACAATTAACAAGCTATTAACAATGTTTCTGGCTCTAAAGAGCTGGTTTCTTTTAAAGATTCCGAGTAGCAGCAAGAAAATACTTCTCGTTAACATACACGAGAAGGAAGTTCTTACATATTTATGTGTTACTAAGCTGTGGAACTCCCCAACACAGAACGTTGTGAAGGCCAGAGGGATAAATGCACTGTAATAAAATGCAATTCACTGAAGATGAATTCATCAGTAATTATTAAACACAGTAAGAGGGATATAGCTTTAACCTGGGGAAGCCCCTAAATCACTAATGGCCAGGTGTGTTGGAGGGACTAAACACCCCGTGCTACATTCATTTATCTTTCTTAAGTGCCAATTACCAACCTGCCACAGAAGTATTTTGTAGGAAGCCATCCTTATTTAGTCTTGCCTGCCTGACAGGGAATGCTGCCACTGAAGCATCTGTGTAAAAAGACTCAGACCAAAATACTGAGTCCTGATGCAGGTGATCTGGAAGAGTAAAGCTGCGAAGCACTGTATTCAGTTCAGGGATCTGCTCAAACATTAGGCTTTTCATTACCTCTAACTAGTGCTGGGGTTCTTCAGTGAGAGCCGCTGTCCCACCAGCGTTCACTCTCCTGAGGCCAGGTCCTGCTGGTGCAGCAGGGAGCACTCAGTGAAGGCGCACACAAAGCACAAGCAACAAAACATGAACACTGAAAAAAAAGTCAACTGAAAAATGGCTGGGAAGAACCAAGCGAAATTTCACTGTTTTTAAAGTATCTTACGCTAACAAAATCTATTTACTTTTAAATATTTATATAAACACTGCTATTTTTGTGCTGTACAGTAGTGTTTTGTTTCACAAGCTAACAGTAGTTTATTTGTGGCTTAGAACTTTGTCTTCTCTTGGCCTCGCAGCCTAAGCAAGCAGCTGCTCCTTCCTCAAAGCACAGTCCTTGCAAGTCTGGGGGGCATGCAGCTGCATGGATGGCAAGACCTGCACATGCAGCCCTCACAGCACCTGATACTGTACAAAATACCTCTCTAGGAGGCTAAGAATGAGCTGGGGACAACTGCCTTCAGGGTTTTGGACCTCGAGCCTTTCTCTTGCTGACTGAACATCCATCAGCTGAACCGTATCAATTTTTACAGAGTATTGGACAAATGAAGTTTTCATGCAGTGCTGCCCTTCCAAGATCAGTTTTGGACATGTGCCCCTTCAACATGATGCATCCTTTATTTCATTAGATGTGTACCACCCGGGATTTCCGGATGTGAAGCATTCTTTTCCATAAAGACAAACAGCAAAATCTAACCTCTCCCAGTGAGGTACGAGGGCTGCTACAGCAGGTATTAGCCATGCTCATGCTGCTGCTTTTTGAGCGTGCAGCTCACAAATCGTTAGCAAGACTGACGACAGCTACTTCAGTCATCATCTCATCCCAGGAGGGAGCTGGGAAGTCAGCTGTGGTGAACACAGTACGGTCTGTAGCTGCTGCATTTCTCCCCACAGATCTCTGTGCTATATCCAGGTGAGAGACTGCCTGTCAGCATTTACCTGAGGGTCACTTGTGGGCTACAGCGACAGCAAGTACTGGATGAAAAATAATGTATTAGCTTAAAATAACCTTCTCAATTAGAAGCAGGGACACTTGCTCATTCCTTTCCAACCTGTCGTTTGCCATTTGCATTTGTCTGTTTACGAGAAAGAAGTAATTAAAAAAAGCTCTTGAAATCATGCAAATATTTAATATTTGCAATTGAGGCAAGTGATTTAAATAAACGGAACAAGTGTCCTTCAATATACTTCTTATAAAGGACTGCATTAGCAATAGGTTGAATAAATTCTCACAGGTGTGTCCTTCACCTGAAACACTAGTTTAGGGAAAAGCTATTTCCAATAGGGCTGAGTATTTGGGGTCCCTATACACCTCTATAATAGGAGAGGGTTTGCGGGATCAAACCTCATCTTACCTCAGCTGAGCAAGGACAAGAGATGCCAAAGCACGCCGAGCTCCACCATCCTCCATGCAGCCCGTGGAGGACAGAAAAAGGAGCTCTGCAGCACTGAGCAGACTTGGTGAGCAGCAACAGAATTCAGCCATCATCTCTCCCATCCTTGATCCAGATATTGTTAGGCATGAAATGCTCTGACCATAACTTTAAAGAAGAATTTGATGCCAGCAGCCTCAATACCACCATTGTTAAAGGTTTAAAGGAAAAAAGCTGTCAAATTGCAAAACTAAATATAGATTAAAAGTACATGAAAGGGAAAATACACGCAATGAATTCCCAAGTCACACTTACTCATCCACTCCAAGTTCTTTCTTAGAAAATAAGCTGGGGAGTGTAGGCTAAGCACGCCAGACTGCAACATGGGAACCTTGGAGAAGACTGCCATTTCCAACTTTTTTTTTTTTTTTAAGGTGAAGCTCCTTTTTTTTTGTTTTTTTTTGAAACTGACACATTTCTGCAAGATTTTCAATCCAAACCACTCAAAATGGATGAGACTGTTCTCTTGTAACCTACCCACAGTCATGCTTTGAGGCTAAGAAGTATGGAACCAACAGTAACTCAAAATGTCTCCTGCTGAAGGACTCCTCTGTTAGGTCTGTGGGTCAACAGTACTGTTGCTTTAAGCCTCACACATTCATTCCTGCTATGACTAACAAAATTGGATACAATATGCATTTTCCTGTCACTCCCTAAGAGGTTAGGAAATGCTGCCCAAGCGGTTTAGGACTGATAAACCTACAACAGGTTGAAAGTCAGGAGGTTCAGATTTTCCCCTACAGAAGTGGATCACATTTCACTCACAACCCATTGGCATGCTGAGGTTCGGCTGCGAGCTGGGGTGGAAGGGAACCTCTGAAGATATGCTCCAGCCCAATTCACGTAGGATATTAGCAGATCTACTCAAGATAAAATCTAGCAGGAAAAAATACATTGAAGTGAGACGAAAGGAAAAGTTTAAAATTACCATTCTTTGACAATGAAAGGGAAAAAGTGAGTCACATTGGCCTCTATCTACCACACCAGCCACGTTATGAGTTAATTGGAAATGACTGTTTACTAGGTGGCCGCTTATTTGGCTCATTAATGGGCACTGACTTAATTTGGAAAGGATTTTTGGTGCCATTTCATAATTAATATTTTTCTAAGACACCTGTGATGTATCTTTGCATAGAAGGCGCTTGCTTAATTTTCCTTTTAAACGCAGCTATTTACATTCTTTTATGAAGTAACTTTTCTGTCCCAACTGCAGGAACAGTAGGATGCGCTTCAGCCAAGAACAGCTGAATAACAAGACACAGGAACAGATTATTTCCCCTCCTGACTTTCTACCTCTCAAATCCAAGTGGTGCAATGGGACTTGACAGCTCTGAGTTCAAACTTAATTCATCATTAGGAAATTATTCAAAAAGCTATAACGAGATAACTAATTTAATACACTTTGCTTCAAGGTTTATTCCTTGGCTTGTTTCCCAGATATAAAGCATCTCTGTGCAATTATCATGCAGATGCTGCTGAAAAGACTTTAAATGGTTGCTGCTAATTTAACAAGAGATATGTTGGCATTGGCAGAAGGAAATAGAGGAAAACTGAAGTTGATGGAAAACTCAACTGATCCCTAAGAGGAACACGGTTGAGATATTACACCTAAATAACTCTTAACCATGTGTTGGTTGCTGGAAGCCTCTACTAGAATTGTTGTCCCATCATTACACCCCTATTGCATAGCACCAAACACACACAGTGGACTTTTACATGAATTTAGGAAGCGCTCTGGTACATGGCCTTAGATTAAGTTCCTGCTGATTTTACGGAAAAGTAGGTGTGTGGGTCCCTTTAGTGATCCCAAAGTTGAGAGTGCTCGTTAACTTAGGCCTTTAAACTCAACTTAAAGCTAGTTACAGCTTGGCCACGTGCATTCAGAACAAGAAAAAAAGCAGTATTTTGCTGCCAAGCAGTAGGAGGGAAATTACAGAAAAGCTTCAGTGTGAGATGCCCACAAACGTGCAGAGTAATTCTGACTGTTGTATAAAGAGAAAATGCACTGCAGTCTTTCCAGATTGCAGTCTGTGTTTCCACAGTAGGTTTTAGGACACACCTGAGTGATACTGGAGCTGGGAACTGCTGTCCCATGGCCTTCAACAATACTTGGCTTGACCTGTCCCACCTGCTGCTGCAGCTGATCTTTGCAGAAAGGCAGATGACTGCAGTTCACATAACGCCACCATGTAACAGCTGTATCCTCAGAAGACAGGAAGACTCATTCAGGAAAGAGAAACACAGTAGGAAGTTGGGAGACAAAACCAGAACACCAGCTTGTTCATCTTGTCCAAGCTGTGGGATGCTATAAAGACAGGGCATCAACTAAGGGGGGATTAAGGGGATGCAAAACCCCTGGCAGAAGAGGACAAAGCATGCACGGAAGAAGTGGGGATTCTGGAAAAGGAGAAGAGTGATCTTGGGTGCAAGGGGTTGAAATGTTGACTCCAGGGAAGAGTCAACAGATAAGGATGGGAGGCCAGGGGTTCAGAGGTAGGGGTACAAAGGAAAAGCAGCGAGGGACTAAAAGATGAAATTTACCTGGGAAGGGATATGTAGAAAAATCATTTCACCATGACAGAGTAACTACACTGTGACTGGGGCCCAGAGAGGCTGCAGAATCTCCACCCTTGGATATTTTTGAAATTTGCCTGGCCGTGGCAAGCTGATCCAGCACCGAGGTTAGCCCTGTGGGGCTCAGGGCTAGGAGCTGAGAGTGCCAGGGCTCCTTTGCAGCCTGACTCACCCAGAGCGCCGGGTCAAAGCAGCCAGCTGGGAGCAGCACTGTTGGCAGGAGGGGGCAGCGCAAAGAGAATGAGGAGCCAGCATCAGGAGTGGAGCAACCCCAGCACAGGAACTTTCCATCTCCTACGCCAGAAGTAACAGTGTGGGAACCCCAGCACAACTTGGTAAAGCTTTTTCCAAAAACAAAAAAGCCCTTTAAATACAGTTTCTATCACTTCTAAATAACTGTAAGTGAATGCTACCATGCATATGCTGCAAGGTAGTTCATAGTGTGATTTGCTCCAATGAAATAAACAGTGTGCAGAAAGGGATGTGCACAAAGTTGTGCAAAAACCTCTGGTCAACGCTGAGGGACAGAAAATGAGAGAGCAGAGGACAGGTCCAACTGCTGAAATACTTGCAGGACACATGGGTTTGTTCTTAGCTCTGCCACAGATTTCATTTTTGGACTCCGGCAAACCGCTTAAGAATCTGTTAATCCAGTTATGAAGTGGAGGAGGTTTGTTTCCCTTTTCTGTTCCGATTGTAAACGTCAGGCAAGGACTGTTTCTCCATTATGTATTTATACAGCATCTGGCAGAGCAGATTTCTAGTCCTAACTGGAATCCCTGAAAACTGCCAGAATAAAATAGTTATAATAAATAGGAGGGAGAACCCAAAATGACCAGACATGGAAACAGCAGTCTAAGAGAGCTGGTATGTGCAATTTAATACAGAGAACACCCTAACAAAGCGAGGGCTGCCAATACCAAACGGAAGACTGCTTGGTATGTTCATAAACCACACGACAGTGATGGGGGAAGAATCAAGAAAGGCTGTAAGCTAAAGCCCTCAAGGATCACTATTTAGGGAACTCAGCTACAGAGTAAAGACCACACTGATCATTTTGACTAAGTTCAAAGAACTAGAAAACAAAACAACTACAGCAATGAAGACACAGGAAACTAAGACAGGTGACAGGAGATGTCCAACTTGTATGGGGTTCCTTTTCTACACTACACAAGGTGAGCCTCTAGGCAATAAAACTTCCTGTGCAGTTCATCAGGAGATGCTTCTTTTTTTTTTTTTTAATTATTTTTTTTAAGCTGCATTTAGTTGAAATTGCTCTGCTGTTCAACCCACAGGAAAGACTCATTCACTGACCTCACAGTGCTCTGGGTCAGTTTTCTAACACTGCTTCAGCTCTTACGAATCCCTCCAAGGACTGCAGATAATAGCAAAGGCTTTGTTTAAAAGATCCAATATTGCTTTTTTCAAGGACTAATCTAAAAACTTAATTCTCATGGAATTTGAACAGTTTAACACCCAAACTCTCTGCCCTCACAACGGCCTGTGTTTGAGCCCTCTATAATGTGCCCTGCTGCGTATGCTCAGGTCTCCCTGTCCCAGGACTGTGCGTTCTCAGCTTCCACTCATACAGAACTGTAGCTGACATCTAGCAATTATTTTTTCTTCTTCTGTTTTTTTTTTTTTTTTTTTAAATCTATGATTAGCCACTTATCCGGGTCAGAATGTTCTTATGTGAGAAAAAGCCCACTGCCAAATAACTGTTCATTTCAGAAACTATGTAGTAAAATTAAAGCCAGCATTTTAGCTTTATGAAGGATTGCTTTCCCTATGGACATGTTACAATGCAGACCAGTCATGTCAAATATAGTTCAATTCAAAGCTCACTATAAGTTTTACAAGTTATTAAAGTAATTCACAAATTATTCTAAGAAAAATAAATTATATCTTCTATAAAATAATCCATGGGACACTATAGTAAAGAACATACATTCCTTACTTTCAAGACAACTTTAAAAAGTGCAATATATGCACACAGTGTTGTCAAGGCTGTTCCCCTTGTTCGTAGGTATGGTTCAGTCAGATCCACAAAGATGGGCCTGGGATGTTTTAAGAGATTAAATAAGTCTGGAGTTTTGCAGGAACTGGATGAGCACTTGATAGACAAATTTGTACTGGGCTATGGTCTGGATCATAAACATTCTCTGCTCCCGCAGGTGTCTCAGCATCACAGGGACGTCCACTTTCTGTAAAGTAAAGGAGAAAAGGCATAAGGATGTAGGTGTATCAGGTCAAACAATCATTGCCTCAAAGTTCAGTTATGTGACACAGGAACTCAGTTATGAAATGTAATGAATTTTAACCAACTGTAGTGAAATATTGCTTTTTTTTTTTTTTTTTCCTCCCACCAACTTTTGAACATAGAATCACAGAATGGTTTGGGTGGAAGGGACCTTAAAGCCTATCCAGTTTCAACTCCCTGCCATGGGCAGGGACACCTCCCACCAGATCAGGCTGCCCAAAGCCTGGCCTTGAACACCTCCAGGGATGGGGCATCCACAGCTTCTCCAGGCAACCTGTGCCAGTGCCTCACTGCCCTCATACTGAAGAACTTCTTCCTTATTATCTTATCTAAATCTTTTAGTTTAAAGCCCCTTGTCCTATGACTACACTCCCTGACAAAGAGTCCCTCCCCAGCTTTCCTGTAGCCCCCTTTAGGTACCGGAAGGCCGCTGTAAGGTCTCCCTGGAGCCTTCTCTTCTCCAGGCTGAACAGCCCCAACTCCCTCAGCCTGTCTTCGTACCAGATGTGCTCCAGCCCCTTGATCAGCCTCATGGCCCTCCTCTGGGCTCGTTCTGATACTTTCATGTCCTGCTTGTGCTGGGGGCCCCAGCACTGAACGCAGAACTACAGGTGGGGTCTCATAATAAAGGGTTTCTTCTCTTTGCAAGTTTCTGGTTCCATATGCCTGTTTTCAACTAAATAGAATAAACCCAGTATATTGTATTATCTCGTTGTATTATCTCGGGCTAAAGGCTAGATATTTCAGGAAGGTCTAAGGCAAAAATTGAATAGCTAAGATTATACAGTTAAGTTCAGGCTCCATCACTCAGTGCATATGGCTCTGATCCCTGGTCAGACTCATTCACAGAGGGAGGATCTGAGAGATTTTTCAAATGGCAATCAGGCATTAGGATCTTAAGAACAAAAGGTTCCTCAGACAAAATTAAAGCGCAGGCGAACAACTGATCCTTCCACTAAGGACTGTCACCAGAAGATCCAGAAGCCCCAACACCTGACCTCCCCCAGCCAAGCCTGTGCTAGAGCACAAGGCTCTGGAAGACGTGTATCCAGAAAGTGGAAGAGTTGGCCCTGAGGACCCTGCATCCACAATGCTGGTTTGGCAGACTTCAGGCTAGTATTTGTTGCCATGTACTGAATGGCCATGAGGAGCTGGGACACATCAGGTGCCTTCCAAAAGGGCATCTTCCTGCTTAGTTTCATCCCAAAGAAATTCATTCGTGCCCTTAAAATGCTCTGCAGCAGGAACTAAAGCACAATAAGTGGGGACAGACTGGAAGACCCACTGTGAAAGTGCACCTCTAATCCTAACTAGCACACGGGTGCACGTGCATCTTGTGATGGTCTGAATGAAAAAATGAATGGGCTGTGTGAAACAGAGAGCCTTGTGAGGCAAAGTGTCAGAATTTGCTGGAAAACTCACCATCCTATCTCCAGCATTTAGGGAGCGAAAGCACTGTGATGTTACCGTGTCTCAGCTGTTATAACAGGTACACCAGGAGCTATTCCGAAGTCACCGAGCCATGAAGCTCAGCCTACCAGGCTCAAATTCAAAGAACGTGTATGCAGCATGACCCAAGATGGGGGATTTTCTGTTTTCTATTGCAGCACTAAATGCAAGCACTGGGATACACGCTCCTGTTGAAGGAAGTCCTTAAGTGCTGCAAGACACAAACTGAGGAATAGTTACTCTATCAGGCTACACAACGTGCTCTTTGCAATGCCAGCTTGCCATTCCAGACACACACAAAGGAGCTTGGCAAGCAAATTCTGGCTGCAATGAAAAGTGTTTCAAGTACAATGCCTGGGCAAAAGGACAGAGAAACAAATCAAGACTTCTGCTAGCCACTGGAGGTGAAACTGAGCACAGACTCTGCTTGCACGCACAGTAGAAATTTTCTGGAAAGTTTAAAATAAAAATCACGCTGCATATCCATTTCTGTCCACTTGTATAAAGCTCAGAATCTCCATTCTTTGTAAACAAGCCCTAACTCATACGCCGTCACTTTCTGAAAGCGAGGTTAAATATTCTGCCACATCCCCAAACAATGTTACAGAAGAACAGCTCTAGAGAGTCAACAAGCATAAAGATTTGTAAGCTGGGGTGAGTAATGTCATATTATTTTCAGCAGGTACAAAGGCAAGCATAAGCTCTTTTCACTTACAAACTTAGAGAAAGCCTCCCTGTGGAATCAGAAGCTTACGAAAGCCATTCGGTCCTTGCTGAGCAAAGTCATGCAGAACTCAATCTCAGCTGAGTAACTACAACAAAGACACAGACCAGCTTCGACCTGCACAACCACATCACCATCTCAGTGGTTCGGTGTTTGACAGTTTGCTGATTTTTACTTGGCCTGTAGCGCACCGTGATCAGTGACTCCATGCGCCTCCTTGTAACCGATGAGGCTTCCTTTACTCTCAGAAATGAAAGAAAAGCCCGTCCTGTCTATTTGACCTCACTATTCGTATTCACCTTAGCATTTTATTTCAGGCAAGCAGAACCTTTAAATTCACCTTCACCAAAACACGTGTCAACAAAAGACAGGTAATGCTTTGCTAAGGTGGCATTTGCAAAAAGAACAGAAATGTTAATTTCTGATTCCCAAACTAAAAATCTCTCCTATGAAGATGCACTTGAAAGTGTGATCATGAGTTCACGTCCCAGTGCCAAGTCTGAACTAGAAGTCAGCAGAGCACAACAAGCTCAATTGCTTCCTTCTATGTGACTAGAGAAGTAAGGATGTAATGATGTGACTTACTGTATTTCTTACCATATGGCAAGCTACTGAAAATCTATCCCTGCAATGAGATACACAGCTTCAGACTCAAACAGCAAGTGCCCACAAGTTACAGTGACTGAAGTTGTACAGCAGTTGATCAAAAACAGCTTTTCAACTAAACCTGAACACTCAGAAATCAAGAGATTGTGTTTGAGTATTGCTGTACACTTTCCAAGATTGTCTGTACAGGGATTTTCAATCTCCTTCTCCTTTTTCCTCCTCCACTGAAATGTTAACATTAATATGTCTCCTTACTGGGACGCTTCTGAAGAAATCAACCAATTCATAAGACTAAAGCTTTTAAAGTAATAAGCCACTTGATTTCAGAAAAAAATCAAATCTACTTCAAAATAAACCAGTAAAAATGCTTCGTGAAAAGGAAGCCTCTGTCCAGAATGCAGTATCTGTCACAAGCTGAAAACACACTGTGCTCAACTAATAATGAAATAAGATTTTTAATCTTTTTTTTAATTAGGTTTTAACAAACCAAAAATATTAACTTATTATGATCTAGAGCAACAAAGCCCTTAAGGCAAATTGTCTTTAATATTACTGATGATCTCCACCATTAATCAAGACAAAAGAATGCTTTAATTAAGAGACATCAGAGAAATCCCTTATTATTGAGCACCACCATCAGCTCCTACTGAAGTTGATGGAAATTCTTCTGAACATCAAGGCTCAACCCCATGCTCAGAAGTCGAGGTACCTCCTTTATCTTCACTTGCTATTTGGCTACTCTTGGCCGAAGAGGTGACTTCTGTAAACCGCAGACAAACTCAGGTGGCCGAAACGTGTTGCACAACTGTTTAGCACGTGTTCCTGGCACACTATTAGCATTCAGAGGTTACCGTAAAGCTGACCCAGCTAAACTTGTTCACAGACAGTTCAGGTCTGGCTCTCACAACCATCCAGATTTCCTCTGGGGTGCAGAGGTTTCATTGCTGCTGTGTGCACAACAGAAGAAGTCAGTTCCAGACCCCAGTGCCTATGGAAGTAAGTCAAGTGGTCTTGACCACTCAGAACCACTGCCTCACACAGGAGCAGTTATTAAACAGCTGCTGACATAAGAAGGCTGCAGAGCTCCCAAAGCACATACGTGTGGGTT
The DNA here is from genome assembly GCF_009769625.2 of Cygnus olor. Taxonomy (NCBI): domain Eukaryota; kingdom Metazoa; phylum Chordata; class Aves; order Anseriformes; family Anatidae; genus Cygnus; species Cygnus olor. The sequence continues at coordinate 102,170,605 of NC_049171.1, read as the reverse complement.
CTTTCTGTCCAGGCCAGTTCCTTCTTGCCCCTTTCCCCACAAAACAGTGGGGATTGTGACATAGATCTAGAGGCCAGCTACTACAGAAGCCCAACTGAAGTTGCAGGAGGTTCGTTGTGGCTGAAATGAGCCCATGATCTCTAGGTGATCTTGTAACTACAAGAACTGTGAGCTGCTGGAGGGTGACAGAGAGCAGAGAAGAACAAGGCAACTTCTTGCATCACTTTTTTAAAAATAGTGAACAGGAAAGTGCAACTTTTCAAAAAAAAAAAAAGCAATTAAGTACCAACTTGTCTCCTTTAGGATTTGATTTTGGAACGAGCCAGGATCACATCACATGGCACCTTGCACAGGAAGGCTCCAATCTATAACTGCATGGTAACACAGAAGGTCGGTGAGCATTTCGGGCCTGCACATACAGTCTACAAGCAGCTCATCTACTGGATGATTATTGGGAAGGGCAGATAAGTGTCAGTGCGTCACTCCTGCTGTATTCTTAGCTCTATTCTTTGGTTTTGGTCTCTGAGCAGTTCCTCTGGCAATAGAAATCCCCTGTTTCAATAGCTGTTTTCCGTATGTTGTAACTGTGTGGCATGTTGTTATTCAAGACGTAATGTTTTTCCTGGACAGGTCTCCAATGACAAAAGACACAGTTGAAAAGCAAGCACCTACACATGGTTACTCTCCCAGTGCTCTTATTCTTAACGTTGCCTCAGACTACATTACTAGTTTTATATCAGCTGCTACTCTTAAAGATCTATTCCCAACACATACACCTTTTTCTTAAGGCACCGCCAAGTTTTGTTCCACGTGAGATTAGAGACAATACAAGAGAAAGGAAGGAGTCTGAAGAGTGAGTTTATACAGCAGAAAGCATTAGTTAGAAGAGGATGGAAGCTGACATTGTACTTTAAACTCTGTCAGATTCTTCTTGTGAGCATACTGTCTGTATCTAGACTGTTAATTAAAAACAGGTACAAATTAGACTAAACTCTTAAAAGACATAAAAAAGCCTTAATTTTTAATCTATTAAAATAATATCAACAAAAATGCGTAACATCAACCCAACAGCAAACCAGAAGTACTTTCTGTAATGGTAAATCTCTGCCTGTTATGTTAAGGCCCTTGTTTCACAAAAGTACTAGAAACGAAGCATTTCAATGCCTTTTAATTTTAACCTCAGAAAGGTAGCTAGTCAGTCAAGGAATGAGCTCAGGGTTTGCACTGAGAAAAAGACGCTTGCTTACTTCATTGTGCTCCAAGCACCCAATCATCAGTTCTGTTAGGATAACCACGCCAGTCCTTCCTACCCCCGCGCTGCAGTGAACCACAATGGGAGGGTTGCAGTTGTTGCTGCTGTCCAGCACGCTGTTGGTATGGCGACGCACTGACTGTATCTCCTCCAAGTAAGCTGCAAGGTAAAACGCAAAGTTGCAAACATCTATACGTTTAAATGTAAAAATTGGGGGGAAAAAAAAAGGAAAAGTCATTCTTTGTCAAAATGGCAAGAATTTACATTTTTTACAACATGCTAATTTTTTTGGCCAGGGTGTACTGAACAGTCCTGAATCCAGCAAGTACCAGTTGGTTCTCAATTACTACTTGAGAGTCTGCTCCTTTAAATTAAACTGCACCTTTTAAAAATTAAATACCATTTTCACCTCTGCAAATCTCCAGGTCTCCTAAACAGATGATTCCAGACATTACTTACAGCAATTCCTGCTATTAACAGGATCAAAACAACATTGTTGCTGACTCTGATTTTTCCTCCTGTTATGTCACATCTTTCAGGACCAAGATCCTCAACCACCTCAGCTCCTACCTCTTGCATCCTACTTCTTTCTCCAAATCACACTAACATCTGACCTAGTTAAGGCCTCTGTTTGCCAAAGCAATAAATATTTGCTATCAGTCTCAGCTCTACCTAGGTGCAGTGAGCTGAATCCAGTGTGAGCAACCTTTTGTTTGATGTCTTTTATCATGCAAGTTAAAGAATTCTTACATAAAAACCCTTGGACTTCTTCTGGACAACCATGGTCTGGCCAGTCAGTATACTGCAAATGCCACACTGTCCTCTCCTGCCCAGAGAGAAGATGCTTGACCTTCAGACCAGTGGTCGCGTAGCAGCCGGAGTCTGTGCGGAACTTAGTTGTCACCTTGAACTTCCCGTAAGTGGCTGAGCTGTGCTTAGAGCCCAGTTTAGGCCAATAACGATGACTCTTACTTCTTCCTCCCTCCTTTACCACACAGAAATAAAAGAAAGAAAAGCAGTAGTTAGCTGCTGCAGTTATAATTCTCTACAAATAGAGAGCATAAAACTCTTCCTATAGGACAAGTTTTCACATTTCAAACTACGCGAAGAGCAAGGAGCATCCCATGAAGTAAAGAAAGTATCTGTTAAAATTCTCAGTAACATAATATTTCTTATTCCCAGTTTTCACACTTAGAAAATGTTTACACAGGTAGAGCAGATATATTAGAAACGTGTGAAGAACAAACTCTTGTCTCAGGGCAAAAGCCAGCTACTGCCTAGAGCATCCCAGGAAATATTCTCCTCCTGGGCATGTCTTTCCTTTCACTTGAAAGAGATTCCCTACAGTAAATTCTGAAAGTATCTGCTGTTCATCAGCCCTGGGAACTGGACAGGGACTTGATGTAGTATGGGACTCCCCTGTGCTTGTTAAAAGCAACCAGGCATACAGCTGAACGCAGAGTTAGTTAGCAACGTGTGTCAGATTTTATAACATAAAGAAATCCAAGCACATAATTCTTGGATTACAACAGAAATAGCTGTTTTGCTTGGCAAAAGAATAAAAAGATTTTATTTATTTTTTACACGGACGCTTCTACGGAAACAGCAGCTTCTAGTCTCTTTTCAGCTGATAAGAGCAACGGTATGCAGAACTGGCCTTGGACAGGGTGGAAGTCTGTGTCATTTTAACCAGGAGCAGTTCAGCACTCTCACATTCCAATGGAAACATCTTTGTTTTGTTTGGCCAAAGCGGAGTGAAGCAGGGGGAAGGGGGTGTTCTGGTTGCTTCACTTCAGTACTTGCCAAACTGAATATTAGAGAGTTACAAAATATAGCATTATAGCAGTACGGGCATATGCTCATCAAAGAGAATGAGAGGAAAAAGGGCTGTTGACAGAAAAACAGGTTACTGGAGTGGGAAGTGATGATAACAGGAGACTCACATCAGAACGAACTGTGCTCCGTGATTTTACATACCTCTTCAGCTGTGACCATGGCTATAACATTCACCCCCTGTTCCCACACCATCTGCCAGAAGTCATGGCACGTGTGTGGCAGAGGTCCTTGGGTAGCAACGTAGTGCCACTCTTCTCCACCTACAGTAACCTGGGAGTAAGAAAAAAATAAATAAAATATAGTCAGTGCCCAAGTTCTCAGCAGTGTTTGTGCCAGAACTGCCCTTTAAACAAAAGTGACCACAATGAAACCTTTACTACTTTGTTCTTACACTGTTGTTTAAAATTGTGAACATGAACCATCCTGTTGGTAACAGCAAATCTGACAAAACACAATCTTTGGTGTTTCCAAGTCCTTTCTTGACGCCCATAAACAAAGCTTTGAGCAAAATGTCACCCATTTTTCTTGCCATTGCATCTGGATCATATAGATGAAAAAAAAAATATTGAGGCCTTGTTTCTGAGATGGCTTAAGTACAAATAAGCAGCTGACTGACTGCCCTGGGCTTTATGACAAACCCATGACAAAAAAAGAACCGAGTGCCAGAGGAAGCGTCTATATGCATTTAAAGGCATTACATTGCTGCAAATTAACTCTTAGTAGTGTAGAAAGCCTGAATGCAAATGACATTTTGCGCTAGGAAAACTAAAGGCCTCCAACTATTTAGGGCCTCTCTCAACAGTTTTCCAGTCAGGGAAAAAATATTTTCTTTAATAGACTCTTACTGCACCGATCACTATTGAAGATGTGGCCAAAGCCCAAAATTGATACAGTTATGCCCACACACTGTACGTAACACAAAAGACAGACAGGCCCAGCTAGTGATTAGATCAAGACAGGCACCGTTTCAAGTTTCTATTCCTCGCTCATCTTGGGTTTTCAGTTTAGAATCTGCCATCTACTTATATAGTAAATCCAGCACATTAAATGGGTTTCAAATGCCATGTGAGATTTGAAATTATCTAAAGCTGGAGTCATGTAAGTCTGTTTCACAATATGTAACTGAATTAGCAACCACATCCTACATCATTATTTTTCTACATGACTAATTAAATCATTTTTAAAGCACAGAAATCACTTTTGTGTGTAAAAAAATATTATCACTGATTATTTGCTATACATCAGGTAAAGTTTATACAACTTTTTTTTTAAGCAAAGTTTTAAGTCAAAAGAGCCAAACCACTCTTAGAGCTACGAGATCTCATTTAAAAATGTTCTTAACAGTGAGAAAAAAAATAACGAAACAGACAAAAACCAGACAGCTGAACTAATTATTTTGAAAAAGTTTAAACATTTTTCTTTCGCAGACTAAGACCTTCTAATTCTACATGTTAGCCCAGAGCCACTTCTCACAACAGAGTTATAAATCCCAGAGAAAGAGATTTACAACTGAAGTGCTGACACGTCCATAAATATCAAGGTGCTGGCGGACAATGCTACAAGGAGAAATCAATAACTCTGACAGGTTTAAGCATATAGTACATTTGAGGTACAGGTCTTTGAATACATTTTCAGAAATGCAATCAAATTTGTTATTCAAATAGCTGTTCATGAAGCTGAATTGCTTGGGTTTTTATACCTATAGCTAACATGGTGTTTTTATGGTAACAAATTTCTCACTGCACTGGAAACAGTTTTCAATCCTGTATACCTAGCTCATTTTCTTATTTCATACTATGCATCAGTCTCCTTTGTGACTGACAGTTAAAAGCTGCAAGGCCAATGCAGGCAAATCCCTCACGTTCTTGTACTAGATGGAAACACAGGCAGCATAGCACTAATCTGCATCTTGCTCTGCTCTTGCACTTGCATATTGGTCCACAGTCATGAGCATTGGTATAGAAATTACTGAGGCCTTTCAGTTAGTACTGGCCTGACCCAAACAATATGATGAAAGAGTCTTAAGAACTTTTCGCTTAATCCAAAAATTTAATTATGATTGGCATCTTTGGTGTAGGCAATGATCTCGGTGTCTTAACAGCAAAGGTCAATGGTAAATAAGCAGATAAACACTGAAGAACTGTAGGGCTCGCAGACTGAGCGGTGGGAGCTGGAATCTTCCAGGCATGGATCTTATCAGGATGATATAGGAGTTTTCTTTGTCTCCTGACTTCTGGTCCAAATATCCAGCCTCCTGGCACACGAAATGAAAGGCCCATAAATAGTCTGGAGGGAATGCGATGCCTGGAATGTTTACTGCATTCTAATGCCCTGACTGCAGGATATTAAAAATTGAATATTGGGCTGCAAACACACACACACTGTGACACCGAGGTAAATTTCGCAGATGCAATTTCACCTTCTAAGCAAAAGAACATCTGCTTGGCTTCAGTAAGCGCCACTTGGAGTGCAAGAGAAAAATGCTGGCAAGGACCGCTGTCATGTGCTAAAATATTTGTGCATGTTCCTGGGTGCTCTGTGAATGTGAACTGAGTGCGTGTCCAACACTGACACACAAGGTGAAATGCACACTCAGAACTGGCCAGGGAAAATTCTTTTTCTGGCTAGTACTGGCTTGTGGGCATAATTTATGTTAGCAATCTCTTTTTTTGTCCTCCCACAAAGTATGAGAAACATTTTGGGCTCAGAAATCCATCATCACAGCAATGCCTGATTATGCAAAAACGCAGTATCTGCTACCTCCCAGGCTATGGCAGAGAAGTGATAGCCAGCCAGGATCCTGGTTCAGAAATTGTTTTGAATCAACATAATTTAGCACTGTAAATCACAAGCAAAGAGGCCAGCAATTCTCTTTAAACTTTTAAAGGGCTTTTACTCCAGTAAAATATCAATTTAACAGGATGTTTTATTTATTATTTTTGAGTTATTTCTTTATAATTTGGATTTTGACAAGGAAATAAAGCAGACAGCCCTCCCTGATAACAAGAGAATCCGTCATCTGAGGGAGACGAGTGTTGTTAGTTCTCTCAGAATAGAGCAAAAAACAGCAAGAAATTTTACGCTTCCAATAACTATTTGTAAAGAAAAACCAAGCGTCTGCAGCCACTGCAGGACAGTTCACTTAAAACTGGTTATGTTCATAAGTAAGTCATATCATGGCTTAAATTATTTCCACATTGAATTAACAGGAAGAAATCTGAAGTATCTTGACAACATCTTACTTTGAAACATAGAAATCTAATGCAGTACCCTAGCAGAAATATAGGGAAGTTCATTAATGAAGTGCTCTCTTTATCACTGCAAACATATATATGTGTGTGTGTGTGTATATACACACACGCATATATATAAATATATAAAATTCAACTCACAATGAAAGAGGCAGAAATCAATTACTGATCTATACAATTGCAATATCTATGTGAATATGGATTACTCATAACTGCATATGTTTTCTTTGGACATGGAGCTATGCATATGAAACTACACCCCTGATTTTTAAAAAATCATAACCTATATGCTAGTAAACAGAAAAAATATTTCACTCAAAGCTGGTACAGTATTACTTCTGGGCCATACTTGTCCGTTGCAGGGATCTTTCTATCTAGGAAAGAAAGGGGCTGCTGTGGCCTGCAAGGTTATTGGGACCAATCGGTCAGAACATGTACAGACTGAATACATAAAGTTTGCCTGCAGCTGTTTCTCTCTTGAAAGCTTCCACTTCTGGAAACTCTGAATGTACTCCCCTCTGACAGTAACATCTCCTTGCTCTGTACTTCGCTGCTTTTTCTTTCAAGTACACATTCCTGACAACTATATTACATTGCAGGTAGTGGGGCAGATCTAACTCATTTTCATGAGTGTTAAGAAATGCAGCATCTCTTTCTACGTTAGCCAACAGAGACATTCCCCAAGTTGGCAGAGATGAACATAAAGATGCCTCTCTAAAATGAATTCCAAGTCTCTAGCAAATTAATCAACTCATGCATGTTAATTGATATGGGACTTTACAGATGCCTGTGTTGACATGAAGGTACAATGACGCACCCTGTTTTGACCAAGTTACATTTTTAAGTTCCAGAACTATGGAAAATGCTGCTGTACATCGAGAAACAAAGTTCCAACATACCTTCATTTGCAATACAAAGCCCAAGAAAGCTTTTTTACCTTTATGTGTGAAGCATTGATGTAGCCTGTGTTATTTTCTTTGGTCGGCACCAGCTCTACTCGGTTCTCCTCATAAGGAACGACCTCCCTGATGCGGTTGCGCTCTGTGTTTTCAGGCAAGGCAGCAGTGGTGAAGATTCCATCTGCCTTCTTCTTTGGAATCTGCTCATATTCTGTAAACACCATCCCCTCTTCCAGCTTCCTCTTCAGGTTCTTGCACTTTGATTTAACAGAAAGTAACATCAATCAATTAACTCTTCCAGGAATAAGATGTACTACTAGACCTGTTCATCAGATCTCTGAATCTCTTTAAAGAATACAAAACATAGTATTCTCTCACTTTTCTTTTTTCAGTCACATTTATCTGAGGAAACATGACTTTCTCTATTTCTACCAAATAAAACCACAAGTAAATTTTACTTTTTTTTTATTGCACCTCCATATTTTTAAGGCCAGTACCATAAAAAGGAAAAACATGCTAAATACAATACTATTCAGTATGAATTTGTATGCTATCTCTCCACAATAGATATTTGTAAGAATATTGCAGATTTCTTTTTATGAAGTAGATCACACTGAAAAGCATGATGCAATCCACATTTTCAAAATACTGCATAACTTGCATGCATGCAGTTTCTGTGGTTGAACAAAATCCTGCATACATGCAAACTGAGGTTAAGTTCTGTCATCTGCATGCCAGGCAACAAGATAAGGCTGCAAAATTCTCCTCAGAAAGACAGAAAGAAATATTCTTAGCAAATGTCTCTCAAATCCTAACAGCAGCAACCGTTTTTAATTTCCAAAATTCCATTTACATGAACACACCCGCATGTGCAAACATTAGGAGACAGAAGATTTTTTTTAAATCCAGTTAGAGATATTAACTGAACTTGTTAGTTGTATCAGAGCACGGAGATTGCAAGGACGATAAAAAGACTCCTTGATCAAGTAAAAAATGTGCAAAAGATTAGATTTACAACTTGATTTTATACGACGTTGATTGGTCATGTGAAATGGTAAACAGCCTCAACAACTTCCACCAACTTCAGTAAGCACTGAAGATATTTAACACCTAGCATCTGGAGATGCACCAGTGGTAACTGCAGACCTTTGACATTAACTGCTCTGAAAACAGTTATGAGAAACTGTTTCAAATTTTAAATCAAATTTTAATATTTTTAGAAACTTTGTGCTGCTGGGAAAAAAGGGAACAAACAACATTTCATGAGCCTCCATCTTACCCTCTCATCCATTGGCATCTTGGATGCTTCATCCTGGCTATCCTCCGGCACTGGAACCCTAGCAACTGAGAGTCCGTTCAGTGCTGCCAACATCAAGGGCCTCTTCTGGGCCTCCAGGCCTGCCATCTTCTGCTTTTCTAGATTCTTTTGGCAAGAAAAGGCACGTTTTCATCTCTGTGTGATTATTTATAATGCCAGTAAAATGCTGGAATGTTTTTTTAATCTCCAAAATCTGCAACTCTCTGGCCAAGGAATGCAGATGATCACCATTAGCATCGTAAATTCAAATACAACCTCTATTCTTCCTGTTATTCCTCAAAGGCCTGCTCCTACATGAGCAGAGAATTTTAATTTCAAAGAAGCAATCCCAGCATATAATACAGTTTACATGCCATCAAAAGACATACAAACACAATCTTGAGCATTTTTCTGCAAACATTATTCTGAATGTAGGACACGAAACGCATCACCCTGTTACGTTAAAGTAGCTCTGCTGTAGCCAAGATACCTGGGGCATCTTTTAAAAAGCAATAATTTCAATCTATTACAACAAACAGAAAAACACAGGATAGTTTCTTCTCTTCTGTGATGTTAATACTTAAAATGAGAAGCCTTCTGATGCACTCAGTTATTATGGCGATTCAAATAGCACCCGTGATATATTTTGCACTAAAAACTGAGCTCACAAATCCTTGAAACAGTGCAGCAGCAGACAGTGAAGGATATTGTTTAACATATTCATGCATCATATTATGCTGCCGCATGGAGAACCTGAGTATGAATTTTAAACTCATCCTGCTGCCCTCCTTATGCCACTGGGAGCTGAAACATTGAGAAAGAAGACAGACAACCTCCTGAAAGAGTCCAAGCAGGAATATTTTACTGCATTTCCTTAACAGTTCTTCCTGTCAGACTTGGATGGAGACATGAGCACAAGGAAGCCGGGTTCTCAGCATGCATACGAAAGCTGTGGTCACCACATGGGCCAAGTTTAGCGTGGAAACACACTGCTGAACCTGAATACCCTCAGACATATGTAAATGGCATGACTTCACCACCACTGGTTTCCTCCAGAGCACTAAATAAAACAAAAAGGCAAAACAAAATACCAAAACGCTGCTTTCTTTTCTTACTAGACTACCAGGAAGGAGGAAAACGCAAGTATTTTTTCCTTTATTTGGGGATTTTTTATTAATATTTACAAGCTAAGATAAAAAAGCCTGTGTTTAAAAGATTAAGGTCTTCAAACCAGTATTAATGTAATACCTAATTCCTAGAAGAAGGGAAGGTTTGCATGCCTTTAGACACCCGAACTGGGCTGAAACCACCTTAAAAGCTTAACGCTAAGACCACCCATTTACTTCAAATATGAAATCAACAAAAATACCTCTTGACCAAAGGCTGATCAGCACGATTATTCAAAGGAACACTCAAACAACACCTCTAAGCTCTCTTCTCACCTTCATTTGTATCCAAATATCCACTGCGTTCCTGCTTCTCAATATGTTTTATATCCCCAGAAGGTCAAAAGAGCCTATATACACTTGTTACACCAATGTCAGCAGTATTCATTCATGAAATGTTATGTTTTATATTCAGGTATCTGTTTTATTTTTGAAGTTTAAGACTCTGTATGAAGTAAACTCAGTTTGCATGATACAATGTAGTGGCCCAAGTTTAACTCCTAACCATTACATCAATGTAAGAATCACTAATGAGTAAGAAGCATTATACATAAATTTAGAAAATTTCTTTGAATATACAGTAGTAGTATGTAAATCTAACTAGTTACTAATCTAGCATATTCTAAACTCTTTCCTGCTCCACTTGGATGCTTCATTAATTTGTTTTGGGAATTGTTTATGGCCCCATTTCTGAAAGATTGAATCACTTTGCTTTCTGTGACTGCAACTGGACTTCCCAGAACCTAACATCAAGTCTACAAAGTCATTGAAATTTAAGCACCCCTCTGTTCTCCCATTGCATGCAGTGGCACTTAAATCTTTATATACACACTTTTTATTCTAAATTCATTGCCTGTTCAAAAGGACTCTATTTTTCATACTTGAACACCTCCTCATTGCCCTGCCACCCCTTGTGGCCAGCATATAGTTTACATAGTTTACCAGGTCCCCATAGTTAACCAGCTACGTGGTCCCCATAGTTTACCGCTCCAACAGCTTTTTTGGATGTAAGCAGCCCTGTATGATTACCTGTTTTCAAGAAGCCCTAGCAACAAAGGAAGGCACTTACCCTCATCATGATTTCTCTCTCTATAATGCTGTCCTCAATAGAAAACATTTCAGACACAGGCCTTTCTTTGACAGGTTCTTTCTTGACCCTCTCCTTCACACTTGTGAGGTCAGGCTCTGAGATAGAGGGCCCGAGCGAAGACCCATTTATTGCCACTTGATCAGTCCGAGATACACTAATGGCCTTGGAAGGCCCCGGCCTCATGGCCTTGGCCCTGGCTACGGCCACAGAAATGCTAACATGGTCCTGCCTCAGGGCTCCATTGCTGACACTTTTACGAGGCCCAGGGTATTCTGGAGGAGGTTTGTTTGGTATTCTAGCCAAGGCAGCTTGCAGCTGAGCACTGTACTCCATGTTCTCATGGAGGGCTGTTATCTGTGACACAGACTCTGTGGTTTCTTCTTCCTCTTCACTTTCGCTGCTATGTATCAGCATCGTGGCATCAGAGAATGTCTTTTTGTGATGGTAATGAGGAACCTGCTGAACTTCGTGCCCCATCTGAACCGACTCTTCTGGCTGCACCTGCTCCCGCAAAGTGTTCCTGCGTGGCAGAGGGGCGTTTAAAGTTTTTAGTGCCATGGCTTCTATACCACGTACCATATTGCTGATGACCTCCAAGCTATGGCGCTTGTTCACAGCTGCATGATGTTTCACTGCCATGAGGGGCTCGCTGACCTCCTGCAGTGACTGCCGGACAACCGGCGAGCTGTCCTCTTGGAACGTCTTCACTGAGAGCTGGACTTTGCGTGTGACCAGGTCAGGACTGCTCCCGCTGACGTACTTGTGCCGGTGGCTTGCCAGGTCAGGTGTACTAGTGGCGGGACGTGGGCGTGGGTACGGAGGCGGGGGCCTGAAGAGATAGTTCTTTAACATATGAGCAGTGTTGTAATTCTGGTTGCTCTGTAGCTGCATGTTAGCCAGTTCTGGCGTGCTGACTGTGTGTGATATGGCACTGGCTGCTGTCTTATTTTGCACAGCATTATTAGGGGTCATTTGGTCAGACGGGGCAACAGGCTTGTTATAGCCTCCACCCTGGGGCCCGTAAGTAACTGTGTAAGGATGCCTCTCTCGAATCTCAGGCTGACTGTAAACTAGGTCTTCTGGCTGGTTATAAGCATGTGTGTTTCCAATGTTGAGATTTCTCAAAGACTGACTTTGGCTATCCATCTGGATCACCCCCCTCTTCATTTGCCTCATGACGGTTTCATAATCCGGAGTTGGCCGGTAGGATGGCACTATGATTGCACTATGTCTGTGGCTGGGGATGTAGTCTGCTCTCATGATGTCACTTCCAGGGATGCTCAGATTTGAGGACATTGGGGATGCCTGGATGAAGTTCTGTGAGCGATTGAGGGAGTTCATGCTGTGTGCACTGCATACGCTCCCATTGGGTCCATTACCATTCAAGTAGCTGAAGTCCACCGGACACCTGTCCAAGCTGGTCTGAGACCTACAGTAGAAAGTTTCTTCATTTCCATGGAAAATGCTGTCTGTGTAGAGCAGAGATAAAGATGTTGACAATTTAACGTACAAGGACTCATTCAATGTTATCAACACTTCAAATGCAGTCTGTACCAATGGTTAGAGAGGGAGCTTAGTGTGTACAACTGTAGGGAACATTTGGTCTTGGGAGCATCCTTGAGTCACCGAAATAGAACTAAAGCAAAACTATCCCCGGAAACTCTCCCAACAGTTAGCAAAATACGGTAGCTCAGATCCCTGTGGGAGACATGAAATGAGAAAGAGAGAAAATTTTTTTTTTTTTTTTTGCCTGGGGTGGCAAGGAAGAAAAGGGATGACACCTCTCTCAGTATCTTGGAAGGATTCACTGCTGATGCTACCACCTTAGAAATCCAGTGCTGCTAGCCTATGGTAATCCTTAAAATTATCTTTTCTGCTGATGCACTGCTCTCCATTACTTAACGTAGTGTCTGAGAATGAAACTGGAAATCCTGCTTCATACGAATCAATGGTTTTTGAGGATTGGAAGTACAGAGGTATCAAGACTAAGGAAAAATATGTAAAAAAAATAGTTCAGCTAAGAATATCTGAGAGGGAATCAAGATGTTAAAGATGATGTCCTGCATCACAAATTTACTGCAAGACTGTCCATGTCAAAAACCTTGTAAGAAACAAGTAGTAGCTCCCAAATCCCTGAAATTAGTTTTTCAATAATACTGAGAAATCTGTGGTAAAAAAGAAGGAACTTTACAGTTCATCTAAAATTAAAATCAAACCTCCTCTTTGAAAGGCTCTGCTTAGCAGTAAAATAGCAGTAGCCACTAAGATAAATCTTCTATTGTACGCAAGGAATTATACTGAATGGCTCCTTTCAAAACTTATCAAATTCTACCTTAAAACTAGTCAGACAACCACAATTCTAAAATGCTATCATGTGCGACTAAGAGCACTTCAACTGTACTTCTCATGAACTGCTGAGAACGTAGCCTAATAGGCCTGGCTGCATGTCTTTCAAAAGGTGGGGTGGTTAAGGGTGTGAGACTCAAGGTTTTTAGAGGCTGGGCTCTAATCCCAGCCTTGATCAAAGTAACCCGGTACAACCTCTTAGAGGATTTGTTTGTCAAACATGGGGGTTAAAGTAGTTAACCCTCCTTAAGTTCATATGGATAATAATGCAGGCAGATGTTGGTTAAAGTCAGCAGGAAATATTATCTAAATATTATCAGTTTTGTGACTATAGCACACTGATTTCTCCTATGGCAACAGATGTTCTACTGTCTCCTTTTCCCTCACTCCATTTCTCTCCAAGATCCCAGCTGGCACTGCCTTTGAGTACAGCCACCATACTTCCTTCAGAAATTATTTTTTTCAGTTCATTTAACTGGAATGCCAAGTCTAAGATCCATATAATCATGTACAGATATTTTAGAGAAATTTTAAAACTGAAATTTGACTTTAAACACAAGACTTACTGCAGTATTAACTATAAAACTGCTAGCTGTCCTCCAGCAGCAACTCTAATTTGACCGTGACAGCACTAGAATTCTAGATATAAGGGGGTAGTAGCTTCTCTGTATATGCATAAAATTAAAGTCCTCCTAAGGTAACATATACATTCTACGTACCTTGCGAATTATGTGTTTCAGTGTAGTGTTCTCCACACTGGACATGCATAGGAGGCAGTATAAATGGATGTTGCCTTGGCTGAAATAAAAGCATAGGTTAAAAAAGCATTAGGAACTCAGTTTGCTAGAATTTTTGCAGATGAAACACGGGAAAACATAGGAACTGAATACTGTTCTTTCTTACCCAGATGAACACACATGCTCAGCTCTTCTTTACAGAACAGAGAGTAACATTTTGTAAATTGTTAGGTTTTGCTAAGGAACCCAAAACTGACCATTTAAACTCCTTTAAAGTAAACCACTTCAGAAAACATTCAGACTCACAGCTCATTTAGAACTTTTGAAAAGTTTATTAAAAGCCCTTACCCTTGAACAATTAAAACAAAACTAAACTAAAAAAAAGACACACGAACACCTAATCAGGACAAAAGCAGAAGATGGAACAAACTCAAGGCCCTAGAACACTGTTATACAAGAAACAGGAGCGCATACAGACTTGAAATAACTCTGCAGACAACTTGAACACTGGATTCCCCTAGATAACGAATTGGAGCCTTCCTTGAACAATCTGCACCACAACAAACTTTTTAACGGTACAGGTATCACAGGGCGTAATTCAGCATTAAATTAGTAGAGTTATTTACAGGGAAATAAGCCACAGCTGATGTTATATTCACTAGCTTGTCCATCAGTAAACTGATGAATTTTGCAATTTCATTTTACCACCTGCATTGTAATGTCCTGTCTGGTGCTGCTGAGCAGAGTTTATGAAAGCATGCTTTGATATACAAGGAGAGAAGGAAGATGCTCTTGTCTCGTGAACATGTCTTCCTTAACAACAGAATAAGGGCTTTTCATCTAGGCTGATTTAAGTAGTTTGAACTATTAAGGAATTCTGTGGATGCCCAAGGCAAAAAACAAATGCCAAACAATTTAGCTTTGCCTGCACAAAATGAGCACCAAGCAACAGTTTGCCACTGAAGGGGGGGGTGGGGAATGGGTTAAATTTACATTTTCTTTGTAAATGGGGAGAGGGAATGAGAATCAAAGAAACTGAGTGCACGTATGAATTCTTGCATACAAAATGGCTGTGTTAAGCCAGAGCTGGAAGATGACGGGAAATATTTCTGCTAGACGAATTATACTTCTAAGGGTATAAAACCGTACGCTCACTGAACGTTTCGGGTAAAGGAGACTGCTCCTGACAACCCATGTATGACAGTTTAGCCTGGAAGAAGCCAAGATGTTTGAAAATCTAACAAATAGTGGGTGGAGGAAATACGCAAGGAAGGAGGAAGTTATTCCTACTGAGAATGTACAAATTTGGAGCAGACAGTTGTCTTTGAGATAGGTATTATGAAATAATGGAAGCTGTTCACAAATGGGCTGAAGGCTCCCCCCCCACCTTTTTCCTTTTTTTGAAGGCCCGTCTGCCTCTTCAAAAGAAATAAAGAAATAGGACTGAAACCTTAGAAGTGTGGAGAACTTCAATATCCATCTTAAGGATTGCTTGGATTAAAAATAATAATAATAATAAATCCATTATTTAAACATATCACATATATGGAGGAGGTTTTGCTGGAAAACAAACATCACCAGGTAGCCTGACAGGAAAGAGATAGAGTGTAAAATGGCTTTAAAATAATGGTTAATAAAATAGAGGTTCACTATGATGCCAAAACAATGTTAAGGGTCCTAATCTAAAAGTAACATGCATGATCCTCAGTCAAGTGGTAGAGCCTCACCCCAAAGACTCCACTTGTCTTCCTATCTATGCCTACTGATTTACTACCATACAAGACAAGTGAATAGATAGGCAGATAAAAGGTGTACAGAGCAGAGAACAGTCAGGAGTCTCTCTCCCCAAATAAGAACTGTACAATAACTGTACCAACAAGTTAACAAAACAATTATGAAAAAACATTTAAAAGTTCATCATCAATAGATAGTTAGCAGTCCAGTTCACATTTTAATTGATGAGTATATATTTATTCCTCCCCTTGATCCTTCTGAGCCTTTTTGAAAAAAAAACTTGTTGCCTACATGTGTTCAAAACAAACAAGCAGCAGTATTTTTTTTTTCCTGTTAACAAGTAGATTTACATTTTCCTTATCTAACAGATGAAGGCTCTCTCCTTCCCTTTGTGATGTATCTGAAGCTGTAGCATAAGAATGCAAAGCACATTTCATTTCTTCACCTTAAGTTTTTCAGTCATCTCCAGGGACCAAACTAGCAGACACCAAAAATAATGTAAGTGTGCTTAAGAGAACGTGATATACAATCTCTGTGTAACACCCCAGAAACATGCTGAGAATGAAATGACAAAGGAATCTGAAGTCAAGATTTCAGGAAAAAGTTGAATTTATTTATTTATCAAGATCAGTTAAAATGGAAACAGGCTAAGAAAAACTCAGAGGTCTTGGACCGATGATAAAAGTTTTACTTAAAATCACAGTAACTTCACATAGAGAATAAGCTCTCAACCCAAAAAGCTGAAAGTAAACAGTAAAACAGTGAAAGCACACTTTTTACAAAAAAATGAGGAATAGAAGAAACAAGATGAGAAGCTCTAAAATTACGCAACGATTAGATTTTGACATATACAATGTAAGACATTTCAAGTTCTTTCTAGTCTGCAGAGAATTATTTTCTCTACATATTGAATTTAACCTCAATCCAGTAGAAAAGATGCTTAGTTTCTGTAGGGCAAATAAAAATATAATGCCTTGAAGACTGTAATTTCTAAACACTCAGTGGTGATATTATCCAGTTAAATTAATCAACCTGGGCAGCCACACCCTTGAAACTCATTCCAATCATATTGCCTACAAGAAACAAGCTAATGTGCTTATTTGAAATTTAGCAAATATTCCATTTTACACAATGCCCCATTCCATTAGTAGTGCCATAGACATTCTTAAAGAAACCACCATGGTACATACCAAAGACGATCTACTCCAAGTGGGTCGTCGTCGGATAGGGGGAGGGGAATTTGATTGTCTGTGGAAGAAAAAATAAAAAAATAATAGAAACTGCAGTGTTTCAATTCTAATTCACGAATGAATGGGAAAGACAAGAGATGAAGAATCTGTAAATACTTGCTCATTCATGAGATTAAAAAATATGAATAAGATGAAAATAATTCAGGTCCTTCCCTAAATACAGACAGTATTCTAATTCCAAAATATACATGCCTTCTGTTCAATATCCTACTTAGCTTATTTGGAAACACAAGGAAAAAAAACTTCATTTAAAAATGAATCAAACAAAAAAGTCTCTTAAGCAATAAAAACTGAACATGCCACGCAGGCATCGTCTCAGATGACTTAAAGTGAACATTGAAACAATGACAATTTTATGAAATTCATAGCAATCACTCCAAAGCAATGCACACAGATCATGAGGAAGAAAGCAACTGGTTAGACAATACTAGCAGAGGCAGATACAATGTTAGAGTAGCCAGGTGCAGTGGAAAGCAGGAGTGTGGGAGGAAGAAAATTAAATAGGAAGAGAAACAATTTGAAGGAGGCAGAAATACAGTGCTTACGTGAAGAGAGGAAAGGTGGGATTTCTCCTCTTACAGTTTCTGATCTGGTGAATGATGTTATGTGCAATTAGAGGAAATGCACACAGGAAAACAAACAACTACAATTTTAACACAGAGGTCAGGAAAATTACTTGGCTAGAAAACAGACACTGGCATATGCTGTCATCAATATCTGTGGCCCTAACACAGAAGCTCATATCGCATGAGACTGTGGTAGGAAGGAAGGCAATTATAATGGCAAAAATACATTTAAACTCCAGTTATTTCTCTCACTGACTTCATGATGTTCCCTATTTTATTAGTCCAAATATTTGGAAGTTGTATGTGAAGCTGATACATACACCCAATTCATGGTACCCACATACTTATGGCTCAGTAGTCAGAAATAAACATCATCAAAAGCTATTGCTTCTGCAGTCTGGATTATGCACTGTAACAGAATAGTCCTCTCTGTTGACCCCAATAAACAGCTTCGAAGGGGAAATATTCTAATACAGTGGATGATGGTATTTTGTTTTCTCTTTTTTGACTGTCACAGGGAAAAGACTGAGGAACTTCCTTTGAACTTAATTTCTCTGAAACTACTATATTTAGCACTGGACTAATGAAATGCATTATATGCTGCTAATAAAAGTCTTTTCTGGTCTTCCACTCGCTTCCCGAGAACTGTAAACAATATCTGAAATCTAATCAACATCATCTTCCTGTATGTGAAAAGATCACTGTATACAGTTCACCTCTTCAGTTTCTCCAATACTTGTAACTCAGCGTATGTTTATATACTGTGCGCATATGTAATACTAGAAAGTTAGACCTTCCAATCTTCCCTTCATCATTTTGGCTTTATTTTCCAACAGATGGCATCACCCAGCTGAACAGATGGGATGCCCAGCCCTAACTAGAGCTGTTGTTGGAGATGAGACTTCTTTATAGCTTTGCAGCTAACTAAACTGGTAAGTTTTGCAATGAATTCATGTTCTCATTGCTATACAAACGTGGCATATTATAAAAGTTTCACAAAACCCTAGACCTCTTAAAACTAAATTTACCTCAAACTAAAAGTGGCCGTGTAGTGGTATAAATGAAACGTTCTCAGCTAATAAACTTACTTTTGACTTACAAAAAAAGCCTTATGAATTCCTCCAGTTAGGGTGACTACAGCTGTGAAAGGACTATGTCACGGCCAGTTTCTTAGTAAGTGCTCAAAGCAGTGCCTGTAAGAAACTCTAGGTTCAGATTCAGTCTCTGCTGAGTCATGCAACTATGACTAGGCTGATGAACATTCCCATGTGTCCTGCCTTGCTTGGTGCATATAAGAAGTGAATAAATTATGGTACCTAAATTAGAAGAGGATAACCTGTGTTCTCCATGAGCCTTAGAAGCTACCTGGGTAACGCATCCTCAAAACACTACTGTAATACATATTTTGGCATGTTATGTCACCTTTCACTCCAGTTTATACTAACACTCTGGGTCATGAACAGCAGAGACCAAGGGCTTCAATTCATTATTCTGTCAGATTTGGCTGCTTGGTGAGCAGTATCCAACAGGGCTCATGCATCAAGCCTCCCAAGGCTCAGAATTAAATTTCATTCTCATTCTTCTGTTCTAGCTGGTGGTTAAAACAAAAAGAAAAAAAAGGCAAAGTAGAACAGAATAACTGACACAAGTGACTAGAAAAAACAAACAAAAACAGACACGGCAAAACTCAGAGCACTTCCAAAGCAGGGTTGTCAGAACATAACTCTGAAGAAAGAGTACTCACTCTGTGCAGATCTTGTTCTGTTTGTAAAACTTATGTCTTGCTGCAAACAGCCGTGAAATATATTTGGCATTTTCAAGATCATCCTTTAAACACAAGAAAAATCAGAAAAAAAATAAATCATTCATTTTGTTGTTCTCACCAATAACAAAGAAGAGTTCTACAAATCAAATTGCAGTAATGCTTGGTAAGGTCTGTCATGTACAGGATCTGGCTGCCAAGAACACGTCTAGTGCCCTCAAGAGTGTTTAAGGCATTGAATTACTGAAATACAGTGGCATGCCTTTACATGCTGCCACTTCAGTGCTAAGTCACAGTGGGAGGGGAAGAGGGACGACAACAAAAAATGGATCAAGGTTGCTGGTCCAGTTTCTACACTGGCCTTGGTTCAGCGAGATGTAGAGCGATTTGAAGAAGTGCAGAGCAGCACTGCACCCCTCCTTGAGTTTCAGTGTGTGTGTGTACGATAACATGGCACTGTGGATGTTTCATCCAACAAGCACTTTTTTTTTTTTGCAAACTTCCCAGCATATTACACTTTAGTATGCTTGGAGTGGAATAAAAAAGTTTTTTTTTTTTTCTATGTTCTATATAAGCAGATTCTTGATAACACTGATTAGATCTTTTTCTTACTGTGTGAAAAAGCACATTCTCTTCTTTGTTGATCAACTCTAGAACAATCGAAGACTTGTTATGTGCAATATTCCCAATGTCATTCCACCTGTAAGAGTTAAAAAAAAAAAATGTGGTAGAGTTTGCCAACACATACACTCAAACATTTCACAAACACATTAAGAATCCCTTAGTCAACATTAGTCTTGTTTTATGGGAAAGCTTTTCAGTAGCTGTTTGGTGAAGAATCATGGTCAGGAAAATGAGGAAGTCAAGCTCTGATTCAAGGAGTGAGATTATTCTGTTCTTAACCCAAAACAGGAAAGTTAAAAGCTCTCTTTAAAAACACTGATTTGAAGAATCACAATAGAAGGTACATCAAAAATACATTATAATAAATATTACACTGAACTGTAGCATTTTTGTACAGAGTGACTTTAACAAGATGGATTTTTTTTTTTTTTTTTAATATAATATAATGCCATTCCTCTCCAAACTCTGTTTCCAACTTTCCTACATAGTCAATTCTTCCTAAAGGAGGTTAACTTGACAACATGGTTATGTAGGCTATGCATACCATGCTAATACCCTGTTTAACGTTCGCAATCTTTTTTTCAAGTAATTGTCAAGTTACCCAAGATCAGAGTTATAATCTTCTTACAAATAGCTGACAGACACATTGGCGTACATTGCATGCAATCCATGGAGATGGAAAGGACTTGTTTGTTCTGTTTGCAGCATGCATTCCTCTTCATGTCATGGCAGGATGCTTGAAGCGCATATTTCCAAAGAGTAAGGATCCCAGCACCAACTATTATTTCTACATTTAAGAAACTTCTTGCTTTTGTCACCTACATTTTCACACGTCTTCAGAATGGCACAGTTAAAATAATTATCTAATTTCTTCACAAAAGTTCATATGCAAAACATCAGCTCTATGGAAAAGGTAGCCCTGACATTTTTGAAGATGACCGCTTAAATCTTTTATAAGGTGCAAAAAAAAAAAAAAAAAAAAAAAAATAAAAAAAGACAAAAACAAAGAAACTGAACACCCTTCTTGCTCAAGTCTGATACAAGCCTTAGCTAATGACTAAAAATGAGTATACCTCATAAAACAATTTTTTGGCTGCATAGGTGTTGATATTCTAACAGCAACAAGGACTAGGAAAAATCCACTCCAAGTTGACTTCAGCATTAAGAGAAATACCCAAAAGCAGCAAAAAGAAATGACAGAAACACCACCTTCCCTGGAATCATGCAGATTTCTAGCAACACCTTCATACAGAACAAATTTTTATAAGAAGTAACAAAACCCACACTGAAGGTCAATGGAATGGCTTCAGTGATTCTCAATAACCAAAACAAACAGCAGTACAAACATATAAGTGACACAGCCAGGATTTTCAAAATTACAGAATGAGAAAGTTCAGCTTTTTTAGCGGGGTACCTAAATATAGCAACCAGATTTTCAGAAACACTGAGTGCCTAAAGCTGCCAACAGTGAGGTTTAACAGATTTGCATTCAGATGCATCAAAGAAGCAGACACAAAGGCAAGCAAAGAAAAGGGATCAAAGCCTTGTAAGTAGAACAAGATACATGACAGACAACTATGTCTTTCTTGCTGTCAAACCCATTCAGAGACATCAGAAATTATTCTTTATCACATCTCTTACGGCCAAGAGGCCAATGCTGAAAACAGTGAGGTGACTACTCCTTAGTTAGAGCATTGGCACTATTGAAGTCACATACGTAAGGAAAAAAACACCACACACAGAGCTCTGAAAAGAAACTCACTTTAAATACAGAAGTCCCTAGTTTTTACCTATAGATCACAGTTGTCCTTCCAATTCTGTTTTTTATGAAGATTCCCATGAAGAAAATACCAAGGTGTATGTCGTTTCCATGATTATCCTGCACAAAAAGAGTATATATTTAGTTTAATAAAGAAACTGGCAAAGACGTGCATAAGAACACATGCTGAACCACCAAACAGAAGCTATTCTTCAGGATGAATGTGGGACTAACCCTTGACTAACCTATATTTTGGTGCTTTATTGGACTCTGATTTTCATTATTTCAAAGCAACTAACACTTAAGTGGATTCATTCTGTTGATTACTGAGAATAGATTAAGGCTAAGTGAGCTCGAGGTTCTCCTCTATGAAACAACATGCACACCACAAACTGGCGTTTGTTATATAATACCCCACTTCCCCTATAATTGTGATTATAGCTATCTAGAGCCTGTATGACTACCAAAAGCAACAGTCCTCTTTTGCATTCACAGTATTGCTCCAGTCATCTGTTAAAACATGCAGAGATTTCAGAAAACCACACCTGGAGATGGAATCCCTCTCAAAAGCTCTACCCTTCACCCTTCCTCTTTTAAAGTACTGTGTAGAAGTTCACAGTGTGTCACCCTAAAGAAGTATTTGTTGTATCTTTATACAGATACAGCCTTCATTGTTTTTCAATTATTGCTTAAATATTCATCTGCTTGCATCATGTACTGTCCACTGTTCCTGCACTGCTTTTCAGAAATTCTGTTGTCTACCCACGTCTCCTGCACATTCTCCTGCACATTGAGAAGCATGTGCTCCTGCTCCGTTTTGCAAACTTTTTTTTTCTTAAAAATGCCTTTTATTTTCGCTAGAAAAGTTTAATGCTGTTAACAAAGAGGTTTTTGAACATTATCAACAAAAACAACTCCTCACAGCTTCATATATAGCACATATACCACTTCAAAGTGGTAACGCAAATAGCATGGTTAAAAAGAACTGCTAAAAGGAAGGTATAAAGAGTAGTTCATGCACTACACATGCCTAAGTTCTAGGAATCATGAAGTGCCCCAGCATTTTAAAAGATCAGATTAGAGCTGTTCTCCTGGTCTTCTTGTACTTTGTCCCTGGAAGGCAGCAATGGACTATCCACATTTGTTTCCAATTACTAAACATTCGTCCTTCAGCAAACAAACAATGGACACCAGTTTTCAAGCCACGGCCTATGAACTGATTTTTGGTGCCGCTTTCATCAGAATACTTCCACCTATACTACAAGGCAGTAGAGGTCCTACAGCTGACAGTTTTTAGTTTAGGCTGTTCAGAGAACTTGTATCTCCTTGTCCTGGACACAGGGAAAAGATCTGTGTGTTTTTGTCTATATAAATATACATATACTTATGCATACATATGCAGATATCTCTATATAAAGAGAAAAAACACTATTAGAAATATGTGTAACAGGAACAACAACAACAACATCTTTCAGCTGTATATTCAAATGCAGTTCTATTTGTCTACAATACCAGCCTACTACTCTTTCGTACAAGGCTAACATATTTCTGCATTTTTGCAGAGCACCCAGTCCACCACTCATACTTACCTATCATGCAATAATATCTGCGGGAAGGCTCTTGCACATAGCAACCTTTTTTGTCAAAAAAGATTTTGGTGGAAGGAAAGTAACAGCAGAGGCCTAAGATACCCTCGTGCTGCAGCGTGCATTCAAACTACCAGAAATCATTTCGTCTTCTGGAACAGAAAAACAACAACTGCCTCTTTTGGACGAACAACTTGCATGTGTTACAAAGGTTGCCACAGACTCCTACACCATTTAACTTAGAGGTTTCTGTATAATATATGCTGACATACCTTCACAGGGAAAGTTTCCTGTCCAAATCCATCAAGGCGTTCCACTTCATTGATGTACATTAACTCAGCCTCTGCCGCTGTAATGCCACTGCAATTGGAATAACAAAAGGCAGCAAACGCTTCAATATTACATGCACGCAAAAAATACTAGTGCAAAAAATTGGGAGATTCACAAACCATTTCACAAGATGCTTTGTAAATGCAGCCTAGAAATGTACAACAAAACTTTCAATGCTAGGATTATAATCTGGAAGGGGAGGAATTTTACTGTATGCTTCTAAGGTAAGGTACAAAGCATTAGTTCAAATTACAGCAGGAACGAACTGAACTGATCCCTTTACTCAGCTTCTTCTGCATGCAAACATTTTCCAAGCTTTATTAAAGCATCGGGCCATTGCAACAGGTTGTGCCTAGCCTTGGATGGCCAATTTGAGCCACAAGGGTTCTAATTTGCATAACTAGCTTAAGAATTCACTAAAGGTGCTTAAAATGGCCTAAAAGTAAAGACCTACATATTCATATTTGCTGTTCAAAAACACAGGCACTGAATCCAAATTTTGAGCAGGTTCTCTTTCGTAACAGAGAACAAACCATCTGAAAAAACTTCGACACGCGTGTCCACACATGCTCCTGTCACAGCTCAGGAATTCAGACAGATTTCAGTTCTCAAAAGCAGGTCAGAATAGATTGCAGGTTGTTCCAAAAGAAGGTCACTTAATGTTTCTCCTCTTTGCTCCTCCTTACCACAGCATATAAACAGAAATATAGGAAACCAACAAATACCTAGGAGAAACGGGGAAAGAAAGAATCTGGAATTTGATCTACCTGCTGAAATGAGAATAAGTATTTGTTCTGTGTGTTGCTGAAATGGCACTAAAGAGCACAATGGGGGATGGAAATCTTCCCTTTCAAGTCTGGGAGTTAACCAAGATCACACAAGCAGCCCGTGGCAGAGATACTGAAGAACAGAACCAGGTGTATGCACGGCCAGCTCGGAAACTAACCCTTCGGCTGCAAAGGCCCAAGTTTGCATTAAAACCCACAATGAAAATGACCTTCAACTCACACATTTGTGTTTGCTCCTTTAGGATCATTTTCTGGCATAAAATGGGAAATGCTGCACCTTTCCACATACTATTCCTATAGCATTTCACATAATCAAGTTTTAAATGCAGATTCATAACATAATAAGAAAGATTATTTCCAATGCCATAGAGGCGCTGATGTTTTTCTAAGAACCGAACTCGAGAACTTTGAATTCTTTTACCACCAGGACACCTAGATGACATGAAAGAGGTCTACTTACAAAGAAGGTATTTGTTCTGGAGCACTAATGCGCAGGTTATTAATTGGTGACAATGTATTTTAGCTTTTCCACAACTAGACTTAAAACCCAACAAGAAAGGGATTCCACCTCCTGTTATTTTCATTTGTGTTACACTGGGAGTGTGCATAACCCTCCCTCTCTTGAATGAGAGAAAACCCTTGAACAGACCCTTGGACAACCCCCGATCAAGTCATGAGGTCTTTCACCATCAGGATTTAAATGACGTCAAAAAGAGAAAGAAGTCTACTCTGTAGCACCACTAGTTTTACACATACTCATTAAACCTCGTGGTGGAAATTCTCATTTATTTGGGATTCTTGTGCACACAAAATGGCCAAGGAACTGAGGCAGATAATCTTTTGTAACAGACTAAAAATCCAGCTAGATGTAGCATAATAGTAACATGGAGATAGGCTACCTCACCTATGAGTTCGGTGTTCCTGTGCAACCTTTTGCGTCAACTCTTCCAAGACAGCTTCATCTTGGGTCCAGTCCTGTAAGAAAATGAGGTAGCATCAAAAGCTAGTCATCCAATGAGAGAGAGAATAAAATACAAGACAGGAATTATGATGGCATACATTTCAGGGTTGTTTCCCGTTCGAGTTCTTGCACGTAGTTACACAGAGAGAACCTAGCACCAAATACACTGAAAATTCAGGGCACATATCCAAGCACAGGGTGCTGAAAATATGCAAGAAAAACACGTCGGACTTTTTTTTTTATTATTTATTTTTTCTAAAAAGATACTGCTAGAACAGGGTTTAGGTGGCTTTTATTCTACAATACGAAACAGAGTACAGAGCATGGATAAGGGATCTTTTCCTGAATAAGGACCAAACAAGCCTTTAAAAGCACTTGGAAGTTCTATAAACGATTATATACCTTTTTAAACAGACCAAAATATTCCATAGACCATGCAAATTGAAGTCATGGGTATTTTCTGTCCTACAACCTGCTGGTACTGCCTTCCCTACGTTAATAGGAATCAAAAATTTTGCTCTCTCTTCAAACGTAATGAAATTCACCTTACACTTGCAACACATTTCTGAGTAGAATTTATCCTCCACAAATATAATCGCATGTGTGGTAGAAACAAGTCTGAAATAATTGCGAGCAAGTTAATAAATGAAGTCTGCTCATAAATTCAAGGCAACAAAAAGGAAGCTGAAAAATTTTCTTGCAAAACCTCAAAGTTCTTATTTTTATTTTAAAAAGCCTTAAGGCTGCATGTAACGTACTTAAATGCACTGCCTGTTTCTTGCTCAATGGGGCCCTCCCTCTGATATTTGCTTCTGCCACAAAAAAATGTGAAAGTGGTAGCGTGCTAATGAAAAATGGCATGGTACATGCCTATGCACAGCTACACACCTGTGGGGTGTACTGTGTACATAACTTTGTTCTTTTTGCTGCTGAAGAAATGCCATTTGACACACATTGTAGCCTCACAAGATCAAACAGTACAAATGTAGCTGCCCCTCCCTCATTCACCAGCTCCCTTCGCTAATGAATTTATGGCAACGTTCTTGTTGGAGGCTCCTTCTATGCCTGAGATTCGCTCGCATACTCCCACTTGCTTCAGGACTAGTTCCTATCTGCAGCACTTCGCAACTGTCACTGAAGTTGCAGTGAAATATTTACTGTTATGTTATCCACTCCGCCCCAGAAGGGCAGAGACGAGAAGTTAAATAAAAGGAAAGAGATGCCTAGAGAAAAGTTGATTTAAGAGTAGGCTCCTGAAGACTGCAGGAAGCTGACACTTTGCTGATCTTGTCAAATTTAGTGGTAGCAGCATGGATGAACAGCTAGATACCACAAAGTGAGCACATCCAAAACGGAAGGGAGCTGACCACAACACAACAAAGGCAGCTGACTCAGAAAAGGAGGTCCTAGGAGGTTGGCCTGAAAAGTAAACTACATTTAAATGCGGCTTGAAATCTCATCTGGATGCCTAAATTTTCCAGTTCTCCTCTACCCCCACCCCTTTTTTTTGGTTTTGTTGTTGTTGTTGAAAAGAAAAATACCATCAGCACATTGAAAGAACTTTGCAGGAGTAATTTACAAAATGACAACTTGACTACACCTTCCTGTCTATAATTTCATCCATCACCTTTCCCACATACACTACCATATGACTTTGTAAGCCATCAACCATACACAGGATCAACAACTACCTATTATTAACATGAAATCCTTGTTGCAACAAGAATAGATGAATTAACAGCTGCTCTGCTAGTCAAGCTAACAGAAGTTCCTTAGTGAAAGGTCAATACTGAAGCCATGTTCTCGGTATCAAAAGCATATTCAGATCTCTGCATATTCATTATTTTCTCCTCTTTCTGCTGAATTTCTATATTCAACTGTCTGCTAGCTTGAAATTGCACTTTGACTTGAAGACACTGTGCAAGTGTTACCTTTTTGAACTTGGGAATTGACTACCAACTTAGAGAAGGCTGCAGCTTCTATACTGTCAAAAAGTGAAGGTAAATGGGATGAAATGTTTCTGGAAGTATGTTTCTCATGCCTTCGAAGTATAGTGAGCTTAATCACTCTCCGTCTACCTTGACACTAATTGCAGAAGGAAACCATATGCCTGATTTCTAGGCAGTGACATTTAGGGCAGGGGAACCCCAACCCACTTCCAATTTTTGTTTCTATTCTGAGAGAATTCCAAGTTCTTTTTCTTTTATGAAGCTTAGACTCACTTCCTGTGTTGATGGAGTTGGTGGTCAAAGATAAAACCAGCCTCTATCTGAGCAGGTTGTAGTGTTGTGTCTTGCCCCCCTCCCCCCAACAATCCATCCTCCCAGATGGGCTTAGTGTCATGGGTTGCAAGTGCTTGGCATTTATCACCAGTTTCTTATGTCATCAGTGACCTAAATCAATTCCCTCAGCATTCAAATTATGTGCTAGTTCCAATTCAAATTTAAAACAAATTTACAGCACTGTCCCTGGAGGATATTTTGAGAACTGATTCATGCTTCTCTTCAGTCTAGTAGTCAGTTGATGTAAATTCGCATTCTCTTCAGCAAAGACTGCATGATTTGTCCTGTGACACAACATTTATTACATCAGCAGCTTTCATATCCCTTTATAACGTGCCATGTTACTAATACTGCAGTATGACTAATATACACCTTTCTAAATAGCTGCAAATGCTTTTTTGATTCAAATAAGTACACTTCTTTTGTTGACAGCTGTTCCCAGAGGAGGCTTAACAGGAACTGAAAAAGGGCTACATTTCCATAGCATATATTCATTCAGCTACAACCAAGTATATTGCAGGATTTGGGGAGCAAAGTTTACATCCGCTGCTAATAATTTAGCACCGGTGCTTTTATTGTTATCAACAAAGCCATCTCTGAGGCATGGAGAAATTATTCAGAGAAGACCACAAGAGAAGAGGATAAGCAACTCACCATAGGAAACAAGACATATTCTCGGAGGAAGTCATGAGATTCAAACTGATTATAGTCTCCAAAATCCGCTGGAAAAAACAACACAGTTACTCATTTTAGCACTTGCCACACGTTAGGACCACACTCAGTCTTTGCACAGATGCCTAACTTCAAGTGGGCGAGTTCTCTCTGAAGCCACAACCCAGGACAAAGATTTCTGTTTGTACTTTAGCTTTTAACACGGAGGTCTGAAAATAAAAGCTTTATTACCAGAGATCAAATAACAGCCAACAAGTATTTTTTCTCTTTTGTTCCTTTACATTATAGCCATTTGCAACGATTTACTATCAGACGTGCAAGAGACTGGGATATTCCAGTTTCTTTAAAATGGCATATACTTTTACTTCTCCAAAATCCCCAAACCTGACCCTGACCAGGCAAAAAAAATTAACCTAACTCTGCTACAATTCTACATAATTGTAAGAAAGATGCTTAGCTTAACAGCCTAGAAGGTTAAGATCAACTAGCCAATTATACTAAAAATTGCTGATAACCAACATGGCTGGGGGAGGGAGCGTGCGGGACAAGTCTTGTCCTTCTGCAGCCAATACAACAGTCCAGGCAACGTGTTAGTTTATTTGACTGGCCCTTCAGACTTTTCTACATTTTTCTGCCTCTTCTGTATATCTTTGACACGTTCTCATCTGCATGATCACTTTCACTTCTAAGTCAGGCTGACGATTCTTGTCTAAATGTCCTTGAAACTGTAGCATTTTGAAAATGCTTCCTAAAGGCTAAGCTACTTTAAACAAAGAAAGTGTATATATGTATGTATCTGTTAAATACACAACAACTTATATCAAAAGAATATCTTGCCGGTAGGTTTCTATTTTATATTAATTGAACTGGATCAAACGCCATCTACAAGATTCTCTTATTATAGAAGCTGGAAATCCCCACCGTAAATCATATTAGCTAAACATTCTTTCAAAGCTTCTAGACAACTTTACGTATTGCAGGATGCCAAAAATGCAGTTTCATTTTGTTTTCACCTCAGAGTTATGTTTTAACATAAACATAAAGAAATCAAAATGGACATGAAACAGACTCTGTAAGTTTAAAAGTAAGTATTTCAAATATCTTCGTTTGCCTCACATGAAAAGGACAAAAGGAGTAACACAAGGTCATGAATAAAGCAAACAAGATTAGATGCAGGATCCTGATGCAATGGTCTTTGAAATATATTACATAGAAAATTCAGAATAATACTGACTATTGCAAAATGTTATAAAGACTGGCTAGCTCCCAAAGTCAGCAAAAAGCTCCAAGAAACACAGGACCAGTGAAAAATATCCAGTGTCTATTTATCATTAACTTAAATGCTGGAAAAACTTAATTTACTCAGAGTGCAAGGTTTAGTATGTAATTTTGCGTACATCATCTCCATTACTCATAAAATATTTCAGTATTTAACGGAAAACATTTTTCCTTCAATTTTTAACCGAGCAATAAGATACTGTAACAGAACAACTCTTGCCCTAAGAAAGATTTTCAAGAATATTAAAAAAAAAAAAGTGGTTGCTGATACCTTTCTAGAGGATAGACAGGGGAGCTGGTGCAGACAGTGCCTAGTGCCTTGGTTTTCACCTGTACCTACACTGTTCCCCTCGATGTCAGAGAAGAGCATGAGGATTAACATCTTTGAAAGCTCATTCTCCAAGGCAGTTGCAAAGCATCCTGCAGACTACCAATGGCAGTCAAGAAATAGAACTCAGTCCCTATAAACTCTATATGTCCCTCCTGCAACTATTAGACTCACTCAAAATGGAAAATGAAGATTCAGAAAGGCCTAAATGAAAACTAAGAAAGTCTCGTATTTACAACAAAACAGAAAACCAGGTTTCAGTCACTGAATTTTAAGAGTCAAATTCTCAAATTTAACAATATTACTAGGGCATTTTATATCATAGAACCTGTAAGTTTCAAGAATCAGATCTTCATGTTTGTTATTATATGTACATACTTGTCCTCCCTCTGTTCCACCCGTAACCAAAGAGAAGTGCCCAGTGCATGATTGTCGGAGTTCTATTTTGAGCTATCATAGTCACGGATAGACTGAAATATATTTTCTGCAAACACAGGACTTCCTCCTTTACCCACATACATTACATGATCGCACTTTTATTGATGTCATTAGGAGGCTCAGAATAAAACTCATTGTAAGAAGTAGTTTATTATTAATTTATAACTCACGTAACAATTATGGTCATGTGTTCTTTCATACTGCAGATAGCACTACACAGCAAAATGAGTTTTTAATTAAAGGCAAAATTAAAGCTGCTGCTATATTCTTTGATGTAACTCCATTTCAAACCAGAGAACGTGAAGTAAATTCATTACTGCAAAGCACTCTGTGGCTGGGGCTAGAACTGGAGTTTTGTTCAAATTCGCTAGCGTGGCTTTTAGAAAAGGGAAAGTTGAACATTGTGATGCAGTCCATCGTTCCCTCCCTGATGGTGAGAGTTTCATCAACAGCAGTCCACCTAAACACTTTAAAAAAAAAAACAAAAAACCCTAGCTGTTGTGAACAGGAGTCATGCATGGCCTTAGTTAACACCCAGTCAACACCTAGAACAATCCCCCACTCCCTCCCCCCCCAAAAAAAAACAAAAAAAAAAACAGCCCATGTTGGAAAACAGTTAAGCAGGTCATATCATCTTACCTTGCACTGCTAAACCAGCAAGTCGAATTCCCTGCTCCAATGAAGAACGCAATCGGCCATCAAGAATATCCTTTTTCACTTGTAGGTAATATTGGTATCTACAAAACAGAAAAGAAAACAGATCAGAAAGGCAATATGCATATACGTTTACAACTGAACAAGAGACTGCTGAAAGCAAGAAAAAACTCACTACAAACATGTCAGGCAGTTAAACAGCAGTCTGTGCCTGGCTTCAGAAGTTCTACATCATCTACCAGGTATATGCATGTTAGCAAAATAAATCAAAACGATCCCTATGTTGGCAACATTTCCAGGTATGAAAAGGAAAATAAAGTGTTCTAGTTTGTATTCCCTAGACCACATGGATGAGGGACATCTGCTGGGACTACCTATACCCTCCATAAATTCTGTAGAGATTAATAGAAGACCACATGTTCATCAATACAGAAAGAGGATGTTCCACATCTTTTTTTTTTTTTCCCCTCCAGTGCCACCATTTGGATAGGAGAAATGGAATTTTAGCAATATACTCTTGCTACCTGGCATAACTTTATAGCCCACATAGAAGTTTAATTGGCATCCCTCATCTATAAGGTTGACTTAGACACAAATCAAGCAAAACCAGCCTCTAATGACACACTTGCTGATCCACGACTAATCACAAAGTAAACTATGTGAGTTTTAACCACAACGACAGAACTCACACATTTCAGCTTACATTTGGCAAGAGGACATTTGGTGAGGACAAACAAGAAGCTTTCCACAAAAGCTTAACAGGTTACTGTCCCCATCTGTGCATCCCTTCCATCCACTGAACTGTATCAGACTCACAGCAGAGCTGACCAAAGCAGCAGGGATACGTACCAGTCCCTCCGGCATATCAGGTTAAAGTCCAGGATAGACAGCTTTGTTAACAGACAACAACATTTTATTCTGCAGGCACCCACACATGTTCAAATGAGCTACCTGTGTTGGACGGACAGTAAAACCAGCAAGGGACAAGACAGGCAGCAGAAGAAATTACAGACACAATTGCAAGGACACCATATCAGCCACCACCACGACAATAATTAGAGTTGAGCTTTGAGCTACAGTGATATAATAATCCAGTGTCCATCAGCTTAAAATTCTGGTGCAGGCATGCGTAACCCATCATAGCTGAGATGAAACATTTCCTCCTCAACCAACAAGCAACAACAGCTCATCAAGCTGGAGCCCAAAGGCAGAGGTACTGCACCAGCGTAGCCACAGTCTGTGTGCTCAGCCTCATGCACCCAAGCCTGACTTCGTGATAGTAACTGGTGTGCCTGGGACACCCAAGTTTAGAAATCCCCAAATCCATCAAAGGGGTTTCTCAGTCTGTGACCAGACACGTCAGTCTGGTACAGCTGAACCAAGTTACAGGGTTACAGCTTCCCAACAGTTTACTGCTCTCATTGGGAGCATGACTGCTCACCCTCGCTAACCACAGAATATCCTGAGTTGGAAGAGACCCACAAGGATCACTGAGTCCAACTCCTGGCCAAAAACAGAACTGCCCAAAAATCAGACCATGTGTCTGACAGCGTTATGCAAACGCTTCCTAAGCTCCGGAAGGCTTGGGGCTGTGACCACGGCCCTGGGGAGCCTGTCCCAGTGCCCCACCACCCTCTGGGTGCAGAACCTTTCCCTAACACCCAGCCTGACCCTCCCCTGTCCCAGCTCCATGCCATCCCCTCGGGTCCTGTCTCTGTCCCCAGAGAGCAGAGCTCAGTGCCTGCCCCTCCGCTCCCCTCGTGAGGGAGCTGCAGGCCGCCATGAGGCCTCCCCTCAGCCTGCTCTGCTCTGGGCTGAACAAACTAAGGGACCTCAGCTGCCCCGCACACGTCTTCCCCTCTAGGCCCTTCACCATCTTCATAGCCCTCCTTTGCACACTTTCTAACAGTTTTATGTCCTTTTCATATTGTGGCACCCAAAACTGCATACTGCACTTGAGGTGAGGCCACACCAGTGCAGAGTAAAGTGGGAAGGCACTTCCTCAAAACAGCATGGATTTTTAACTATCTACTTGAGCTAAAACAGATCACTCTGCGAGAACTGGGTTAAGAAAGAAGTCATACACAAGCATGCCTGCCAGCCTCAGAGACTGCAACCTCTGCAAAGGCAGAGCAGTCAGACTGGGGGCAGTAAGTGCCTAACTGGACTCAGCTGCAACCAGTTCACCATCTGACGTTAACCTTGAGCCTTTGGGAACAGCATATAAACAGTTCTTGTCGTAATGATTTCATGTGTGTAAGTCACATTCCCAGAACCAAGGCAATTAACTTTTCCTTCCTGGAAGGGAGAACCACTATAACATCACCCATGTTACACGGATTGCACTGCATTAACAATACCCCCAAACGTTACCGTTTAACTCTGCGCGGAGGCACTAGAAAACACTTATATGCTTCAAAAACAGCATAACCCAAACCATTCTTTGAGGTGTATTAATCTAACACAGCATTTTACATTTTTCCTCAGTTAACTCATCTGTCAGCAATGAGATGCAGTAACTTGCCACTAGACAGCACCACCGCTCTGACCAGACCTGTCTTCACAAGGTAGCAGCACTGTACGTGGCTGCAAACGTTGCAGTGCAGAGGAATCCTGTCGATGAAAGGGCTGTGGATGTATCCTTAATATCTGAGAAATTCCCCTTTGAGTTCACAGTTTTTATGTGCACTTAAAAAGGTAATTGTTGGGTTACTCATTTTTAGGTTTCCTCTTCCCCTCTCCTCACCTCCCCCAAAAAGGGAGAAGAATATTTTCAAAGAAGAAAAAAAAATTTCATTTGAAATACTTAGATTTGGCTTTCACACAGACTAATGAAGGTTAAAACTTCAATTGATTTTGAAATTTGATGGTGAAATGCAATGCAAAAAGCATATTGCTTCTCTGATCCCTATGTCTCAGCCCCAGGCTTCACACTTGCTTGGTCCTGGAGAGAAGTCAGCTTATTTGCAAGTTCTTTGCAATGACTAAATCCTAATTCTGAAAATACTCATGCTTTCACGCGAGCTTAACGTAAATTGCTTTGTCAAGTATGCAGGTGAGTAAGTGTTTGCTGAATCTGGTCTTACAGACCTGTAATCTGAAAGCATGCTATTTATGGCAGTGGTACATACATATGCATGAGTTGCACATTCTAGTTGGGCAGAACAAAAGTAAAATCTGCATCTGCCTTAAAGCTCTATATAGGTAGAGCTATTGCTAAAACAAACACAAGAGGCTACATGAAATCCAAAATAATGTAAAATCTTATCATGACACCTTAGCTCTATAGAAATCAAGAGTCTTACCGGCTTTAGTGAAGCCATGATTTCAACCGCAGCGCCCACAAAAATGTAGATAAACCATAGTATGCGTTATCTCAGTAACCATCATCAAAAATAGGACATCAATGCAGTTACTGTAGTACCAACTACTGTGACGAAGACTTGCAAAAGGAACAATGATGTGCTGTACCTGCAATTGCAGACTGCCAATGTTGTTTTAAGAAATTGTTTAAAGACAGCACGCAGCATCCACTTTATGAGAAAGATGTCCATTTAAAGGTGTTCAACCCTGTGCTGGGAAGAGGTCATACTTAAAAATCTTAACAGCACTATTCTATGATACTACAGTACAACACTTACATTTACTGACATTGCAGAACAATAAAAGTTTAGGATTTGTTATTACAGATTGTGGCTGCTTAAGACATGAACTGGAGTCACTAATTCCACTGTCAATGAAGAGGAGTCACTGAACACCCTGGAGGAAGCTCCGCTTGTAGGCCATGATAGCTCTAAGAGCCACTGATTCATGGCTCAGTTGTGCTTCAAAACTGTGGTCAGGCTCTCCGCCCAGCCAACAGAGAGCAGAAATTGGCCCATATTCTATCAAGGATTTGATGCTCCTCCATCTAAAATTATGTTAAACATTATTATTATGTCACTATGCTAGCTTAGACTGCTCTTTGTTTGGATTGTAAAAGTATATCTGTAATTTGAAGGAAATCAAACGTTTTAAAAATGATTTGGCTATAGATTCACTGAGGAAAGCTGTTCAAGAACAGCAGATAAAAACATGCATTTCATAAGCCTCCTATTAAGTGGTTTAGATGGGAAAGCATATGGAAACTGAACAAAAGAGAAGTTTGCAAACTGCACCCCCAACTAATAAAAGACAAGAAATTCAGAATTAAGACTTACAAAGCTTTAATCACAGAGCCAGTCTGGCATACTAGGGGAACACAAGACAGAAGAGAGACTGCCACAACCAAGTGGGTGGACAGCTGGTCTCTCACCTTCATTGCTCATTTCGGGTTAAAATTTTTTAGCAGAGCCTTTGTGTATTCAATATAATAAAGGCTACTACAGTTTGCCAGCTTGTAGTTAATTCCAAGGGGAATGGGAGTGGACAACAAGTCTGAACAAAGCCATAATTGTAAGGATATCATTTCCCACAACTCTATTTAGCCAACACAGAAAACATGAAGAGTATATTTGCATCTATTGCATTGAAAAGCACACTTTTTCTAAAGTAAATAAGCTGCAATTGGACAATTATGAGAAAATATTTGAACTCCAGAAGCAACATCTGCATTTTAGCAATATATACTACATCAGAGGGTAAAAAAACAAATAATACTAGAAACATGAATAAGGGTACTGGTTTAAAATTTAATTACAAGACTCAGATTCAGACTCAGCTGCAGCTGTGTAAATCTAGAGAAACTCTATTTGCCCATACAATTCTGCATAGACCTCCCAAGACCAGTTTCATGTTTGTGCTGCTGTCACATCAAAAAAAAATAAGTGGGCATTTGTATAGAGTTGCTGAATTCGCTGTACACTTCAATCACCACTGATTATCCGATGTATAACCTCTGCCGCTCTTCTAAATGTGCAGAAAATAACTGAGTTCATTCTACTGGTTTACATTCTCTTCCACAACAAATGTTTCAAACATTGAAAACGATGCAGAACCTGGCCCAATCAATAATGGAAATGAGATCTGCATGGAGATATTAAGGGCTAGCCTACAACAGCAAGAGTAAGGGTTAGTTTTGCAGAGTAACTGTATTGGTACACTGCATCTTCACAGCTTTTCTGCTATGAACTTCCACAAAGAACCACAGTATAAATACTTCATCAATAATTACTCAATTTTATCAGAACCGGTTGCCTTAATAATCAAGCAATATCCAACTCTACTAGGAAACATACACAAAAAGGATAAAAAACGTCTATTGACAGAGGGATTTATAATCCATCTATTTCATCCACGTACATATATATACATTTGTATAAAAGATGACAGACTAATGCTGTACTGATCAGTCTGGATTTTTGTTATTTTTCCCTGATTTCAGTTTCATTCTCTGTATCACAGGGGCAGGAAGGGTTTGGAAAATACACATCTCTGGAGCAGCAGCTAACACTTTTTAAAAACTTTTTAGTTGGTCAGCGTGTTTTGCTAGAAACTTCAAGCTAGTATGAATAAATTCATTAGAATTTCAGTATCAATAAACTATTTACCATGAAAATGCACACAAGCAATAGAAAACATGTATTAGTTACCCATGAGGTACAATTCCTTTAAAATTGTTTCTAATGACGCAATTACTGGCTTGATTTTTGTTTTTTTTTTTTTAGTAACTCATTAGGTGCCATTTTGGCATCAAGCCTATCTGTTGGATAACTGCATAGCTATGTAGTTTAACTTCTTTTCTGGAGGAAGAGAGAACTGCTTTACTGTTTCATATGTCCAAAATAAGAACTCTTTAAGACTCAAAGGAAAGACAGATTTTCCCATATGTGGTTTAGCTCAAGTCCTTCAGCTCTTTCCCAACTTAAAAAAAAAAAAAAAACAATTAGAGTACAATATGATCTTTTAAAATTAGGAACACAATAAAAGTCTCACTGAATCACAACAACGGCCCAACTCAGCTCATTTGGGTTCATCTCAGAATGGTACTATGCTTCTGAACAGAGACTCTGCAATGTACAGTTATGCAATAATCTGCCCACAGGGGAAGCAATTTCTCCTGAACAGAGGACTTTTATCATGTACTAAAATTATTTTAAGCATAAGCTTTGATATTGATGTGTCTCTTGTTCGTCTTATACCTTAAAATCTTTCACAATGTTGGCTTCAATACTATTTAGCAACAGGATTCCACAGATACTTATACGCTACTTTTTAAAGAGAAATAGTTTTAATTTAAACATGGGGTCTTTCAAATTTTAGATAAGCCAAATGACAACTATTCACTGAGCAAGCAATGGAACTAATTGATAAAAATATTTTTATTTATCACATACTTGAAATGAGTAATATTTTAACTCTTACTGGTTGCTTTTCTGAGAAAAATGTGCTTTAAATAGTATTAATGATTATTAGCCTTATTTTATAAATAGAAACTAAGCCACATAGCTGGTGAAGTAACTCATCTAAACTCAAGCAGGAAACTAAGGCAGATTCTGTGGAGTTGGACTTTGTTCCCAAGTCTCAATCAAGAGCATGGTTTACTGGATATTGCTTATTTCATGCAAATCACTCAAGACACTGCAAAAAAAAAA
This sequence comes from Cygnus olor, assembly GCF_009769625.2. Lineage (NCBI taxonomy): Eukaryota > Metazoa > Chordata > Aves > Anseriformes > Anatidae > Cygnus > Cygnus olor. Next base: position 102,133,147 of record NC_049171.1, on the reverse strand, counting down.
ATTCTGACCACAAAATTGGACTGCATTCTATAGGCCAAGAAAGAAAGAAAGGCAGGTAGACAAGACCAGTCTTTTCAGATAAAACGTTCAGTATATTGGCAAAGCTGGTGTTTTGATTTCTGGGCTTGAGCATGCTGAAACACATTTAGATGCAAGGATTCAATCAGCACATCTTAATCTAAAGGTATTTAAAAAAAGATGTACATACATTGATGATGTCATTGACAGTAACACAGTGCTAAAGTCTTTTCTTTGCCTTTCTAAAAAACTTAAGATGGTGTTGATAAACAGCTCGCTCCTCTGGAATTTCATCAACTTATCTCCCAGTGAAAGTCTGATGTTTCACAGTACTAGACAATAGCCATTCATCTGGGATTTGTGATGGAATATAAAAAGCTATGGCTGTGCTTCACTACTAAAGAATAATATTTCTGGAAGAACATTACTGAAAACAAACCTGCCACGCCCTGCAACAGACCTTCAGAAAGATCAGCAGACGTGCCAGAAAAAGATGGGAAGGAGACGAAAGGGCCTTTGTCACACATGCAGGATATTCCTTCAGAAGTGCAAACTGTCAATGCCAACAGTAAAAACACAGTCATAACAGTTTTTAGGGTAGGAAGTCCTTGATCAAAACAACCCTACAAGGTAGGTCAAGGTTAGCTTCAGGTAAGTGAGAAATTAGATTGTTCAAAAGCAGCATCCAACTGTCTACATCCTGGTTTCCTTCAGCAGCTGGGTGGAAAAGATGATGGAAACTAAAAATAAAGTAAATGAAATACATGGAAAGATGTGTCATTCCTTTTTCCCCTTCCAAACGAGTTAGAACAATGCGGGGTTAGCATCATTTTCATGTCTTCGTAGGACTGAAAAAAGGAGGACAGATCAAAACAATTCATAACATCTACCTCCACATCTCTCAATCTCTCTCTAAAAGAAAAGAGTTTACAGCTGAATGAGAGACGAGGGATTTTGGATAAAACAGGATAATTTCACAATGATTGGCATTTTGTTTTGACATGCAATTTGTGAGCATAAGGACAAATAATGAACAGCCTTGCTGACTTGCCTGCTCTGCAAGCAGTGCTAAGACACACAAAGTTAAGCTACCAGATCTGACCAGTTAAATTCCTACCATGGGCCAATACCTTCGTGGAAGGTTAAGGTCCAGCTATGAAGTCAACTCCTGGCTAAGGATACTAGACCAGGAATATCTCTGCACATGTAAGAACAGTCTGATCATAATTTTTCATTGCTTACTTGTTATATCCAACTTTTGTTTCATCAGTTTACTCCTGAAAGGTTGTTCATTTGTTTGCATTATCCATAGGGCAGTCTTAAAATCTCAAATGTCGACCCACAACCAATACTTTAAATGGCTGGCAGAAGATTTAAAATGTAAATGCAAAGTATGTGCATTTCAGGTGCAATAAGCTTTTTTCTGGTGTGAATCATTCAACGAAGTGAAATTCCTGCAGCAAAATGGAGCATTCAAAAAAACACAAGACTACTTGTGTTCTTTATGGAACATGGAAAATTGACATGGGATTGTTGAGGAAGGTACCTCATGCTTTACAACCTCCCACATATAAACAGGCACTTCCAGGACAGCTTGCTATCAAAATATTGCAGCTCTCTGGCGTGCAGTGTTAAATGGATGACGAGTGAAACTCTTCACAGCTAAACCGAAGATAACAGCATCATATTCAGCGTTCTTGTTGACAGCAGAAGACTGACTAAATCTGGAGGTTGGTCCAGTGCTGGAGTTTCTCCCTTTGTCAGAGCTGAGGGAGGTGGGCAGAACCGCTAGGCGCCATGCTGCCACTCTCAGGCCGTGCCTTTGCTGTGGACGCCTTCTGTCTCCAGCCATCAGCTCTGTGCCCTGCCCCAGCGATAAAGTCCTTCGAGAGAAGGGAGCTCAGATATTAAGGAAATGCTCTGCAAGTGTTTTGTTTTTCCTGTCATTTCGTACAGACCACAAGCACTTACACGCTCCCAGGCCCTGTTGAGGCCTGCAGACATGACATGAGCCTTCCAAAACACGTACTTCTTTCTTGAAAGGCTTAGCCAGCAGATGCAGCTTTTTTATATCCACCAATTCCTCTGTATTTAAAAAGGAATCCCCCAACCACAACAGGTCCATCCTCTGTCCTAGGATCTATACTTTTTGCTAACAGTGTATTATACTTTTTGGCTACTCTGAGTTCAAATAAACCCACAAATATGAAGCCAAACCTTAAATAAAAAGGCCAGTAATAGCATGCTTTAGCAAGAAAGGAAGGCATGCCACAACCTGATCCTGATTTTCTGCCCTTGAACTCTTGAATTAATTATAACAAATTACAGGGAGCCCCACTACAATTTATAAGCACAATAAACTCCCTCACAACCACCTATAATTTTATCAGGGTTAATCCAAATACCTAAAGAATTATACAGTACAAAACTCCAACATGCCTTTTAGAGTAAAAAATGTGGGAAGCCATATTCTCTTGCCTTACAAGTCCCATCTCTCAGCAAAGGCTAAGCTTGCTCTCTTCAAACTGGACTCCAAGAGAGCCAGGCCCTAGAGCATTCATCTTTAAAAACGTCGGAGCGGGATTGCAAAAGTAAAACAGAATGACCAAAATCATATGATGCACAGAAGTCTATTCTTTAGTGCATTTTCAGCTGAAAAACAACATTTAATACAAGCACAAATATTACATGGAAATACTAGGATAAAACATTTGGGACTGAAGAGTTCATTAGACACATTTCTTTAAACAATTTGCTGTATAGCCATCTGTTTTGGATTTTAAGCACATCCTTAAAATTTTATTCTTCAGCATGGCAGACTTCAGACTACTCACATAGTCAACCTTAACTACGTGCCCATGTCTCCTGAACTGAGACACACTTATTTTGCTACAGAGATTCAAAAGCTATGATACAGGAGACACTTGCAGGCTTGACTTCAGTATTTGATCCTTAAAAAAAAAATAGAACCAATTCAGGTAGCTGAATTACCCAAGAGGCCAGATGTAGCAATACCACCTACTACTTTTCATACATAGATCTTAAAGGCTGTGGATGAAGACAAGTATTCTCATCCTCATAGCCCACCACTGTAAAAAAGAAAAAAAAAAAAAAAAAGTTAGCAAACTGGGGGGTAAGGAAGGATGCAACTTCCCATAAGAGTTGTAACACTGCAACTAAACCCAGATCTCTTTTCCATCAGTAGGCTCCATAGATAAAGTGGTTATCAAAGCCTATGAGAAAAATCCCTCTTGGTAGGCTTCCTTCATGTTTTTTTGTGCAGTCTGCAAGAAAAAAATATCAGTCCTTGACTTTTTTGTATGCATGCATGCTTTTTTTTTTTTTTTTTTTTTTTTTGCAACTGCAAACCAACAGGGTCTCATGACTGCTGCCTCCACCTTCATCTACCTACTAACGTGGTCTCCAACATTTCTACATAGGATTCCAGGGCTCTTTCTCCTCACTCTGGGCTCTGTGTGCCAGAGGCAGCTATTGGCCTGGTTCAGGTGCAGGACCTGATCCTGGAGCTGCCAGGGCTTTGGTGTGCCAAGCCACTCGCTGCCTTGGCAGCAAAACAGCTGGGACACAATGCTACATCCCAAGGAGGCATGGAGCACACCACCCAGGAGACACCACACTGCAGAGCAGTGCTACTAGCTGTCACCCCTCTGACTGACCTAGCCTTGAGCACCACCCTTCCTTTGCTGCAGGACATAAACCATGTTTCCAACTATGTATTGGAGCTCCAACCACGTACAGGCTCTCTCTCTCTCTCAGTGCCCATATAAGTGCTCAATAATGTGACATTGCATGCAGCCTATGCACCATTTACCAATCAATTAGTAATATCTTAAAAACATCAGGTCCCACGCACAGAGCATGCCATGCCCCCAGATCCTTAGATGTCATGAAAGAAAAGGCATCTGTGAAGGTCCACCCTCACAAAGACGCAAAAATGAATAGATGAGCCATGGCTACATATAGTGAGGCTACTAAACCTTACAGGGAAGAGAAGCACAAAAACCCCTCTTCGTTTTCCTAGTTTGGAACCAGGAAGGATTTCAGCAAAAATGAGATTAGACCCAAAAATGTTAATAAAGCTAAGATTTTACTGCTTTTACTCACACACGTTGACTCAGTTCAAAATACACTGTTCCTTACCCTGAAAAGTATACGCAGCTAACCTTCAAGCTGTCTCCACTGTGGGAAAAGGTGGTTTAAGTTACATATGGAAGCAATATGAGTCAACAGTTTGAAAATTCTCCTGGTAGTCAGCCAGGTTAATGGCCAAGCAGGTTAGAATATCATGCTAAAAAAATGTGGTGAGTTAACTAGAACATACATAAACTCTAACTCATATTCTGCAATACTGGAAATAAATAGGTAAGTCTTTTTAAAACTGGGTTAAGTACAGGCATAACTCTAAATTGTTCTTTACACACAAAGATGAAGATTTCTATATGCCCCTTGCTTCCCTCCTCCTTTATATCAGTTGGAGTAATTACAACCTAGTGCATCTACCCTATAAATCTAATCTCATTTTTGAATATATTTTTAAAATATTCTTCTCCAGTAGAACTCTAAACTCAGAAATGACAGAAGTGCACTAGCCTTTTCTGGGTAAGTACACCTCTGTGTATTGATGCTAAAGTTGAACAGAGCATATACCAGTGAACAACCTGTATGCATACATAAGCACCCGGAAGCACATTACAAGATCAGTCTGCACGTGCAGACCAGCATGCAAGTATACTCCACTGTTACTTTAGTCAAAGAAAAAATGAACGCGTTCAAACTTCCAGAATGTGTGCTTAAACTGAACTTCAAATAAAGGTTCTGCTAGCTTGCAATGAAACCTTGTTCATGGATTTATGGAACTCATTTAAATACTGATGGTGGTTTTCTGTTGTTGTAAAACCTTTAAGTAATATTTCAATCTCACAAAATCCATATCGAAAGAAAGGTCTAATGATTTTAGGGGAATTCTACACTGGAAGGCGCTTAACTCCAGTCCATTCACTGTTGCCTCTTACAGTAACCTTCCCTGGGAATACGAAAACACTGTTTGAAATGAGGCACAATGAAGTTGCCATCTATCTGTTGGGCCTTCAGTACAGTAGCTCATACTCTTGTGCAATTATTATTGAAGCATCTACAATTAGTGCTTACAACCAGCAGAAAACATGAAAAAACAGGTTGTTTCCCTTTCTCAAGTATCTTGGTGACTGTAGAGCTTTCAGAGGAATGGTTGAAAACAGGCACCCCACGTCTGCAAAACATGCAATAAAACCACGGCTGGGAAGTTAACATCCCGGTGAACACAACCCTACAAAAGTGAAGGCAGCTCAGATAACAACGGGTAATGTTGCCAGAGAAATATGTGAATCATTGCCCTGTTGGGTGGGTAAAGTAGAATCATTTCATGAAACAAATAATTATTCTTTGTAAGTCTTCAAAAACAGCTGAAGATATCAAATGCAGAAGCAGCTGCCAAAGATAAAACAGTGGACCAGTAAACATCTCACTGCACAGGAATCTGCCATCTTCCGACACTGACACTTCTGCCAAATTCTTGTTGAGATTTTCAGCTGCATAAGGGCCTCCATGCAAATGCTTCTTTTAAACACATTCAGAGACTTCAGGATTGTATTGACATCCAATTGCAGCTTTAAGCTTTCTACCCTGCCAGTAAGGGGAAAAACAGTAAAGGTATTCAGCTTCATGAAAAAGGGTATGTTTCAAACTGGATTTCATGTGTTGCATCTCAGTGGTAGAGAAGGAATAAAGTTTGCTTCAGCCTTATGGCCATCAAAATTAAATAAATTTGATTGAAGTCTTGCAATGCTACTGTAACCAAGATTTCTATTGCCTGTTGAATTCTTGAAATGTAATAGTAACACCAAACAAAAGCACAGGTCTGTTTGCTTTCAGGTTTCTGACCTGGATGACACCTTCTGATGCTGTAGCCAAATTTCAGACATCTACCTGAGACCAGTGAGCCACAGTTCCCTTTTCAACACAACCAGTAGAAAAAGAATGAATCACCTGAAGAAAGTGATCCACAACAGAGGAATCCTGAATCATGCCCATTTCTTCTCACTGATTATACAGGAAGTCTAGAGCAACCTTTATTCTTGAGGCTTCATCAAGAGAAGCTACATCACTGCAGCAGCACCAGACTGTGCCGTGAAAACCTGAGGTGTAACATCCTCTAGCAGTCTGCACTTCACTAAGGACAATGCTAGCTACTGCAGCACGTGGGAAGATAAACAGGGGAATATTAGTCCCAATCTGGGTAACACATTCATCTGTCAAAACCAGTGCCTTAAACTACACCGGGAGACAAGTCAGAAGCGGCATACCTGTCTGTGAGGCACACCGTAATATTCACTGTATATACCATGCTACTTAATGAATGGGCAACCCTATTCTGCAATGATATGCATTGCTACTACACCTTAAGGGGAAAAAAGGGAGTAAAGCACTTTGCAACAGTCTAAATGACAAAGGCAGTGAGAAGCGTAGTTCATGGATTAGAAGAGAAGGATCCCTTTCATCTTTATTTGAGGAGATGCATAAAGGCTGATGGGCACTTCTGTGACTCAAACATCTGGGGATGACAAGTGTTTTCCATTTTTCCACTTCTCCTATTCCATCTCCCATAAACCAAAAAGATTAACTAGAATTCCCCCACCTCTTTTTTTTTTTTTTTTTTAAAGGAAAAGGAAAGCAAAATCGCTCTATTGCGGTAGCTATCTCTACAGCAGTTACACTAAAATTTCACTTTAGAGGAAGAGAACAGACATTACATACTGAGAATTACTGAGTATAACACTCACGCTTCCCACCATAATCTACAAGTGAGAAATTAAAAACAGATATTTGCTGAACTAATGGATTCCTTTTTTCTGTTCAAAAACATAACAAATTGCTTAAAAACATGCATAACACCTTCTCCCTGAGAAGTCTAGCTTAAGACATTAGTGCAGTAGAGGTCAGAACCAAGCTCTGAGAAGTTGGGCAGCGCCTTGGTACGGCAATAACAAATGAAGTGGATGATAAACTGTCCTTTATTAAAAACATTAAAAAATAACCACGCATCATTTGGCCTTTACTTTGAAGCAAATATTCTTTCTAGTTTATGGGCAACAATAATTTTTTTTCCTCTTTCTTCTCCACAATTAAAGGAGCAAAGGAAAACAGTTCTAGTACCAGCACGCCACTTGTTTGATACTAGAACTCCATAGGCTTGTTTATTTTCATAAAAGTGTATTAAAATATGGACTATTTTTAGGCTAGCAATTACTTCTTGCATTTATTGCATGCTACTACAAACCACGTCCTCTACTCTGTGCTAACTGCCAGTTCAGAGGAATGCCTGTACATAAAACATTTATATTGACATAATGTAACACACCCACAACACTGAATTGCATCCACTATCACACTTTCCTAGTGCTTCCCAGCCCTAAATGTTCTTACCCGTGGCCAGTCCCGATGGGAGACATGACTAATAACACCTAGTAGCTCAGAATCAAGCCCTTGGATTCTGTTTGAGAACACTGGAAACACTGACAAGACAATTTAACAGATGCCCTGAAGTGCTGCAAGTTTTCCAGCACATAATATAGTCTTACCATTTGAAAACAGTATTGTCATTGCAAATTTTTTAATGCTGTAACTGTTGCATAGCAGAGCCAAGGAACTACATTGCTCCTACTTCTGCTGCTATTTTTTCAGGTACAATAAAACAATATAACTAGTTTTATTTCTTCTCAGTGCTTTTCCTGATGCCAATAATAAATGAAAGAACAAAGAAAAAAATTTAAAAGGCACTTCAGCTTTAAAAAACACATTTACTCTCTGCATATGCACACTGAGAGTTACTTCACTCCCAAATTCAGTGACAGTTACTTTAGTTCAAATGACTTTCTCTTCATGCAACACAAAAAGTCACAGTCTAAACGAAAGGAGCAATTCTGCATGGTAGGAAAGGAAAAAAAAAATCCCCACCTCTACTTGCTTTTATAGTTGCGTCTATCTGTTCTAATGAGAGGAAAACAATACACTGACAACTTTCAGAGAACAAAAATCCATCAAAATTACCCTGTTTAGAGTCATTCCAACAACCACCAGAGCAAAAGCTTCTTCAATAAAGTTTACAAAATCTTCTCGACTGCAGCTCTGTCTTCATTTTAAAGAGAACAAACTCCACATCCATCGTGGCGATGGCAGAGTGTTTTTGTCTATTGCAAGACATTAAGCTTGAATTTCAAGCCTACAAATCATTATTTCTGTTTAGAAATGAAATGATGACAGAACAAAATTCACTTTTTGCTTGCTCCTTTATACCTCTATATCCTCTCTTAACCTGATAAGCTTCTTGGAAGTCAACAGCTAGCTGCAGGTTTCTTGTAGAGTGCTTCAAGAGCAGATCTAGCTAGGCCACGTTGTTAACCAACTTCTCACAACTCCTCCAGCAGTGGAAGTAGAAGCCTTAGGAGAAGTATAGCACCCAAACTCTCTGCCCTCACAACAGCATGTGTTTAAGTCCTCTGTAATGTGCCCTGCTCTGTATGCTCAGGTCTCCCTGTCCCAGGACTGTCTCCCCTCAGCTTCCACATGTGCACAACCGTAGCTGACATCTAGCAGGCCTCCAGCCATCCACACTCTTCATCCTCTAGTAAGAGCTGCTCAGTGTTCAACGCGTGCTAGGGCCACCCATCCAACACACGGACTCAGCAAGTGCCTCCAACAACACATGTGTCTACGAAGACAGAAAAGGAAGATGATGAGTGCCTTATCCCAGGTGTGAATGTTTCTAGCAGCCTAATTGGCATGGAGGAATTCAAGCTGGTCTGCCCAAGACCAAAAGAGGAAGCTCCAGCACACTGGGTAAATGGTGGTATCTTTTCTCTTTAAGAAGAATAAAAACTCAAAACGTACCTTTGTTGCCATTTAAAAGAGCCCAATAAATAGGTTAGAGAACTTCAAAAACTGTCAGGTCTACTGAAATTGAATACAAACAGTTCCCATTAGAGGAGAGATATGTAAGAACACGTGACTAAGCACCAGAACATAAAATAGGTATTATTTCCTCATGATCAGATGAAAATGTGGTGCTGCCTAATGCCAAGACATTCCTCTTACAACATTTCCAACCATCACTGCCACGGCCTTCAAAACACAGTAAAGCAAGAATGTAGGCTGTAGTATCCAAGACTGTATTTATAGTTACGCAACGCTTTTTTAGCATTGCTACATATGTACTGCACAACCACACACATGAAAACACATTCACTTTCTGGTCTAAAAGCAAAGTATAATGTAATAGATTAGATCTAAGCATCAACAGCTTCTTAAAATATCTGGCACAAAGAGCTCAGCTTTCAATAATCAACACACAGAGAACAAGCTCCCCATTCACTGAAGAAAGTCAGCAGGGAGAAGGGTTTGCCCTCCTCAGCAAATTATTTTATAAACAGGGAATTAATGTTGAATCTTAGGTCTGCGTTGAAGGAGCTCTTATTTTTAAGTTAGAGTTCAAACATTTACTAAAATACACAGAAAAAAAAAGCCCAAACCCCTCAACCAAGAATATTACTGAAAAGCAAAACAACGCATAATAGTATGAACACAAGAAGACCTAAGCAAATACTGCACATTATTTGTTGTTGTTGTTGTCCTCTAAAAACATTAAAGCTAATTAAGTATCAGCTTGTTTACAAGGTAGGCAACAAGCCTAATGTGTATATTTTTATGCTGCAGTAGCCAGTAATATTAAAAAAAGTCTAATAATTAAAACAAAACAATAAAACCATCAAAGGAGCACCAAAATGCAAATACCCCAGACTGCCTAAGCCTGGGTGGCCACACCGGGCTCTTAACACTCATCCAGCTTGCAAGCAGTCGCAGAGCTGCTCCCCTGGCTGCATGAGCTCTCTGGACAGTAGCTGGGATGGCTGAGGGCTGCTGGCTGATCCCAAATTCCTGCAGCTGGAAGAAGGCGGCAGCCAGCACTGCAGGACCCATTCACAGAATTGTCCAAAAGATGACAGTTGGGATCCCTGGGGAGTTAGGACTACCTCCACCTACCAGCGATGCCAAGAGTTAAGCCTTTCTCCCAGCCCTGCAAGATAAACTGGACTTCCAGTCAGAGACAATCGGGACCAAGATCTGTAGGGTCAGACAGGCTGGCAACTTCAATCTAAACCAAAACAGGATTCAATTCCAGCAGACATTTCATCTCCCATAGGTTTACAAAATTTCAGCTCCAGAGTTCCTGCTGCTTCCTCTGGGAGGCCCCATCACAACGCATTCTTGTAAATAAGACATTTATTTTGGTGCTTGTCCTAACTCTTTTACTTGGTTTCATGATGCAGCACCATGCTCTCATTCTTCAATTCAAAGGAAAGCATCGGTTCTGCCACATATAGATCAGTTTTCAGCCTGTGCCATGCTCATAGTTGTTCCCCACCACTACCCTGCAAAAACTATCTTGCATTTTCACTTTCCAAATCATTTACCTGAGGACAAAAAGTTTGACAGGAATCATGGGAAGAAATTATCTTCCATTTTGAAGGTCTGCCAACCTGTCCTCTTCTGCTCATTTTATATGACCTTCATGTATGGAAACGATTGTCTTAATTCGTGAACGTCTTTTAAAATTACAGTCCATGGAACATAGCTCTAGAATAGCAATATGATGTATATAGTATAAATTTATATAATTATAGAGTTGGTTATATAATTATAGAGTTGGAAGCATTGTAAGAAGAGAAACTATACTGGCTCATGCTACGCAAGGATCCAGCCCAATATAAGAAACAAAGAAAATCTACAGAGACCTAACCAGAAATAGTTAAAACCAGAAAGCCTGTGTTGATCATTAGTATCATATTTGTGTTGAAGCTAACAGCTATCTTAGCTAAGATGAGCATCGTCCTTCCAGGTGGGTGGCCACGAAGCTCTTTCCCATGCCAAGAGAGGGCCATGTTGTGGCCTTTCCTGAGTAATGTGACCAGAACTGCTCCGCAAGCACAGCACAGCTGATAGCACCTGCATGGTAGTTTAGACATTTCCCGGAAAAGAGAGCAATAGGAAACTGCTTGCATTCATTTCCCTGCAAGCTATACAGCCTGCTCCTGGATGATGTCTTTCCAGTAGAGCAGGCATACTCTTAAAATGTGCTGGGATAAAGTACACCATAAAATCAAAATGACAAATGTTCTTGGGGAGGGACAAGTTTGGACAAGGCAGTAAGGCTTCCACTGTCTGAAAACCAAACTTTAAAACCAGACTTTTCAGCTTGGTTACCCCAGTGATACTGAATGGTTGGATCACCAGGTGCAAGAGACCACACTCTGGCCTTTTGTTTTTTAAATACTCCACCTTCCCTCTTGCCCCTACTTCTCACTCATCTGCCCACCCATGCAAATTAATCACACCTCTCTTCTCCTCACATCCTGAACCATATTTCTCTTTTTAATATATATATGTATACACATATATACATACATGTATTTTTAAAGTGTTGCTGAATTTTTAAGAACAATTGGCATTAAAAAAAAATCCTCAGGGCCTACCAAAGGTGTATTAACAAGCACAACTACATAACCTGCCCCAACCCATCACTGCAGGCAAACACACTCAGGGCTGTCCTGAACAAGCCGTATGGTACTCATTGTGTTGTTTTTTCTGACACACCATGATATACAAAGTGCTTATTTTGGACAATGGAGTCACCACGGTGCTCGAAATCAACTACCGTGAACTTGGAGGTACACACAGAGGCTTCTCAGACAGCCACAAGCTGGAGATGTGACCGAGCATGAAAAGCAAAGCAGTTTAATGTACTTTACTACCCTAACAGTCAAAAGAGTTCCACATCACTGAGCCTGCCACAAATCCAGACTGGCACATGAGGATATGTTACCCAACCTTAACAGAGCAATTAAAAGCATCATTGGAAAAAAAAAAAAAAAAAAAGTGACTGGTGCAAAAACTCAGCTGACTGCACTTGTATTAAAACCTAACAACATATGACGATGTGAAGCTTTAGCATGTTTATAAGAAGTAAAGCAAAACTGACTAAGAGCAAAGATAAATGTCTCACTCACTTGAGCTTTAGAAGGACTTTTTTTGAGAGGAGGGAAATAACCTTGAGAAGAAGGAATAGAAGTCCAAACTTCAATAAAAAATAAAAATGGATTTGCCAGAACATTTTTCCCAGTAAATATGAAAGGGTCACACACCACATTCTTCCTCTCTGCTTTATTCTCAAGTGATTTACAAACTCACAGTCATAACTGTCTGTAGCTATGCATTATAAAACCAGTTGTTTTCAAACTCTTCACCTAAAAGTTGAAGGAAAAGTAAAAAAATGGAAAGGTGGGGGATTATGAAGAAATATTTTCTTAAAAGATAAGCAGTAAAAAAAAAAAACTAGAAGAAATTTTGAAGAAAGGGATACGTTGACAAAACAGGAAACTGTTCATTTAGTTAAAGGAGGGTAAGTTCAAGGCTGATTTTTCACAGGCCCTCCAAAAAACAGGCCTGACAGCCACAGACTAATTCTCCACCTGCAAACACATGAATGCAGGTGCAGTCATCCCATTCCAAATATTCAGTGCCTTCTTTCACTGAAAAGCTGCGCAGCATGCTCTTTGGGGAAAATGCAGAGCTGACAGCTGAAGCTGAGGCAAGCACCCAATGCAGCACAGTGCAAACGCTGGAGGACATCTCTTCCTACACTGACGTACTAGACTTGCCATGTGCAGTGCCACAGGTGCCCTGCCCACCCATGGCACTGAGACTGGGAACTGCTCTTGTCTTGCACTATTATGTCCCACTCTGCAACAGTGCAAACCCCATCAGACATTACTAGGTACAGAGCACATAGTAAGACATAGAAAGCTTCTTCTCCAAAAAAAAAAAAAAAAAAACCACAGACCAAACCACACCTTCGTTCAAGCACAGGAGGCTTAGCGGTATGATGTGTGAAGATTGAAGTAACATTTTAGTCCCCACAGTATCTCTGTTTTCCCTTGAAAATGTAAACAAAAAACATAGATGGACACAGATTGTCTGATACTGGTACAGAAAGCAGCACTGCACACATTTTCAGAAAGCCACAAGAGTGTGGGGGTTCTCTGTTTTTGGAACAGGAGCACAGTGAAAGCACTCTTGTTTACTCTAGACACTGTACAAAGACTTATTTTTTTTTAAATATGTGGTTGAAAGGATGCCCCCCCTCTGAGGAGTTAGCAGAAAATAAAAGGCAGATTTATATTTCTAATCTATGCAAATGTCTACTCTACAGGGCATCACAAAGACTGCTTTATATCAGACAGTATGCAAATCCCAGGTGCCTTAAATATGCCAAAAGCATGTGCAGCATCTCCACCTGCGACGGCTGCTCGCTCCAAGAACAGCTGGATGACTAAAAAGAGGTTATTTAAGTAGCCTGTAGAGCCTTCCATGAAAAATTCCTTTTGCTAACGTGCCAGCCCCCGTACTCCCAAACAAATGGCATCTGCTGTAGCTTCCATCAAGCCTGGAGAGATTTTTTTTTATTTTTTTTTTAATTTGGCTTATCTGGTGTGTTTTAAAAATCTTTTTTTTTTTTTTTTTTTTAATTACAGTAATTATAAAATGGTGGAAGTCCTTTGATGCCTTAGGAGATGATCATGGGGCTATACTTCGTAATTCCCACTGGAAGATCTCTGTGGGACTGGGTGCAGGTAGGACACTGGGACTAGAGGTGGAAGAGATGCTGGAGTCACTGGGATCTCAGAAGAGACAGGAGTAAGATCAGCAGGTACGTAAAAATGGGAGCCTCAACCCAAGACGAAAGAAACAAAAGAAACAGTTCCCTACTGTTCTCTACTGTACGGAAACAAGAGGACTAGGGGGTGGAAAAAGGTCTTTTAGGAGAAGGCCCAGCACCAAGAGTATAATGGTATTACTCTGAGAGGAAGGCATGGCAATAATATTTTGTTAATTCCTCCAGGAAGAAGAGGCAGGTGGCTTTTTGTATGTTTCCCAAAAATATCTTCCGGAAGCTTCCATCATAGGTCAGGAAACGCAGCTGTCCTGAGAAGCCTCACCACTTGCACACAAAATCACTAGCCAAACAAGAGCTACTGTGTGTTACTGCTGCTTCTTACTCTGTCCCAGTGCTCCACTTAGCTCTGTCTGAGGAGAAAAAAAAAAAAAAATCATAAACAAAACCCTCACCACTGGTGTTTGCATCTTTAAGCAGGCAACAAATTAGTAAGCAAGCCACGGAGTCAGATGTGACCTGCTACAACAAATTGTGTGTTCCCCTGAATACCCCTTTGCCTCATCTTTTCTTGCAGGCCTCTGAGGTTGATTTCAAGGAGTTGTTAACTGAATAGACCACTCTGTCAGACTTGTTTTCACTTTCTTTCCCAAGGATCCCACAGGCCCTCCTCTCTCACATTATCACAAATACCCCTTATGCCCTAACTACAGACATCCCACAGAGCTAAGGCTGTGCCTGCAGTTACATGACAGGCACCTGAAGCTCCAAAGGTCCACAGTGAGCAGTTACACGGTGATCTAGGAAACCCATTCACCCACTCCATCACTCCACAATCATCCACACCTTTGAAATGAGATCATCAGGGCACAAACTACAATCCAGGAATTCCCATCTAAACATTAAAAAACACCTTTACTGTGAGGAGGACTGAAAAGTGGAACAGGTTTCCCAGACAAGTTATGAAGTCTCCTTCCACAGAGATACTCAAAACTCAATGTGGCACAGTCCTACGCAGCCTTCTCCAGCTCTGAGCACAGGGGTTGGACTAGATGATCTCCAAAGACTTCTTCCAACCCCAACCACTCTGTGGTTAGTGCTGCTTCTTTTGTTTACCTTCAGCATGCCAGTTGACACTCTCACGTTGTACCTCAGATGGACGGTACTGACTAGTTGCTAGTAGTCACTAGACTACTATTAAATTTCTCTGCCAGCATGTCACAGATGGACAGGTTTCCACAGTGTCTACTTGCCACTGGGGGACACAGGGCTCAGAGCAATGTTATTCTCATTTCTGCATCCACGTTTGGCTTGTCCAATATAGGAAGTTACCAGCAAAACCATGAAAAGCTCCTGATCACCACCAACACTTGCAAACAGCTAAAATCCAGGTGCCTACAGGCATTATGAGCGTTTCAGAGCTTCCAAAGTGTACAGAAGTTACAGTTTTATAAACAAACCATTATGGCTTCAACTAAATAGAAATTATTTTATTTGTACAAGGATTCCTCCTACTAGTCCCAATCACCAACCAACAGTAGAACATAAAATGGTCCAAAGATTGTTTTGAAGAGTCAGTCTTTCAAATAAAAGTGATAACAAAAGACTGCCTCAAAGCTCGTGACCAACCCCACAAACAGAGCTCTTCTTGCTCAACAACACCTAAGTCTTGGATCATTTCCCCTCTTCCCAACAACAGCACATTGGGTGTGGGGGCTACAGTTCCTGGAAGTAGGGCAGAATACTCAACTCAGGACAAATCTTTCATAACCAGCTATCAAGCCACAGTCTATAACCCTATAGATCAGAGGCAGAATAAACCATCTCAGTGAACTAATCCCTTGGTTTCTGAATACTTGTGGCCTATGCAAGTGTTTATTGAGGTATTCTCAGAAGATTTTTCGTCATTTCATCATAGGAACATTAGCCAATGCTGGAGTCTTCAATTAACGGAAAGCCTGGACTGAGATGGGTTTCACCACATCCAGGAAAGCTTGGAGTTAGAGATGTTTCCATCACGAAGAGCTTACACAGGTAACAGGTTCAACACTAGCAGCGCTGTCACTAGTTTTGCAGCTTCAGTCTTTGGTGATGTTTTTGTTTTGAGGTTGGGTTTATTTGTTTGAGGTGGTTCTGCAGCTTCCCAGAAAGAGATGAGTGCTTGATCAGAAGTTTTGCATTTAAGACAGATTTGTCATTTGCATGCACACATAGAAAGTCAAACACATACGCACTGAGTAGGCAAGTCCTGTCTCACTATCACAGGTAATCACATCACAGTCAAGTCTAACCCCAAAAGCAGCTAGTCTCAATTTTAAAACAAATGTCTAATCTATTTACCAAGAGTAAGCAAAGCCCTCCAGAAACCTAGAAACCGACTCTATTTGCCCATCTAATCACACTTCAGACTATGCTTTCCTCTGCCATTTCTTTCAGAACAGTTCTCCATGTCCCTGCCAGTCACCACTATGAACTTGAGATTTACTGCATCTACCTAGAATTGGCACAGTTGAAGGTTTGCTGCCCTTACAACACCCGCAGTGAAGCGATTCCTTTTCAAGAGACAAAAAACAAATCTTAACAGGCTATTCTGCATCTGAGATCCATTTAGGAAGCTGCTGTTTTTGCTGTAGATATTCAAAGAAATATGAGAGGCACTTATAAGTCTACAGCTCTACAGCTTATGTTATCAATCACATCAGAAAGAAAAAAAAATCAGCAGCCACTCAAATTGAGAGTGCTGTGAAGTTCAATTGTCACTGAAATGTTTTGTTATTACCAAGCTGTGCAGCATGAGCAAATATACCTCTGCAGGTGAGCTATGAATGAGCAATCAACACTGCAGGCTGCAGCTTGAAGAGATAATAGCATCCAAGTATCTACAATTGTTCCTTGCACACAATTAGGCTGGGACTGTGCTAACAAATGTGAGCAACAGAAAAAAAAAAAAATTCAGACATTCTGACTTCACATTAATTAATTTTGAAGGAAATGATATGAGGTTTCCCTCTCCCAAAGCACAAGAGACAGGAACACATGGTTACAGATAACCATCGACATTCAGTCTCAAGTCTATTTGCAGGGAAATGGAAGTTGTTCTATGGTGTCAGACCACTGTTTGGCAAGAATTCTGCACAAACAGTAGTCAAGAGACTTGCTGACATCTGTCATTTTAAAAAATCAAATCTTCTGCATCCTACCGAATTCCCCAGTTCAGTGTTAAGAAAAAATCCTTTATATCCTTTAAAATATACCATTTGCAAATCCCCAGAATGTTTCACTCTTGCACACTTTCTAGAATTAATCCACTCTTTCTCAACTATTTATACATCATTTTAAGAAACGATGACCATATGGTGAATTTCACATTTGCAGGAACAGGACGTTTTTTCAAGGCTGGTAGAGAAAGCGTCTGCCAGCCTGTACCCCTTACCCAGTTACTCCAATCTCGACCTCACAGTGTACAGTTGTGCTGATGCAACTTTGTTCTAAACCAGATAAATGAAATAACTTTGGTTAAAAAGAAAACAAGCCCACCCCTTTTGGGGCGAGGTGGGCTTTTTTTTCCCCCCAAATACAACACAGATGTGAGCAAACCACAGTGATGTGGTTTACAAGAACAGCCCCTCAAAACAGTTGCATTGTTACAACCACAGCACAGGGCTCTGTATAAAAAAGTAATTCCCACATAAGTTGTTTGCAAAGGTACACCCTGATCATAATTTAAGGACTAATACCCTCTAACAATTTTAATCCTCTTGTGAACTATAAGGGGAAAGACCAGGAATGGGATGGGCAAAACCCAGAAAAGAAATCAAAGTTCACTTGCAGCAAAGCACAGCTAGACGTGAGAGTAATAAACTAAAAATGTATATAGAGGTCACCTGTCTATGGCTTTCTTTAATCAGTAGGAGGTTAAAGAAGAGTATGGTCACTGTGGTCCCTTTTAAAATGTATTTCAGAGTTCTAAACATGTATCTATCAGTCCTTTTTTGTTTCTGCAGTTTACCACATATAATCATTCACCAATACTCTTTTCAATATTTTTTTTTTTCCCCCCCTAACAGATACAACCTAGTGGTGATTTCTCACTTTTTCCTATTTGGACTGTAGGCAGGAAAGGAAAAGAACCAGAAGATACCTGAGCAAATACTGAATGCCAGAAACAGAGCAACTGTCCGTTCCCTCCCAGCTATAACACCACTGTGTGAACAGAGGGAATTCACATACCTTGTTACCTCCTGCTGCAGTCTGGAAACACTGGGCACGTAGAACATTACCCCAAAGAAAAGCAAAGGCTCATTGGCAAACTTGTCCAGCTGCTTCTTCAGAGGCTTTTCCAGTTCAACCCAGCGGGGTTGCTGGCTCTTGCTGAGAAACCAAAGGCCAAAGTAGTGTGTCTAGATAAAGAAACAAAATAGCGTCAGTTTATTTTTTTCAGCTAGACCACACACACAAACCAATGACAAATGCAAATAAGAACAGATGGCATTGTGTCAAATCTTCTATTCCCATATGCAGCATGAGAGTATTTTTTTTAATTTATTTTACTGTCCTGTGGCTTTTCGAACAGCCTTGAAGACAAATTAATATTGCAATAGACTTCATGCAGTACTATCAACTCTCTTATGTCTCCAAACGTATAATAAAGAGGTCTGTCTGAGATTATGGCACAGGTAACAAATGGTTTACAGAAAGTGCCTGGCTCAGTTTTATTTGACATGCTTACATCTGCACCTTGTGAACAGACGGCAAACACTAAGTCTCAATCAAAGCACAGAGACTTCATGAGATGAGGCCCACTGCAATCAAAGGACAAGGCAACTCTTCCAACTATAAAGAAATAATGCAGACCGATATACATATCAACAATTATCTACCAATACCAGAACCATTTTCCTGATACAGAACATAATGCTCACTTTATTAAAATATAATAATTTTAAAAAGCATTTATGAGATTAAACCCACCTCATCAGCACTGCCCAAAGATGTATGTTACGATTAACAGCAAGGACCATAACTAGAGATATGAAGAAAAGCAGCAAAAGAAACATTTGTGTTTAACAAAGGAAAAAAGCCAACCCGCGCTTGGAAATCTGACCGTAGCCCTAACTGTGAGGTTCATACCAACATTTTTCTACAATATTTCAGCTGATAGCATCAGGAGATTTCCAATGCCCTCAATACAAAATTTGACTCTGTACTAACACTGAAATGAATCAAACTGAAACAGCAAAAGGAACTTTCTGGACACCAAGCAGATGCAGGAACTGAAAGTAGGATCATTATTTCTGTAGTTTTATTTCAAAAACATTTTTGAGGCTTAATCCAACTGACTTCCTATTCAATAAAAACTTCCCAGTAGTTTCTGTGAGCTTAGATTAACCCTAAAATAAATACTTACTTTGTTATTATAATTTAACTGGACAACAATCCTTCCACAGGCAGTCACATTCTATTATACATAGCACCATATTTTAAATGAAAATACTGGAGAAAGAGTAGAAAAAAAGCCTTGTTGCCTGCCTTATAAAGCTTTCATTTGAAATTACTTTTAATCCATTCAAAAAGTTTGGCCTAGAAATTAACCATCAAGATTTTTCCAACTGAATTTCCCAGATGTTCTCACTTTCAAAAATCTCTTGTCAAAAATAAAGGCAAATAGCAACATTACACTTCGCAAAACTACCCATAACCAGCCTGTTTCACTTTGGAAAGGATACTTCTCTAAAAATCATTGCATCTACAATGACTTAGCATACAAGACGTGGCAACTAATGCAGTATTAAAAAATGTAATTGCTTGAAAATTACAACAACGCAGCAGAGGCAACATTGCTCTAACTTTTTTTTTTTTTTTTTTTATTGCTGACAGCATGCAAAATATCATATGCAAAAAACGTGAATCATAGTACAGGTGTATTTACTTTACGGTCTCGGTCTCATCATGTACATATTTCCAAGTTTGGGGAATGTCCAGACTAGCACATAGCTGAAGAGATAACTAATTCAACTTGATCCCCCAATTAAGCATGTCAAACCTTGTACACTGCTTAGTCTTTTCTCTTTAATCTTAGTTTGGTACAGTGTAGCAAGCTGGTTCCTTTTTGAAGAGAAGGCATCTCCAATGAATCCATCAATTTCAGGGCATAAATAAATCAAGAAGTCAGCGTCTCCCATAGGATAAGCTTAAAACAAAAATTCACTAATTCACTGATAGATTCCTACTCCCTATGGAGACATCGCTTGATTAGAAGTTCTTTTGGACCAGCTGACTGTGATAGTAATTAGATTAAAATGAAGGTGGGAGGACCAGTGGAGTCAGTAAAGGAAAAGAATTCACATGAGAGCAGAAAAACACACAGTGATTTCACCACCTCATAAAGGAAATCCTTTAATATAAGAACTCTTGAAAAATCAGTGCAGGGCAGCTCATCCCCAGCAAGAAACTGTGCAGATCTGTGAAAACAAATCTTCCATATTACCTTGAAAAGTAAACAGCCACATTACCTAGGACCCCAGTTTTCAGTGTCAAGTACTTTTTAAACATCTTAGCAACTGAATCGACTGCTTCAACTTGCAGTCTGAAGTCTAAAACAATTATTCAAGGGATTGGGGGTATTACAATTAAACAGCTTGAACGAGCACAGTCTCCACCACACTGAGCAGTGGGGGCTACAAAAATGTTGATTTGCTACAGTAGAAGGCTCTTAACATACCACATCCAGGAAAAAAAAAGAAAATCTGAATCACTTTCAAGCAATATGAAGCGAAGGGAATGCAAGATCTAAGCTTCTAGAGCAGAGCAGATGCAGCAGAGTGCCCCACGGCAAGCATGCATTTCACACAGCCAAAAGATGTCTGTTTTCCTGGAAAGCGGCCTCCAGAGGATCAAGCAATTACATTAAACATAGACTGTGGAGCAGAGATCAAGTCACAAATGCATGCACTTGGAAGAGATGAGCAACACAGTTATCTGAATTCTAGCTTCCAGTTGCCGGGAATTTTACTTTTTGAAAACGTTAGCATTTTGTAACTGCTCACTGGGTAGAAGGACTTCCACAACCACTACTGCAAACGCCTGAAGAGACCCCTCTACCCAAGGGACATCAGTAGTTCCTGAACACGATCAGAGGAACGTGGGACTGGAAGTAGTTGGACCTTCAAGTCCAGCGTGCTGTGACCAGCCACATGACATTGCAGATGGCCTCACAGCATCTCAGTCATGTGCTGCCATATACTCCAGCCCACAACACGTTTTTACAGCACAAACAACTCACAGATTAGATGAGGGGATAATAAAAACGTTGGAACTTTTTCATCTATAAGCAGTTGATTGAAAACAAGGTTGATTCCAGAAGCTGGTCTGTTTGTCCATCCATGCAAAGTAAACCACCAACTACACTCCAGTTTTCATGGAATAAATATCAACACCTACTCCTGGGAGGCTCTGAAGCAACACGGGCTGCTCTAGGATGTAAAATCAGCAAAGTGACACAGAAAATAAATGATGCCTTCACTTCTGGGAAACCCTTCTTCTTCTAGCCAGGGACTCTGGTGATACCCCCTGATGGTAAGCTTTTTATAACACAGAATATATGCGCTCTCATCCACTTTGTGCACAAAGAGCTTCAGTTGCTAGTGTTTTTGGCCTGCCTAATCTGCAAATGCACAAAGAGCCCTGCAAGACGAGTTTGTGTGAATTTTCTCTCAAGGTTTTAGAATTTTCCCCGCCTACCAGGCACCAACCACTTCATCCGTGGTACAAGGAGACCCGGCTCATGCTCATGTGGGAGATGCGGTTTGAACCAGAGAACCTGTGCGCCCACGTGGCACTAAGTGAAAAGGCGATCTTTGAAATACAGCAAGTCAGAAAACTGGACAGGAAAAATTGTGCTTAAAAGGCTTAGAAAGGGAAAATAAACAACAAAAAAGATATACTTGTCAGTTCAGGAGACAATGCAATCATTTTGTACTTGGTGCTAGCCATGCTCCTAAGTCCGGGGGACTTGCCTGTTTGCCTGAGTCCACACTTGCCTTTTTGCCAGGCAAAACCAGCAGGATTGTCAACACTACCAGGCTACAGACACTCACTAAACCAGCAAATCTCACTCAAAAAAATCCAGCAAGACAGACTCAGTGTTTATTAAGGCATCTGGTTAAGCAGCCAACTAAATATTTATCCTCGAGGAAGAGGCAGAGTTCCAGCTCCTCCAGGCAAAAAGCATTAAACTCTGCTGTCCTGGGGCGCTCGCTCAGAGGGAAGGCACCATTTACGGCAGCCAACTTTTCCTAGAAGGCCTCTCGTGCAAGTGCTGCCTCAACTCAGCCCCGGCTTCGCTGTCGAGACAAGTCCAACCAAGCCAACCTTTGAGGCAAGCTGGCGGCCCGATACAGGCTTCCAGTGCTGCCCACCGAGGAGGGGGAATCTTCCAAGGGGAGGAGAAAAAAAAAAAAAAAAAAAAAAAAAGGCCAGAACAGCAGCAAATGGCCAGCCCTGGGAAGTAGTCAGTGCTCAGCCTGACATCCTTCTTGCTGTGGCTGGGTTTTGCAACACTGAGCTGCTGAAGGTACCATTGTGGGATTCAGCATCCAAGAGTAAATTTGGCTAGAAGGGACCTCCTTGCCCAGCTATCTTTGCCCATCCCATTCCCTACCCAAAATAAAATAAATAATAAAAAAAACAACCCTTAAAGTACATCAGAACATCCTAAGCTCTTTAAACTTATTTTATAAAGTGAAAAGAGAACAGAACAGAGAAATGAAGTCTCACAATAGATTTGTACAGCTTATTTTGAGCAAGTTCACTCAGTTTCACTCAAAGAGAAAAATGTCATTAGGTTAAAAAAATTACAATCTGTGCACACACATACAAGATTCTAAGAGGATGTTTCCTCTCCCTTTCTCTCCCCTCCTTTTCATTTTTACATTATGTTAGCATAACAGCTCATTTCATTGGAACTGGTAACTGTTCAGCTACAAGACCTGATGCTTTATCAAAAGCTTTGCTGAAAAGGATAAAAACAGATTTTACAGGATTTACATGGCTACACTTTCTACTGACCTATTCTTGAACCCTGACTCAGTCAGGGAGGGAGCTGCATTCCCCAGAGATCAAATACAAATATGCATAATCCATTAGATACTGTTTTTCAGTTATGTGTGGTGTAATGATTGACAGTCCTTCACAACAATACATACAGTCATCTCAAACAGTTTTGCTTTTTGGCAGGGGCTTCAAACAGCTTTTTTTTGTTTTATTTCTAAGAAATCAGCTCAAGTGAAATGTATACATTCCTAGCACAAAGGGAAAAGTTGGGATACACCTGGGATTTATTTCAATATAAGAACAAATGAAAGCATCCAACAAAAATTGATTATTTTTAAGAGAACAGACATTTTTACCTGAAGCTGCATGGAGGAAACAGGATTTTAACAGTTTTGTAAGCATGGGATTTAATGAAACTTGGTTTCTGCCTTACTCGTATGCCATAGAAGTTTTTTGCTGCATTTAGGGAATTCATAAAGTCTCTTTCCAACATGGATTCTTGCAAAGCTGTTTTTCCTCCTCGACCAGTACACTTACTGGGTCTCTCTCCTCTACCTAGTTACCTAGTAGCAGAAATCTTCTAGAAATGTAGGCTTTGTGAAAACACCTTTGACCCTTTTTGTGAAATTTCCTTGGTCAGTGAATTGTAAAATTATGGAAGGCTTAGAGAGGGTTGTGAACAGTCACCAAATGATCACATTAGCCTTCTCTCCCTGCAAACCATGCCAGGAAGACTAGAAGGTCAGAATAAGAATTGAATTTAGGGTCAGAGAGAAAGGACAGCACAGAGAAATAGGCACCTCTGAGCTTGCCAGCTACAATTATTTCTTATGTGAGGAGCAGAAAGGATGCAGGGAGACTGTCTCAGGGTTGAAGAGGTAGGTAATTCTCTTCCCTCCTAAACATTTAAAGCAGCAGTAGATAGTACCAGAATCAATCATAAGAGAAGGGGAAAAAAAAAAAAAAAAGACCTTCTGTTAAAATATGCTGCACTGTTGAAATTTGAACTTAACAAAATTGGTTCAACATTGCCAAAATTCTGTTTGGAAAAAAAGCGCGGAGGGTGATGAAAGAAGGGGAAAATGTTCCAACAACATCAAAGCATTCTCTCCTGCGTTGTTAAAACATTTTTTCATCTTGAAACACAAACTTTTTGTGCTGACATTTCTTTTTACGTGACACAAACAGTTTTGAAAATGAAAGAAAACACCAAAGCAATACAAAGCCCCCATGAAATTGAATACTGACCAAAACAACTTCCTTTGCTACTCCACTGTCTGATCTCTTTCTCTGGAAAATTTTGAAACTTCAGGCTTTGTTCCACTTTGGAACAAAACGTCTTCTGAAATCACAAAATGCTTTGTGAAGAAAAATGCTAACCCACTGACAGAACTATTGTTTGCAAATGCAGGTGGACCTGCATCGAAAGCATCATTAGGCCCTACATTTCTGCTGTGCCAACTAGATAAACCCACAAGGAATACGAGGAGAATCACCTCATTCATTTCACTCCTTTCTGCAACGGAAGGAGAGGGAAAGACCTAGCCTCTATAAGGAGGCTAAAGTACCACCAACAGGAAAAAAAAATCATTTATAGTTACTAGGAACTCCTCACACCTAGAAGACTGGGGTAGTAAAAATACTTCTACTAAAATCCCCTTCTGAAAATAAATAAATCAGCACAATATTCTGACTCTGCCCTATTCCTGCCTGCACATTGCTCTGCCTATTTTGCAGACACACACAGTAAAATTACTCTCTCATTCTTTATCATTTCTGATATACTAAAATGAGTGCTTATTTTTCATCTGTACTAGCTATTTGTATTCTACCTTCCAGTTGCCACCATTACAAAAGGTCCTATATGAACAAATATAAGACTGCAAGATTAACAGAGTTCCCAGCTGTCCTTATAGAAAGCATCCCTCAGGACAGCCAGACAATATACAGCAATTCCCAGGCAATGGTTTTCAATTTGTGGTTTGCAAAAGCCTAGAAGCATGCAAGATACACATAATGAGTCCACAGAAGGTAAGTAAAGACTGTTCATTTGTGCCATGCATTGTAGAGAGCTTGAGCCCCTCTAAAAAGGGCTCAAGAGTTAAGCATTGAACTCTACAGCAAGAAAATAAAGGATTTCGGTCTTTAATAACAAAAGTCTGTGCTTCTTAACTTTTTCAGAAGTATTGGGAATGTAAAAGAAGACTCTTGGTGCTTCAGATGCCAAATATTTCAGTTAAAGAAAAGGAAGAAAAAAACATGCTCAAACTTTTACTAGTTACACTCTGGCTTGTAACACAACTACTGCCTGTTTCAGTATGTTAATAACAAGAATATAATTATGTCAAGGTGGGTATTTAAATGTCAGTGATCTCCTTCCCACTGGCATAGTTCAACAAACAGTGCCAATGAAATTAGGATAACACTCGGACAAACATGACTGCAACTTGGCCCACTAGCATCTTAATTCAGAAAGTAAGACCCATCCTTTACTAAGAAAAGAAAATTCATCTTCATATTATAAAAAGCTCTCAAATCCACAATGAAAGAGCAACAGCATGAAATCCTTGGTACTGTTCTATCTTCAGTCTTCATGCAACCAGAAAACGCTTGTCCGAGCTGCAGCTGTTGATCATATCTGGCCAGTAATATGAATAACACAATTCAAACGAACAGATTGCCTGAACTAAAAATGTGTCAAATTATAAAGTGACAGATGGTCTTTCCCGGGTTACTCTTACCTCACGTAATTCCAGCCTCTGAGCAACAGCTTCCAAGCACTCCTGCCCCGTGCTCTCCACAGAGAGGGTGCACTCGATGACATTGTTGTCCAGCAGACGGATCCGTGTCACAAAGCAGTTCTTGCTCAAGACATTGTAGCGTCTGGTCCGTCGTAGTTTCAGCCCGAAAGGCATGGCTGTTGGCCTGGAAGGTCGTCCCTTCCCTTTGCTTTTCCGAGAGTATCAGCACACTTGTTGGCTCGCCTTGAAGGCTTCTTCAATTGGCATTACTCTCCTCCAGAAATGGAGGTGGATGTCCATTCCCAGGGCAGGCTCCACAGGATTCCTGCAAAACACATACAAGTAAGTAGAGTTAAGCGTGGAATACGAGGTTCCTAAATATCAGCAGAACATAAAAAAAAAAAAGCTTAAAGGAAAAGAGCCACACTCAAACCCATAAAACACCTCCACAGACCAGATTGTCACAGACTCACTACATCTCCCCCCGAAAAAACACATTATGCAACAAAACTTTTCAAAACTTGTACCTTGCCGCTGAATTTAAAGCATGAATTTAATTGCAAAGTCATTCTACAAGAAACTCGACACAAAGAGCAACTCTACAGGGCACATACCCAGAGGTGCTAACTCTCCCACCATTCCCCCACCACAGGGGTCTATAACATAATCTTTAAGTTAAGTTTTTGGTGCCCCCAGGCCAGCTTTGAAAGCTAGCTTAAGAAGCTGAGGGATAGAAGCATTTAAAAGAGGTGCGAGTTTGAAAGAAGAAAGGCTGGCTGCAGTCAGCAGGAAATGCGGGTGCTCGGCACCTCCGAAAAATCAAACCTAGGTATGCATGTGAAAGGCAAAAAACATCCCAGTCATCACAGAGAGAGCTCCTCTGAGGCAATTCCTGACATTTTGCTCACTTCCATCTCCAAAGCAGTTCTGCATTTCACCGTTTCAGGTGGAATGAGTAACTGCAATAACTGCTGTCAGAGGCGAGGATAAAACCGAGTGGGAGGAAGAGAACACATTCTAGAAATTATTTCTAATTACTACTCCTGAAATTTATCAGGGACACATGCAAACGTTAAGCCAAAATACAAAGTAGACAGAAGAACTAAAGATAAAGAATAAGGACATCTAATAACCTATGATCCTCATCTGCAAGATCCACCTTTTTTTTTTTTTTTTTTTTTAAACTTTTTAGATAGGATCAAGTTCAAGCTAAGCCAAAATAAAGCATTTGCACTGGCATAACCAACTTCACAGTGTCACTTTCCACACGCAGGCACGAATGAAGTAAAAACAAGAAATCACTTGCTACCAAGCCTTCCTGGTTTTGTTTGAATATTCTGGAGAGAGAGATGGAGGAACGGTAACAGTGGCATTTAAAAGTCCATTTCTCTTAACAAATAATAGCGAAAACAAAAGCTAGCTCCCATTTCTTCTGAAGGGACACAACAGGAAGCACTGCCAGCAGAGTGTGCAGCATTTAGCTACCATGACATTTCGAGCAGATAGCACGCTGCCCACATGCAGCATCTGGCACAGAACCGCATGAATCAGGGTTTACCGAATGCAGTTGCTGTGGAGATTATTAGAAGCAGCCCAACTGACTACAGTGATTATCGCTATACTAGAAACATAACTATCACATGTTTGATTAAGTATATATTCCAAAGTCAGTACATCTTGGCATTTTTGACGGAGATAGGGCAAGACAAACCAAACCAAAACCACAGATAGAAAAACACAGGCAACTCCTCACTACTGAGGTGTGCAAGTACCCTGGTAATCTAATGGCTTGATGATAGAAAAGCTTATGGACTCAGAAGGGCCATGTACTATTTGACTGAAGTGCAAACGAACCTATCAAACTTGCTGCTGTACTTTATAATCTCTTGTTTCTGACTTTTGTGAGTACAGACAATTTAATATTTTCATGATTGCATGAGAGAGATGCTATACCTTGCATCACTGTAATATCAGAAGCCACCAAACACAAATTAATACATCCTCACAACAATCTGATGAGGCAGGGACATATTATCTATGATTCACAGAAGAGGAATTGAAACAAACATCAGCCAGCTTGTTCAAGATCGCTCAGGAGAATGCAGCAGATCCATGCATCAACACACAGGCCAGGCTAGTGCTTTAACCCCTAGCTATTTGGCAATTATTTTTCTTATCAACCTATGCAAAACTAGAATACAAACTTGAAAAGTGGGAAGAATGGAAGGAAATTACAAAGAATGAAGGGTGTGGAGGATTGTGGCTTATCAAGAACAGTATTCTTGTTCAGTCTCTGGCTTTGCAGATTATTGTAAGTGGGACACATGGAGAGTTTTAGCTAGCCAATTCAATTAAAAAAAGAAACTTATCTTTCATCAGTGTAAGTTGCACACATTTCCTTACAGAACATGAACCATCCTCTGTACAGTAATCGCATAGATAACAGTAGCCTAGAGGTGAAATCAATGTTAGTAAAAAATTGCCTTGTTTGACAAAATTATTTGTCTTATTTGCCTTGTTTACCAGAAAAATTGAATAATCCAACTACTGTTGGTCAGCCACTGCAGAACACTTGTGTACAGACATGCTATTCCAGAATACAGCCACCAATTCCCATGGAATGGAAATGTTAACATGGATTGCAAACGAATTTCTGTAAGTTGTATCACCAAATTTGCTTAGGTAATCAAGAGCAATATTTCCTCCTCTTTTCAAGAACCAGTAAAGTAACAATTTTTCCTGAAGTCTACCGAGGGCAATCTGCTGCCACCACTTTCTAAAGATGTAGACACATAAATAGGTTAATGGATGCACTTTGTGTAATGCAGTTTGGGTTACATTTTCATTTCACCTGCATGTACATGAAAGCCTGATGACAGCTCTTTCATATGAAATGTCACACTTGGGATGGCAAGGCTGAGACAGCCTTAACTGTCTCCATTTGGCCCAGCCTGTAATAACCATTAATTTTCAATGCAATGCATATGCCTAACTTTTCTATTTCCACACCTTCTGGATGTTGGACCAGCTTTATGTTTAGATTTTCTGTTAAGCTGACACTTTGAAAGCCTCTGTTAAGTTTTCTAAATAAGATCTCAAAGGCCCTGGCCACTCACAGATTCCTAAAGTAAACAGGGTATTTTTGCCTTGTTATGGTTGCATAATCTGAAAAGCATCAGGACTATCAATTTTTACTTGCTGCAGATGACAGAAAAAGAAGATGACTGGAAACAGAAGGATTGTGGTCTACCAGAGTGCTGAATTTTTCCACAAGTAGAGCTCTTCTCCCAAAAACTTGCCAGAAGGTTAAAGTAAGTTAACACCCACCACTCTTCAAAATGCAGAATGCAGACAAACACGCCTTCTCAATGAAAAATAATCATCACTACTGCAGCCAAGTTTCCAGGCACCATAGAGAATCTGTGCCTAGCCCTGACACATCCAGTGAAAATATGACCCCTGCTAAAAATCTTATCTTTTGGTGGCAGGCAGCGCTCTGGTACCCAGCTGGGTCCCTGCGGACTGAAGATTAGAGGACTGGAGCACCTGTCGTACGAGGACAGGCTGAGAGAACTGGTCCTGTTTAGTCTGGAAAAGAGAAGATTAGAGGGGAGACCTCATCAATGTTTACAAATATCTGAAGGGAGGGTGTCAAGAGGATGGAGCCGGTCTCTTTTCATTTGTGCCCAGCAACAGGATGAGAGGCAAGGGGCACAAACTGAAGCACAGGGGGCTCCGGCTCAGTATGAGGGGCTTTGCTGTGAGGTGACAGAGCGCTGGGGCAGGTTGCACAGAGAGGTTGTGGAGTCTCCTTCTCTGGAGATATCCAAAACTCGCCTGGATGTCATCCTGCACAGCGTTCTCTAGGTGATCCTGCTCGGCAGGGGGGCTGGACTGGGTGATCTTCAGAGGTCTCTGCCAACCGCAGCCATTTGGTGATCCTGTGACTGCATTGCCTGCATGACCTGTGTTGCATGGCCTGCTCCTGGCCATGGTACATCCATGGAGGCCATCCAGGTGTGTGGGTGCACTCAGGACTGCACACACAAGGTAATTTTCAGGTGCAGGAGTGGCCGACGGAGAGCTCTGACTGTGTGTAAGCCTTTAGCTCATTTCCATGCATACACGTTTGAGAAGACAACTCCACCCTACAAAATACTTCTTCTGAAACAGCCTGATGACAAGCATCATCTATGAACTGTGAAAATCAAAACATCTTTTCTAAAAAGCACCTACCCTAAATGCAGTTTCTTCAGCACAAAGATGAAGAGGTACCATATCTTAGCTGGTTCTTGGTAATTACTAATATCCTGTTTCAGCAAACCAAGGAAAAACTGAACAACGAGCCAACCCATTTGCTATCATAGACATTGAAATCCTATTTCCTATACTGTTTACTTCAAAAAGCCCTATGGATAAAGTTAATGGCTGTGGAACATTGGGAAGATTAAAGTCTTCAAAACAGTTTTGTCATCCCCCCCACACACGCACCTTTATAAGGCATTACAAAGGAATCAGGCCAAACCATCAGTACACAAAAAGCAAATAACTGAATTTTACACCTTCTCCAAACCTAAAAATGAAAGAAATCAGAAGTACAAAAAAAATTTCCTTCGCTCTCCTAAAGGCAGCTGGGGCTGGCTGAAGTTTCTTACTAGTAGTTTTTAAAAGGCAGACTGAAGGGACAAAGGGAAGCTGCTTGATATTTCACGAGGGAGAGGTCATATGGCAGAAGCCCCTTTGTGTAATGAACGGCACTACGTTCACTGCTCCAGTTGCACAGCATTTGCTCTCTTCCTTAAATTTATTTAAAGACGAGGAGAGAAGAGAGACTTAAAAATAATTAAGGCCAGGATAACTTGCAGGACACTTCCAAGCATGTGACTTGCTCCTCTATTACAGACTTCGTATATACTACTACTGTACTACATTCAAAGGAGTGAAAATAACCAAAACAGCATCTGATACGAAATGCACTTAAAACAGAATGCTTTCTCTCACTTCATTGGCTTTTGCATGTAATTTCTGAAACTCCAGGAAGAAAGCAATTACTGTCAAACTGCAGCCTGTATTTACTAACAGCGCCTGGCCCCCTTCCAGCATTCCTGGCACTGCAGGAGCAGCAGCACACCTCGCGCAGCTATGTAACCCTGGGCTGGGCGCGAAACCGCAGGGCTTGGTGTGCACTGCAAGGAGGGTGCGAGCCTCCGGTTTTAGGGAAGAATAAAAATAACAGCGTATGGGAGTCAGGACGTGGCACAATCCATCTCCTCACCACGTTCGCTCCACGGGAGGAAGCCTCTCCCTGTGAAACAGCCTCCTCTCACTTGGTTGCTTTCATGAGGAGGGTAGCACGCAGGTAAAATGTGCACGGAGTATTTTTGTAGCTAACAAGGAGTCTGTATCCCACCCAGTTACGGGTGACATTCCCACACAGCCTAGGAAACCCTCAGGAGTCAAATTCACCCGTGGACCGATGGAAGGGGTTTTCAACCCTTACATAATGTAAGCCTTCTGCTGAAAACCCAGTTTTCACCTACTCATTCATACAGTTCCTGGCAAAACAGGGATCTCATCCCCAGGCATTTAAATCTTTAAAAATTCTTGGGGAGATTCAAGTATTACCATAATCCGAGTAGTAAAACCGATAACATTCTCACCTTCACATTCTAGAATAGAGTCAAATTACACTTTCTTTCCTTTTTTTTTTCTCTCTTCCTTTTTTATTTTTTAAGTATCTACATCAATATCTTATCTTACACACAACTTTGAAAGCCTCTAAGCATCGAGCAATCCCCTGCTTGTGTGCATGAAGAGAGGCCAAGGAATACTTAGGACATTCAAAGCAGAAGACAACAGCTACTGTTAATATCACTGTGCATTACCAGGTACCAATACACAGTGACGAAAGATCATCTCGGCATTTCTACTTCCACAACTTCATCACAGGCTTCCCTTCCCAGTTTCACCATCAGATCCATCTTTGCTGTAACAGATTTATTTATTTATTTATTTATTTTGTATCTAAGTTGTCATATGTTTCTACTGTATCCCATTTGGGTCAGATTCTGCTTTCCGTAGTCCAAATATACTGTCTCAAGCAGCTCAACTCTAGTTCAAGACAAAAGAGTAATTCCAATTTTTACTAAGTCAAAATTCTACTTTTTCTTCTCTTTTGTTGAAATACCTGCATAAACGTTATTAGATGTATTCTTTGTTATCCCATCCTGCCCCCCTTCTATACCAACTCTTTTGGTGTAAAAACACCTTTCTTATGCACCCACAGAGCAGCTCTCTGTAGTTTGGGGACATCAAAGCCCAGTAGGCAGACGCATAATTACTCTTTTGCATCAAGGTGCACAAGTACCAAGTATTTTTGAGGAGGGCACTAAGTCAGTGTCCAACAGTCTCTACCACAGAAGTGATGTGAGCTTCCAACTATACACTAGCACCTTGCCCATTACTTCCTCACTCATTGCTCCAGACTGCTGTCAACAGGTCTTTCTAATGCAACTATTGATGAAGGTCTCTGAGTTACTGCACGCAGTCAAGACAGGAGCTGATCTGTATGAAGTATCTAAATGGCACATGGGTTGCCACTGCAGTCAGCCTTAATCCATAGGAACATCAGTAACGAAGCTGGAACTTTTACCGCTCACAGGTACACCTTGCAGAACTTTCTGCTGCATTAAACAGAGCAAAAAAGTCCAAGGCACGCACACACCACCAGCCCCAGCAGCTTTCCCTCCCCAGGAGGGATCGCCGCCCAGCTGCCCCTGCCAGGCGCTTGCCACAGCTCCACGGCGGAGCTCTGCGGCAGCAGGGCGCAGCTCCGCAGGGTACAGCAGTTAACCACTCGCAACCTTCTCGCACCTCACCTATGTTGTTGCAAGACCTCAAATTAGAAGCAGCCAGGAATGATTGGTGCCTCGATGGCACCTGTCCAAGGCTGCAGTTTTTTACTGGAGGTAAAAAACTCACCTAAGAGCTCACCACTGCCAGGAATGGGAGGAAGGAAAGTGCTGCTCCTTTTTTTTTTCCTCCCCTCCCTAATTTCAGAGCAAACAGCCACAGCTGGTCTGCTGCCAGCTCTGGAAGTCTGCTGGGACCTCCTCCTGGTCGAGCCACTTCATCTCCCCAGTCTGCTAAAAGAATAGGGTCATATTTGGCTCCGTCAGTCAGTTAAACCAGCTCACGGCTGAGTCCACCATGAGCAGCCCACCTGGCACAGGGAAGAAAGCCGCAACGCACTGCTCAGAAAAGGAAGAACAAGAGCAAGACTAGCCAGGCAGTTTGTGAAATCACAGCCCCAGGAAAGCTTCAGGTGCCAGTAGGCAGGGAAACAGCCACACTAGATGGCCACTCTTCCCTGTATGGCAGCACTGTGCTAGAATCAAAGTTACTTTACCTGGAATGGCAAATTGACTCAAAATACACCTATTTTTATTTTTCATTTTTTCGAAAACATATCAACTTATTCTGGAACTGAATGCCTGTAAGAATATAGTCAAGATTACAAGGTCTGGATGGAACACTCCTATTTTTAAGGAAGGAGAAAGGAGGACCCAGGGAACTACAGAGAAGTGAGCCTTGCCTCTGTGCCTGGCAAGATCATGGAAGAGATCCTCCTGGAGGCAGTGTCGGGGCACATGCAAGACAAGGAGGTGATCCGAAACAGTCATCATGGCTTCACCAAGGGCAAATCGTGCCTGATCAACCTGGTGGCTTTCTGTGATGGAGTGACTGCATCAGTTGACAAGGGAAGACCAACTGATGTTATCTACCTGGACTTCTGCAAGGCCTTTGACACGGTCCCACATGACATCCTGGTCTCCAAATTGGAGAGAGATGGATTTGATGGGTAGATCATTCAGTGGATAAGGATTTGGCTTGAAGGTTGCACCCAGAGAGTGGTGGTCAATGGCTCTACGTCCAAGTGGAGGCTGGTGACGAGTGGTGTCCCTCAGGGATCTGTCCTGGGACTGGTGATATTCAATATCTTTATCAATGACTTAGACAGATTGAGCGCACCCTCAACAAGTTTGCAGATGACACCAAGCTGAGTGGTGCTGTCGTTACAACAGAAGGAAGGGATGCTATCCAAAGGGACCTGGACAGGCTTGAGAAGTAGGTCCATGTGAGCATAATGAGGTTCAACTAGGCCAAGTGCAAGGTGCTGCACATGGGACAGGGCAATCCCAGACAGGAGCACAGACTGGGAGAAGAACTC
This sequence comes from Cygnus olor, assembly GCF_009769625.2. NCBI lineage: Eukaryota > Metazoa > Chordata > Aves > Anseriformes > Anatidae > Cygnus > Cygnus olor. Next base: position 102,099,324 of record NC_049171.1, on the reverse strand, counting down.
ACTGAGAGCAGCCCTGCAGAGAAGGACTTGGGGGTTCAAAGATCAGCAAAAGCTAACTGCTGCTAGCAAATTCAACTGTTCAGAATAAATTACTTTCAACTGACTTAAAATTTCTCAGAAGATTTGTCCAGATTATTCGCTTTTTGTTTGTATTTTACTCCACCAATTACGTTCACTAGCAACATTTACAGGCACCATTCATTTTTTCTTTCACATAGTCACCTTTATCATGGGTTTCAACTCTTTCAGGCTGACTAAAGCTACAGTGATTATAAGAGATTACATTTCCTGCTAAATGTGATTGATAGGCATGCAAAAACATAAAAACAGCGAAGGATATGCCTAGTAAAAAAACAGGAAATTTTCTTAGTGTTTTCATTATTCTTTCATGTTACAAAGACGTAAGTAAAACCACAAATAAACGTTCTAAATACATGATAACACGAAGAGCAGAAGTGGTAATTCCAATAGAGGTTAAGTAACTGAATCAGGTGTGGAGTGAAGTTGTACACACTCGTACATTCAGACTAATTAAATGTGCACTAGTACACACTGGTGTCAGCTGCTCTGTAATTTCAAACAATGCAATAAAAAGTTTGTTAGAAATATTAACACAAAAAAAACCACACAACTTCAGACATCACTTTTCCTGCTTTGATGAATGCTGGACAAAAAAATACCTACTTTCATGAGCTGGATTTTGTCTCATTTCTGTACCAGAATTTTGCTAGGGGACCGCAGCAGAGCACTTCAAGGCTAGGCAGCTGAACAGCCACAACACCTGTGAGCCCACAAGGGTCCTGTGATCCAGACAAGCCCAGCAGCTGTCTGGCTGGACGGACTCACACAGTGCTGCACTCTGCTGAGACCCTGCAGGATGCAGCCTTACCTCTAGCGCAGCACTCCTGAATGCAACAGGGCTGGCTCCAGACGTAGGCCGGCTTCAGGAGTTGCCAGCACGTGCCTCTCTGCACCGCAGTCCCAGCATCTCATGCTGTGGGATTAGCTCAGGGCTCTCTGCTCCCAGTACCAGGACTGAAGTGCAGGCATCAAGCAGCAGCCCCTGAATACCCATGCTCTCCGCTCTCTGAACCCAGCACCTTATCGACTCCCCCTCTCTCTCTTTTTCAGGTCACGGCCTGAATTGAAATAAGAATATATGGTCCTACGCATGCGCTTAGAGGTGTGATATTTTTGCTCCTCCTTTCTTCTGATTTACACAGCCGAGTTTCTAAAAATTTACACTCAAGCAGAATAAAGGCAGTAGTCATGACAGTATACCTCCCACTCTCCTTTGTTTCCTTTAACATATATATACTTGGAAGGTTACGAAGTCTTTCAGATGAAAGAAAGTTGGGAAAGCCTGGGTTAGAAATACAGATTTCCGAAGTGCTTCAGACTACATGTAACTTTAAAGAACACTAAAGTCAAAAAAGATGCCTAGTTAACACATCAAGATCACAACATAGCAGGCTCTTCAGCCCACCGGGAAAGAAAATATTTTCTTAAAACCCCATTTTGTAAAACCTGAAGAATCGCATGTACAACTGGGGAAGAGGGTTAAGACCAGCAAGAAACATTCAACATGTAACAAATCAAATGTAAATAGCACAGTGGCCCCTCTAAACCACAAATCTGCCCTCTTCCTTCAGGGACTGAGACCCAGTGCTCTCCCCACTGATGCCAGTAACCAGGCTCTGCCATCGAGTGAAGCAAGACCCGTACCTGCAGGCTTACAGTAAGAATAAAGCTCTGTCCAGTTTCTTGAAGTTCATAGCAATGGTCTACTTCCTGGAAGAGGCTCAATGGATCCCATTCAGATATTAGGTAATGGACTGGAATGATGTGAGGGGGGACATGTGGCTGCAGGTAACCAATGAGAGACAGATCTGATGGGGGGCATAAAGAGGAAAGGGAGGAGAGGGATGATAATAATAAAATATATGAAAAATCACGCACACTGCACATCCTAACCTACAAGTGGGCACATTTAGTTACATAAGAAGATATTTGATGTCAGATCACAACACGAACTTTTGAACTTGCATAGAAAAAAGCATCTCTGCTACTCAATGTATTAAAAAAAATCACTGCTACAAAATGTTGAAAAAATGCCTTCAAGTTTTATCAAAGAAGGATTATATTGTGGGCACATGCATGAAGAAAGTATATCTGTTATCTTTGCTGAATATAGGCCCTGATGTAAATCACGCAGCCAGGGCCTATGAATAACTGCATTTGTTTCAACAGCAAAACAGAAAAACACCTCATCTGAAATACAGAATAGCTGCCGGATATGAGCTAATTGTACTTCTCTTTCTGTATTAAAGGATTATTTTCCAGTGCCCGCTGTGTGGGCTTAAACACTGGCCTAAAACAGTCAAAATACTTACGAGTAAGATTTATGGCCAAAATGGGGGCTTTCTTTGAAGCGGGTGACTTCTCTGACCAGCATCTCAGAATTACAAGGCTTCAAAGGGACCTCTCTCTGTGAGCAGCCCTCTATGGCTTTCCTTCATCTCTTCTGCACATCACATTGATAAACAGTATTTGAAAAAAATTACCTGGGTACCACAGAGTTGGATGGCACATAGGAACTGAAATATTACTAACAACAGATGCCATGTTTTTTTCCTAACAATTTTAAACAGGGAAACTCGTATGCTTCAAGTACCACACAGGCCCATCAACGTGAACCCTTCACCACTAGTATGTTTTGCAAAAGCTTTCAATGGACCTTGGGAGAAAGGTTACAAATTTACTTCCACAGCATTTCATTACACACTGCTACTGCATTTACAGCGAACGGAATCGTACAAGCTGTAATCCCATATTGTTTCCTCGTAAAGAAGTGTAATCTTCTTTTTTAGTTATAAAAGTATTATAATAGATAAGTTTAGTTTATTTCCTGTAACATATTATTCCTCATTAATTCTAATTAACAAAAACAGCTTTGTACAGAAGGCTAGTAAAATTATTTTATTATTATTTTTGGAGGATAAAATACAAGTTGCAGCTTGATATACAAAACCACTGAGGTAAGTTCTAAAACCTGTGGCATGTCATCCTTTCTCATATTTTGTAATACTGCTTCAATAAATGCTTTACCACCCTTCCCCATAAGTCTGTCTGGGCCTATTTGCCCTTTGCATATGATGATAACCTCAAATATGATTCAAAATAAAGTTATCAGCTCTTAATGAGATTAAAGCCTAATTCTTATTAACTGACCCTATTAAAGAAGGTAGTTGCTTTGGAACAGTTCAGAGGGGAAAAATGTTTTGCAGAAACTTTTACTAGGTCATGAGTTGAAAAGAAATTCTTCTTTAAAGTGAAACAGCTTTATTCCTTGCTCTGGTTAATCCATTTTTGTATTAGCATTCTAACATATGACTGGAGCAAGATAGGGCCAAAACTGACTTGTAAATTCGTGACCTTCCTGAGCTCACAAAATAGACTTATATATAAAAGTAGAGAAAGACACAAAAATTAACATCTAACATCACCTTATTTTACTGCTCTTTTCAAGCAACTCAGATTTAAAACAGAAGTTAGTCTGACTTTCAGCTCTCATATGAAAAATAGGAAAGTTACTCCAAATTTAAGCTGCACAATTTATGAAAGGAATTTGCACAGGAAAAAAAAAACAAAACCACACAACTTCCACAAAATCAGAACATCTCCATGAACACAGGTAGGTGTACTTGTTGTACATGCATATCACAGTTGCATAAATAGGTCTTTGATACATTGTAGTGGTCTTCGAAGTGCTACTGAATGCAAGCAAAGAAAAATACTGTATTAGTACACAATTTTATTTTTCTTATAACTAAGTACCAGTTATAAGAAGGTGGAGATGAAGAAAAAGTGGTTTAACAAGCTCTCTGTACTTATCCTGTTCTCAGGCTTGTAGAAGCTTACGGAGAACAGGTATCCCTGTCATTTACACTGGGTATTAACTGGAGCTCCACGAGAAGCAAGAGAAGAAACAAGGAACAAACCCAAAACAAGCAAAGAAAGCCCATGTGATATGGCCCTTCCTGTAATTCTGTCTCTGGTTAGCAAGCTGGAAGCATCTCATTTCTTTCACTTGAAGCCTGACACTCACATTCCTCTGCAGCTTACCGTGGTTGGGAAGGAGACAGAAGTGCTCCCCACCACGTGTGTGTGAGCTGGGATTCCACCCGTGCTTTTGATGACTGCTGAAGTTTATCATTTCTGTTTGCCGTGACAAGGCTCTGAGATCAATTTGCCAAGAAGTAAGTGGTCCGCTACTCCCCCCCGCCCCCTCTTAAACTTAGTTTTATTTTTATCAAATGATTAGCTGTGCTTTTGAAAGAGTTGCTAAGGACCAAAGGACCACGGGGCAATTACTTAGTGAGCTGATGCCAGGGGTGAAGTGACAGATAAAGCCGCTACCAAGACCATGCAGAGCAAGGAATGAGAAACTCCCACAAATCATTGGCAATCCCCACGCAGTGTGATTCAGCTTGGAGGCAGCCCCAGATCTGTTCTTCCCACTTGACACCAACTGACTGCAATGAAAACACAAAATCTGACTCAAGGCCCTCAGTGCTCCAAGTTCACACTAGATCTACTTAAGGGGGGGGGGGGAGAGGAAGGGTGGACAAGAAGTCAAGTCCACCACATAGCAGACACTATGAAGAAGCAGCATTGCCTTCCTTTACGGGGCCTTGTGAGGGAGCCCAGCCCTGCCAGGACAGCACCATTACGCTCCCTTTCTGCTAAAGGCGGCCAGGCCACAGCTGGGCACGGCTCAGCCCCTCAGCCCACAGGGGGGCTGTAGGAGACACAAGAGGCTCAGCTGACTCGTTTTCAGGGGGAATAGGATCACTGGGAAGAGTCCAAAGCACTCAAACTGGAGCTAGATGATCTCTAGGGTCCCTTCAGACACAAGCGATTCTACGAGTCTATGATTCTACCCTTGTGAAAGGAAGCACAGCTCGTATCTTCCCCAGCCACCCCCCACGCTGCTGAACACAGGACAGTCAGCCCAAAAGTATTCTCAGTGCCTAAATATAACACAGGCATTCACGCAGCATGAATAGGAGAATCCTTCTGAAGGGCCATCTCCAAAACAACCTCCATTTTTAAGTCAGATTCAAGTTCAAAGTCAAATACTGACATGTCAAATTCAGGATATCCTTGTAAGAATAATTAATTTATTGTTATTATACCCATCTATTTTTATAAAGTTTCTAAAAGCAACAAACATGAACTACTCATATAGCCTTGCGTTTCTCAGCCCCAAACCAAGAAGATTTGATGGAATACTATCACAGTACTATGGGATACACCATAACAGCAGTTTTCATTGCTTTGGGGGTGTGTACTCAGTGGCTGCCAAGCTGCTACATTCCTTCAGTCTTTTGTTTTGTTTTAGGCTTTGATATATAAACTTGTCAGAGTAAAATATACCTGGCCCTTAATAATACAGCTTATGCCAAAAATAATATAAATCTATAAAAATCACAAAGCCTAGAATTCAACTGGGAAGAGAATACTGCAAAATATTCAAGTTTATAAAAAAAATCATGACTCCATCAAGAAGGAGGGAGAAAAAAAAGACAGATTTGAAGAAAAGTTAACAGGTAAAAAAATAAATGACAATAACAAAACAAACAAACAAAAACACAGACAGAGGATTGAGAGGGAATCCCAAAAGGTCACAAAAATAAAACCTAAAAGACAGTACAAGAATCCCGTTTCTTGTGTTGATCCTCCTACTCCATCAGGTGTTCTGACAGAGGAAATCAAAAATTGTTAATTTGCAAACAAAGTGTTTCTTGGGGCCATTAAACACCATACTAGGCAAGGATGCATTCCTCTTTCTAACCACTTAATCCCACCTGAACAATCAGCTGCTGCAGGACATAGCACGAGCTGTTCGCTGCTGTTCGAAGTTGTAATTCAGCTACGCCATAAACAGCTCTTCAGCAGTTCAACTCTTAGGAGAGACAGGTATCTCGAGCCCTTCCTGGAGCAAGCCTATGCCAGCTTGGAAGACAGCATCGATATACTAGCTACTTACAACAGTCAAGTTTCACAATCCTTTGTTACTAGCTCTGAACACTCAAGTAAACCCATCCCAAAGGGGTGGTAGGATGTACACCCTGGCAGATACACATCCTGACAGTGACAAGGGCCGTGCAAATCTTTTGCCATGGTTTCACAAATGAAAATAAAGACAGCCACAAGACCAGGTTCACACTGCATGATCCTTCTTCAGGCCATTTGGCTAAATATTATTTTGCCTGCTAGTAAGACCCACGCAGCACCTCTCCTCATCATGAGTTATGAAAGCATTCAGCTTTACAGGAAGAAAAACAAACTTTTTGAATTATGGCAGGTATTTGCTTGCTAAAGCAGGACAAAAAGCCCACCACTTTGGCATAAAGTAGAGAAAGAGTAGGGAGAAAACAATATGGTTGCCAAAAATAACCAGAGAACTTAGAGAAAAGGTTTTCTTCAGTGCAGATAGGAAAGGGCAAAAAACTTTCCAAATGGCCAATTTGTACAAGTTTCAAAAGCATTCTTAAGAAGTAATCAGTGGGTAGAATGAATCCCATGTAATTTACTTAATTTAGACCAGATTCTTCTCCTTAACTCTGTTGCCTATCCAGGCTGCACTTTTTTCCCTCCACTCATCTACTTTCCCCACCCCCCCCTTTCTTACAGAGCTAGTAAAAAGAAGCCCCGATTCATCTGTCTACTGAACAAACAAAAAGAAAATTCCCCAAAATCTGGGACTCGCATAACCAATACGAAAACAAAGCTAGAAACCTCCTCAACCTAATTTATCTTCTAGCTCTTTCAGTACAGAGGTCCAACATAACAACTAATTACCCATTTTCAAAGGTCAGGCTAATCCACGTATGTGGGTTATTATTCAGTGACCAAGAGCACAATTATGCCACTCCATGACAATAACTTTACATTAGCATATTGCTGCTATCAAATCCTGCAGGTTCATTTCTGTTCCTCTGGTACCTCAGAGGTGAGAATGATGTATTTGTGTACAGATGAGCAAAGCCTTACAGTTGCTTCAGCAAGTTAACAAGGCAAAGTAGCTTGTTCTGGAACCAAGGCTGCCGGCCACAACAGACACCAAATAGCCTGCTGATCTCTCACTTGTTTTTTCCTTCGGTTTTTACACATCATAGGTATTTAGAAAACAAAGAACTATTTTTATAGCCAAAAAAGCAATAACATATTACATGACTTCACACCACTACAGTATTTTCATTGGTCAAAGCTACTGGTGGGGTCTTAAGAAGTTAGACACAAGAAAAGATTGTCTGGGATCTTGCGAACTGAAGGGAAACGTCCAGGCAAGAACACCTACATTGTGTGTGTACAAATGGTCCATGTACTTGAGAAAGTTTGAACATGCTCTTTTAGCTAGAGAAACAAAACAGGAACAACAATAAAAAATTCTCAAGTGGTATTAAAGTTACATGCCTTTGTAGCATCCCCTATATCACTGTCTCCCCTTTGCATGGTGGTACCCTGTACATCGCACAATGAAAAGAGAGGAAGAGTCTGGCTAAAGACATTAGTATAAACCTGCTTTTGTAAGTATTGTTTTCCTTCTACAGAAGGAAGAGTGAAACAGTCCATGTAACATTTTATTCTCCTGTAAACGAAGAATACCACTTGTAGACTTCCTGTATGGAAAAGAAAAGTGCATTCCACTACGCAATTTAAACTGCCAAGTTGAAACAGAAAAATATTATATGTATCCATGGATATCTAAATTTAGAAAGACAAACAGTTCTCCTGCCGCAATGGGGGGTGGAGAAGATGGCAAGAAAAATTGTTATTATAAGTCATACAGAAAGGAACTATGACAGTGCATGACGTGCGCAGGAGGTATGGACTGAGTTGGGCAAGTTCCCATGAGGGAAACAAGGCTTCTGTAAGCTCTGCATCTGAAATGGCCTGACTAAAAAGGCATCACAGCTTATTGCCAGCTTGATAAGCTCAATTTTCTAAAATGGAAAATCTTTGAGAAGGATAACACCGTTAGAGTCTCTGCAGCCATTTTCAAGCCCAATGCCATGTTAGCAAGCACGGAAACTGGCATTACTATGACTCCATGGAAGGAACTATAACGTCTGCATGTAACTTAGACACAACTTTTCCCCGAAGTCATTGTGGTTTTGGCCTAAAGAATTTGGCCAGTAGTCTTCATAAACTAAGCTGGGAGATTTTTCCTATCTAGAGTCTGAAGCAGAGCGCTTTTGGACAGTTTTACTGCATGCAAAGACACCTTCATCAGGTATTATTATACTTCTTGCAACCAAAAAGGAATAAAATCCAGTATATGAAATGCACTATGAACATCCCAAGGAGAATACAGACTGAAAAAAAATCTGAGTGACAGCTGAATCTTGTTTATTTTCTAAGAAAACAAAGTCAAAACAAGTATCTGTATAAAAATGTAGATGGTTTGGAACATTGTAAGTAACCAACAGATTTGCTTGAGGAAGCAATTTCTCCAGGAAACATGAGACATCCTACTGTTAGCTAAAATGGAAAATAAGTTTAGTTCAAATCCCTCATGAAATTGCTAGAAGAGAAGAAACTAGTAGCTGTACATATGTAAGATGTAGCTAAGTCAGATACAAGAACTCTGTTTTACTTAAACTGTTAAGTGAACCTACTGATCAAGCAAAGAATACACCTTCCCTCTTAAAACAAGATGCTAAACACCTCAACGTACTTCTGCTACACTTCAAGGCAGCATAAGACACCTCTGCTGGTAGAGCAGCCCATGTTGTCCTTACCTGGCCCATCACTCCTATCCTCCAATTCCTTGTGCCTCCAAGTGCATCCCTGCTGCTACACCTCTGGGATCATTTCTCTCGCTCAGCTCATCTCCCAGCAAAGTTTTCAGTTGGATCTGCTGGATCAACTGGGAGACACCAGCACAGAGACAGGAACAATTTGACAGAGAAAGCACGGTCACTGCTTTCAGCAGCACTACCATGTTTTCTTGCCTTAAAGCACACACAACTTAAATTTCTGTGAAAGGTCCTTCTTTAGGACACGAACAACAGCACTGAAAGAGACAACACATACCTTTTACCATTACTACCAAAGATTCTTCTGAAATTAAAAAGTAGCCTTTTCTTTCCCTTAAAAAAAAAAAAAACTGCAGAGAATGCATTTTCTGTTGACACAGAACTACAGAAAACCTTTGGAGATGCACTGCTTGGATGCTAAGCATAAATTCTTTCCCACTGTAACTGTAAAAACAAGTTACACATCCTTAAAATGTAAAGTTTATTTTCAACTTTAGTTTCAGGCAACATCATAAAGACATCGTAACCTTTAAAGGAAAATATTTATATTCACTTGAGCACACATGGCTTCTGTATGAAGAGCTCCCAGTAAACAAAGGCAAATACCAAAAAGAGAAAATGGATAAAAATCTTTATGTTATGGGCTCTGAAGCTGAAGGCCAGACTGTACTTACAAATGGAGTATCAGTGCTGGAAAACTGGTGCCAAATCTGAGGCACAAAAAGGCCCTTCCTTTGACCTTAAAAAGCTGGTAAGGGTAGCGATGGTCTCTTTGGTAAAAGTTCCCCTCTCCAGTATCAGCAAAATTCTGTCATCAGAATACAGCTCATCAGAATTACAAACTGCCTAATCAGCAACCGAGTTTCAATTAGGAACAAACTTTATAATTCAGATATACCTTCAGGTAGTATTATGCAATTTATAAAACACTATTTCGTTCTTTAAATGCACGATTAATTAGATCCTTGAAAATTGCGCTCTCACCTTCAGAATTGAAACCTGCCATGCATTTCCAATGACTTGTCCAGAATCAGCAGACAAAGGTTTACCAATCCTCAAGACGTGCTGAATTCTATATAAACTTTTCAAGTCATCTGGACTTGAAAATTATCTTTATTTTGCTTAACCACCTCTCACACATAGAAACTCCCCAGAGGATTGTACCAGTCACAACTGTTTATCATAAGAAACCAAATCAGCAGTCTTAAAATGATCTGAAAAGCTTGCTTTCGTTTCCTAACAGCATCGTTAATAGAAGCCATAAGAATCTTATCCAGAAGGACAGAGAAAGGGAAAATAATTACACTATCAAGGTGTCAAAACTACTACACAGCTCATGACTTTTTAAGGATGGACACTGAAAATTTATTGCTAAAACTGATCAATTGCTAATGCTAAATCCCAAGAAACGTGTACCCATGGCCTTAAGCTTTGTGAAATATTGATCAGAGAGGCACCTATTGTTCAGTGTGACTTGGGGTTTAAGAACCTTGGTAGATGAAAACATTAAAGTATACACCCCTAAAATTAACTTCATTGCTCATTACTACTACTGAAATTTAAACAGATGGTCTGAGGACAAAGATACCACCCAAGCCCACCAAGACACAAAAGGCCTGTATAAAGTCTGACTGAAAAGCAAAACAACAAAGTGTTTTGTAAACAGCAATTTTGAAATTTACTAATGAAGTCTACAAATAGCTACTGAACAATGACAATTATGAATTCAGCTTGCCAAAGGGCAACGGCGTCATGCCATGCGCAGGGACTGCAGGGAGTTACTCTGGACCCCGAGCAGGGCACTAACCTCCCTCCATCTCCAAGTCCTACCAGCACCACAGCAATTGCAGACCAGCTGAACTCCCTCCCCTAACTCTCTCCAGGGCTCTGTTACAGCCTGGCTCAGTTTGCCGTTCCCTTATTTTTTATCGCACACCAGAACACAGGGATATTTTGACTACTTACACACAGTGCTCAAAAGGGTTTCGAATGAAAACAGTCAAAAGAATCCAAACAAAATTAATCGGAGGGGGCAGAGACACATTTCTCTGCTAAAACCTTGATGTTTAACCCCAATTTTACCTGCTAAAAGTTCACCAGCCAATTTCCTCCCACCACTCCAGCCACGACAAAGAGCCTGAACCTCTGTCTCTTCTATCAGCCTGCTGCAAATTCCCAAATTTATGGAGGTTTTTTGGCGTTTTCATTGTTGTTTGCTTAAAAACAACAACAACAGAAAAAAACAAAGCTACTTTAAAGTGAACCAAATACCAGCTCCTAAAACTCCTCATTCCCGGCAGCTGGCACATGTCTGCGAACACAAAGAGAGCGTTAAACCAGCTCTAACCCTGCTCAGGGTGCCTGAAGCCTGGTCACAAGCATGTGTTCAAAAACCCACAGGCACGGCGGTCTGAAACGCGATCCACTCTCTTTGATACAGCTCAGTAGTTTGAAAGTGGAGGGGCCATATCCTATTAAAAATAACAGGAAATCGACCACAGCAATAAATCTGAAGCTTTGGCTGCTGCAATTTCTTATCTTCCGTGAGCAGTTGGTGGTATGCAAAAAACATGCAACCTTTTCTTTTTAAAACAAAACAAAACAAACAACTTAAAAAAATTCACTCCAAAACTGGAGATTCCACTTGAGAATAGCTTACATCAGCCAGCCACAGCCTTGGGAGATCTGGATCCTTAAGATCTTCGCCCTTGCGTGGCAGGATATCCTGTTATATTTTGATGGCTTACTGCTGCCTCCAGGCAAAACATGTCACGGAGAAAGCAGAGTCGGTGCACGAAAACTGACAAGTCCCAAGGAAACTCATCAGAGGTTTTGGCACTTCTAACACAACTCGCGTTCTTCTTTTCATGCGATTTCTGCACCCAAATGATATCTCCATCTCCTCTGATAGCATTTTCCTCTTTATCTGCTAAAACAGATTAAGATCTGAGATGATGGCAGCTCCTTCTAATGGCTTACCAGTACTTGAAAGGCACTGCGGCGGTGGCAGCACTCTCTCAGCAAACCCCACTCGCTGAGACACAGCTTCAGCGGGGCTGGAGAAGAAGGCACATGGCAGGGAAGGGGTAGCCAAGCCTCTTCCTTGAATGGAATAAACAATATAAGCCAAAGGGTTTCGCTAAACTGGCAGAAACTACATGGAGCTTTTTGCCAGCAGAACCGTGTCTGTTGTGGGTATGACTTGTTTTCCCACTCCTAAAAGGCAGAGCTTTGCCAACAAAACTTTAAAGACTAACACCAACAGTGTGGGTGTGGGGCTCAGCTTGCTTGCAGCACACATGAGTGGAGTTAACCATGGTCCAGTTTCCTGCCAATCTAATCCCCACACCATTTAGTGCTATTATTTTATTTGTTTCTTATTCTGATTAGGTCATACAGGCATTTCTGGAGCAGACTGTTCAAGCAGGCAGCCCTGCTATGAATTTATTATTTATTTTTTTAACTCATAGTATAAGATCACAAAGGCTGAAAAAATACCAGGGACAAGCACTTTAATACAAAAGACAGGTATCTACTTTAAGAGCTAAAAGCTTTTCTAAAACACATCCATTTAACCTATGTTTAAATGACCAGGACATGCTGGTTGTATGAGATATCTACCACAGAAAGATCAAAACACTGTACCTAAAACCAAAACAACTAAAGAACTAGCAACTAAACTCAACCTTAGAGACTTAAAAAACAGAGGCTGAACCTCCTTGCACTAGAACTGATTATAGCAGAGTAGTTACAACATGTTTGGAGATCACCTCACCTACAAATGCATGCTGAAAATAGGGCTTAGCTCTCTCCTGCTATTCTGAAGGAAGGTAGTTCCACTTTGGATCCAAAAGCACCCTAAAACTATCTCCCTCTGGAAATATACATAGAAAACGGAATTGAAAGCTTCTCCCTTGCATACAGTATTTTTGCAAAACAGTTTCTTTGACTGCAAAACCTACACTATAGCTGTGACTGTTAAATTGCCTTCTCATTTCAATTGCCTAATTTTGAATCTCAGCCAGTTTCTGATCCCAAGAATGAGGCAGACATCACACATTTTTCAGAAGATCTGCTTCCAAGTGTAAAATCTTGTTAGCCAAAGAGTTCCATTTCTTGACATTTCTTCTGAATAATCCCTTTTCTGGCATCAAAAGGATTAATAAATAAGTATGCAAAATGCATGGTGACCCCACTGGCAGGAAAATTATGCTACATCAGGAAAGGAATCATCACCAGGCCACCAAAGTGACTTTCCACTGGCATATTAGAAGGCAGAGTTAGAGCTATGGAATTTCTTCATGCTTGAGGGCTAACTCTTAACCAACACCAACCCATCTGTCATACATCATTTTATGTCTGCTTTGATTTCTTTTTGCTACAAAAAAAAAAAGGGGGGGGGGGAATGCACTTCAGAAATGTTACGGACCACCAGATTTGTTTCATATATTATCAAAGCTAAACATTCAAGCATTTTATGGAGATTAAGAGATTAGAGTCCAGGTGGTTTTTTTTTTTTTTTTTTTTTTTTCCTCCCTTCTTCTTCTGTATGCAAGGCTCGCTCTCTCAGTCAAATTAAAAAGTGGAGTTCAAGGTATGCTGTTAATTCCTGAGGGGAAATGATACATAACCCACATGCACAAAGAAGTTGGCTTGTGTGCGGTTGTTTTTACAGCATGGAATCTGTTTCAATCTATGTTTATTTAACAAGATGCAAGTCTCACAATGGTAATTTAGTAAAAGCTTGTGCAGTAAGTGTGTACAATACCAAAAACAACGGTCGTAACTCTTTCCAAAGATACAAAGGCATCTACAAAGTGACCAAAACAAAAGCACTGCACAGGATTAGTTGTTTCAAAGCCCCATGTTCCAGTCAGCTTCATAATTTCAGTACTCCATCTGTAAGCATGAACTGATCTTAGACTGTTTCACATTCCAGTAACAAGTCACTGCTACTGAATCCAGCACGGCATTTCACTTTTCATCTTCATTGCATTTCCATCATTTTAAATCCATAGTATCCAAAAGATACCTTCATTTGGAGAAGTCAAATACTTGGCTTAAGCATTGCAGTAGAGACCCTGACCACCTGAATAGCTACGTCCTATTAAGCTGCTCAATCTGCACCGAAGCACTTGAACATAAAACTGTCAGGCAGTGGCAACACAGGCTGAGGAGAGGAGGTGGCACACCAGGCCTCTTTGGCAATGCCCAAAGCTAAGTGCTGCAGGATTACAACCACGATCATGTTCTGGAATGATTCCTTATTTACAACAGTTGTTTGAGACTTATTAGGTGATACTCTGTTCTCTCTTAACAGAAAATATAGCTAAACGAAACTTTAAGAACAACCTCCGCTTTTTCCTACTTCATAGAATAGGTCAACATGTCTTCAAACCCTGGCCTGTGTTCCCAACACAAATGTGTTACAGAACATCTCTCACCACGACTTATACTCACATCTTACCTATGCAGCATCTGTGCCAGAGAACTGAACTTTTCTTTGTCTTGCTCAGCATGTGGATTGTAAGAAAAATGTTGGCTCAACGTTTGCATTTTGCTCTTACTATCAGAGCCAGGATAAAGGCTTCAGTCAAAAGACTGTGGAAGCTCCTCAACAGGCAAGTCATTTCACTAGATAGGAATCAACCAGAAAACAACTGGCTGTAGCAATTCTCCTTCAGTCATTAACAACAGAAATGAATTAACAACATTAAAGAAGTGCATTAAAACGTTAGAAATAGTTGCTTATAAACAAGCAATGCATGCTTACTGCACAAGCTTATTCTTGTGGAAGATTTTTTTGCAGCCATCATTTATACTATAGCAAGGTCTATAAACTATGGGTGTTTGCACTTCCAACTACCTTCAGAAATAGCGTTCCACACTTCAGATATATTTGGCCTTAATCGAGTGGGCTAATCGGTTAGCCATCATTCAATCACACATTCTTGGAGGGTGACTCACCAGATGTCAGGTGGTTTAACATGCACACTCCTCCAGTAACCAGCTAGCTGCTGACATTGTTTCTCCCCCAGCTCCAGAGTACCCTGCACAAATGATCACAGCAGTGGAAAGCTTGTGTCAGAGGATTAATATCATTAGTTATCACGGTTAGGAATAAAACCATTAGGAGAGATCTGCAATGGCATAACTACTCCTGTAACAACCATGGGCTAAGTTACAGGTTGTCTCTGTAAAGAAAATAATTAAGGGAATGGAATCTCCTAGATGATTTGAGAATCCCTGTTTTCTGGTAATGTTCTTATTGCCTATTTTTCAGCCAGCACAACATAGGCATCATTTTTTTTTTTTTTTTTAAATATAACTTCAGTGGCGCTACCTATTTGAAGCTACTGTCATTTTAATTTGGCAAGTTTCAAAGGAGGACTAACACATACACGACCTCCTTATTGTCCCCCACTACTGCCAGGCATCAATATATTCAGCACTTGCATAGCATCTGGTTTGCAAGATGTGGCAGCCTTCAACTTTATGCATTCCTTTCAGCATTACTCTAAAGCGAAATTGACTTGATCCCCAAGTTGGTCCAGATGGTAACTCAGAGCTGTCTCGCTCCTCCTTTCTACATAGCTGCCACTGTTGTACCAGAGGAGCAAGCAAACAGGCTTTCAAAGCAAGCCATCAGCACTGGAGGTGAGCTATCCAAGGAAGTTCCTAACATCTAAATTCTCTAATAAGCACTGACAGGGGACTTTTTGTAAATGAAAACTATTTCTTCAGTGTGTCAGATGACAGCTTTGAAGCTTCATGCAGCTGCTGGGCTGGTAGCACCAGGCAATGGATTTCCTCCGAATTCTTTTGAGTGCTGATGCTTAAAATCACAACAAAAGCCTGGATGGTTGCCTTGGGCTGGAGAGCCCGGTCCCACAGCTGGCAGAACACTACACTGAAAACACTTTTAGGAGCAACAAAAGGAGGCAAGAAGAGCAATCCTCTGGAAGTTAATACTGAAGGAAAGATGACTCCCGTTATTAAAGCAAGTTGTGCAATGCCTCATGACCAGCAGTCCCTTTCCTGTCTCACCAACTCAAAACAATAAAGACAAAAAACATACAATCTCTGTAGGCACATTTAACTACAAAAGGCACAGCAGCACTGAGAATCAATGCACAAAGGAAAAACAGGGGGTAACCCATTCCCCCTGAAAACATACTATGAGAACGAGGGAGAACACCGCTAGTTTCGCCCATTTTTGCAGTGCTTGCTGTCTCCAGCAATGCTGCCATTAAAACACTGTGCAGGCCAAACAAGCCAAAGCCTTTCCTCTGGCTACTTTGCTTAAGCAATAACAAAGCAATTCATCATGTAACCAAACAAATAAAACACTTTTTTGATCCTTCAGCAGGAAAAAGCATGTGTAGATGCAGACGCACAGAGAGCCAACAATAACTGAAAGCGCTGCAGACTTAAGCCACGCTTTACGTACCCAAAAATTTACATGTGAATTATAAGGGTATCCTTGACCTTCTGCAAAATAAAGCCAACTTTTCCATATACGTTTCTGTACAATCCAGATAATTTAGTACAGATATGCAGATTTTACAAACAGGTGCAATTTTTAGTAGTTTAATAAAATGAGAGAAGAAATGCCAATACATGCCTCAGTCTCTACAATGTAATCCAAGTAACTTGCACTGAATTTTCATCTAGTCTGGACAGCTATCAGAAATCCTGTCATGCACCTCCTAAATCAGGTTTGAAATGAAATGGGAGTGATTTGGGATGGAAGCACTTTAAGGAAAAAGTTAATGAGCACAACGTGACTAATACCTAACACTGGCAGTACTTCTTCTACCATGGTGATGGAGCACTTGGGGGAGGGACAGGAGTATTATTATTAACCCGCTATTACGGATGAACCAACAGAGAGAGAAAAGGGATAGAAAGAAGTACTCAAAGTTTCTTAATAACCCCAACCAACGAGAAAAACCAACAGTTCTCAAGGCTTTACAGAATTCCTTTCTCTAATCCAAACTGGAAGTGAAACCGTCCTTCTGGAAGTGCAGAAAAAAGCTCTGTAGAGAAAGTGGCTGTATCAGTATGATTAAGGAAATCCTCTTCCTCCAGACTGGCTTCCCCACCATGATGCTGCAAATTCAACTAACCACATTCAGTCTGAGCACTTAACAGCTATACATGCTCCTGGAGCTCTTTCAGTTAGTAAATGTAACACTGACCTTAAGCGACCAAGGAATGAGAGTCACCACTCCATGAAATGCTGCAAAAATAAATCCCAATGGATGAAAAATTAAAGTCACCTACCCTCCACAATTATCAGACCCAAACTTCTAATTTGGAACATGTAGCAAGTTCCTCAAACAAGGCTAAAGGTCTTCAATATATAGGAGCTATGAAAACAGACTGTCAGAGAAACAAAGCCAATTTCCGTAACTATTTACTACAGACCTACATATCTATCTATATGTATATTCCAGTACCTGTCCACTGTTTTTGAAAGATTTGTTTTCCGTTCATCCAAGCACTAAATAAGCAATTTTCAAGTAAATCATATATCACAAATACTACACTTTTTTTTTGTGTGTGTGCTCTAAACCTCCAACAGAATATATTTACTCAATGTATTTTAATTAAATACACTAAGTTAACACTGTTTCCACACTAGCACCCGACAAAAAGAAAATAACTCCCCTGTGAATGTCATAAATTTACACCTCAGCATCAAAATGTTTTGCCTGGACTTGCTGCAGTTAACACCTTGCTGACCATAGAAATCAAAGCAGAAACACTTAAAATACCTTTTCTTTGGTTTGTTAAGATTCAGTTTATACAAAGCTTAATCTGGAGAACACAAAGAGTGCTAATTTTCCTTCACAGTCTGAATCCCCACTCCTATTTGGTCCTGTTGTGATTGAGGCCAGTTCTGTCTGCATTACCAGCAACTGCTCTGCCTCACTTCAAAATTACTAAACGTAACCTAGGGATTTCTGGATGTGGCAGCAGAGGGAAATTAAACCACTCTGGAGCCACCTTCAGAACCATCTACTGACCTCCCCTGGTCGCGGTGCAAGGATCACTGCTTGCTCACCCCTCTCCTCTGCCAGCTGCACAGCTCTGTATCGCTTCTTTAACTTCATTGGTCTGAACAGCTCCAAGTATAACCCCAAGTCCCTCGTTTGTACGTATGCTGCTGTACCATACGCACAGCAACAACACAAAGCATTGCTGGAGTAGAAAAATAAATGACACTGGCTCAGACAGGCTTAGAACGTGGAAGTTGGCTTAAGAGAGCTATAACTGGATCTTAACTTGATGGTATCTCTTTGAAGCCTCCAATAACTAAAATTAATTTCTAGTTTTTAAATGCCATGCTCACACTGTAAATCCAAAGAGCAGAGGTAATTGAGAAAAGTAGCTTTAGACAGAAACCTCACCTCTGGTGAAAAAGCAGCATAATGTGGCAAAGGGGCAAAGAAATTACTCTAAAAGATGAGATTTTTAAGGATCTCGTCTACCCGGACATGTAAAATTCACATTCAAATCATGTATTTCTGAAAAACAAACCCGTGAATTTCCTTGAAGGTATTTTTGTAAGACAGCATTGAAATCCTTCAAGACAACAGTCCACAACAGAACCTCCTTCATCAGTGTTACCCAAACATGTTTTGTTACATGGTACAAACTGCTGGACCCTCGATGCAAGTTACCAGTATGAGTACCAAAGCCAAATACTGATCCGGGCTAATAACTTGCAACAACTGAATTGTATGACTGCTGTTACACCTAGCAGAAACCTGCAACACCGATGTGCTCCAAAGGTCCGACCCTGACTGAGGAATGCTCTCTCTCAGCAGAACACACAAGTGCTCTGTATTTCCATGTGCACGTGCAGTAAAGACAAGGTCTTAAACCCATCGTGGTGTCTGGTTTCATAACATATGCCCTTCCTTATCAAATGTCATTTGTATTGCCATGCCTGCATCTGTCTGCACAGATGTCATCCCATGTAATGAAGCATATGGCTTAAGCTGACATTGTTTGCAAACAGGAAGAGCTTTTGGCAAGCGGGATTTAACATAAAGCATTCTGCAGGCTGCCTCTCTTAACCCATCTTTGGTTGGCTCCTCTGCTCAGCTAGGACTGGTAGACTACTTTCAGAGAGGGCAAAGAGCCAACCTAACAGATGGGCAGAAGTAAAGTCATGCCAAAGAACCAGAATGTGCATCTAATTTGATAATTAGAGGCTGAATTTCCCCTTAGAAATATTGCAGTTACAGCGCACACCAAGTTTCCAAGCTTAAGGGCAAAAGAATATGCTTCAGCCTATCCAGTTGTGGGTTAACTATGAAAACGCCAACAGCAAAAAAAAAAAAAAAAAAAAGCCATGAAAGAGGGTGGAGACCAACCATGGGCTCCAATCATTCAGGATCAGTATTCTTCAAGGAGAAATGAAATAGAGAGAAGGGGAAGAAAGAAACAGTAAGAATAAACCTTTACCCTGAAATAGCTCTCCACAAGGGACACCTGAAAATCTTGGCCAAAACAGCTCTGTGGCCTTGCTGAAAATAATTTATGCTGAACAGAGATAAAAGCAAGGAACTGATGGCCACTTTACAAAGCATTAAACACAGCTTTCCTGTCCACAAGGAATAGCCAAGCCAATAGCTAGTAAAAGGCAAAGGACAAAGAGTGTTTATGGCTCAGTGGAAATCAAACAAAAATGTACACACGTACTTGGAACCATCGACAATTACCGCCTTGGTTTTGGTATACAATGAGACAGAGTTGTGGCTACTGAAAAAAGTTAACAGTGCAGGAGAGAAAGCTGAGGACCCATTTGAAATTCTGCTTCTAACATTTGACAAGTTTTCATGCAATAATAGAGTGGTCCCTTAACTATTCTAAAAAGCTCTGTTAAAGCAGGCTCTTCTCCCCAGGTGTCTTTTTCCCTTCCCCACCTTTCTCAAGCCACTTTCTTCAGTAGGGTGAATGCCAAGAGCCATGCAAGCCACAGTTTGGAAAAAATATCGCTCTAATTCATTCTCCTCTTTCCACTCTTAAAGTGACTCTTTACAGATTTACATTCACATTGACGCTGGATGGAAATTAGTTCTCCAGCTCTCATTCACATCTTCAGAGCAGAAGAAGTAGCCATAGTTCTAAAATAATTTAAAAGCAATAGCTGCTACACAGCTAAAATCACATGCACTGCTTTACAGACCTCCATTGAGACATCTTCCTCTGAACAAATTTGTCAATGAAACTTCCTTTGTTCACCTGTCAAATTCTGGCGAGCTACTTCCCGAGTATAGCATGAGACTTAATTGGGCTTTTGTTTAATTACTATCAAGACAATGACACTCAAATGAAGAGCATAACATCGGCAACTGAGTGAAAGCAATCAATTAGGATGCCCTTGAAGCTGGCTTTTAAGTGAAAGAAAGAAGCTACTCATCCTGTGGCCATAGACAAAAAATTAAAAATATAAATCTGTCACTTGCTAAAATAATACATGGTTCTAAGAGGCAAATAAATTAAACGACAGGAAGTGCAAAGGAGAAGCATCATTATGAAATAAGATCAAGATTTTACACCGTAATGCAGCTGCCACAGCAGAATTAAGTTAGTGGATTAACATGAATGCTCGTGACAAACTGGTGCAAACTCTCCTGTTTAACTCTGCCACAGGTGTCATATACAGAAAGAGCCTAAATGATCTAATAAATGAATCAATGACTTTACACAGAAAGAAATAGAAGTCATGGAAAATTTCAGGTAATAATTAGTTTCTGGATTCGCTGCATTCTATCTGGCACCCCAAAAAAATGGAATATGGAAAAAAAATAAAAATCTGAAGACTCGATCCTGAAAACTCCCAAGCTCAGTACTATATTTAAATATTAAAAACATAAAAGGAGCTAATACACGTTAGATAGCGGTAACACACGAGTTGATGTGAAAGCCTTAGAGAAACGTCAACTGGCAAGGCAGCAGCCGCATTTGCCAAACCAAACAACTTTAACCAGGGGGGTAAAACCTAAATACAAGCCTAAGGACCTTCACATTCACATGTTACTTCACTCTTTACTTACACTGAGAGTTGCAAATTCACCAACGTTACAGGCAAATACACATCCTGACAAGCAAATAGCATCTATTATTAGAAATGGCCTTACAGACATACAGAGGCCCATTAGAAATCAAGATCATCTCATCTCCAAAGTTATCCTGAAAAGAAAAAAAATGTATTTGGAACATACCTGAACAATGGACCCAGAGTCTGCCACAGCATCAAGGGAAACCCATCAAGAAAAGCCCTTTACTAACAGCACTTTTAGACAGAAAATGAGACTTACCCATAAGGGACAGGCAAACGGCTGAGCAGAATACACACCAATGACAAAATGTCTGCCCATGGTCTAAAGAAAGCGAAACATCCCAGAGGAGATCCCACCACACTATTATGAAAAGTCCACTCTGCTTTTTGCTTTAAAGCCTCCTTTTGCTTTGTTAAGTAAGCAACTGCATCTGAAATCCAGCACAGTTATACTCAGTGTCCAGAGTTTCCAAGCTTAACAGTATGAGATTATGCTAAAACGTATATATTTCAAGATACGAAGAGTTCAGCCAGCTTCTTATTTTGTTCCTCACCTGCAGGGAGATGCTAAAAGATGAAAATATGGAATCAAAAAAAAATCTCACCTTTTGAAGTCAGGTTTGCTGCTTTCACAGTAACTAACAAAAATCTCCTACTTGTTATATTAACAGAAGCCAGAAGGTCTCCAAAGTGCCACCCTAGATTTGAGCCAAACATGACACCATGCACGTCAGATACTTATTTTTTCAGCCAAAGTTCACAGACAAAGGATTATCAATCAAACAAAAGCACTTTCCCCACAAAATGCCAAGAAAAGTAACAGAGTGGCTGGTTAGAGCAAGTAAACAACATAGTTCACACGATTTGTATTGTTGAACCAGAGCTATCACACAGGTGAGTTTACCCTTCTTCCCGATAAGCAGACATCTAACAAACTGAAAACAATCCACCAAAATACCCACACCTTGATGCAATATGTTGAGGACCTGCTCTCTTTTGACTCTTGAAAACTGAAGTCATCAGGCTCTGGCACAGTGAAGGACGTGGCTCTTGCAGCACACACACCACACCAAAAAAAAAAAAATTTAAAGTAGCACTTCACAGAGCAGGAATAAAAAGCTGTACAGCTAAACAGGCCGTCTAGCTTTTTGTACAAATTATCAAAGAGCACTAGTTCTAGACAGAAGTCGTATTATTTTTCTCAGCCTGCATGTTATTACAATAGCACATGCCATTAAACAAAAAATCTGAGAAAGCATCAGTTAGGAAGTTATTTTAGAGAAAGTAAAGAAGGTGGAGAGGAAAAAAAAACTCAACCTGAAAACATATAATTAAAGTGAAACCTTCATTACAGAAATATTATACTGGTGCCTTCTGAAAGAGATTGTAAAAATAATGGAAAAAACCCAGTGAGACAGGAAGCTTAAACACAGCTAATCTAATGATGCCTTTCATAACACAGGAAGCAAGCACACTACCAAAGAGATGACAAAACCAGAGATTATTTGAGGTGTTTACTTATTCCCAGACCTAGCTAAAAAGCATGCGAAAGGAACTCATGTTAAGCACATCAATCTAACTGCTAGAGCTTTTTGTTTTAAATCCTAGCAATTGACTTTGTAAGTAATGAACCTCTAGGTTTAATGTAACAGCACTTGACTTTACAACAAACGCCAAGAGTTACTGACTTGCTTACATGTGCTCACCTTCGGAAATGCAATTTCCTCTTATAACTGGATGTCCTGATCCTGCAGACCTCTGCTCATGCGAATGTTCTGGTTTGGTCAGCAGGGCTGCTGGTCGTGCTGGCAGCAGTGGGGCCGATAAGCACCGGTCAGAGGCTTTGGGATGTCACGCTCACCAGCTGGGCTTCCTGCTTGGGGCTTATCATGATGCCACCTACCCAGACGTGTCAGAAGTATGAGGTACTAAATACATTTCCTACAGTCTTGAATAACTGAATTGCAGTTTTCCCATCTCCTAGAATATAACATAAGGATGAGATGCGTACTGCACTGCCAGTATGTGCATACACAACTGTAATGCTTTGTCTTCCGTACACAAAAAGGAGTCTGGATTGCACTGGCTTCTCTTGCATAAGACTCCGAGCCACGTTTATCTAATTATGCCACTCCACAACTATCTCCAGGAAAAGATCTGAATTTAAACTAACCAAGTCTCAATAACTATGCCTTATGGCCTACCTGGTGAGAGGAAATAAAACACAGTTATCATCACGATCCTGGCAGGACAAGGAGAGAACAATCAGTGTTCAGTCCTACCAGACACAGCAATCGGGCGTCCTTTTGTTTTTAATTTCCTTTGACCTTACAGTTTGTCCTTGTAAAGTTCTCGCTGTTGGCAAGCTAACGCATCTATGTTTAAATAAACTCGGTACACAAACTGCTTCCACGTACTTGATAATGTCTTCTGTGCACACTTCCACCGGCTTCTCAGAGCTACCACTCACTGCCATGGTCCTTCTGTCAAGAAGGGATGGAAGTACACCGACTACTGAAAATATAACACAGGAGACTTAACACACATCCTTCAAAGAAAATACTTGCAGACAAATACCGCAGTTGATTTCAACTTTTCAAATTCTCCGACATACAGAGCGACCATGTCATGCACACATTTTTAAATCCTGATACACCAAAACTGCAGAAAGAGAGTTTAGATAGTTTAAGGACAAGTCGAGGCACCGCTTTTCCAATGCCAAATGCAACAACAGGTATGGAGATAGGCAGCACACGATGCAATCACACATGGCCTGCAATAAACCCGAATGCATTTGGGAAGCTACAGATTAATGGTTTTCGCTGGCTGACAGAACTACAGCTTCTGAGTCATGTTATAAATCTTCCTGTATTTCCCTACCATGATGGGGTAAGAGAGATATTGTGTTTAAAACAAAATAAAACAAAAAAGCTTCAATCTCTCTTCAATCTCTTTTCCTAACAGGTGAAGGTTTGCTACATAAAGACTTCAAACATCAGACCTCGACGACATTATTCAGAACAGATTCTTTGCTGTTTGGCGCTTTGCACAGTCCCTTACACTGCAGTGAGCACTTGACATCCAGCACTGTCGGTTTGTTAGGCTGGTCAAATTCCTTTAGCTTTGACCTCTGCACACGAAGATAGCCATGCATGCCAGCAAAATAACGTAGTTATCCAAGTGCAAGGTGCTGCACCTGGGTCAGGGCAATCCCAGCCATGAGCACAGGCTGGGAGAAGAACTCATTGAGAGCATTCTGTGACTCTATGATCACAAAGCCAGAGCACTGTACATTTTTTCTCACAGACTTAAATCTTTCATCAAATGCTCCAGTGGACTGTCTAGCATTATTTTAAGATTGTCCCCACAGCAAAGTACTTAGTATTCTTGAGAAATTAATATAATAAATCATACGGCTCACTATCAGGAAGTTTTTCCTGGTAAACAGTTTAGATTCTGTCTTAATCTCATACAATCATTCTATTACCAAAGAAGAGTCTTTTTCAACACTGAAGTTTTAAATACTATTTTATTTTCATTCCCCTATTTTAACTTCTCTTAAAGGCACTCAACAAAATTAACACACATTACATTCTCAAAACTGTGACCACAGCGCTCTCAGGCTGTGGTGAGCAGCCTTTTCAAGACAACCATCCCCCACCCCATTTTTCCATTCTAAGAAACTACCTAAATAATTGAGGGTTTCCTTTGCTGTCACTGTCACAGCCTTCCTTGCTCTGTTTGACTGAAACATACAACATGAAGAGACTAGGAAGTATATTTGTTCTGCTTCCATCCAAGGCTAAAAAAAAACCAACATCATAAGTCAACACTAATGTAAGCATAAAGAAAGCAAAATTCAGAGGAATTTAACAGTGGATGGTGTTTTCTGAAGTAAGCTGAATACCCCGTTCATATAACAATTTATTTGCATGGAACTTACTGTATGAAGTAAGCTCAGGCAAGCTCAGAGTCTTGCCACTCATGAATATTTCAATGTAGTACTCTGGAGGGGGTGGAAAGAAGTGCAAAATTTCGCAGCACCATGCAGAGAGTTAGCAGTACTTGTCAACTACACTAAACACAAAAGGCTAACATGAAAGTACAGCTCCGTACGAACAAACTTGTATTGTAACACTAGGTGTAAATACTTAAGTAGGAAAGAAACCTTACATAGCATCAACAGAAGCTGACACTGCTGACTTAACGTAGTGAAATGCCTAACTGTTTCCTAAGCATACCCAGCCCTTTTTAGACATTTTGACAGATTAATTAGTACATGGGTAACAAGCTTCATACCTAAGTCAGGTTCTAGGAAAACTGTAAGAATATATCAATCTCTTTGTATAAACCCATTTGTGCATCAGAAGAAACAACTGGGACATCATTAGGCAAGGTTTCATGTCTTCTGAAAGCAAACCCTACCCAGACCAACCATTTACCCTTTCAGCGGTGAAGAGTCGCACACAAACATCCCCTACAAAAGCAAGGAGTTGTTCCATGAGTAATGGTTTTAGGCTGCTACACCGGCAACAGAGACCAAGAAGCAAGACTAAGAAGTGCAAAACTCGCATATCACAAGTAGAGAGGCTCTCCTGCTCCAAGCTGCTACGTTCTCCTTTGAGGCACCCCCTGCCTTTCTGGCCCCAGGGAAACGTTCATCACTTCAGAAGGTCAGGTTCTGCGGTGCAATCAGTAATTCTCTTTTTAAAAAAACAGTCTCCTAATTATTGAGTTTTAAATTTGCAGGAAACGTGTATTCCTAAATCTGCTGATTTAAATGCCCATTTATGACAATTTACCAATGAAATACAGAAACACGGTAAAAATCTAAGAAATGAACCAGCTAGAGAGGATGGCAAGCTATGACCAAGGAAACCAAAATCCTGAGATATGTGCTGGCTCCCCCAACACACTATTTGTCTATTGAAGCACACCATTTTTTCTCCTCTTCAGGTAATAATTCAAGGCAGATATTATGTCTTTTGCCATTTGTAACACTCCTCGCATATTCTATAACGCAGGAAGAAATTTTAAAATGTTAATTCTTAGTTGAAATCTAACTCTTCATATACAGTATTGTAGACAAACACTTTTCTCTAGATAACATCAAGTAGTATGAAACATTAAAACACATTAAAAAACTAAGATATGTACCAGACAAAGTTAACTTTTCACATGAAATGGTAGTTTTTATTTTCTGCTTGTCAGAAAGAAAGGTAATTTACAAAAAAGAGAAACCACTCGCAATGAACATATGTAATACGTGGGTGCTGAATGCTAACCTGTCTCAATAATGCTATCCTGCAATACTTCAGTTCTTTTTCTTTCCTTTTTTTTTTCTCCAGTTCATAAATTTCAAACTATGCACAAATGCATTTTAGGGCAGCAAGCTACCCGGGGAAACATGGACACATGGAAGAAAACTTGCAAGACAACTCTGTCACTGCTCTTCTCTGTTCTCAGAAAGAACCACAACAAAGTGGGAAGCAGCAGCACATAAGTATCAATACTGTGATTTAGCTTTCTCTGCTATCACAGATTCCCACAACAATCTTTGCAAAGTTGCAAGGAATCACAGGACCTACACTCAAATATGTCTACATGAGACATTTATTTTGTAAGCAGAAACTTGCCCTGTCTACTCTCCAGTTTAAAACTATCAGAGCTCTGAAGCTCTGCTAATATTCCTGTCTACCAGCAAAAGACTGCATCAGCCATCCCCTTAAGTTAGCAGCCAACTTCTTTCCTGGTAAAGTGACCAAAGCATTTTTCTAAACAGACTGAATCTTCACAACACTATGAAGAATACAGACAGACATCCATCCAACCTTGTAGCTCTAACTCCCTTTAAAGTATGCCAACCAGGAAAGAAAGAAAAAAATAATAATAATAGTTACTATCATTTCAGATGCCCACTTTCCAGGACCTTTGAAATAAACTCTTATCAGTTGCTCATCTGAATTCTTCCTCCTGTGGCAGTTCTGCTCAAACCAAGCATTTTGGAAAACTCTGAAGGGAGAATGCAGATTTTCTCAGAAATCTCTCTTTTATATATTTGGGGCAGGACTTTCAAGGCCTGCTCCCACTGAAGGCATCAGAAAATTTGCTGAACTTCAACATATGATAAGTTAGGCCAGTGAATGTATTACTTTTCTTTCTTCTCTCCCTCCATCCTGGTGAACAACAGGCCCAAAGGTTTGTGTAGAAATTCCTTTACACATTGCCGCACCTTTAAAGGATCTGAGGTAAGTGCTGCATATCACATATGCAGAAATTGCAGAGTTTCCACTACAAGTGGGATACAGTTTTGCACTGAAAGAATAAATGAAAGCACTGAGGGAAGGGGTCTTGATGAAAATGCCATGTAGTGGTATATGTCAAACACGGGATGAGGCTCCTGTGAGTTGAATCTCTGATGGGCAAAGCCTCCTGATTTTGCCCAGGCTTGTCCAAAAACCTAGCTCAATTATCATCATCAATAAAAAGCCAAAGGCATTTTATCTACAAGGTAGTGAATGCCTCCTCTCAAAAGAGGGAGTTCCATGATAAGAGCTAATCTAAAACACCCGAGGAATGCAAACTATTTTCTCAGTTGTAAAAACACGACAGAATTGCACAAATGCAAGTTAAAGCAACTACTGGTAACCTCACACTTCTCCTACATGGAGCTCTCCAACTGAGCCTGGGTGAAGGCCCAACCAGTGTCCACTGGGTAGCTACACCTTGAACTGATGGAGTCCCAAAGGAGGACATCGCTTTCTTGTACCTTCACAAGCTATTTCCATTCACCTTGTTTTCCAAGTTCAGAAAGGCAGCACAAGGCCATCACCAAAGTAGCTTGGGCCATTTCAATGGGGAAGTCAGAAAATCAGTTCATAGTATTTTGTAGAGAGCTGCCAGACAGCCAGCAAGGCAGCTCATCCTGGTTGGTCAGGTCACCTAAAAGTTGCAGAAAACCATGGGTTTTATCCTTCGAGTTACAGTGTAGTTTTCTGAAATTTCTGTAGACAAAGCTTACCCATGTTACACCACACAGACACTAATCTGCCTGCATGAGTGTTGATTTTTAGATGGGTCACACTGCCTGTTACTAATTTTTTTCCCACTTTCTCTTCTGCACGAGTAACATTTGCAGCCTATAGATGTACAAGAATTCCATGGCAGTCGGTACACTACCATTTGACAATATTTTCTTTGAAAGGCCCACTCACTGAGTTAACAAGACCTAGCTACCTTCCAAAACTGGTCCCAGTGTTTGTCACAGTCAGACAGATGACTATCATTCAGTTGAAGAATTTAGAAATATTTGCAATAAGTACACAAATTGGAAAGTCTTCTTTGTCCATTAAAGCACATACTAGAAATCGCTGATCATCATATAACTGAATTGACTAGTAACTAATAC
This sequence comes from Cygnus olor, assembly GCF_009769625.2. Taxonomy (NCBI): domain Eukaryota; kingdom Metazoa; phylum Chordata; class Aves; order Anseriformes; family Anatidae; genus Cygnus; species Cygnus olor. Next base: position 102,071,009 of record NC_049171.1, on the reverse strand, counting down.
CAGTGCTTCTCAAATGAAGCCTGACTGCCATTTCTGTTCTTCCCTAAAACAGCCACAGCCACAGCAGAGCATGCCTCAACACATTAAAACATCACCACGCTTCATTTCTGTGAAAGATTTTAAGTCCCAAACAAACTTTCTGTGAAGCCTGATCATATACAAAAGTACAGTATTTCAATTCCACCTGCATTGCCATTAACTAGAACCACCACAGTGGAGCACAGAAATCCTTACAGTGGGCCAGATCACCAGCCCGCTACCCTGTTCCTAGCAGCAGCTTACCCACGTCTCCAGAAGACATAAGAAACATCACACCAGACACTTGTAGCATGATCTGTCCTAAGGGAAATTTCTTAATCCCTGTCAGATAATGGTTGATTTATGCCCTGGAGCACCATAGTTAACATCCCTTCAGCTGTAGCTGTAGCTGTTCCTCCCATCCCTACAAAGAGTTCATTTTTCTTTTTTAATCCTACTAGGCTGTTGGTTTATATGTTCTCCTTCAACAATAAGTATTACCATTATTTGTATTAAAAAAATAACGATTTACCTGTATTATATATGCTGCCTTTCAAACTACACCCTATACCTAGTCAATGCATTGTACCAAAGGGTAATTATCGCTTATTAATATCAAATATTTATTTTGCACATATATATCCTACCTCCTCTAAGTGGTACCATTGACACAAAGCTACACTCATATTTTCAGTTCAACTTCATATGAATATTTTTCAATCTCTTTTCTTTGATAGGAGATCATGAATTCAGTATTCCAGCTGAATTTGAACACTGGTTTAATAATCTCCTTTGCATTATTAACGCAGCATTTCACAACAACTGCGGTCGTTTTTTTCTGCCTGATGCTAAGCATTAAGGAGGTGCACAGGTTCAAATAAAATACTGTTGAAGTCTTTCTCCCCACCTTAATATATAGTTAATTTACAATCCAGTAACATGAACAAGTAACTTGATTATTACCTCCAACATGCATATTCTTGAATTTATCAACATCATCTGCTGTGCTTCCCTTTTACCCAGCTTTCTTGGATTCCCTTTCCAGTCTTCTTCAATCTTGCCTAATCCAAATACTTTTGCATCATTAGCAAGTTTTGGCACACCATCATTCATCTAGTTTATTAGATCACCAACATACATGTTCACCACCCTCTTTTCAGAGAGTTGTTTCTACATCACATGGTAATTTAAGGTTTACTGACAAAAAAAAAAAAGAAAAGGTATTCTTAGTCATAAAGGAGATCATTTCAGCTAGGTACCGGTGAAATAAACAGGAAAAGTACATTCTTTGAGAACTAGGAAGCAGAGTTGCAACTTCAAAAAGTCTTGCATGGTGTTGAGCAAAGCTTGGTATCTAAACTCCTTACATTAGCAAAACACAAGAATGCCCCACACTACAAAACATCACATCGGGGTTGTAGGACAGTGTTTTCTCCTGGATATCACCCATTCAACATTCCACACATCTTCTCCCTCAAGAAAAATCCTTTGTTTAGAAATCCTTCTCAGTATCAGTTAAATTCATGCTTAATTAAAACTAAGTTTGTAGTCTCTTAGGTTGTATCTTCCTAGTTTTTTTGAGAAGCTGTTCATTTATAGTTGATTATAACATGTACAACTGCTTATTATGATAGCAATGATAGCAGAAAACGTATTTTAAAACAAATATGCATGCTTCTTTCACATACTTTGTGCTGCATCATAGTCTTGCACCCTTAATTCCAGGTGGCACTTCTAGCATTGATAAGTCTGACCTTGAGAAACGCTTTGAAGAGCATTCTTGAAGCCTTATTTACTTTCCTCTGCATCTAAAGCCAAAAATACCAATCGATATTGCTCAGAAGACATTGCATTTGCATAGTCACATTACTTTCATTTGACCACCATCTCATTTTGGTAGTTCCCTAAGACTAGGCTAAATTCCATGATGGTATGCACTGAAAGTTGAAGATAAAGAAATTAAGTGCTCCTAATCCTTGATCCTTCACACAAAGCCATCCTTGAATTCATAAAATGTTTTTAAAATGTTCAATTATATGTTAACAAATAAAAAACAGCAACAGATTTAGTGGCAATCATACTCATCAATTCAAAAGAAAAATTTCTCAACCATGCTACCTTAAAAGTATTGTTTTTATTGATTCCTTTATTTCTTACATACCAAAGCACAAGCCATGAATAAGCAGATTAAAATTACCTAAAGGTTTACATAAACCTTCAGAGGTACAAGCAGAAGAAAAGGATGATGGGTATAGGTTTAACAAGGAAAGCCCAATCTGATTTTTATGTAAAAATTAATAATTTCAACCATTTTGACAAGTTCTTCTTATTTGTGAAAAGCTGTACCCTATTACATCTTTTGGCTTTAAAAATTTCAACAAGCTTCAATGTTGTGTTCTGGTTGCTTATCACTACAAAACCATTGGATGGGTTCACAGAAGAAAAAGTAAGTTCTCTATGAAGAATGGGCTGTCAAACCAAATGCCACCAAGAGACAGGAAAAAAAAAAAGAAAGCAAGCATCCTGATAATGTGCACAAACCAAAAGTAAAGATGTATTATAAACCTGTCTAAATCAACTTCCACTATTTCATGAAAGGGATGAAGACTGAGTCAACTAAAGTCCCATCAAGCACCGAACATCAACTTTCCAACACTTGAACATTCAACTCAGTCCTTTCAGACTCCAGAGTCCTCCCCACTCCTCTTGCCAAAAGAAAGACGACAGGGGAAGAGCTCCTGCTCCAAGGCCTATTCCGACATTTGCGAGGAGCCTCATCCCAGCAGAGCATGCGAGATGTCATCTTGTACGTCACCTCGTCAGTTCCAAGCTCACTGCACACAAACCAGAAGGGTGTGTAGGAGCCCTGAGCAGAAGCTGGGCACCCTGCAGGACAGACTGCACTCACTTTTCAGACAAAATTTCAGAGAATTTTATGCAGATTCCTTGCAGGAGGAGCAACATCTACAGTGGCACAGCGCGTTACCAATCCGCTCTTGTGGAATTCCACAAAGGACAACAGGCCAAGGCGCGCTGCGCTTGTGGTGGACTTGGACATGAAAAAGACTTTTACGGCACCTGCTCTGCATAAAAATTAAGCCTTTATCAAAGTCTCCTTGTAATTGAGCTGGATACACATACACAAATATATTACATACTAAATATTATAGCCTAGCTCCTGCAAAGACTTGCATACATGTTTATCATTACATATATAAAAGAAATTCCACGGTTTCAAAAGCTGTATTTGTGAAGATGAATTTAAGCACACGGGTGAGTCTTTGCAGGACTAAGACAGACCTATAAGCCACTGAGCAGCAACATCTCCTGAGAACTTAGTACGATTTGCACATCACCAGCAGTTTATAACCCCCCCTCAGTTGGCTAACCCTTGGAACAGGGAAGGACTTGCTTCCAGCTGAGGAGCTGCTGTTAAAGTTCACTTCTCGCACCGCACACGCCTATGCTAAAATCAAATCCGAATTAAAATGAGCTACTTGAGTAACATTTAATCAAACACAGCCTCATTGGATACGAGAGGAAAGAGAATGATGAGCAGGCCCTTTGGCTGTAGTGGTAGCAAGCAAACAGAGAAAAAGCAAACAGCACAGTTACCAGAAGTATGTAACTTTTTTTTTTCTTTTTAATAATAAATACTTTATTCAAGATTAGAGGAGCCACCAGTGGCCAAGACAATTTTCTAAGTGTGCAAGAGCAGATTTATTTCATAGAAAGCCATTCCGTGCCTATGTTGTGATAACTGACTCACAGGCTTCTGCTGGACAAGAATGACCAGGAGAGCAGTCAGGCATTAGCATTAACACTGATTGCTAATTAACCCCCACGAACAACACTGCTCCTATTACAGAAGCATATAAAAGGCCTGCTTAAAACTGTTTGTCCAAAGCAGACACAAAACCTCAATTTGCTCACAGATCAGCCCTGCAGCCCTCCCCCTGGCCTTGGTCTGCACCACTGCATCCTCCGAGACTGCACGCTGCCAGTCCTGCTTTCAAGCTTGTCGTACACGAATGCCACGGTGGAAAGTCTCTGCCAGAGATTTTGGGGAACGCCTGTTAGCTGGCGGGCCGTTCTTTGAGTCCTAAGTTTCGCAGAGCTCCCGACTTTTGTATCACAACCCATTAGATACACACAAGTGCCCTCTGCCTGTAAGCAGCTCTGGCACAGCCTCCCGAAGAAACCAAGAGGAGTTGAAGAAAGCCCTGCCAACAGCAGAACAGGGCCTACAGCTTACTTACATTCCTATAACATCAACACATGCTTTATGCTGTGCTCCGTAATGAGGGCTGGATGTCAGATACGGACCCCCAAAGGGAAGCACGAGGGCTGTGTCACCTGCATGCCACGACACCCCTGGACGGACGAGTGGCCCCATCAGGGCTGTCTCCCCCCAGAAAAACCCCTCGTGATACAGAGGTTGGCAGGTGGCAGCTTCTGATAGGGGGGAGCCATTTTAGAGGCATATTCCCCAAACTCCGAGGGGCTCCACCACCTAACAGCATTTCTTCAATAACCCAAGCCAGCAGTGATTATCTACAGAGAGATTTAGCAGGCAAAAAAATAAATAAAGAAGCAGCTTCAGGTAGAAGTATGCCTTCCAACTACGGCACCAGGCTAGGTGCCAAAACCCCCAGAAAACTTTCTGGGCGACAGCGCGTTGAACCGCAGCCCTGCCGGCCGCCTCTTGCTCGCACCCCGCTGCGGGCACAGCCGGCTGGAGGGACGGATGCTCGCCACGGCGGCCGGACACAAAAAAAGGGGGGGCTGAAAGCGCCTGGACCGTGCTCCGGGACCCCCCGAGCAACAAAGGCCGCGGCGGGACGGCGAGGGGGGAGCGGCGGGCACAGCGCACCGCCGAGCCGCCGGGCGCCCCCCGGCCGAGCCCGGCTGCGTTGGTCGCTGCCCCCCGAGCCCTGCCGCCGAGCCGGGCCGCTCCCGAGGCGGCGCTGAGCCCCGAGCCCTCGGCTCCTTACCTGCTGGGCGGCTCCGGCTCTGCGGCTGCGGGCGGGGAGCAGCGGCGAGGCCGCTCCCCGGGGCGCTGGGGAGGGAGAGCCGCTCCCGCCGCCCCGGCCCGGCCACGGCGGGGAACTTCGGCGGGGCGGCGGCGCCCGGAGCTCCTGCTGCCGCCCGCGGGGTGCGGGACGGAGGGAGGCGGGCAGGGAGGCAGGGAAGGAGGCAGGGAAGGAGGGAAGGAGGCAGGCGGCAGGGCGGGGACGGGCGGCCCGCGGGGGCGAGCCGGAGGCGGCGGGGCCAGGGCCGGGGCCGGGGCGGCGCGGTGCGGGGAGTCACGGCGCAGGAATGCCAGGAATGTGGGGCGGCCGCTGAGACGTCGGGGACACGACTTGGGATTTCTTTTTTTTTTTTTTTTTTTTTTAAACACTCTCCCCACCCTCCCTTTAGGAAAGAGGAGGGCTGAAGCCCCCCCGGAGGAGGGAAGAGGAGGGAGGAAGAGGAGGGCGCACGCCGCTGCCAATGGGGGCGGCTGCCCCGAGCAGCCCTCCCCGGGCGCGGACAGCGCTGAGGGTTTGGGGCCGGCCCGCGGCGCCTCCCCGCCCCTTCTCCGCCTCCCCGGGCCGGCAGGGACCGGCCGGGACGAGCCCTCGAAGCTCCTGTCCGCCCCCGGGCAGCTGGCTGCGCATCTCCGGCAGCCTCGCCTTGGGCACACGGCGGCTGCTCCCCGCGGAGCTCGCTCCGCCGAGCCTCCCTCGCCTGTGGCTCCCCGCAGAGCAGGGAGAGAGGCCGCTGTGGGGTCATCGTGCCGTGCTGGGGCGCGGGGTGGGTAAAACATGGTGCTGCTTTGAAGCAGGAAGGGTGCCCCGGTGCTTGGCAGACACGGGCATGGCCTCCCGGAGTGGGCATCGCCTCCCAAAGTGGGTATGGCCTCCTGACACAGGCACGGCCTCCCAACATGATCAAGAGTTCCCAACACGGTCAAGGCTTCCCAACACGGTCAAGGCTTCCCAACGCCTGCTTCGAGAGAGCGCACCAAGGGGCAGAGCACATGGGGCTAGGGAAGCAAGCAGTGCCCTCACAAAGGTTGGGGCTACCTGGAGGCGTTGAATGGAGTGCAGTGGGCTTGAGTGGTGTGATTATTGGAAACGATGCGCACACACTCTTGCTTGTCATCGCTGGTGGCCAATTTGCAATTACTTTTGTGTTACATTACATTTACGTAAAATTATTCATATACCTGAAAGCATATAGGAATACTGTTACCAGCAGGCACCTGTAGAAATGTCAAATGCAGGCACGCTAAAACTGTGACAACAGAACTTGAAAACTTTTACAAATGTGAAATCTATGAAAAATAGCGATAAACGAGGAATGATGCTCCTTCTGAGTTCTGTGTATTTCTGCTACTTGTACACATAAGCAATATGTGAGCAGATTCATTGGAGTCCGGCTCACTTGGATTAATAATGGTAAGAGGATCAGGAGCTGAAAGAGGGAGAAATAGCACAGATTCTTGATTTTGATAGATAAGTAATTGTATTTAAATACCGTATGTGGAATCACAGGCCTATGCCTTACCTCTGGCATAATATTATTATAATTACATTTTGCAAGGAAAGTCCTTTTCATCTAAGACTCTCAAACATTTTACAAACACCACACCTTAATGAAGTAATTATCCCCATTTTACGTACGGCTACACTGAGGCACTGAGAAGTGACACATTTAAGATTTCAGCTTGAATTATACCTGACCACATATAGATACAGAACTATGAGTAGCAATCTGGAAGCAACATCAGGTGTCAGAATGAGATGATAAGATGGAGCATAGAGCTGCTGTGCTCTGAATTTTTTGCGGTTCAACTTTGTGCCAGTAAACGGCTTCTTCCTAGTGAGTGGAAGGTTGCATGAGAGGGTAGCATGCTTCAAAACTAAGGCTGAACTTGTTAGGCTCCTTTCAGGCTTTCCCCACACTGTGGGAGGTATAAGGTCTTTGTCTTTTAAGACGGTAAAGATTGACTTTTGCAGCTATGCCTCAACGTGGTGTGCTGGCTGCCTGAAGTCTTCCAGCTGAACTTGTGGTTTAGCAGCCAGTCACTTTTACTTTCACAGGTCTCCCTGCATTTGAAGAAAACTTATTTAGTTACCTTCACTGTAAATAATGTTAGAAGAAGCATAAACGTCCTGACAGGTGAAAGTTCTGGAGAGGAGATTTTATGTATCAGCTATCAGCAGTGCAGTTCCCTAGAATAAATAAAAACAGCCAAAATAAATACACATTATTTGTCAGCAAGAGCTTTTACTAAAAGGTCAGCTCAACAGACTCTACAAAATGAAATGTGTTTCAAAGTTAGCAACCAAGAGAAGCTTCTGAAACTCGGAATACTGAAGACAATTACTTTTTTCATGAGAGTACTTAACGCAATGATTAATGTCTATATGAAACTCTCAGACTGTAGCAGTAGGTGCTTTAGAAATACAGAATTTCACAGACATCATAGTCAGTTACTGCATAGAATCTTCTATAAGGAAGTTTATTATGTTGGTGCTACTGTCCCTTTCCAGGACTGTTGATACCTTGAACCTTTAAGTATATCTTTGTTTTCCAAGAGCTGCTAGGAACATATGACTCTGGTTAAAACAGAGTGGCTTCATAAAATACGAAAACTTATTTAGGTGTTTCTCATGCTGCTTCAGGAATGTCATGTTAAAATGATACAAATCATTCAACTGGTTCCAAACCTCTATGCTTGTTCAAATTTGTCCAGAAAACTGACAGGTTAATCTTCTATCAGTCATCTGTAGGCTGGATTATGTATTGTCTTCTTATGCCACTAGGGAATCATGTTACAGCATTATTATTATGATTATTATTATTATTTGCTGAAAAGGTGACAATTCTAAATAATATTTAGAGACTATTGACTTACTATGATTTATGGAATTTACCTCCAAAACATTGCCTCTGCCCTGGTGTAAGTTAATTTTTGTATTGGTTCCTCCTACAGCTTCATTGGGATTATTATACTAAGATGCTCTATGGAATGGTAGAGTAGATGGGGAAAAAAATATTGACACAGGACTGCACCTCAGCTACCTTAGCTACTAGTCTTCTGTGAGATATTGGGCATGTAGCAGCACATCCCTGTACCGTAGTTTTCTTCTCTGAAAATTGAGTTAATGATAGTGATCTTAAGAAAGTGTGTTTTGATTTGCAGATGAAAGCACTCTATAGGAGATAGACATTACTTAAAAAAAAAAAAAGTCCAAATAATGGATTTGACAGGCTTGAATGTTGTCTCAAAACCCTTCTGAAAATTCTTAGCCCAGCACCATTCAGCTTGACCAAATGGTTAACTATCAGCAGAGAAAAATTGATTTTATGTGGGTCAAAATACAGTATGCTTTTATAACGTCAGTGTTATCTGAAGAGTCATGTGCAATTCAATTTGAAGTGTCTTAGCACCTTGCTAGCAAGACCTGTATTAAACATATTTTGAATGTGTTTAAACTGAGGCTAGAGCAATTCTTGAGTCTTGTTATAACATGGAAAAATCTCAGTCCTTGTTGGTTGGTGAAACCATGTCATAACCTGTTTTGTATAAAACTGTCTTTAAACTGTGCTTAAGCAACAGCTGGTGGTTTCTCCTGTGAACAGTAGATGATGTTTAATTAGCCCTACAGTCATCTACATTACAATCAAATCAAAGAATGCAGTTGCAACACATTCCCAATTTGTATTGTAAATGTGACCCTAACTGTGTTCCTAAAATCTCTGTCATGTGCAACAAACAGCTGGGTACACTGACCTGATTGTAACATAAGCAGACACTTAGTGCACGAGTATAAATTCCCATTCCTAAAATCATATTTGTTCTTTTATAAACTGATACTTTTAATGTTTTAAGCTTACCTCAAGGAAAAAAAAAAGTTTACTTCTCTAGTATTCTCTGCTCTCATTAATTATTCCATTTAATAGAGCTTCTCAAAGTCATCTCTTAGAAAAGGAATTTGGATTACGCAATCTTGGAAAACAAACCTGTTGCCACCAAGCATGAGCTAACATGTTGTAGTACTCTACAGCTTATCACAAGCAAGCCAGCACCCAGTTTTGTAGACCAGAAAAAGTCTTGGTTGATTATCTGTGCAAATAAACTATGCTGTGTTGAATATTCTAATTTGCTTATAGTCTGCCTGAGGACTTACTGAATACCTGTGCCTGTTTTTAGCTCTTCAGTAAGAGTTGTAAAATTAAAAACTTTTAGCATTTGTCAGTGAAATAATGAACTTTCGATTCCATGGTTGTAAGCACTCCAAATGGGATTGACATAAGCAATGTACCTCTCTATGCATCTGTTTCTGCTCTCCAAGGTAAAACAGTCTAATTTTTAGGACAGAATGAGTGACATTTTTTTCCATTTTCACAGCTTAGCAATTTGAGTACTTTTAGATGTATCATTTACAATGGCCATTAGGCCATTAAGATTTCTGAGAATGGTGGTCTCCTGAGGAAAAAATAAAGTCAAATAAAATAAAATGACTAGCTTTTAACAGAAGATCATTTAACTAATTTAGGATTATTATGATAAACCTAAGTGCATAATTTCCTGCTCTGTTATGTAATACACTCTATACGTGCGTATAACATCTGCCTGAATGGCGGGAGAGCAAGTCTACAGCAGGTATAAATAAAAGCAATCAATTGCCTATCAAAAATTATTAGCTTATAGCTTTAGGACCCAGTTCTTCAATGTAATTTATCACAGATGTGTAGCTTCAGCTCTTTTGTAAGTCCATGGGACTTAGCAGCATGCCTAGAAGTCAGCATACGCAACTGATTTGTAGATATTTTACCTGCTGCTCACTTCTGATAATCATAATCTTTATTTATGTCTCGGCATGGATTTGGATGTCTGATTGCGGGCACCCAGGTTTGAAAATATTTAATTGCCACTCCAGGATAAATGGTTTCTTGAGAAAGCAAAGAGCTAATGTCATAATCGTAAGTCTGTTTTTGGGACTGTCACAAACTTGTGTAACTTTAATTGAGCCATTAATGTTTGCTATCTCTGTGAAATGGACACAAGATCATGCTTGTATATGAGAGTACTGTAAAACTCTGAATTTTAAGACTTTCTGAAATCAACAGCAAAGAGCTCTGTTAAAGAATAATGCTTCAGCTATGTGTACTTCAGCTTTTTAAATACTATGTATTGTTTCTGACAAAGCCCTAATACTCATTCTCACTTTTGGTTGAAACTCAGAAAAAGTTTCCTGTCAGAGTAATTTTAGAGTGTTGAGAGGTGCATATAAGATTATTTTCTATGTTATCATTTCATGATACATTCTATACCTTGGAAAAATTTAAAACTCACACAAACATTTTCCTGTAAAGAATTAATACAAAAATGACATGAGAAATACCAGTAAAACTGTTGAAATTTAGACTTGGAAGAGGTAAGGAGATCAACTGATAACTGAAGTCATTGAAATGTAACACGCTGTCATCTTCTCCTTGCATATTTATTTATTCTATTGGATCACTACTGCATGTGGTTCATGGACTATGGTTGTTTGAGATGGGTTTCCCACTGCAATTAGCTGAGCGAGTTTTCAGTCACCCTAGAACTTGCCTGCAAAAATGGCAGAAGTAATGCTGAGGTGGTTAAGATGCGTGTAAGATAATGGCATACTTTTGTCTTATCTCGTCAACCTTTTAACAGGAAAACATTGGAAGATTTTGGAGACAGCATTAAGATAGGCAGAGGCTAAGAACTGCTTTGGTTAGTTTGTCATGAACTCTGTAAAGTGACATTCTTAATTGTTTCACTGATAAAAGATTGGAGCAGTAGATAAACACAATAGAAAGCAAGTACAGATTTTCAGATAATAGCTACATAAAAGTAATACAAAACTTTTATATGTATATTAAAATAAAGGTTTTATATATATATATACACACATATGTATAGGCCATAAAAAAAGAGAAACAGAGTATAGGCTCAAGGCTTTAATGTAGGTAGTTCATGGGAACAGGATGTTCAAACGGAGATTAGACACAGCAAGGACAGCCATGACAAATGATCAAGAACTCGAGAGAACAGAAGAGTCAGTGAAGAAGGGAAACTCAGACTTTTGAAGGCAACCTGGCAGATGAGAGCCACATATCATGGTGAGAGTTGCCTTTACGGAAAACAGAAATAGGAAATTGGAACAAAAAAAAGTGAAGAAAAGAGTTAAAGAGGTTAAAGAGAGGAAATTACTGAAGATTAACCAAAGAAAAACTGATCTAGAGAGTCCCAACAAGAGAAAGAGGTAATGTACATGTCAGCATATAATTTCCATGTGCCTCACTGAAGAAAAAGACAAGTGAGGGTTAAAGATGGAATGAGGCAGAGATGGCTATGAAAGGTGAATGCCTTTCAGATTATATATAGTGCAGTTTTTTCTTAATCACTTTTCTTTTGCTTGAACAGAATGATACTTGGAGTAGATGTACCTGTGTACAGTTAAGAATACAGTCCTAACAAAAACAGGGGTGAAAGGAGGTACAATTTATGGAGCCATGAAAGTCAGGGAGGAGTGAGCCATAAAGGAAATAGGATCCTGTCTAACCAATGCCCCCTGAAACCTGATTACTAGTTGCCTGTAAGACATTGCACCATTCGATAGTACAATTAATATATTTTTAAGTTTAGTGTCTGTAGTATGAAAGATTTGCTTGGTATTGCCGTTTCTAGATGGCAGCAGAATTATATAAAAAGAGGGGATTCACCATTAAGAAAAAAAAAAAAGAGTTCCAATCTTATTTACAGCTCAGTAACTGGTAATTAGAAGCCCTAGACAATACGGACTTGATGTGTTATATCATAATGTAATTGCTGCAATTATTTATCATTTTCTTCATGTACGTGCACATTAGTTCTCTAAGTGTTATGCTAATGGATGTATTCAGTCTCTTGCAAAGAATGGTTTTAGAACAGGGAGGAAAGGCATAAATACCTTTTCACTACTGTAACAGCATCGCAATAGCTGTAAATCACAGTTGTTCAGGTCAAGACAGTATGCGTGCACTTTAATTAGCATTTCTTTTATCTGTTTGCTTTCTTCCTCCACCCTTCCAATATAGTAACAAACATTAAACAACTAACACTCCCCTTCATTTTCAGTTATTTATATAGCTAAATAAGTTTACTATTGCTTGTGCTAATGAGCACAATCTGTGCTCATCTGTGTAACAGCTCAGCAGCTTTAAATTCAGAAGATATCACTGCTGCAGAAGTTTGTAGACTATAAAAAAATCACAATCATACTACATTCTATGCAAAGTTCAGAGAATATTTTCCAGTGTTGAAAATCGTTCAGAGTAATTGCTCTTAGTATGCAAGAGAAACTTAAATGAAAGCAGAAGCTGTAAAATAGTATTATCCCTGCAAAACACGCAAGTTCTGAAGAATGCATTTACTATGGGAAAAAAAATCTTGATATCATTTATGTGAGGTGTTAGGGATAAAAGCATGGGAATTTAGGGTCTTGATACGTAATATTTTGACTGATCTAAGTTGTCACCACAGTCCTGCCCACTCTCACCTGTATATCCCTGCTCTATCTGTTTGGCTGGATACCCAGTTGAGCTGCACTTACCCGATCGCACAGTGCAGCAGTTCGGAACCCCAAGCTGTATACAGGCTGATGCTACCAGAAAGGTCCTTGGCTAGTATTACGCTCACCAGTTTAACCGTCCCTCCTAGCAGCTCAGATGAGCACCAAAGCCATCATAAAGGAGCAGGTGGGAAACAGGAGGGAGTGCAGGAATGTGGCAACGTCGCCTTGAGGTGTTTTAAACTGCCTTGGAGCCGCACCCATGGGTTCCTGTCCAGCACCTGGATGTGATTCACTGTGTCACCTCAGACAAGCCAGGTAACCTCAGTCACCTCTTCAGTCCTCGGAAACCTACCCACTGGTGTTTAGTAGGCTACACTGATGATGCGATCACCAAACAGAGCAGCTGTAGGTATTTTAGCCACTAGCACATCCATCCCTAGCACTGGTGTCACTTCGAGCACTTCAGTAGCAGTTTCCCTCAGGAGGTAAGAAATGCTGTAGTTCTCACTAGAGAAATGCTCCATTCCTTTTGTGAACAAAGCTATGGTTTATCTTAATTAATTTAATTAATTATTTTATAGTTTTTCTTAATTAACTGTAAAAAAAAAATGTTTAGGTCAGTTCAGCCTTTTCAGAGAGCTTAAAACCAGACAGTTAACAAAAGGTGTTAAGGCTCTCTATGCATCCTAATGGTGCCTTTGTATTCATTCTGATCACTGAATAGGGTATGGGTTCTGTTGAGAAACATAATCATACGAAGAAGGATAAAATTAAAACAAGGGTATATGAGCAATCAAGCACTGTATTTTACAACAGTTGCTCGCTGGGGTTTATTAGTACAGACTTAACCTTGCCACTCCAGTACTAACACCTAAACTGCTAACTTCTCAGTTACCTACGCGCATTGGCAGAGATGGAGAATTTCATTTTCCAGAGGCAAGAAGCATCACTTAGTACAGGGTGGGGTTTGGGTGAGGCTAAAGGAAAAGATCTGTCTTTCTTTTCTTTCACTGGCAGCCTGGCAGAGCTTTTGCCTCTCTAGTGCCTGACAGGAAAGCTGGGAAATTACAACCATGTCAGATGTGAAGAGCCTGGTCCATTTCTTTCTTTCTTTGTCTGGGTCAAGGGGAATGCTCCAGCTCCTCAGGTGCTCTTTGATGAGTGTGCGTGTGTGCATATATGTAAATATATATATATATACACACATGGAGACACACATGAAATAGGCTTTACCTGAAAGATTCCAAGTCTGGCAGGGTGGAATATGGGGAAAATCTCTATCTGGTTTCTGCTCCTTGTAGTGTCCAAGCAGAGTGGGTTTTTCTCATGAGAAGTCCTTTCCCTTTTCCCTTTTCCCTTTCCCTTTCCCTTTCTTCACTCCATTGTGTGCTCTGACATAAGATGCAGGATATGAATACAACCTCTAGTGGGTTTTGTATTCTACTTGCTATTTTCACTTTTTCTTGAAATCATAGTAAGGAGTGCAGGTGAGAAAAGTAAACAGTGATTTTTAACATTTGGAAAGATCTGAATGGAATTTCAAGGACAAAGAAAAGCCACTTCACAAGGCTGAACTAGTTCTCTCCCTCCTCAAAATCATGGGGTGCTCCAAATCAGAGAATTCTGAGAGGCTCTTAGAAAGATATCAGGAATTCTAGCTAATAGAGAGTAATAGAAATAATTAAAAGTGTTAGGCAAGCTGATGGTTGCTACTAACACCCTTCGTAACTAGTTATTTCTAATTGTATTTGACTTACTCTTGTATCTTACACTTTAATGTTACATTTACTAGTAGTTTTGTATCTTACATTTATTTCCATTTACTAATATACACAATACAATACTTACGAAGCTATTGTGCAAAATAAGGTTTATACAGCAAAAGAAAAGCAAGTTTCTGTACCCTTCATGAGTCCTTTTAACTTTCATGTTAATTAATTGCAGGGATTGTCAAATAAATGATGTCAAATATAAAATAACTCATTTTCTAATTTATTATCCACAGAAACCCAGAATGATTTTGACCCTTGCTAGGAACAGGCTTCAGAACAACTCTTCACACATCTTTAAGTTTACAACAGTGCTCAGGTTTCTTTTTTTAATCTTGGATATTCAGGCATTCATCAGACTGCATCTTAAAAGCTCTGTATATATCAGCTGCTATTTTTTGTGCCTTGCCAGAACCCTGAAGGCTGTCTCTACTCTTTTACTCTCCTTCTGAAAAATACACCACCAGTCTTAGAAGTCAAAGCGGTTTCACTGATGCCCTTCCTCCCTGTCCACCATGTGAAAGATCCCCTTTGGCTCCTACTGGTCCTGGGCCTTCCCAAACCACTTGCCAGCACTTCATGTGCAGTTTCCCACTCCTCCACCAGCTCCTACCTCTCTGCCCGCTGCCCTCTCCCCTCAGCAGCACCTGCAGCCATAAATCTGAGTGCCTCAATGTCATCACTGACTTCTCTAGCTTGCTGTTTATCAAACCTCAGTTGCCAAGACGTGTTTCAGACGGATCGTTTCCATCAGTTTGATGTCTTGTTGCTTCCTTCTGGGGCTATAGGTTTTACACCAAGGCTGTCCCGAAACCCGAAGCCCCCTGCCCAGGGCCTGGTGGGGAGCACGGAGGCCAAGGCTTTCACAGCTCTGCAGCCCCACAACCTCCCCTGCCACCATTTGCACCCCACGGATTGTGTTGTCCCCTTGTTGGACCAGACGATTTTGGAGGTTTTTCCAACCCTAATGATTCTAGGATTCTGTTTTAGGGCAGAATAAGTGCAGCAGCGAGCTGACTTAACCTCCCATCCCTCAAAGAGCCACCAAACCCCAGCAGCTGAATCAGGGAGGTGGTGGTATCACCGTCCCTGGGGGTGTTTAAGGAAGGGTTGGACGTGGTGCTTAGGGACATGGTTTAGGGGGTGACATTGGTGGTAGGGGGACAGTTGGACCAGATGGTGTTGGAGGTGTTGTCCAACCCTAATGGTTCTATGATTCTAAGCCACTCCATAATGCTTCTGTAGGGCTTTATTCCTAGCTAACCGATTATCATCGGGATACTGCTGGAATACTTTTTATTTTTTGACGCTTTTTCAAACCACAGGTTCCCGCTGGATAGCGAAAGCTCACGCTGACGAGCCTTCCCCCGGCCGTTACCCGCCGGCCCTCACCGCCCCCCCGCCCCGCCTCCTCCAGCAGCGTTTGAACGCTCCCGAAGCGACCAACCCGGAGCGCCGGCGGCCGGGGCGCTGCTCTCCCATTGCCGGGGAGGCGGGGATAGCGCGGGGGGTAGGGGGAAATCACAAACGGGCGGCGGGGCGGCGGCAGGTTCGAAGGGCAGCTGGGTGGTGGCGGCGAGACGACAGGGGACAGGGGGCTCTGTCACGGAGCGGGCGGGGGCGGCTGCTGCTGCCGGCCGGTGCTGCCCCGAGCCGTGAGGTGGGGCTGGGGGGCCACGGGGGAGGCAGGGGATTTGCTCGGGTCGAGCCCCGAGAGGCGTGTGGCTGTCAGGAGCCTGGGACGGGCTGCGGCTGTTGGTGGTCCCTGCGTGAGGGGGGGCTGAGGTAACCGCCGCCAGGTGGGTGCTGGGCGAGCGGCGGGCTTAATGCAGTGTAAGCGTCGGGATAAGGTGCTAATAAACGGCTTCTGAAGGGTGTCAGTCACATGCATCTGTGAGAATAGAAACTCTGTTCTTGTCAAGGGGATTGATTAAGGTGGATTTCCTAAATCTCATCTTATTTTGACACATCTGTCTCATTAGGACCTAATATTAAAAGTTGCTGCTTGGTGGCCTACAATTCAAGATTGTACAATACTTCATTCTAACTACTGCTAATCTTAAAAAAGCAATTTATTTAAATGAGAGGCATATTTGATATCTGTCAAGGTCTAATTGTGCTTTCTTTTGTTCCAGGTGTAGCAACCACCCATTTGTGTAAAAGAAAAACCCAGTCAGTATGAGTTGGGTTGTGGAGGAGTGGAAAGAAGGCCTGTCCCCTCGAGTTCTTCAGAAGATTCATGAGCTGGAAAGTCAAGTTGACAGGCTTAAAAAGGAGCGTCAGCAAAGACAGTTCCAGTTAGAGTCTCTGGAGGTAGCTTTGGAAAAACAGAAACAGAAGGTAATGGAGGTACTATGGTCGCTTCCCTACAATGCCATTCTGCAAGCCAAACATGATTATAAAACTTTGTGATCTCTGTTGTTATAAAGTGATTTTGGTTTGTTTCTTTCCACTGACTGAAAAGGTAATGTAGAAATACAAACTGCTTATCTTCATCATTCTTTCGTAGCTGTTCATCATATTTGTTAAGTTCTCATTGACTCTTAAGGTCATTACTGCCTTTTATCAGTGTTTGGCATGGCTGTTGATGTCCAGATGTTTGTTTACTTAGAGGCCTTCTTCCAGGCTTTGCTTTGTGACTAAGAAAAACATTTCTTTATTGTTATGCTTGTTAAAAATCTTGACAATAACTAGGCCTCTCCTCTATCACAGAGCCACACAATCGATGGCCTCTTACTGTTTCTCCTTGCCTGTGTGCACCTATTTGTCTTATCTGTTACTTTAGATTGTGTGCATCTCATTTCTGTTTTTAGAGACTATTTTAGGATGTTTTTTGACAAATTTTGGCTCATCTGGCTCTACACTGTCAACTCTCTAGCCCTCCTTGTCAGGGTCCTCCTGTGTCTCAGTCAGGAGTAATCCATTTGACTGAATTCTGCTTTGTAATGTTTGAATAGGGTTTAGAGACAATTGACAAAGGTTGCCTTTTACTCCTGTTAGCTGTTACAGTTTTCTAGTAAAACTCAAGCCTAGTAGTTTACCTTGACTTTTTTCCTGTGACTTTTCCAGGTTCTTGTCTCATCTTGTCTCAACTGCCGTGCTCCCCAAACAAAAAGAAGGGTTGTATTCAAATAGGTGTGTTTTAAAACTCCTAGAATCAGCAGCTAATACTAGCTAATACTTAATACTTATCAGCTGAAAGCAAAGCTGAATGGAATTCTGGAGTCCTTAATTCCCAGTGGCTACTGCTGAGCAGCAGGTGGCTGTAGTTTCTCTCAGAAGCTGGAGAGGAGGCAGAGCAAGTCTCTGCTGTCTGTCTCTATTTACAATTTAAAAGCTGTGACCCTTGATAATTGTTGTGCATCTTCTGTTTAGCGAATCAAGGTATTTTGATTGCTAAAGCTGATAGATGTGAAGGAGCAGTGAGACAATCATTGAGGAGTGATTCAGCGTAGACTAGTATTTAAGGTCTAATGAATTCTTGATGAGACTGTGTCTAGTCAGTAAATAGAAGTTGTTTGAGTGTTTCTGTGATGGAGTTGAATTCTAAGAAATGTTTTTTGTTTATACCTAAGAATATTTGAACAGTGTGTATATCTGAGGCTTTCAGTGCTGTTAGGGTTTTTGAAAGATTATGAAGAAAATAGCATATAAACTGTAACTGTTACTTTAAATTGAGCAAAGACTTGAGACAATTTTGAAATGGTCCCTATTCCTAATAGGTTGAAAATGAAAAAAATGAAGCTGCAACTCAGAAGAGAGAGAACCAGAGCTTGATGGAATTGTGCGATAGTCTCGACAAGGCAAAGCAGAAAATTTCACATGACCTTAAAGTAAAAGAATCTCAAATCAACATTCAATCAGGGCAGCTGAATGACAGCAAGAAAGAAATTGAAAGACTAGAACAGGAACTGAAAAGGTGAGGACTTGCTTTGTCTCTAATATAAAAACTGTTTTCTTATGTTTTGCTGACTTCTCACTTGTGTGTTTTCACACATGCATGCACAGGCATCTACATAAGTCTCTGTGCCACTTGAAGCAGTAAGCACCTATGGTTCCTGTTAAATTTGGGGGAATTCTGTAATACCATGTGAAAAGAATCCACTCGTTCTGGGATAACAACAACAGAAGTTGTTAGTATAAATAAGAATCAAACACCTCAACTCCCCTGGAACAGAAATATCTTTGGTTAGATAGGAAACACCACCTTTGCATTAATATGTGTCCTGTGCAACTGTACTGTTGTGTAGCTGTGATTCCAGATAGTTGTTTGCATTATTTCTTGATCTATTGTGTATTACATTGAAGCTGATGAATGATACCTCACCTTATAAGCAAGACCAGTTATGTGGCACTGTGACAAGAGGTGTGTGCTGGGTATAGAGAATCATACAATATTCTCAGTTGGAATGGACCCACAAGTATCATCAAGTCCAACTCCTGGCTCCACACAGGACTGCCCAAAAAACAGGCCTTATGTCTGAGAGCCTTGTCCAAATGCTTCCTGAACTCCAACAGGCTTAGTGCCATGACCACTGCCCTGGGGAGCCTGTTCCAGTGCCCGACCGCCCTCTGGGTGCAGAACCTTTCCCTAACAGCCAGCCTGACCCTCCCCTGTCCCAGCTCCATGCCATCCCATCGGGTCCTGTCTCTGTCCCCAGAGAGCAGAGCTCAGCGCCTGCCCCTCCGCTCCCCTTGTGAGGGAGCTGCAGGCCGCCATGAGGCCTCCCCTCAGCCTGCTCTGCTCTGGGCTGAACAAACCAAGGGACCTCAGCTGCTCCTTATACGTCTTCCCCTCTAGGCCCTTCACCAGCTTTGTAGCCTTTGGACACCCTTTAATACTTGTATGTACTTATGCACCACTACTGTGCTGCCCAAAACTGCACGCAGTACTCAATGTGAGGCTGCACCAGAGCAGAGCAGGACAATCCTTCCCTTGACCGGCTGGCAGTGCTGTGCTTGGTGCACCCCAGGACACAGTTGGCCTTGGCTGCCAGGGCACACTACTGGCTCATTCAACTTGCTGTTGACCAGAACCCCCAGTTCCATTTCTGTGGGGCTGCTCTCCAGCCTCTCGGTCCCCCGTCTGCGCATGTATCTAGCGTTGCTCTGTCCCAGGCGCAGAATCTGGCACTTGTTAAATTTTGCATGGTTGCTAATTGCCCACCCCTTTAATTTGTCAAGATCTCTCTGTAAGGTCTCTCTAGCCTCAAGGGAGTCAACAGCTCCTCCTGATACAGTATCATCAGTAAGCTTAGTATGCATTTGAGTCCTGCATCTCGATAATTTATAGAAACATTAAAGAGAACTGGCCCTGAAGTGGAGCTCTGGGGAACACGACTAGTTTTATCACATTTAGTATAATCCAATTTACTCTAACCCTTTGAGCTGCACCTGTCAGAGGTGGAATGTAATTCATGCAGTAAAAGAATCTTCTATAATGCAGACATCTAGAATTTATCATCTGAGGATGCTTACACAAATGGAACAGTTGTCAGTAATGAAGTGAACATCATCATCTGTTAAACGTGTTCCTATACTAGAGCTGCACTGTTCTTGAATAAAAGAATTTCTGAAACTGTGTGTGTCAGTAGGGCTGAGTGTCCTGCCCCCATGATAAACTGTTGTGCTGATAATAGTAAAGCAGAGTTAGCAGAGTTACTGCCTCAGAGAGCGATAAGACTTCTTAACATTTATTTTCTTCATGGTCTGAAATGTGTTTACTTCCTTTAATTGTTGGAAGGTACACCTC
Organism: Cygnus olor; assembly: GCF_009769625.2. Lineage (NCBI taxonomy): Eukaryota > Metazoa > Chordata > Aves > Anseriformes > Anatidae > Cygnus > Cygnus olor. The sequence goes on along the minus strand of NC_049171.1, from coordinate 102,050,889 downwards.
TTACTGTCCCAATAAAGTAAATAAAGAGGGAGCTGCATTGCACTTCCTGTTTTTTCCCTTTGCACTTTTTTGTCATCTTTTCACAGTTAGGGCAAACTAAGGAAACTTGAGATATTTGACTGTTGTGAGAAGATTCTAAATTTTAACAACAATTTATGACATGCAGAAACAATGACTTTGTGCAAGGAATTGCTGAGATCCATTGAGGAAGAATCCAGTGTCATTCAGCAGGGTTGTTAGAACCACACTGATGAAATATAGAGCAAACCTGCTGTAAAAGGCTGGCCCTGAGAGGTTACAGGCCAAGGATGTCACATTTTTCCATTTCCAAAACCATGCAGAAAGCTTAGTTTACTGAATTCTCTGCTTTCCTTTATAGTTCTTTGCGTAGCTGTCCACTACAATAGATTACGTGTAGCTTGACCCCGGCTATCAGTTTTGACCTTGTATTTGCTTCTGGTTTATCCTAACTGATCGCTTACCGCTTTGTAGCACCTGACAACCCCCTGGGAGAAGAATCTTTGGTGTTGCCCTATAAAATGGAGGGGAGAATGGAGTAGGAAGCTGTGGAGCCACTAATGTGATGGGCTGCAGCCTTGAACCATTGCATGATCCACCTGGGCTTGCTGGGCAGGACCAAAGTTGCTGTTCCTTTGGCTGCAGTTCTTGTGTGTAACTTCCCAACTAGTGATGTGGTTTTCGTGGCTGAGCTTGTAATCCTTCATGCTCACAAAAATGAGTTGGAAATTGATTCTAATGCCAAATTGATTTTGAAACTAAGCACTTGAAATCATATTTATTTGTGTATTTCAGGCTCTTAAAAATAGATAATTGACTTTCTAGTTTCCATTAGTAATTTCTCCTTCTGCTTCTTTCCTAAACAGATACAAATGTGAGCTTGAGAGAAGTCAGCAAGCGTTGATTGCAGGAGACTCGTCATTCAGTGGTACTCCACAGAAAAATTTAACTACTCCTTTAACACCAGTTCAAAGTCATAATGGTAAATGAATTTTTCTACATCTAGCACAGATAGCCAATTGTCAGATCCCTTGGAAGGTGGGAGAGATTTTTTGAATATTACACTTAGGTACTGAGTCGCCTAGTCCATACTGCGTAGCTTATTATGAGAGTGCCCAGTTTGTAACACTGTAAATTCCAAGGTCAAAAAATATTAGTGCAGATTGAACTGTTACTGCAAATATTACATCTTTTCAGCACTACATTGATGGGCATGGAATAACAATAGGAATATTTATCAACAGACCGCAGCAATTTTTTGCATGCTTGTTCCTAGTGTTAGTTCCCTTCACGTAGCGAAGAGCGAATTTCTTCTCTTTCATGCACTGCAGGTGCTTTAACTAAAGTTCAATCAACAGTCATTTGTTTTCTTTAGGAGATTATTTTTGTCTTAGAATATTATTGTGCATAATAATCTGCACAATTAAAACAAAACCTCTGTATCCACTTCAAAGCATCACTTCTATCTTCAAATTAGTGACATCAAATAGATTTAAAATATTTGAATGAACTGGAAAAACGAGAGGAAGATTCCGTAACAGGAGAACTGTTATGTAGCCAGACACCTCAGTGCTGTATACACTGAAGAACTGCGATGGGTTCCACATTGAGAATGCTTTCTTTGCTGTGAACAAATGTTCTGTGTGTTTGGCATCTCAGTCTTGCTCCAGTTGCAAATCTGAGATATTTTCGTGTATTCTTGTTTCTTTTAATTCCCTTATACATATCCAAAAAGGGGTGCAGGACTGGCGATGTCAGGTATTCCAGATTCCACACAGAAGTGTGGCCTTCCTGAAGTAAGGATTAGGTTAAAGTAACTATTTAAAATGGTGTTGTTGCAAGAGTTTGTTTTCATTGAAAGCTGGTGTGTTAAATTATTTCAGATGTTACAAAGTATTCTAGTTCTAGGTCTTTTTTTGGAAGATGTAGAATTATTTACAAATTCAAGAAAAGGGAAGCAAGACTTGTTTTAGACTAATATACTCTTTTAAAAATTTCAACAAAAGAATCCTGTCCAATACCTATTACATTTGAAAGTTGCTCAAGGAAAAGATCCAGCCTTATTTTCTGTTTCTTAATAATGTTAATGCTACTGGGCTAGTAGTGTAAAGTTATATATACATATATATACACACACACAATATCTGTATGTATGTGCATGTATCATTAAATATATACACGTTTTTGAAAGTGAAAAAATATAGATACATGTTCATTATTATATGCGTTATATACATTTTTCTATATATATTACATATTGTCAAAAAAGCACGGAAATGAACTCTGGCATTGAATCCTTACTTTTAGCAGTTGTGTTTTCATTCTAATGTCAAGTTCCACGTATGCCACAGGTGTACTTTTGAGGACATAAATTGCTAAAAATATTTTTATATGTAATTCTTTCTTCCTCATGATCTGATGCTTCTGACAGCTGTTCATTTTCATCACTCCTGTGATAGGAAGAGGCTAGAAAAGATTACCTGTATACTAAGTTGTATTATGAAAAAGTATTCATCATGTCTTTGTAGATGCTAAGTTTGAAGAATTAGAAGAAAAATACAAGAAAGAAGTAGAAGAAAGAAAAAAGCTAGAATTAGAACTGAGAACCATCCAGAATAACGTAAGTATCTTTTGAAAATAATACGTTAGGTCTAAGAAAGTTACAACTGCTTAAACTTGGAAAATGGAGTGGAAATTAAGTGAAATATATTCTGCATCACTTCAAGTACAATTAATATATATGTATTAAAAAGATTAATGAGTGTGTCCTGCCATTCAAAAGTAATCTATAGCCAGCATAATTGAATAGCAAAGGAAAGAAGGATATTAAAAATGAAAACACATCTTTCAAAACCTAGAAGTCTTGGGCAGTCAAGGACAAGTGAAAACAGTGCCAGTTTTGACAATTTAAATATGATAAAATAGTAAAATAGCTTTGAAAAGATTACAAGAAATAATTTACTCAGCAAGCAAAAAATAGTAAATTTTTTAAATGTGTAAGTAGTAGCAAGTATCTTAGAGGATCTCAGAGGCCAATAGATGATGAAGATATAAAGGTTCTCATTGAGAACAAGAAGCTGAAATCTTTTTGGCTTGGTATTTACTCTTTAAAGGCTAAGATATATATCTCAAAGCCTTTCTTTATGTTGTTTGAATATGTGGCATAGACTCAAATTGAAAAGCCAGAAGAATCTTAAAAGAAATTGATAAAATGAACAGTACTAAAAAAAACCCCCACCAGATACAGACAATATTTACCAATGAATTGATACAGCACTCTGAAGTGGGACTGCTGATTTCATTCTCCTCTTGGCACTAGCAGGTGGCAAGGGTGATACCAGTTTTTAGAAAGGCTTGCAGTACCCGTTCCTGGGAATGTAGTTTACGAAGGCCAACTTTTGTCCTGGACAAAATTTTGTCCTGGAAAAATTGTTAGAAACTTAAACAAAACAAAACAAATGTATTTAAATGTAAAACAAAATAAATGTATTGATGCATGTGTATATATAATATATGGAGAAAAGATCAACTGTTTATTATTTGTGAAGGTAAATAATGCCTCATATTTTCAGAGGTGTATGGTTCTGGTTTTTGTTTTTCTTAGAGTAAATCAGAGAACAAGTGTGATTAATTCAATGTAATATTACTGGATATCCAAAATGCTTTGAAAAAAAACTAAACTGCTTTGATAAGGCAGAGTTCCTCTTGTGAATTCCGGTAAAGATTGAGGACTAGGAATAAACGGTCAGTTTCTGCAGCTGGGGAGTGATCAACAGTGGAGCCTGAAAAGGATGAGTGCAGAGAACAGTGCTATTCAGTGTATTTGGTAACTATCTGAAAAAGTGTTGAACAAGATGGCTGAAGACCACACGATTTTATTATAGTACATTGCAATAGCTAAGATATCAAGTTAAATTCAGCATCAGAAATGTGAAGTAACGCACCTGGAAAACATAATCTGAACACTGCATACCTGATACACTCCGGCTCCAAATTTGGTGAAAATATTCTAGGCAGTAATTCTGTTATTATTGTGGCTAGATCTCTGGAAACTTCAATATTGCGTTCAACAATGGTGACAAAGAATTATTTTATTTGAAAAAACTAATGGGGAAAAATTTTTTCCCGTGTTCCCTGCATGTTCCACAATTCTGGTCATCTCATCTGAAAACAGGTATAGTAGAACAGGATGGTTCAAAGATGAGTGAGGGTCAAGAGAGGAAACAGAAAATGGTCATTTTTCTATTTTTGTAAGGCACAATAACAGTACCAGCTTTGCAGAATTTGAACAAAAACTATTTAATGTTATGCAGTGTTAAATGACAGAACTCTTTGTCACAGAGTACTGTAAAAAAACAAAATACAGACAGATCCAAAAGGGAAAATACAGGTGAAGCATTTCAGTAAAAATTAATTCCTTTAATTTCCAGGTTTCAAACATCTGTCTCAGGAACTCAGGAAATTTAAATGGCACATCAGGGGAATGATTACCTTGTTTATTGTTAGGTTTTTATGTTCCCTGTCCATAAAAAATATATTTTATAAGATTGGAGACAGTATCCTGGGCTATAATAAGTTTCTGGTCCTAGCACAGCTGTTCCTACATGACAATATATTCTCTGGTTGGACTGAGAAGTCAGACTGGGCATTACCTGGTTTAGGGCATTACTTTAAAAAAAATAGTAAATAGGAGGCATTTGAAAATCCATTTTAAAAACACAGTTAGGGGCATTATTGTCTGAGTTTTTTTCATTTAAAACATTTATAGGAGGGAAAAAAATTAGATTTGGACTGTCGCTAATTTTTCTTTGCAAAGAGGTTATAAGCTGGCACCTAGCATTTTCTGTTACTGTGATTTTGGCTATTCTGTGCATAAAGGTTTAAATAACTGAGTATGTTCTGAATTTACCTGTGTTTGTTCGGAATAAATATGGGGCAGATATCAGATATGTTAGTCTAGACTTATTTCTTGCAGCTTGCTTGTGTCAGAAATTGCCTGTTAGAATGTAGGCATTGATTTTGAAAAATGTAGGAGGTAAATGATGTTATTCTCTTGAAAAACACAAAAATCTGGATATGTTAAATATAGACAGATCAAACTCAGTTTTTCAGGGATCCTGGTCTGTGCTGATAAGTACTTGCTATGCTTTTATACTTGAATTAATGTTATTTTATTTATGTAGTATAAAAAGCAGTGATATCAATCAGTAATTTGCACCAGTGTATGATGTATGTTATCATAACAATTTGAAATGACCACGACCTATTATCTACTTATTAATAAATGAATTTTGTTATATGTCAGCTGTGGAACTGTGTAAGGATAGATCCTTTTTTTTTTTTTTTTGGTCACAGAAAATAAATCAGCCTTATCCTCAGCAAAGCTCTTTGAGTCACAGGGAGATTGCTTGGCATCAGGCTTCCTCATCTGTGTTTTCATGGCGACCAGAAAAGACACCATCTAAAAATCAAGAAACCCCTGCAAAGAGAAGTTCTACAACATCCTATTTTCCGTGGGAAAAGGAAACAAATTCTAGTATAATATCAGAGAAGAAGGAGTTTGACAACAGCTTTGCTGAGAATTGTAACTCTTCACTCATCACCCCGCTCAGAGCACAGAACCAAGGTATCTGTTGTATTTCTTTAAAAGCCAGAGGCAGCCTCCTGTATGGCTTCATGAAAGCTGCTGTGCGGATAGAAGAGAGGCACTGGAATTAGTGCTTTAGTGAGGAAAAGAGGAAGATACCTGTTGTTGCCTTTGGCAGCTAGCTCGGCTGGCTACTGGTGTGTGTATTCACAATGACCAGCCAGTACGTGGCGATTATCCACAAGATGCGGTAGCTTTTACATAACGGGTGTGGGATTTAGGAGGGGAGTTTGTATTTATGATGTGGGCAGGGGATATCACACCAAAATTGAAGGAGAACAGCCTTTTCTAATAATTCCATTGCTTATGGAACAATTCTCTTAAAACAAAGTTAAAACTTTTCAGGATTTCATTCCATCTGTGTTAAATTCAAATTCAATTATATTTTTCCTTAATTTTGTATGACTATTGAGATTTATGGCTGAGCAATATCTGTTTAAAAATTCATTGATTGAACGTGCTTAATGCATAACTGAGTTCATCCATAAAGGATGTTACAGGAAGCCTGGGATAGAATAAGATACTAAAAATACAATGAAAAAGCAAAATATGGTATTATTTTCTGCATGTTGGTAGAAATACATTTTCTCTGATATCTGATAATTGGAAGAGAACAAGGATTTGTTTGGTTATGGATTTGGTGGCCATTTACTTAAACCTGCTGTTTGGACCAGGTTTTCCACTAACTGCTTTTTACAGGATTTTTTTAATTGGTTTCTGTATTTTCCAGATGTTTATTCAAATGTCTGCATGTAAAACTTTAGTCCGGGCAGTGTTTTTCAGTTTGGAAGCCATATGAATTCAGCATCAGGAGAACAGGTTTTTGTATATTAATAAATAAATTTTAGCAATTAATATTAATTCTTGATAACAGTCCTGGAGCCGGCCAATGCTTTTTACCATAAAATTGCATTGTGATTTTGGAAGGCAGACTCCTGCTGATGTATATTCTGACAAGATCACTTGGTTTTTACTTCTTATATATGTAGCTTTAGGAGCAAGAAAAACATTAAAATGTGAAATACTATATTTGCAGATGTGAAATAGCTCAGAAGTCTCTTTGAAGCAGAGGCTCACAGTTGCCCCAAATAAATGTTTGCAGTGGATATCTATCCTTTAAAAATAAATAAAACACAGATAAAAATATGTGTTGAGTACATTTTTCTGTATTTTTAAAAACAACAAAGAAAAAAAAAAGAAAAACAAAAATAACAGCAGAGTAACAAATTGTCTTTGCTTTTGCAATATTTGTGCCTGACTTTGCATTTTGCTGTGCTCTCATACGTTACAAAATGGAATTGGTTGATTTAGTCAACTATTTTTTAGTCTTGATAGTTATAGTCATTGAGATTATAGCAGTAGAAGAGAGTTGAAATTTTTGTGTTCAGCTTGCTGAACATTTTGCAGTGTTTCTGCTTCTGTCAGGGACTTCGGTTGTTATCAAACATACTCAATATTTTAAAATTCATAGACTCTTGGAAATCTGAGTTCCTGGAAGACATACCTTTCAGCAGAAAGTATCTTTAATCTTAACTGTTTTTAAAATTCAGAGCTAAATCCCAAGGTTAAAGACCTAGAAAAACAACTGCAAGCTCTAGAAAAAGAGAAGAAATCCCATATGAATAAATATCAAGAGGCTGAACTCAAGCTGGACAGAATGAAGTTGGAATTAACAAAGAAGGATAAAGTCATAAATAAAACCAGAGATAAAATAACTCAAATGACGATGGAACTCAATCAAGCAATGACACAGGTGAGGTGTTGCATTACATCTTCTGAACGTCCTTACAATTCATTCCCAGTATTAATGTGTGTCAGTTTTCAGCCATTTTAGTAAGAACCAAGATACTCTGCTAAGTTTCTTGGACATTTGCTGAGATTCCAGTTTTGAGAAGAATATGTTAGTTTGTGTATTACCTGTAAAAATGTAAGTATTGATAAGGAGTTGCCGTTTTCTGGAAGGTTCTTACTCCACCTGAAGAAATATTTTTCATCCATTAGGTATAGCCCTCAGGCAAGATTGACTGGATTTCTGAAAAATATTTTCAGATCAAGTTGTGTAGAGCAACAATGACATCTGGTGGCAAGATGTGGCACTAAACAGACTGTCATGTAACTGAAAACTGAAATCAGTATTTGAAAAATACTGAAAAATGAGAACTGAAAAATCAGTATTTGTTGCCTATACTACAGTATGTTGTGGTGAGATAGTCTTTGGATTTGAAATAACCCAGATTTTAGTTTATACAAGTCAAAATGCCATGCAAGATGATGTTAAGAATGTATGTAGTTTTAAAATAAGATTTCATGACCTAGTCCTAAGCAGTTTGCATACGTAGGCATACTAGGTAAAGAAAAAGATAGTACAATTTGTTCAGTTTGTTTAGTTGAGAATTTAGAGTATTTAAATATATAATACATAAAAATGAATCCACTTGATTTTTGCTGTTGGTCATGCAAAGAGAACACCACTGTTTAAAATCATTGAATTCAAACTGCAGATAACCAGTTAGAAGTTTCCTTTTACTGATCAGTTGAGTTACAGCATCTTCCTCAACTCCTCTTTCACAGCATTTGACAGATATGAAAATAGTACCCAGAAGTAATAAGCGACTAGTGACATGATTATTTGAATCTTCATATTTCCATCTAGCTTTTTCTTTTCCTACTACTTTGACTCGCCTACAGGATAGGAGAAAAATATTTGTGTGTGTCTTCTCCAGATATAATGATTATTATGCATTTTTCTCAGCAAGTTTCTACATGCTACCTCAGTATATTGGAAAGCTGTGCTGTTTCCCACAGCTCCTGTATTGGTCCTTAAAAATAAACCTTTGCGTGTTGAGGGTTAACCAGTATGTTTTTTGAGAGAGAGAGAGCAACATTTGGCTGTAGGAGTAAGACTGGCTGGCCCTGCTTGAATTGAGGCACAGCCTGTCCTTAAGGTACCGTGCAGCATCTCCTTGGCTCAGAGGATTCCTTTGGTCCCGACAGCTGAAAGTTGTTCCTTTCTGTTATATTTTCCTTCTTGCACTGAAACTGGATCTCTGCCCACCCCTCGTGCTTTGTACGAACTGCACTGAGGTTCTGGATTTTAGTTTCCTGCCTCATATCCCAAATTTAATTTCCGGCATGTCTCTTGCACGGTTGTCACTAGCACCATTCCCTGACTGCAGCACTTCCTCTGTGTTATCAGATACTCTCCCATATTATGTGGTAAGCAGGGTTCTGACTGGCAGGCGAGTTTCCGTGGGATCTTCCAGGGGCTCACGGTCTCTGCGGTCTGCTTAATAACCCAGCATCCCTGTACTACTACCTGCATCTTGTTTTCTTATGGCATAAAGGCACTGTTTCAGTAAGTCATTCACCAGCTTTTGTTGCTGGGGAATAAAACCAGTCCTGTTCACCCTTTGCCATTATTTCCCACCCTCTGGGGGGAAAAAAAAAAAAAGGTGTTTAGCCTTAACAGGTTGGTTTTGGAATAAAAACACATTTTACTTTTCAGGGAGTTGGGTGACATTGCGTCACTCTCTTAGTTAACATAATATTAACATAGTAAGCTAAATCAGGCAGCAAGTTCTTCATGTGGAGGTTAAACCAGAAAATACCCTGCTGATTTTTTCGTAATTAAAGTCTGAATTGTGGAAAAGACCCTCTTGTTGTTTGGGTAGGCTAAGATAATTGCTTTTTTTTTTTCTGTCCAAATCAACTTATGAACTTAAAACACCTCTTACATTTTTAACGTTTGGGATTGATAAATAATTATTGTAGGTCCAAATGATGGAGCAAAAGATGAAAAGATTGTCTGAAGAACTGAACTGTCAAAGACAAAATGCTGAGAGTACTCGTCAGTCTTTAGAACAGAAAATAAAGGCTAAGGAGAAGGAATACCAAGAGGTAAGGTGGAACTTTTTATTAATTTTGACTTGCTGAGGAGATGAAATCACTTGGCCTGTTTTGTGTACCTGCTTTTCAGTTCATTGCAATCACACCTGATAGATAAAAGTCGCAAAGGTAGTTGGAAAAACTGAAAACACATCACAGTAGAGGGGAGGGGCTGCCAGAGAGATGCAGACTTAGGTTAGGGTTCATCAGATATTAGAGAGTCTGTGCAAGAGGCCTGAGTGAGATACGAATCCATGAGAAACCAGGTTGCGCTGGCTCACGGAATTATGTACATGTGGGTTCAAACTCAGTTATTTGTTGGTGTGCAATCTGAGTTAATTTTTCCTGCGTGTCACACATGAGAAACAAATTTCTTTAGGATTATGCCTTTCTTCTAATCTTGGTTTGTGCTCAGAAGATGGTAAAATATGGGATTAGCATCAGTGTCCTTAGTTTCCTTTTTGTGCCAGCTATTGCAGAGAGAACAAGTGTAGCAGTATCCCAGAAAATTTTTGGAGTGAAGTTAGGTTTAGATGTAATCTGAATCTGAAAGTTAATACTAAACTCCTTGTATAATACGATCACTACTAGGAAATCCAAAAGATTACTCGGGTTTGGAAGTGATGACAACATTTCAGATAGGCATTTTAAATTTGCTTTAGGGGTTGGATAGAGGGTTGCCCTGAAGACGACTGCTGTTGTGTCAGATCTTTAACCTAAAACGTTCTCTGAGGTATCCCTAGAAAGATAAAATCACTGGTAGAGGACTTCTGCTGGAGTGGCTGATGAACAATATTGATACGTGAGTGAAAACATGGTTTCATAAAATCTGTCAGTAGATGCTAACACAGGATCTCAGAGAGATACAGGACCTGGTCTAGAAGTGATAAATAAGAGTTGATCTTTGAATAATTGTTGCATGAAAAAGAGTGTCAAAAGATTCAAATAGAGCAGTAACATCAAAAGATGGGTTTGAAGAAGCATTATGTCGTTGATTCTCCTTACAAACCCAATCCGTGTTGGCTGGTGCATGCACCGACTGGAATCCTTCGTGGAGATGGCAGTGCTGAGAGCAGAGAAGCAGCACAGCACCCTGCACACGGGTGGTTTGTTGCTACAGCCTGCTTCAGCAGCTGCTCGCTTGGATGCCAGGCAGTTTAGGTGCCATGCACAGGAACTGCTCCTGTGAAGTAGACTTTATTTTTGTTAAAAAGGCCTTCATAAGGCTAATATGTAAATCCACACACTCTCATTCTAGGTTGTGCAACAAGGCCAGCTGGTGTGAGGAACACTTTCTCTGTAATGTTTGTCATCTGTAAGCTGTTATAAACTATTATGAAGTTTGTTTAATGTTCGTTTATTTGTATGAACTGGATGCTATGCATGGCAGCCAAATCCCATGTAAAGGTTTTGTTTTATGCATTCGGGCATCCAAATATGCATACTATCTTGGGAACTCTCATCTGTGCATTTTCCTCTGGGGGGATTTTTCCACTCTGTGAAACCTAAGTCCCGTCCTGGTCCTACCGAATTCTGCCCCGTGAAGCCTTGCTTGTGTGTTCCTTATCCCATTTCTGTTTCTAGAAGGCAGGTGAGATTCAGGTGTGCATTCAGTTAACTTCCATAAAGCCAAAGGGCTTCTCAGGCTTTATTCAGAGTTGGTAACACAGACTGGTTTCAGAGTCTAAACAATTTCCAGTGTTCTCTCTCAAATTTTGTTTGAATGTTTCCATCTGAGCTTCAAACTTCCATAATTATTGGATTGCTATGGAACATAAAGGCATTGACTTCATCTTTTCATTAATAAGGAGCTCACTAGGGTCCAAAAGACCTCCTCGCATGTGCTCAGGAAATGTTCCTGACCAGAGGTTTGCAAAAGAGCCCTTAGATCACGTACGTACTTTCCTCAGCATTAGTTACTCGCGTCAGCTAATGTGACACCCAGGTGGTGTCACATCTTTCCTTTCAGAATTTGCATACTGCTTCTGCCACCTTCTTCTGTGGGAATGCAATTGCAGAGTTGTCTATACTGGGTTCTATGTAGAAAGATGCTAAAAATATATGCGTGTATACATATCAACATATTAGCAATTGATTAGGCACTGAAATTTCTACAGAACCGCAACTGTAGGAACCAGAGGCACAGGAACAGCCCCAATGAGGACTTGCAAGCCCAACTGTTTTCTTAATGGATGCCTACTTGGCACGTTGGAGGATCCACACGAGCTAGATTGTCCTACAGATTTCAGGAAGTCTGTTTTGTGCCATTTTCATGACTGCCTTTGTAAGAGTCTCTAGTTGTTTAGTCCCATGCTGGGTATTATTTTAAGAATAATTTTAGATTTTCCTAGGAAAAAAAAATGAACCCTACAGTATGGTATGCACGTAATAGCAAAGAAGAGATGAATTTGTCCACTTGTTGTACTTTAATGTAATTCTTATTTGAAACATCCTGAAAATAACAAATTTTAGTACTGATACTTCTACTAGTTTTAGATTTTTTCCCTTTTCATGATATGGATGTTGCTGTAAAGGAGTTTTTAAGCAGATGACACAAATGGTGTTACAACCATTCTTGCCCACGACAAATTTACAGCGTGCATCAAAGTTGTTTTCAAGTTTTTGTTTATTGTGTTAGATGGGTGTTTCAGAGCAGGCAGTATCTGCTAATGAAAATCATTCTGTTGTTGCTTCAGTAACCGAAATAGAAACTTGTTTTAATTTGTCTATTTATTTCTTTGATATTGTACCACTGTTTTCTAGGAACTAGCCTGTCAGCAACGTTCCTTACAAAAGCTGGATCAGCAGAGCAGCCATGTAAGAAACAAATTGAACCAGGAGCTACAGCAAGCCAAAAATGACTTCAACTCCCTGCAGGCAGAATTTGACAAAGTAAGCTTTTAATACTAATATCTTCTTCTGAAGCTAGGATTTACTGATCTTGACAGCACTGCCTTAAATTAATTCTACTTAAAGCAAATAATAATAATTAATGTGGAAGCTTATATTGATGTTTTGTGCAGTTTGTATTAGCTGTTTTGTATTTACCATTTCTCACTGAAGTGCGATGTATTTAAATGTGAATTGCAGGGTTTAGAAGGTTTGGGGCTAGTCCACTTTCCACAGGGAAGGAGACGTGAGTGCAGAACAGTGAAACTAAAATAAAGCTGCTGTGTGAGAGGGGAATAGTTGGGGCTTATCACAAGAGACACCTTGTATGAAAAACCTGCAGAGGTGCAGTCTGATGATAGAGCTAAGCTGATCAACAAGTAGTTGCCTTTTGGAACCGCAGCCCCACTTCATGCTCCCTGTTCATGCATTCCTGTTACTTCATTTGTAGCAGCACCCCCACTCATCTGAACATGCAGAGAGCTGAAACAAGGGCTAAAAGAACAAAGAAAAATTATTTATAAATAATTTATAAATAATAAGAATTTCTCATTAGTTTAACTCCCTGGACTTCCTCTCCACAAAATCCAGATGAATCGGGGTTTGTATGAGGAGGAACCTGAGTACAGGGGAGGTCTCTCCCACTTCCATTAGAAGGTCTCTTCCCACTAGCCATTAGATCCCACTAGTTGTGATGGGACTACAGTTTTAAGGAATTTAGAAAGCAGCAAAAGTCTAAAGAGAGGATGACTGAAAGAGATACATATGTATGGGTCAAAAAACTCTTGAGAGCAGCTATAAAGCAGCAGAGCTAACTGAATTATTAAAAAGGGCCATGAGTCTTTGAAAGCCATGATGAGAAGGGCCATTAGCAGGGAGGCTGAACGGAAACAGTATTCCTGAAAGTGACAACAGCTTTCTTACAAGCTTGTTTTATTTTAGAAATTTAGTTCTGTGAAAACATTGTCAAGTGTTTTCAAGGGAGGTTTCTTTATACACATCTTACTTTGCATGTACTTACTGAATAAATTGATTTTGTATAGAAAAGTAAGTGCTTTTAGTTCTTTCTCCAAGAAAGCTAATTTATTACCTAATGATCTAAGAGCAGATTTTATATTATTGTTTGTTTTCCTGTTTTGACTTGATGATGGCATTTCCTTCCTTTCAAATCTGGAGCATTACAGGACTGTTTCAAAGAGCTAAGACCTGTTCAGTTTCTTCAAAATACTGTGTCCATGGAGTGAGAAGCATGGTTATGATCCTTCCTTTCTGATATGCATAGGTTAGCAACAAGGCTCTTATGCTGCCAATCTCATTTGAAGCCTGTAGCTGCAAGTTGGATGTATTAATCCACCTCAGACAGTCTATATGTATTTTAGAGACATGTTATCTTTCTGGTCAGAGGTAAAGGAACTGAAAGGCAATAAGAAGCTGTTTTCTAAACCACACTAAACAACCTCAGGTTCGTGGTGGGGTAAGATAACGTAGTTTTATTTTGTAATAGAATGTTAGAGTTTAAGCATAGAAGGTTTAAAAAAGAGTTATAAATGTCTGTAAACACAATGTGAATTTTCAACGCTTGGTTTTGCAGATAATGGCAGTGAAGCAACGCTTGGAACGTGATACCAGTGATCTCACTCAGAAGCTGTGCAGAGCAGAGCAGGCTTTATTAGCAGCCCAGGATAAGGAAACTGACTTGACAAGAAGCTTTGAGGTAACTAATGCAGAGGGGTAACGGGTTCAATTAATAATATAAATTAACAATCTGTAAACACTAGGACTGTCTAGTAGTTACCCACATAGCGTATTTCCCCATAAGCTATCTTAAAATGCTTTTATGAACTATCTTACTGATATTTTAGTCGTGACACAAAAGAAGGTCTTCACTAACTTCATGTAGACTAATGGAATTTGCATATTTGGCTGAAGGATTGGGATTATAGTGCTGTAGCATTACTGCTAATCTTCTGGTTCACGTTGGACTTCCATTACCAAACATAGCTTTTTGAGAGATTCTTGCTTTTAGTCCTGAAATAAAAATGCATAAATGTTTGTCTGATTTTAGAAGTAAATTCTAGAATCATCGACAATTTCTTTGGTATGTGCTGCCAAACTCAAAGATTTTATGCTATATCCTCTTTTGAAAAAATTGCATTTTTCTAAGAAGAAACACAGTCCAGCACATACACACTGCTCTAAATGCTTTCCTCAAAATAAAGTTTAATTCAGAGAAGTTTTTGTCTGTGGATATACTACCTCGTATACACTTGTGTAAAAATCTTTTCCACTTTAGTATCTCCTTGGTCTTCTGTGACATTATTTTGCTTTGGTAGCAATCAGAGTGGAAACACTGGAAACTGTTACAGTTGTGCCACTAGGAGACCTCTCAATGCATTTTTTATTTATTTTTTTTAATTTTCTTCTTCTAATTCTCCAAATAAAGGGAAGAGAGCTTTATACCTATGGAATCCTTGTCAGTGATTTGTTTTATTTAAACGCTCTTATCTTCCTTGTTGCCTGTTGTCATGAGCAGGTATAAGATAATCTGGCATAATTTCTGCCAAAAAAAAATTAGTTGGCAAAATTTTATGAAAAAAATTTAAAGTATCACAGGGGTTTTTGACCAGATCAGCACAAGCATTGATAAACCTTTAGTATATTGTGAAAGTTCAGGTGCATTCATGCTGGTGGATTACAATATCTGGAAGCATCGCCAGGTATTGGAATGTGACTATTTAAAGTGTTAATTGTTAGAACAGTATTTCACAAGGCTTTGGCCCAGCTGACTAGCAGTCTTTTGTACAATTCCCAGGCACAGTTTGGGAGTTCACACAAGCCTGGCACCATTCCCAGCAAGCAGTTTGGTTACAGCCACCTGTTCTGGAAGACAGAAGATTTTAGTGGTACAGATACAGGCTGTTCCATGCCACTTGGCCTCAGTGCTGGATTGTGGTCCTTGGCACATACTTATTTAGCAAATAAATGTAGCCAGTGTCTTCTCGTGGTAATGCTAATCAAGAATGTGCTTGTTCTTCTAACATATCCCAAAGGAGGAAAGCAACTAAAAGCTTCTGCTCATTCTCACTGTGATCTTTCATATTTTTAATAAAAAAAAAAAAAGACTTTGTATATCAAATATTGTGGGCTCATACCCTTTCTTATTTTGAAATTACAGAGTGAGGTTAGATTTGGTACAGGTGGTTTCAGGGTTGGATTTTTTTTTTTTTAGACCTTTTTGTCAGAGAGCACCTTAATTTGTGGAGATACCATTTTTACTGCAAATTCTTAGAAGTGCTTCTTTTTATCTACCAGTCTTGTATCCACCTTACTGGTCTGTAGCTATAATCATTTTTTCTTCGTATTTGTTTGTCTTGGCCAGACAACTGAACAGCTGGTGACAGTGATGTTTCAGAACATGAGTGATATATTTGTGAAGAAGCTGAGTCTGGGGGAGAAGGTACTATCTGAAGAGATCAGTAACTGTGGTTTTCTCTCTGTCTTGACTCACACAAGACAGTGTGGTATATTTAGCAGAATTTAAGGCCTGGCTGTTATCCTTACTCTCATAAATAAGTATAAAGCAAAAAAAAAATCATTAAATTGTTTTGAAGTCTTGGAGGCTTTGATGACTGTAGGTTTTGTTTATAGCAATAGAAAATGAGATTGAATTTTTTTTTTTCCTTTCCTGGAGGGAAATGTATAGAGTCTTGCAATGATGGTCTAAGTGCTTACTGTTGTTTTACAGTGGTTTTACTCTGCAGTCCTTACTGTATAAAACTGGTGTTCCAAAGAAGTTGCAAAATGGATCTACTTGTGAGACAGACTGGGGACATTTAATCTAAGGACTGCTAAGCTTTGGTGTGGTGATATCTTAGTAGTTATGGCATCGTAAGGTAGGGCTTACATTTTGGTGGTGCAAGCACGCCCATAGCTCTTCTGGGAACAATTGGTCAGTCTGTCCCCCAGCTGCTGACAAGCCTGCCCACTGAAGTTCCTCCTGAATAACAGTACCACCAATATATAGGTTCTGGAGTTTGGTTTAATTTTTGCTTTTTCAAGGCATAGTTGCAGAACGGATAAATTGGGTAAAACAACATACAAGTAGAAGTGTTGACTGGATTGAAACCAAATTGATTCTATTGCTTATAGCTTTGGAAAGAGTAAATGGCTTGTTGTTACCAGATACTTTGTTAAAGCATGGCTTCCTGGGTCTTGCTGAATGCTGTTTATTGAAAATGTTTGCACTGAATCAAAATAATTGGACCATTCAGCCTTTTTAATTTCTTTAACTTGTTTGTTCTTCTGTCCACAGATCACCCTAAATGTTCTAATGAACAGGCTTGTTTAGTCATTGACTGGTATTGCATGTGCATGTGGTGCTTTGAAAGCAGGAAGATTGGGTACTTGTGCTTCTTTGAAAAATTATTGTTGAGATTGCTAGAAAACTTTGTTCCTTGAAACTTTTGTGACTTTTTTATTATAAATTCTGTGTAAAGAAGGCTATGACTGGAAGGGAAGGTAACTGGTAGTGACAGTGACAATTTTAATCATGTTCTGAGGGTGATTTATTTATGTTGTTTCAAAAACAAGCCTGCCATGCCAGTAAGCTTTTAATTTTTTTCATCCAGACCTTTCTGTTTCTTGAGCTTGGCTTTTGTGAATTGCTGTCCATCTGCTAGTAGTAAACGGATGAATAATTGACGGCCTGTTTCCAATCGGACCATGCCAGAGCCATGCCATCTGTTGTCCAGCAGCACAGGAGTTTAGAGAAAAAAAAAAATTAGTTTGCCTACAAGAACTTTTGTTTTGCTTCCTAGATGCAATGTAGTTATGGAGTTGGCTTTTTGCTTTTTTAAACTCAATTTATTTGGAAGAAAATGCTCTTAATGGCAAAATAACCCTCTGAAAATATAAGCACTTCTAAATAAAATTTGAACAGTGTTGCCATGATATTCTTTAGTAGAAAGAAGACTTTGTGTGAGATGATGAGTGAAATTTGATCTATAATTTTCCCTGTTAATTTTGATGCCATTTCAGGAGTTTGTTTCCTTTGTTGCTTTAGGAAAGCAGCCTAACTTAATCACCTCTGATTTTGTAGGCTATGTTCTGTCCTGTCTCTTTGGGGTAGGTCATCTGGAGCTGTTTGTTGTATGCAAACAAGGGGCGTCCTGACTGTGTCAACTGGCAGCATGCCTCAGATGCTGTCAATGAGTTAAGTTTATGCTCAGCTAATGTTCTCAGGCAGTGCTTAGGAATCAATGCCCATCTGCCCAGAGAGGACCTAGTGGAATATCTTTCTTCTGATTTAAATGAACTGAATTCTTTGATCTCTGCAAACCTTACAAAATCTGGTCTTTCTTGATTTTGTTTTAGAAAGTGAAGCAGGAAAAAAACCTTCTGGACTTGCAATTTGAGAAAAAAGTGCAGGAGATCCACCAACTTGAAGAGGAACTAGAAACCGTCAAGCAATCTCTAAAGCAGAGCCAGAATTTTGCAGAAGAGATGAAAAGTGAGTTATGTATTCACATTTGCAGGACTCCTGTTGGATGCTCAATCATGCATGTTTGCTGCAATCCTGTAAACTTGATTGTGAATTAAGCAAAAGGGTTTCCTCTGTGGGATATGATTATGATGGTATTTTTAACCAATATTAAGTTTGTCTGAAATAGAAATGAATTTTTATCTAAACATATGCAATTCCTGAAGATACACAATTTTGAAATTAACTGAAGTATACTGAACTTACCAACAAACTGAATTTCAGAGAATGCATTTAAACCAGGAAACTTCTGTTTTATAATTCTTGCTTGTTTGAATTAAAAAAAAAAAAAAAAAAAAAGGAAAATGTTATGTAACTACTAATTGTTGAGTCTTCTTTGCAGTGTTTGTTTCTAATTGAGAACACAATTTTTCAGGAATTAAGTTGAAATGTAAAATATTTCTTGTAGTTCTGCTGGATTTGACTAATAAAAGGGGATAGATTCCCACTTGTTTCTGTGTGGAAATCAAACTCAATGTGAGCTTTCAGAATGAAGATTTTGAATTTGATTTTTTTCTCCTGAAAATTAATGCCCAAACTTTTCATTGCCTTTCAACTGTTGATTTGTTTTTGATTGGGTAGACAATTTGCAGTCCTTACCAGCTATCTGGAGGAATGTAGTGTCTTTTTCTTTTTTGCTACATGTGCATGCTGCTTCTTACTCTGTTCTTATCAAAGCAGAGGAACAATTATGAGAATTTGAAAAATGGCTGTGTAGAATTAAGCATCCTTTTTGGCAGAAAAGGAGCACAAGAATGATCCATGAAAAGGTCATACTGTTATAGGTCCTGTAAAAAAAAAAAAAAAAGTGAAAATGAGACACAGAAACAACAGGTAGTCAGTCACCCGAGAAAGCATGTACTTACCAGATTGGAGTGCAGACTTGTATTAGACTGCAGAACAGAAAGTTAACAATGTCTATGAGTAGTACACAGTGTCTGATAGCCTGAAGTGATATAACTAATCCTTTATCCAGTGAGATAACTTAAGAGTAATGCTTTGCACTGAAAAGATGATTGAAAATAGTAAAAGTAGTAATTTTTCATTAAACATTATCAGTAGGATGGCCAATGTTGTCTGATGATGATGTGATGGTGTTTTCTGTTATAGATAAGAATGCTTTTCAGGAAGCAGAGTTGAAGTTACTGGAAGAGAAATTTATAAAGCAAGCGAGCTCACCTTCTGTAGAGCAACTGAAACTAGCTTTAGCTGACATGGAAAAGCAGCGAGATTCTACTCAAGACCTGATCAAGGAAAAAGAAAATCATATTAAAGAACTGAACTGTAAAATAAATAAAATGGAGGAAGAATCAGAAGCTTTGCAGAGTCTCCTTGCATTCAAACAGAGAGAATATGAAGAATTAAAAAAAGAGACTAATGCTTTTTCTCAATGGAAAAGTGAAAATGACAACTTACTGCAAATCAAGGGTGAAACAGGAGAAAGATTCTGTAACACAGAACAGATGCATGAAAGCTTTGTGACAGAAACTAAAGAGCATGTTAGTAACTTGCAAGCAGATATTTCAGCACGTCAGACGTTTGTTGGAGAAACTTCAGCTATTCTTGAGGAAAAGGACATGCAACTGCAAACTCTGAATGAAAGATTAAAAAACCAAGAAGCAGAGCTTCAGGATTTAAAGATCAGTAATAAATTGCTTGAGGATTCAGTAAGACAGCTGAAGCTCATGTCTGAGACATGGGATTCAGAAAAGAAGGGCATGTCTTCAATGATTTGTTCATATAAAAAAGAAATTGAGGAAATTACTCAAGAAAATGCAACCATTAGGGATTTAAGCAGAGCTTTAGAGCAAAACCAAATAACTTTACTGGAAGCAAATAAAAATATTTCTAATAGTTTAAAGGAAAAAGAAGAAATCATTTCTGAAATGTCCAGAAAACATAAGGAGGAAAAACAATGTATTGACGCAAGAACTGAAGAAATCACAAGAGAGCTGAAAGTTTTGCAAGAAAAGTATAAAGTGGTAGAAGAAGAAAATGTAGACATAATGAGTATTCTGAGAGAGCAGACAATTGAGTTTAAGGAGAAGAAAGCAAAATTAGAACAAGAAGAGAAACTAGTACTTAGTGAGAATAAAGATATCTTACATAAACTAATAGCCTCAGAAGAGATAAAAAAGGATTTGATTCAAGAACTTCAACAACTACAATCAGAATTTTCTGACATCCAACATGTGCCCTCTTGTGAGCTTGACTGTTTAAGACAGGAAATATTAAATGTTGAGGTAAGACCAAATGCAATGCAAGAACAACAGGGCATTGTATTTAAAGGCAGGGAGCAATTGGTGAAGGAAATAGAGACAAAAAATGAACCTCTGGTGTGTGACTTTAGTGGCAAAAGGAGGCTCTGTTCAGAACATTTGAGGAAGTGCATGGAAGAAAAGGATGCTGAGCTGAATAAACACCAATTTAAGCTTCAGCTTCTTCAAATGGATTTTGAGGACAGAGAACTCTCCCTAGAGAACTACAGGTTAGAAGTGGTACAACTGAAGACTGCTTTAAGGGAAATGGAAACAGAACTTGAGAAAAGAGTGAGAGAGAATGAGAGACTGCGGAAAGAACTGTTGTCTGTTAAAAAATTGGAAACTTCATATTCTCAGCTTACAGTGTTAGGTGAAGATTGCCACTCATTGGAGTATAATGATGATGATGTTTCCCAGAACTGTGGCAAAAGAGAAATGGATGAAAGTTATTCACCGGTCTTGTTGTCATCCTCTTTGCAGATAACAATAAACAAACTGAGTGAGCTGGAAAAAATATGTGAGAGGTTGCAGAATGAGAACCTTGCGTCAATCTCTGGGTTTGAAGACTCAGAAACTGATGGTATCACAGATATTAATAAGGTGGCAGAGGAAGAAGAGAACATAATGAGTAATGCAGATACAAATCTAAGAGCTGAGAAAACTACTTTTTCTGATGAAGTTACGGATCCAAGTGATAACAGGGATTTGAGAATGCATTGTGATAATAAGGAAATGTCCTTCAAATTTAAGGAATGCAGTGCTGGACCTAGTTCTGACTATGAAGACTTAAAATTGTCCAGCAAAGAAGTTAAAATTCACTTTGCTGAAGTAAAAGAGAAAATTTTCTCTTTCCAGAATGAGCATATAAAGTTATATGAACAACATTGTAGTATGATCTCAAAGATATCTGAGCTACAGTCTTGCATTGAAATACTAAAGGCAGAAAATTCTGCATTGTCAACAAGTCTGAGCAATGCTCATACAGATTACCTGACAGGGCCACTGTCTTCTAGCCAAAATGGTATACAATCTAAATTAGATGAAACGAAGTCCACAGTTTCTTTCTCAGGTCTCTGTTTCTCAGAAGTAAGTGAGGTTGATAATTCTTTTAACAGTGGTATGTGCAAATGGACAGAGGAAATTAATCAGCTGAAAAGTTGTGCGGAAATAAATTCAGAAGGTGCAGCAAATGTTTCGGTTGAAAATTGTCATAATGGTACCACACTGGACTCTGTTAAAGAGCCCAGGAGCATTACTCCCAGCACATCTAACCTTGAGGGTAGAATTGAAGAACTTGAAATGCTATGTCAGACATATGAGAAGGCCATCAAAGTGCTTGAAGACCAATTTCACATTCAAGAGAATATGAAAAATGAGGAAATACAAGAGCTGAAAAACATTATACTTTCAGAGAGAAAAGAAATAGATCATCTTAAACAACAAAACCTGTCAGACAAGGAGGAGTGGCAGCAGAAACTGAGTAACCTGACTACAGAAATGGAGTGCAAACTGGCAGAAGAAAGAAAAACTGAGAATCTGTCTTTGGACTTCAAAGCAGCGCGACTCCAACTACAAGTCCTTGATTTAAGTTCTCATTCACTGGTGTGCGCTGATACTGAAAATGTAAGTAATCGCTCTTGTGCAAAACAGTTTCTTGTAAACCTCTTGGTTTATGGCAAAGCCAAATGAGAATTTTACCGATTTGAAAAAGAAATATGTTTAAAGTTGTACCCACAGACATTTGGTACCGCTTAAAGAAAGTAGACCAATAATCTGTACCTTGAATTCTGGCCTACGCATCCCAGGGATCGTGAGAAATAAAAAAGTCAATGGGTTTAGTTCACTAGAGTTGTGAAAGTAGTACAGTATGCACTACTTGTTGTTTCGTCAAGTGCTGTGTTAGTTGGTGCACGTGCACTGTATACATCTGTACTGTGTTTGCGAGCTTTAGGTCTTCTCTGATTTAATACAGCCTGTTGAAGATGTCTGCACCTCCCACACCCCTTTATGGGACCATAAAGAGCAAACTAGAACTGCTTCCATGCCCCTAATTCCTTTTAACGCTCTCAACAGCAGGCCAGAGCTAGCTGGTAGCAGAACAGTTAATTTTCAGTTCTGCCTAAATTCCTCAAAAATACCTAAGAGGATGAGCATTTTGGAAGTCAGTGCTGTCCTTTCTTTCAGCACTGTAGGTGATGCGCAGCCAAGGAGCTCGATTTTCCTGCTCCTTGTAAAGAGTATCCTGTATGACAGAACCAGAATTTCAGTCAGATTAGAGGAAAACCACTTTAGTTCATGTACACAGTGTATTCAACTAATTCCCCCTAACATAAATCTGACAGGTATATTTTCTGTTTGGGGAACTTCCAGTTTGGGCCATTAAGTCCTGTACAAGTGGTCTCCAGCACCTGGTCAGCATAGGCCTGGAGATGATAGTTTAACACTGCTCTTTCAGACTGAGCATCTCAAAGATCTTCATTTCGTCCAACTGTGCAACACTGAGCAGCTGCTCCTTGCAGAGAAGAAAGTCTTTCACATGTATGTTTTGCTCACAATTCACTTGGAGTATCCACGCTGACACACAGACACCTGAAGATAGACTGTTCCTACCACATGTAGCTGGAATTCTCTCAAGATGAAGTACCCAGTACAGGTCATTCAATTTCTCCTTGTGGTCCCTGTTCTTTTTTGGAGTCCTCAGGTTTTGAAGTCACTCAATTTTGTTTCATGTGAGACCGTGAGATGGCGCCATGTGTAAGCCAGCTCTGACAGAGTGGCAATTGGGAGAAGGGATTCTTTGAAGATTTGGGGCTTGTCCCCCTTCAAGATTCTTTAGCGCCTAGTAGAAGATGAGCAGTAAACAATTTTCCCATTAGTGATACTTACAGTTTTTCACAGTTTTTGTATTTTGTCTTTAGTAAATTTGGCTGACATTTCTCCCTCAATATCTTTAAAATCTTTTGGCCAAAATGCGTGCATGCATGTGTAAGTGTAAATTCTTTACATAGGAAAATTGTGCAGATTCTGAAGTTGAGAAGGATGCTGTCTATTTATTTTGCATAAGAGGGAAGCTTCACTGGCTTAAGAAAGTTTTTAAAACTCACCTTGCTTTTTTGTTTTTATTTATATGTATTTATTTTTTAAATTTTTAATTGATTCTTAAACTTTGCAGAACGCTCAACAGGAAAACAATAGTCTTTATCACTTGGGAAGCCCCTCTTGGAAGCCCTTCCCTATTGGAAGCCCAGAACTAAGAAACAATGAACCAAAACTAATCCCCGTTGAGAAATCTCCTGTAGGAGACAGCTGTGTGTGTGAAAATTTAACTGAGACTGCTGAAGCAAGATTAGTAGAAGATTGTTCTGAGAAGGTTTCCGGAGAACAAAAATGTAGAAATACATCAGGAAAAATCACTAGCCCTTCATATCACGTTAGTGCATTGTCATTTTCTAATAGTAGTATATTTTTGGGTTCAGAGGAGTTCTTTGAAAATCAAATAAGCACTGAAGCTCTTCAGGAGGAGGCAAAGCAACAAACTGCTGAAAATTTGAAGCTGATCTGCGAGACAGAAGAAAGCCATAAAAATGTTGATTTACAAATGGAAGTCAAAAAGTTAGACTCACACCTGCACTTTCAGAATGCACAATTAGCTCTGGAGAGTTCAGCTTTTGCAGAACTGGAGGAAACTACTGTAGTGAAGGAAGAGAACAGTGGTGTAAAGGAGAAACCGGAATCACTTTCTATCAGTAACCAACAATTATCTCTTGAAGTACTGTCTTTAGAAAAAGAACCTGAGAAAATGAAGTTTGAGCTGGAGATATATCAAGTTAAATTGTCTAATGCAGCAGACACACTGGAAGATGTTGAAATGACCAAGGGAAACGGTCGTGAACAATTTCTTGGAGCTGAAAATGAGCAAAAGCAGCCAAAATCTGAGAAAGTTAATATTAAGAAGCATGCCTTTCTCATAGAAGACATTACTGAAATGCTTCAGGCAAAATGTCAGCAGTTAGAAAGGGACAGGGAAATTGACCTAAAAACTATTTCTGTCCTTCAAGAGCACCTTGTTTCAGTCACAGCTGAGAGAAACCATATTGGCCAAGAACTGTGTATTTTGTCTGAAACTAAAAAAGAATTGGTTCAAAAGTATCAGAAGTTACAAGAGAAATTAAAAGAGTTAAAGTCAACTAAGGTGGATTCTACTGAAATCATTAGAAGGTTAGAGGATGAAGTGAGGACACAAACAAATCTGCTTGAGCCTGCTAAATCTGATATAAATTGGCTATCCAGTGAAAAATGTAACCTTCTGCAGAAGTTAGGAGAGGATGCAGTGTCTTCCAGTTTAGAAGAAAAACTTCAAAACCAAGCAGCAGATGTGAACAAGGAGAAAGAGCTGCTTGCGAGAGAACTTGAAGTGATGCAGAGTAAATTAAGTGCATCAGAAATGGAAAATTCAAAGCTTTCTAGATCTTTGGAAGGCTTGTTAATTGAAAAAGGTGAACTTGCTGCTAGACTCAACTCAGCACAGAAAGAAGTAGATCAAATGCGACGTGGAATTGAGAAGCTGAAAGTAAAAATTGAATCTGACGAGAGGCAAAAACGCCATGCTGCTGAAAAGTTGAAAGACCATGAACGGAAAGTTGACTCTCTTGTGGATAAAATAGAGAGGCTGGAAAGAGAATTGGAAATGTCAGGGGAAAATCTAGAAGATGCCATCATTCAAATGGAGACGGCTAAAACAGAGGCAGAAACGTTAACAGTAGAGATGGAAGAGATGGCTGAGAAGTTGAAACATCTTCGATTACAGATCGATGTTCTCACCTCACAAAACGAGTGTTTGGCAAAAGATGTAAAAGAAAAGCAAGAAAGAATCCTCGAACTGGAGTCTTCAAATTTGACTACAGCAAAACTGTTAGAAGAAAAGGAGAAAGAAAAGAAGCAACTCAAGGAGGAGTTTGAAAATTCTATGTTACTGCTGAAATCTGAGCTGAAAGATGTAAGTGAGAAATTAGAGGCTTCTTCCGAGGAGGAAGCAGTTGCCAGAGCAAAAGAGCAAATCTTGATTAATCAGGTCTCTCTTCTTGAGCGAGATAAAACAATATTACTGCAGGAGTGTCAGGAAATAAAAAACGAAAATATCAAGTTGGATCACACAAGGGAATTACTTGTTCAAGAATTTATGGATTGTAAACAAAAGCTGGATGAAAAAGTACAGGAAAATTGTGCTCTCCAGCAGCAGGTGAAAGAAACAGAGGAGCTGTCTTCACAGTTGACACGCATGGAACAAGAGTGTGAATGTTGGCACCAGGAAAAAGAAGCGCTGCATAACTTGGTTGCTGAGCTGAAGCTAAAGGCGCAACATTTTTCTAATAATGAAACCTTCCCGGATATCCTGAATGTTCTAAAAGTGTCCTATAAAGACCTTGAGAAGGAGCTGGAATCTACTCTTTGTGAAAAGACTGCTTTATCTAAAAAGGTAATACCATTTCCCTTAGGGCACAGTTCCCTTTTTAAGAACGAGGGTAAAGTGTCCTCTGGGCTTACCACTTCCTTAATATGTTAAAATAACTTTAACCTCAGACTTTTACAGTAAACGTCCTATTTTTAAAATTATGTTCTCAATTTGATCACAAGTTTGCACTGTATTTAGAGCTGGAAAGCATGACAGTGTTTTATGTAGGCCGAATGAAACGGTTGCTTGGAAGTAGGCATAGAAGAAGCTGAATCAAATAATGCAGGATATTTTCCTCTTTCCCGTAGAAGGAAAAAGAGGAAAGACAAACAAATAGTGGGTGAGTGAGTTTTTACATCAAGAATAACTACTTGGAGAGCTCAACAGAAAGTTAAACATCAATTGGACAAGTGCTATGTCAAAATGACATTAATCTGTTATGACCCTTGCTTGGAGTTGGAGCAACAATGGGAATAAACTAACTTACCTTTAAAACTGCTCGTATTTACGTACAAAAATTCTTGGGAGGTCATGACGCATCTAATTTAAAATTAAAAAATAAATAAATAAATAAAATTTCATTTCAGGTAAATGAACTGACCGAAAGTTGTATTGAGCTGGAAGCCATGCTAAGTGATACTGAACAGAAGATTTCCAAATTACAGGAAGAATTTACCACGGAAAAGAACAAGCTTGCTGAACAAATACAGCTTCTCCAAGAACACTCAGAAAAGAACAAAGTTAGTTACTGCACCTGTATTATTTCCGTATTCAAGGCCAGATTTATTCTAGCTGAGAATGTGTGTGGGCTGGTCAAGGGAGCTGTGCTATTGACCAGTATTTCAGGTTCTTGCTTCAAGTTTCTGAATATTTCATGTTCTATTTTGAGACGGAATGATGATTAGTTAATGTTTTTTGCCTTTTGCCTCCATTGAAGGAACTGAATTGTTTCCTTAGCGTAAATGCCACAGGTGGCTATCTGGAAATCTGGTACCAAGAATTTTCTACTGCAGACACGCAATCGTTAGGCTGAGGATGTTAGATAAAAAATGCAACATTTCTCAAGTTTCTTTTAAAGAATAAACTTCTTTCAAGACAAAGTAAAGGAAGAAACAAAATATGAGTCTTTATTTTAAGTTGTTAATATTTAATTCTCAGAGGCTGATTTACTGTGGAGATAAATGTAGGTCGTGCTTATTTGTGACCAATATTACATCTTTAAACAAGTTTACGTGGCCTTGGGATATGCTAATGACAGCTACAAAATTTTATAACCAGGGGCTTGTTTCTGTTGTGGCCTTGAAGATTTTGAGTGGAGAAAGAATGGAGATTTCTGCAACTTCCAGAAATCCTGCATGGAAATAAATTTTCCTTTTGGCCAGCTGTCCAAAAAGTACCATCAAAAAAGTGGATCAAAATGAAAATGCTTAGAAAATTTTGTTATCTTTGAGAGGGTGAGAGAAGTGACCCTTAATCTTTCAAGTCACTCTGAGGGAACAATTTTATGTTTGGAGAGGTTAAGCTTTGGTTTTGGCAGTGCTGCTTGTTTTAACAGTGTTGGCAAACTTACGCTCAATGTACCCTTCAGTTCCTAATGTTTATTTGAGAATACCTTCCTTTGCTGCCTATCCTGCCTTTTTGCTCAGGTTTAACGTTCTGTGATTACAATCTATTTAGCCACTCTAAAATACATTCTTCTTACCAAGTTGTTTTTGGAAATTCAAAGTTTCAGATGCAAAGTCAAATAGTTTAACAGGTTGGCTATTTCTCCAATGATAAAATTCTAAATATCAAGTAATGTGCTATTACTGTTTTTAGACTGAGCTGCATCTAACTATGTCAGAAAAAAATGAACTGACGAAGAGTTTGGGGATGGTCCAGAAAGAACTACAAGAAAAAGAAAGTGAAATGAAAAGAGAAATAGCAGAGTACCAGGACAGACTAATTCAAACAGAGAAAGCACTTCAGGATGCTTTGACAGAAGCAAACAGAAAGGTAAATCAGGAAATGGGAAGATTGGTGTTGTGAATTTTTAATTAAATTTTAGGTATTTTAAAAAACTTCGCTGATCCTACTGTAAAAGAACCTGGTTTTGGTAACAACATTCCAAACTCTCTATATACTTACCTTAGAACTCAGAAAGTGTTAAATTGTTTTTTCATTTAACAAACAGTAAAAGGTGAATTTACCTCAGTACTCAGCTAGTGTTAAGTATATATAACTTAGCTGGGACTATACACTTGAAAAAGGGAGAGCAGCAGTGTGTTTCAGTCCAGGAAACCGTTCTTTTGGTAAGAATGGTGAGGGAACAGTTAAATGTTGAAGAATATAAATGGCTAATTTGTTGAAAATACCACAGTTTTAGCCATGCAGCCCCAGGGAGAAGGGCTTGGGGGTGTTCCTTGATGAGAAGCTCAACATGGAATTAGATGGATTGAAACTGGATGGTCTTTAAGGCCCCTTCCAACCCAAACCATTCTACGATTCTGTGTTGTATACAAAGAGCCCTATCTTTGTATGGAGGAGTCATAAATGTGTATGAATATGTACTTGAGACCAGGAAGACACTGAAAAACAATTTGCTCTAATTATTTCTAAGTAAGTTTCATTTCTATGACTATGAAGTAAATTTAAAAGCAAGTTATAGTAAAATATAGGGCCTTTCAAATGGCAGACCTCTTAAAGGCAAACTGATATAAAAAATGCATACTTGTGACAAATCAGTCTTTCAGTTTTAAACTCCTCAAAACATACCAAGCAAGTTTGCTATGGAATTCCCATTGGCAGTGATATGCTCTTATGTATGTCTTCAAAATATAGCGTAGTGTCCTTTTTAGCATCATAGTAATTAGGCACATTTTCCCTCTCGAGAATGAAATGCAAATTGAGGCCTGTCAAGATAAGATGAATTCATTAGGGCTCTTTAACAGCTCACAAAAATTGGAACTTGAGCAACTGATGTCAGCTGATGAAGAATTAAATTATTCTCTTAAACTAGCTAATCACACTTTAGGAGAGCTCCTAAATTTTCAGGTAAGAAAAAAATATTCAAGCATTAAGGCAGAGTACATTAACGTAAATGTAGGAATCAGTGCTTCAGAGATTTGGTTTGACTTTAATATACAGCCTTTGTTTCACTAATGAGAGCACAGAGCATGGAGGAAATGTTGTTACTATTGATCTACATTAGAAAAATTTTGTTATGCATGCCACGACTTAGATCACCTACAACTGGTTTGCGATGCGAAACACAGCCGTCTGTTGTCTCCACTGAACATCTCAACTTGGTTATAACATGGTTAAACTGCAGTCAAAAGTGGCTTTGCAATGCCTCTGTTTTCTGTTTGTGAATTACTTCGATGGTAAACGATACCATGTTCTGTTTTATGCATATCTTGATGCTTTGCTCTTGATTTTGAGAGTTTATCGACTCCATTTTATATAGAATTCTCTTTAAAATGATTAACTGGAGTCATTCTGTGAATGACAGAACTCTTCTCAGTGATGGTAGCTCCACTTTCTGTGAACAACTGATAGCTTGGGAACAGTTCTAGGTGTGCTTGGTTGGCTTCTAGTAGCACAGGTGAAGTTTAACTGTCCCTGTAGCTGAAATTCTGGTTATTAATTTCCCCTGCATTTTTCTTATCTTCATTATTTGTCCTGCTGCTGTCTGGGATTGATTGCTGGCTTTCAATCTTGTGCTTCCACTTCAGAAATGAGTTTCTCTCTCTAAAAGGGCTCTTGAAGATAAATAATCGATTCAGCATACTTGCAATTAAGTGCTGAATTACAGTATGTTCCCCTTGCTCAAAAGTTCTGTATTCAATAGGGATGTCCATTGTAGTGTTAGTTGTTAATTATTCTGTTTAATACCAACAAGGTGCTGATAGGAAACTCCAGGATGTGTGCTGGTGACAAAGCGCAGTACCCACGGCACTGTAACTATGATACGAGGCTTCCGGCTGTGCTTTCTGTGGCATTTGCACCCAGCTTTGCTTCAGAGCAGAGAGCCGCCCAGGAGAGTGGGAGTGGATAGCAAGGAGTGATCTGCTGCTGCTCGGAATGGTACTTCTGAGCTGAGATGGAGAGTGCAAAGCAGGCCTGGGTTTTCTTGCTTCTGTGGTAGTGAGATGCAGTAGGGACAAAAAGAAGACCAACAAAACTCAAACTAGGAGGAGAGTGCCTTACGATTCAGAATATTGGTTTGAAATACATTACCTGGCACACAGTGCTTCCTCACGCCACATCGGTGTGGGGATAACAGGTAGCAAATGGACTGCTGTGTCAGATCCTGTGTTTTTCTGCATAGTTAATCTCATGTATGAAAGTCCTAGAAAAAGGACTTTCCTGTGTCAGGGATAAAAGAGCTGCTGTAATGAGGTTGTACAGAAACAAGCAAACAAATCTACATTACCACCATGGTCTACTACTAATATTGCGTAACAGTTGAGGAGGTTCCATTTGATAGTGGGTCGTTTAAACAGAAGAATTATGCTTCTGGTATAACAACTGTATTTTTTCTTTTGTAGGTTAATAATGCTAACTTTATAGTTCGACTAAGGAAGAAAAATGAACTTGCCGAGAGTAAAGTGCAGCTGTGGATGAAATCCTGTAAGCATATGGAAAAGGAAAAGGAACGGTTGCAGAAACAACTAACAAAATGTGAAGAAATATTAAAGAAGAAAGAGCTAAACATGTCGGAGAAAGAAGGTAACTGAAGCTAGATTCAGTCTTAATGCTTTCCTAGCAATGTGTTAGTTGGCAAAACGTTTTTTTTAGAATGTCCATTTGCATGTGCAGCACTAATACAGAGCATGATTTTTAACTAGTACAAGTAAGTACCACCGCAGATATGTCAGACATTTTGAAAATTTAATTCATCTCCTTTCTCTTAAAGTATCAGAAGCAACTATGGATTATGAATATATATTTTATTAAATATTACATTGTTTTGGTCCAAAGTGGCTTAAGGAAAAAGGGAGAAGCATTTATTTTTTTTTTAAACAAGAGTTTGCGTACAACACTTGTCATTTTTCCCCTAGCTTTCTCCTCTGACTCCTGTTCCCTTGGTTCCTTTAAAGTTCATTGCATGAGATGAACTCTATTGTAAATGATGCTTAAGGAAACTTAGGGCTGCAAAGTCAAGTATTGTAAAGTTACAAAATGACAGAGGAAATATTTGCCTGTGCACTAGTCAAGGATTCTTTTCAAATGTGGCGTGTTTGTTTACTACTTAGCAAGCACACTGTAGTGTATAACATTTCACTGATTTTGGTATATCCTGTCACTTATTTTTTGTGATTGCACAGTTGTAGAGCATGTGTAATTAATTAAAAGATCTGTGATCATTGTATTATAAATTCTTTTACATGCATCCTTATTTTAAGTCAGTTATATGAACAACAGTACTTTGCTTTGAAAGGTGCTGATGAGAATGCCATTACAGAAGAAATTAAGTTAAAACTGGAAGAATTACAGGAATCTGTAGAAGAGAAAACCAGAGAGGCAAATGAGAACTTGGAGAAATACTCCTCTCTAATTGTTAAATATTATAAACTAGAGCAAGTAAACGAGATGCTAGAAACACAAGTCATTTTGTTGAGTGGTCAGCTGAAGCAGCCAATGAGAGATGCTGTCAGCAGTCCTTTGCTGAATTCAGGCAACTTATCAACAGTGAGCAATCAGTCTGATCCAAGAGATGAAGATACTGCTGAGCTTTCAAGTAAAAGGCAGAGATATGAAGACACCTGGAAGGATAATGGAGAACCAAGATCCCCTATGCCAGAGTCTTCATCAAAAGAAAAAAGGAAGGATTCTATCTGTCAAAACTTGCTGTGTCAGGAGAACTCAGACTGTGAGCTGGATGGGCTTCCAGAAGTAGTGAAAAAAGGTATTTATAATTTTTGATAAAGGCAAATGTTCTCTCAGCATGGCAGGTGTTCTCTCTCTCCCTCTCTCTCTCTCCTTTTTTTTTTTTTTTTTTGGCTGAATTAGTTTTAATATGGGTAAGTAGGTGACTAGGTGAAACGTTTTTGGTGATGGTGATGGAAGGTGAAAGCAGCCGGTGGGAGTTGTGCCATTTAATGCCAACTCAGCACTTGTGGAACTGTGCCCTTAGACTGCTTCAATACATTTACATTGGGTTTGTAACTGCCAAGTTGATCAGAGTTAAACGATTCTGGCTGTCACAGTTTTGTAGTTTCTGGTGGCACACCTACTAGACACTAAGCATGTGACATGTTAGCAGCAACAAAGTTTTGCTGGAAGGTGACTTGTTCTAGTCATTTAAAACTATTCTGTGAGATAATAACAAACTTACAAGAAAATAGATGCAAACTACCTGTGACGTGCCTCTGTAATAAGTGCAGTTGTAATTGTTAGACAAGCTACAAAGATACTGAGTTGCCTCAGCTTCACTGATCACTCCCAGAAGTCAGGAATTCTTAATTTATACGTTATTTGCATTTTGTTTGCTTATGAGCATCAGTATTTTTCTGGAAACGTACTTGTTCTGAGGACACGTGTGCCAGTGAATGTTTGACTTCTAGGCTAGATGGAGAGAGAGTAGAGAATCTATAATAGTATAGTTCTAAAATAGAGAATTTGTGACAGTATAGTTCTACGTGGAGAAAATAGGAAAAACCAAGAATGTTGTATCATGGTACTGTGTTCTTAATGAATTCTAGTAAAACAATACATGTGTTTTCAGACTGAAATTATTCTCCAGATGATGATGTACCTATGGAAAAAAAAAAAAACCAAAAACTTCTTTGAAAAACTTTACTACAGAATTGCTGTTGTACCTTGCCTGCAGTTTTCAGGCCTTGTATATGGAATTTGGAATACAGAAGATCTGTTCAGTAATCCTTTTGATCTTCAGGAGAATAAATTATTTATTTTAATCAGCTGTTTTTATCCCCAGTGGTGAAAAAACAAAACAAAAAACAAAACAGAAAATCCCTTTATTTGAGAAAAAGTGTAACTTATTTAGCTGTATTTAATAGAATCTGTTCATTTTCCAGGGTTTGCTGATATCCCCATCGGAAAGGTTACCCCATACATTTTACGCAGAACAACCCTAAATCTAGGGACCAATCCTCGTCTGGGTTCCCCAAGTGAGAAATTCCTCTTACCGACAGAAGATGTACAGAAAGGATCAGATAATCTCGGTGAGCGCTCCTGTTCAACACCTGGTGGCAGCAAATCACAAAAGGTAATTTTTTTAAAAAAAATTATCTGTACATGAAAGCCATGGGGAAAAGCCTATATGTTCACTAAGTTTATTCATCTTGCCAGGTAAGTTTGAGGATATATCATCATTCTTTAAATTTCTCAGCAGTACAGTGAACTTAAGATCATAAATACTGAATCACTAAAATGTGGTAGAGCTCTTGACCATGCTAGCATCCGGCAGATCATTCCTGTGACGTAGCTTGTGACTTCATTGGGAAATCCGTTGGGAAATGTAAATGAAATACACATACATTTTCAGTTTCTTCTGTTGGATATTAAAGACCAGATACTCATTTTACTGTAATTTCATAGGTTTCAGAAAAAAAATAATCAGCAAAAGAACCGTTGGGAGTCAGAGCTGAGGATTATATTTTTCTGCTAACAGCTTCTCTTGAAATTCCTCATTCTGAATGCTATAAAATAACTACAGATGTTTGAGTGGCTGTTAGACATGTAAATAGGGAACATTTACATAATAAAGGAGCTAACTTTAATGTTAGTGATTACCAGATTTTGAGGTTACCAAAATAAATACAACTGAGTTAAGTTTTGAAGGATGATTTTATTTAAAAAAAAAAAAAAATGTATAGTAAATGAAGTTTACATTAAGCTTGAAGTGTTTTTGGTAACGTGACACACTACTGCATGTTTCACAGTACATCAGAATAAGACATTCTTTCTAAGCCAATGAAAATGCTTTGCAGATTATTGAAAATGTTCCAGCTTCAGAACAGAAATAAACCTTTGTTGTCTGATATCTTTTCCAAAGTTGTTAACCGCACTATCTTAAAGCTGAGCAATGAGAATTTGAGAAGTTACTATCTATCCGTATTTCTTTACCTGACAGCTGCATAGAAGTATGCCAGTAGATACAAATCCTTCCAATGTGCCATGTTACACAAAAATATTTTCTTGGCAATCAGAGGAGTCTACCACACAGCTAAATAAGAAAAATACGAAGTCATAAAGGTTAAATACAATTTATGTTTTTTTTTTAATTTAATTATTTTTTGTTAGCACATTAAGCATGTTGGCAAGATACCAAAAGAAAGTAAAAGCAAAAGCCACATAGACGGGGCTTTGAGCAACCCCATCTAGTGAAAGATGTTCTTGCCCATGGCAGGGGAGTTGGACTAGATGATCTTTAAGGTTCCTTCCAACCCAAACCATTCTATGATTACATACGTTAGCGGATGTATAGTTATTGAGGCCAGAAAGCGTCATTAGAATGACCAGTCAGATCAGAGCCATAATTTGTTTTGAGCTGTAGCATTAGGAAATCCATATGTTAAAGTGAGAGTGGATCCACTGCATGCGTGCATGTTGTTTCAGGGTGAATTACCCTGCTTGTCAAAACGTGCTGCTTCTCACAGACACTGCCTGGAGGTCTGTGGTTTATTAGTCCTTTAAGTGATGCCAATAAGTTTTATTTACACTCATTTATATGTGTTTTCCTATAACTTTAGAAACAAATGGAGCATGGTTGTTGAAGGGGAAAAAAAAACAAACACACAAAACCAAAACAACTCAGTAGTGTAAAAAGAAACGAAACCTTGACTTGAGGAAGTTACAGAGTAATCACCTGCTAGCAGAGCGTAAGCTTGGTGGAGGCTCTCACTGACCATAGTCAAGGCTACAGCAAATTAGAAGTAATCAGTAATAAATGGGTTTTAATTTAACTGGGGGAGGTATTCCCAAACAGTCCTCCTCTTTGCCTAAGCATGTGTTTGTCTGGCTCTAAGGACAAGCAACTCCTGATTTTTAACTACGTTGGAGAAATTAAGGTTTCAGGATTTGTTTTTTTCCCACAAGTATAAATACACAGAATCACCAGTTCCTGGAATTTGTGTCCAACTTCTCTCTTGGACACTGGATATATGGGTTGGTTTTACTTCAAATCCATGTACATCTGGGAATTTCTGGGGGAATTGTTCAGAGTATTGTTTCATCATTTGTGGAAACCATCAAAATGTGTTGCTTCGTGCTTTATATTAATACAGTAAATATTGTGTCTTATTTTAAAGTGAAATAAGCTTTGTGAAATAAGCTCTTCTCTGACAGGTACTTACATATACTTCATTTCAGACACCCAGATTCAAACTGTTGCAAACTTCTCAAGGTGTTTAAAATGTGCCCTCTGTCATTTTCGTACACATTTATTCACTTTTGTATGTAAACTTAATCTAGAATTTGAGTGCTTTGCACATCAGCTAAATGTGAAAGCAGTGGTTTCTGCTCAAATGTCAGTAAAAATGTGAGAACTGTTTTATGTTTGCAGAATATGTGCAGGAAAAATGAAATACAGATCTCTGCAATACCTGGTACCTTCATAAACACACTAAGGGTACTGTCTGTTCCCTGGTTAAGCTTTGTTTCTGCTCCTAGCAAATAGCTTGCCAGCTGTGTAGGAGATACTCCATCTTACCCATCAGCAAAACAAGTGATGTTAAGTCTCACTGCATTGTATATTCAAGTGAGAAATGTCTTCAGAATATTTTGTGTTGTTGTTATTGTGCATGTACGCTCTTTTTTTTTTTTTTTTTAATTCCCAATAGTTAGTTTTTTGCAATGAGCCTTTTGACTTACTGCGGAAAGTTACCAGTTTACCATTACAAGTAAAACAGAACATTTATGTTTGTGTTGCAGGTAAACGGTGAACAGCACTCCCAAGCAGGGACAGCTCTTCCAGCACTGAAATCTACTTCAAGGTCACCACTTTGCCCATAGAAGCAATCCACAAACACTGTCTCTGACAATACTAAGGGAGACTCATATGATTCACAAAGCCAAAAAATCCCTAAATGAACAATCACTACCCAAGCAAGATGAAAAACAAAATTGTACGGTGCTGTAAATCTCTGTCAATTTAATTACAACGCAGAACAACTGATGATGAAAAACCAGTTTGTCAAATAAATACCGGAACTATATGGAGGGCACCATTTTCTCTTATCAAATGATTAACAATCTTCAGATCTTGTTCTTGAATATTTACTAATACCAAGTCACTAAAAGTTGTGGAACGATAGTGAAGGAACAGATCTTCTTTGAATTTTCTGTAAAGATACATGAACCTGTTATAAAATTAAACCTTTAAGCCAAAAAGTGGACTACATGTTGCCTTGTAGATCATTGTTGCCATTTGTTCTGTGTACAGAATGATTTACAAATGGAAATTAAACTCACCTGAGCATCTCTAAAACTATTAGGTTCCAGGAAAAATGAGGCAAACACTATTAGAGGTTTCAAAATGAGGCACTGACTTCGTTTGTAACTGTAAAACATGTATAACCAGACAGAGGCTGGAGTGCACAGGTTCAGTGCACTGTGTTCTTGGTACCCCTTCTTCCAGATGGAATAACATTGTGCAGAGAGGAGCCCTGCTCCAAACAAATCAATTTTCCCTGAAATTAAGTATCTGCCAGTCCATCTCTTTGTACTGTCCACTATCCTCTGGCTTTGGCTGTAGCTGAAGATGTTACAATGATAATCTTCACCTCTGCAAAACAGCCCTTGGCCAGCCAGCAATCCCCACCAAGCTGGGGTGGGAACCATGTACCCGGCCACAAAGGATGCTGTGACAACAAGCAGTGCTCCTTCTACGAGCAGTGGCTGCCTGCTGATTCTCTGCAGGAAGTCACCCTTTACCCTTAAAATCCTTGGCCTCAAATGTGTTATTTTATATGAAAACGATTGCAGATAGCTGACTTGTAATTGATTTAACAGGAGTGGATGTGTTGGAGAAATGGTCAGGTGTCAAGAAATAGCTGCATGTAAAGCCTTGAGTTGGCCCCTTTTCATTTGAGAAGTCCTATTTTAGATCCTAAAAGAAGGTAGGGATAGCAATAATTTAGCTGGAAATACCATCTAAAATTCTGGTATTTTCAATGTAAGAAAATAAATTTGTCTAGTTTATGACTGTGCACTTGAATTTATGATGACTCATTACAAATAAGCTCACCACAGCAAGCTTGTGCTTGTTGATTTCAGAGATCTAATTGGGCTTGCTCAGTAGCTCAGAGTAATTCTGCACAGGAGAAGAGGGTTACATCAACTAAATCAGTCATTATCCAACTGAAGAGAAATTACTTTTCCAATAATTCATCTTGCTTATGCTTGCCTACCCAAGTATTAGGAAAACCAAGCTGCTCTACATGAGCAATAGTGCTCTGAGACTTCAAGTTGTGCAGCAGAGGGACCTTCTCATGTTCTTCCTTCATCAGAAAGGTGTCATTTCTTCTTTCAGCATAGGTGGGTAATGGCGTTTTCTACTCCTTGAAAGAGGTTTCTTAATTTGAAGTAAAATATTTTTGTTCCAAGTTGAACTTCGAAGTACAACAAGTCCTTCCCTAATGATACAAGGTAAGGTTCTGCTCCAAGCTGTGTTAGTGTTCCACTCGGTGTTCTTCTCTTACAAATACGTACAAACCAGCTTTCTGCCTTGCTGACAGCATTGTCTGCTAGAATACTGTTTATGAGAACAAACTGATTTTCTCGTCAGTCTAACTGAAAGATCTTTAAAGAAATTCAACATTTGTCTCAAATGAGCCTAACGATAACACAGACAAAATATTCCATGTAGTTAAAAGGAACAAAAACTTCAAGTTATCCTTCAGTAACTAGATACACCTACGGCTGGCATCAGATCAGTAGATCTTGTGGCTTTTTCTTAAGCTTCTCCACTTGTTTGTGAACCCAGATATTAGGTAATCAAAACAATCCTTGTGGCACTATGCCTAGAGGCATCTTCAAGGGAGCCTGAAAGAGGCCCAGCTTAACGCATTTTGATTGCCTCAGCGTCTGTCAGTGTACCAACAAAGCTGCTCGTAACAGTTCAATTATTTCAGATAAAGCTTTGTATATTCAAATTGTTTAGGGATTGTGCAAAGAATTGTAGCATTTTTTTTTAAATAACTCTCATTACAAAGCAGATCTTGAGGTAGAAGCATGAGTAGGAGAATGCATTGGTAACAGACAATAGAAAAAAAAACACTGGAGTGTTTTATTTATCCCAATCTTTTTCTATTTTCATCTGATGCCTTGAAAAGTGTCCCACTTGGAGAAGAGTGTGGAAAAAACATCTATGTTTAGAAAGCTGTCTAATCTTAACCAGAAAAGTTTAAACAACTAAGTTATAATGAAGTAAATATCACTAAAGAAAGGATTGGGGCTTTTGTAATTACATATTTTCCTATTTGGCCATGTTTGTATTTTATGAGCCTGTAGATTCTTGTAAATGTGAACCTTACATTTTGAAAGATCACGATGTTTGTTTGTTCTCAGTTACTGGTGTGTACTGTAGTACTAACTAATCTTTGGTTTTTGCATATGAGCTAATAAAGGTTAAGATTTTTAAGAGAAAGTACTTAGATTAATACCTAAATCACTTGAAAATGGGACTTACTATTCTACATGCTATAGTAAGCCAGTGAGACTTCAGGTCACAATTCATGTAAGGTTTTGAAAGCGGTACCTAACACTTAATTTCCAACTTATTTGTAAAT
The DNA here is from genome assembly GCF_009769625.2 of Cygnus olor. Taxonomy (NCBI): domain Eukaryota; kingdom Metazoa; phylum Chordata; class Aves; order Anseriformes; family Anatidae; genus Cygnus; species Cygnus olor. Next base: position 102,012,461 of record NC_049171.1, on the reverse strand, counting down.
CAAGTGTGTGGTAGGAACAAATCAAAATGCCTCATCAGGTTTCCTAGGAAGAGGATTGCACAAGAAGTGTTGGTGTCAGCTAACTAATGAAAGGGCACTTGCATCTGGCTTTCTATTTGAATTGTGAAAGTCACGGTAAAAATGCCCTCCTTGGTGCTCTGGCAGTGTTCTCAGCATGGTAACCTGACCGTGCTACATCACAGGCAGAAGCATTAGCTGGGTCTCTTCCTCATTTTCCTGTTTGCCCAAGGTTTACATTGTATTTGGTGTTTATCTAAATTACCTGGATGCCCTAACTAATTTCGAATGCTGTCTGAAACACCAAAAGCTGGAGGCTGAAGGCCTGCTGCCGGAATGCCGCTGTCCTTTCTCTGTGTGTGGTTGCAGCTGACGGACGGGCCTGGCTGATCTGTGATGTTCAGCTCTCTCTTCAGGCTCTCAACTATTCCTCTCCGCTTTACCTGGTTAGTGAAAGAAAACCATTAAAGGAGATGGCAGGACCAAATGCCATTGACTGAGCACAGGCTCATGCTGCTTTCCGAAGCACCGGCTTCCTTCCCTCCTGAAACCTGAAGGCAACGACAGAGGAAAGTGCAACGTACATCTAGCGGGGATTGTCTTTGCACTGTAAGTTGCGGACGACTTCCTTTTAGACAGGGAAATGCAGCTGAAAGATGTAACCCCTCTGTACAGTATGGAAAATAGCGTCGCCCCGTAGGCCAGGTGCCACCTCTTTTTGGTGAGAACACCCCAAATCTGTCCGAGAACTGGCTTCAACTGCTGGTCCTTGTTCCTGCTGTTGGAGATCTCAGCTAACCCTTAAAATGATTCCCCTTCCTTTTGCTTTTGCCACCTTATCCTAAATAGCCACAAATTATAATAAGGCTGCAAGCAATTTTCTGAAAAACAAACAACACCAACAGTAATTCAAAACAGCTGCTTGAGCTTCTTGGAAGATGTTGACAATTGAACACGCGGTAGACTACTGTGAAAGTTGGCCGGCAGTATTCAAAGGCGATGTGGATTTGCTTAAAATAAAGACTGGTACCTAAATGAATCCAGTAATGGGACAGGTACCTCAATCGTTGCTGTGCACGCATATTTGCAGACATGTTTGTGTACACACAAACGCTTATTTCAGTGTAAAATCAGAACTTACATGGAACTTAGAAAAACAGGATTGAGCTATAGAGTAGCTAAAGATTTAGCTTCTTGCATTATTTGTCTCCCTTGAAGCTTTTTTAACAGCAGACGGATCGTGTACTCTTCACACTTCAGCTATTAAGATACTTAGGTGAATGCACTGATGATTGATGGGTGCACGGAAAGATCAGCAGCTTTCAGTGTTTTGCTTTTCTACCACCACGTCTCATAAATGAAATAGATGAAAGCTGAGTGAGAATGTGCTCCTAGCACTGGGTGGTGTTTCAGAATCCCTTTATTAGGAGGCCTCCTGGCTGCCATAGGAAATGCAGTGCGAATGCTGCTGATTCTGTGAAGGAAAATGAGCTTTTTTGTGAAGTCTGTATCCACATCCGATTACTGCTTTCAGAGGCAAAACAGAGGAGTGGGAAATTACTAATTTTGTCTGGGGAATGCTTCAAGATCATCTGGTCCAACCATCCCCCTACCACCAACATCACCCCCTAAACCATGTCCCTAAGCACCACGTCCAACCTTTCCTTGAACACCCCCAGGGACGGTGACTCCACAACCTCCCTGGGCAACCCCTCCCAATGCCTGACTGCTCTTTCTGAGAAGAAATGTCTCCTCATTTCCAACTTAAACCTCCCCTGGCACAACTTGAGGCCATTCCCTCTAGTCCTATCGCTGGTTACCTGTGAGAAGAGGCCCACCCCCAGCTCCCCACACCTTCCCTTCAGGTAGCTGTAGAGAGCATTATCCTCTTAAACATAGATAAGTTCATGGGTAGAATTGACACTGTGTTTGGCTACAGCTCTGAGGTAAAGGAGGGAGATCTAAAGTCTTGCCTTCGCTCTAATGTTGACACTTTGAAAACACGGTCAGCCTAACCGGCTGCAGGACTGACAGTGAAATAGCCACGTTCCCCTCCACAGGAGCTGTAAGGGTAAAGGGCTGTACAGTGCTTTGAGGAGCTCTAGCAAAGGGTGCTGTGGACAGAGCAAACTCTAACGAAGATTTCTTCCCTGCTTGTTTCTTATGTCTTCACTAGCTGAAGAAATTTGTGCTTACAGTCATTTTAAAGGCAAGTCTCTGATTTTCAGCCAACACAGTTGCTATTTCTGCGTTGCTGCCAAGGGTACATGGTGAAAATGTTGATGGGAATGTAAGAGATTGCTGGCTTGCTCTAGCAGGCAGGAGGATTCCACAGACCTGCACAGTCCCTGTGGCACACTGGAGATACTTCTATAAATGCAATAATGCATCTATGATTATTCTTCTCCTCACCTCTCAATTAACCAGTACTGCACATATTGTTCCCTGTCAAATATCTTATTTTGTCAGATGCCAGAGAGCAGTGTTGTTCTCTTTTCAAATTGCTGGTTTGATTTCTGGCAGTACTTGATTGCTTTAAAATGTGCTTTCTACATCCATTTTCCTCGGTACTTAATTAACTGCAGAAAAAGACTGAAATGATTTTTCAGTTAAGTAGGTGTTCATTTATTTCCTTTAGCTCACTAAAGCAGTCTCAGAGATGTTATCTTTCCTTTGCAAGAAATTCGGCACTCTGGATTTACCTCTCTGCAGCTAAATCCCCTGCAAAATGCGTCCAGTGGTGGGATGAAGCACAGAGGCAAGGCTGCGGTAGAGGTGGTGAAAAGCTGCCTAATACCAAACCGAAGCTGCAGTCAGTTGCAGGGAAGCAAAGCACAGCCGGTTATTCGAGAAGGCTGTTCTGTGGGCCATGGCAAGAAGCCGTGTGCCTGAAACGCTGCTGCACAAGCAGGGCACAAGCGGTGAGTTAGCCAGGAGTCACGGCGTACAGCGGGAACATTCCTGGAACTTAGCAGTGAAGAGCCTCGTCTGAACATCACAAATGTAGTTTCCATCTCTGCTGTTCACCAGCTGACGCTAGAGGCAAGCGCTGCCTTACAAAATTCCAACTCTTACAGTGTTAGCAGTGCTTGAGCAACACCGGGGTACTTCTATGGCTGTACAGAAATGTCTTCGGGCTTCTGTAGTGCAGGTAACTCCTCGGAAGCTCTCACGTTTATCCCATTCCCTTGGTGTGAGCTGTTCTGTCCTAAATGCCCATGGGGCGCTAAGGGCCGGCATGCAGTAAGGTACCATGCAGCAGTAAATCCACAAAACACATTAGGTAGCAGCAAATACGCCTTTCCTTTGTATGACTACTGCAGAACATTGCTACTACAGCATAGCCCGGGACTCCCCATATTCTAAGGTAAGGCCTGGCATGTGCACAGGTTCCTCAGAGGTTCCAGTGAAATTAATTCATTGGAGCAAAACAAGGGGTGGGGTTTTTGCATGTTTTGCTGTGCCCCCATGTCATTTATCTATGTCAGCCTTCAAAGAGCCAAGAGTGAGCCAAATACATCAGTGACCCAGTATAACCATCACGGGAGAAGGGAAAACAGAGCAAGTGATGAAATGTGGTCTGCAGTTTGGGTTGCAGCCAGTTAGGTGGACTTTTTGACTGCTTACTGTTTTGGAAAAATACGAAAGTAGATTCTGAATGGCAGATGACTGCAAAATGGACTGATAGTGCTCGGGCAGTGCAGACTGACTTGCTCAAGACTGAGAAATTATTAATATTTAATATAGTCAGAATGAATCACGAGAAAAATGGTTTATAGGTTAACCAATTAAGATTGCTAGAGCATCCCCAAGGAATTCTGCTGTAATAAGAGAGAGTAACCATGAAGGCCCTGTCATCGCTTCTCTTTTTGTCCTGTGGAAGGTGACCTGCGGGTATTCGTGGCACAACAGGGAGTTCAGAAACTGTCATGTAGAAGGCAAAAAGGATGGGTAGAATTAGAATCATCAACTCATTCAGGTTGGAAGAGACGTCTAAGATCATCCAGTCCAACCTTTAACCTAGTACTGACAAGTCCACCACTAAACCGTGCTATAAGTTCCACATCTACACGGTTCCTGAATACCTCCAGGGATGGTGACTCAGTAGATTCTGAGGAATTTACTGGGAAAATCTTAAGGCTTGAGCTCAATTTGAAGGTCATTATTACTGGGCTTTGAATCTTTAGCAGAAAATTAATTCATCTTGTTGAAACGTACTAAGCACAATGGATAATCCACTCTCATTGAGCAAAAAGCACGTAGTAGCCAGTGCTTCAAACCTGACTCACTCTTCTAGCTCAGCATAGTGGTGTAAGGAGATGCGGAGCAATCCCATGTGTCTGTGGTAGGGATTGAATGGATCACAAACTTTGTGCACATGAATCCAATGTGCATATATTTTCTTAAACTAACAGATGATATTTGCAGTATTCAATGCCAAGGGATTTGTTTCTCTTTTGAGAGGTTTATGGCCTTGATAAACATTAAGAAGTGCCCAAAAGCAGTGAAAAGAACAACTTTAACACCTCCTCCATGACTTTAAAGCAATTTTTAGCATAATTTCTGAGATAATGTACCTGTTATTAAAAAAACTATCTGGAAGACCACTTTTTATAGATAGTAAAAGGTAATTTTATATCTTGTGCTCTGTTTTGCTGAACAGACTGCTAATGAGAAGCTTCAACAAAAGGGAAAAATCTGTATAGTGGCCAGGGCTGGAAGGCTGAGGACTGAGAGCTTGTGGCCAGACCTGCACAGTGCTGAGCCAGCAGAATTTGATCCAGTGTTTTAACTATGTACATATCACTTTTTCCTCTTTTCCACTCTAATCTAATTCTGAAGCTTGCTGACCTACAACTAAAGCATGATCTTAGAGAACAGGTTGGCTTGGTTTCAGTGGCAAAAATAATCAAAGCTGTCAGCTATGCAGGTGTGAAGATTCCAGCGTGCATGTGTACTGCACATGAAGGTTGTGAGGTGGACCAAGTTTGATGATGGTCATATTCTTCTACATATACTTTCTACATATTTTCCAATTGTCTCCATATGCAGAAACCCTGATTTATGTAGACGGGTACCTGCGTACTTGAAGCCATCAGTGTTTGCCACTGCACACACACAAATGGATGTGCGTATGAAATGGGAAGAACCTATCAGCATACCCAGCTATGTGGTATATCCTGCCAGGGCCGGCAGTGAAATGAATGTGTCCAGTTAAAACTTCAGAAGAAATTTAAGAAATTGAAATGAAACTATTCCCACTGGAAAATTATTACCCAGGCCACCTCGCCAAAGTACAAGATTCCTGCTCTAGGTGCCATGCCGAAATGAACCTGTTTCACAGGGCAGTTCCCCCTCTGCCTGTGACGGGGTCAGTATTGGTTCAGAGGGAAGTTTCTGCATACCAGACCACTGACATTATCTGTTGTGAGAAGAATAAACGTGGGACCTGTGCTCATCCCAGAGCAGTCATTTTCATTTTTACTGGTTTGCATTTAAAACTTTCCCATGTGCAGCATCTAATTATGGTATACAAAAATCTGTATTTACATGGTAACAGTGCACAGTGCTGAAAGTGACTGTTGGTAAATTGCTTATTCACTTCGATGATTAAGCCAGTAATTATTGCATTAGCATCCTAAACCACACTTGTCTGCCAATACTTCTCCTTCTAAGGCAATCCCATGAGACCTGATGGGCTAAGTAGGGAGGGTATGGCACTTGAAGAAGGGAAGGGCAAGGAACATGTAGGAGGTTGGGCCAGTGGTTGCTTTCTGCCGTGTCTGCTTCAGTGTGACTTAGGGTAGTGATGGAACATGGCACAGCAAAAGAGATTTTCTTGCATAAGAAATGTAAAAATAGACCTTTCCACTACTGGCTATCAAAGACCCTATATGACACATCCCACCAGTTCTTATCACTGAGGCTGTACTCGCTCAGTAATCAAAGCAAATCGTTTTATTTGGTCAAGGAAGGAAGGCCCCTCAGCTTCTACACCACTATGGCATTCAGCTGCCTATGTCTTGTTATGTTCCTGTCTTAAAATGTTTGGTAATGCTGCTGGAAGCCATTGAACAGCCGTCTTCCACCTCCTCTCCTGAGGTAAACCTGATGTCTTCACACTGTGTTTCTGGGGGGACTGAACACTTTATGATCCTCCTAAAAGCAAAGTATCAGCTGTTACTTCTTCGGGAGCTTTTGGATTTATATGATAAAATTCCAGGAAATAAGTTACATGGAACAGTTTTGCTTGGTGGAAGACAGGCTGGCACCAGAGCCCCCACCCCCTGCAGGTGCTGTGTTAGTTTCCCATCAGTTTCCTGAAATGATGCACTTACAGACCCATTTCAGAGGCTATTTCAAACCCAGGAGTGACATTTTTTCTAGTCTCCTGGATTCTAAGAACAGCTCTTTTACCTGTACCTCCCAGCAAGAACCAGTATTCTTTTCTTTTTAAGAAAATATTTGTCACGGAATTGATGGCTTCTTGAATTGTAACTGAGTATGGATCAGATTTTGAGACCACTGCACTGCACTTGAATGTCATCCTCGCACTCGTACAGGTAGGTATAAAACTGCCTAATGTTGGTTTTGACGCAGTAGCTAGGTAAAAAATCTCATAAGCTTTCCTGAGTAGACATCACTTCATTAGTAATTAATTAGAAAATAGGGGAACCTTTCCCTTCTGTAAAAATGTTAGAGAAACTCTCCAGTTTCGTAGTAAGTATTGTAGAAGAAAATGTAGTTCTGAGCCATAAAGGAGTATGTTTGAACCTGGGAAGTTGAAAACCACCCAAGCAGACCACAGAATGCAGAAGTGGTAAAACAGCATGAACAGCAGAAATGAGTGTTGGATGGGAGGAGCGGTGCATGCTTTCTCCTGGGCACGCAGTTTGAAACAGCATGTCCTAAAGGAAAGAAAATTGCTCCTTAGACGTACCTTGATGAACCAGGTTGAAAGTTGTCTTGGGCTGGGTCCAGTGAAAGAGCTGCCCTCTGTGCCCCCACTTCACACCAATAACTGTACCATGTAGGTACCTAGAGAATAGCAGTGGCGAAGGGGAAATGCTAAACAGCATTTAAAAAAGGCTCTTGTCTTTAAGGCACTGCCCTTACCTCCCTTTATGTATTTCCTCTACTCTTTCTTCACTCTGTCCTTCCTCACCATGCAGCTACTGTCTGTCTTTTCTAACAGAATTAGGCCATTGATCTCTTCTTTCTCCTCAGTCCCCATGTAACAACCTCTTCAGCGTGTAACCTTCTTCCTGAAAGACAGGTGGTGCTACTCTCTTTTTCTGGAGAAGAAGCCACAGGTACAACAGCCTGTAAGTGGTGGGGATGGCTTGGCTGGTGCATGGCCAAGCACAAAGCAAATGGAAGAGGCATGGAGTCAGGCAATACAGCCAGAGGGGTTTAAGCATCCTTGTGATGCATGAACTAGAAGCAGGCTGGAGTGGAGGTTGTTTTAGGGAACGATCTCCGACACTAGGCTAGAGTAAGTGGCAGCAGGAACATGAAGAGGAGTGTTGGTTTTAGACAGCAAGTACACAGCAGAGCAGAGCCCAGGGAAGCAAGTACCCAAATAACAAGTTGGCAGACATCCAGCATGGGTGAAAAAAGCACTGCACAGGCCTTGACAAATGTTTCTGTAGTCCTATTTTGTCTGCCTGGTCCAGAAAACGTAGATAGTGAATGAAAAAAGGGTTTGGTTTGAAGACAACAAACTACAAGAGAACAATGTATTTTTGTAGGACAGAAAGTCCCCCCACTTTGTAATTCCTCTCCATCCACTGGCCAATCCACTTGTAAAAGTCTCAAAGCAATTTAGCTTCCATTACTTTCCTTGTGGGAACTGTGCCCCTTCTAATGAATCTCACTGCCCACAAGCTTCTCCTGGTGTTAGTTGTCCATACACTTCCCATTTAGCCTTTCCGACGAACCTTTCTTCCCTCTGTACATGCTACATCCTTCTCACAGATAGAGGCAGTTTGGGTCTTTTTCCTTTCATCATTATGTGACTAAACATGCTAATTTGTGGTTTAAAAAAAAGTCATTTAAGCCTGTTTTATGCCAGTTAGTTTTATTCCTCTTTTCTGAGTTTCTTCAAAGTCTTCAGCCACTATTTTCTGAGAAGAAAATAGCAGGTTTAAACTCTGCCCAAATGCAGAGCAACACAAGATATCACACACTGCAATGGGACGTAGTTAAAATCCACTACTCATTGCAAACTCATCCTTGCGGAAGGAATCGAGTATCTTCAATTGCCTATTAAAGGCTTCTCAGCTCTCTGTGTAAGGCACTCAGAGTCTTGCAGGCACTGGCCTTAGAAATAAGTTCTGCATCCCCTAGGCAGATGGAAATTATGTATCTTCTCAAACTGAAGAGCTGATGCTGATTTTTTCCCCCACAAAACAGACCTAAAATTCACTAAATTTCAGCTTAGATTGTTCCTCAAACACTTTTGCTACCTACTGACTGTCAGTCAGACCAGCATCTAAACAGATACCAAAACACTGTTTATCTCCTAATCACGGCACTTTGAAAAACAAAATAACCTTCTGAGTTCTAATTATTTTATAATCTCTTTGATTGCTATTTATTTATCGTGCAAAGCATATGCATAACTCCCACATGCCTACTGCTGAAGAAAGTACAATGCTAAAAGGCAGTGCTGCAAATTCACAGAAACAAATAAGCAAGGGTAACACATTTAAGTGCTGCACTGCATCGGTTTCTCAGGAATGCTCCCACCTGAATCTGCTGCAGCAATGCGAGCTTTAGAAGGCAAACTCCATGCCCCTGACCACGAGTTCCTCTTGATCATCAGATCAAATGAAACACCTTCTTGTATCAAGGCCCTTAAAGTCAGATCCAGAGAAGGACTCAAACACCAAATCCCTTTCAAGGCTGGAACTAGCCTTGAACAGCCTCACACCCTGCAGGACATGGGAGAAGTGTGGGATGAAAGAGGTCCAAAACCCAAACCTCGTGTGCTGAGCAGGGACCTTCTGGCAAGCAGGCAGGCAATGCGAGTGGAAGGACGTGACTAAACTCTTGCACCCTCTGTGGAGCTCAGAGTTCTGCTCCAGGCTCTTAGGAATGTCTTTTTTTTTTTTTTTTTTTTTTTTTTTTTTCAATATAGAGACTGCAAAGATGGAAGAATTTACATTTTACAGTCATGGGGTGGAGAAAAATCTAGTGCCTTTGAAATGAGTGCTGCAGCCTTAACACAGAGTGCTAGTGTCTCTCTTTTTGCTCCTATTACCGTTCACAGAAAAAAAACCAAACAAACAAAAAAACAATTTCAAAACCTGAAGAGTGAAATGCCCAGATGGTGCATTTGCTCATGAGGTGTGGTGTTGGATTTGGGCCTCCCCAGTCTGCGGAAGGTGTTGGGATCTGCCTCCCCCATTTCATGGGAACACTTCAACCACTCTGGCATAGCAGCCAGTAATACCATTGTCTTTGTGAATGACTTTAAGAGGAAAACAGTGTGTTCCTTCAGGTTTTTCAAAGAGCAGTTGTAAGTCCTGCTCTCAGGAGAGGGCTTTAAGATCAGGCTTAAATCAGGCAGAGGTGCTTTTTTCATTCTAAATAGGATGCCAGACCTGCAGAGGAGAGAGACAGGACTGTGCATGCATATTTGTGCCTGTCATTTCCTATTGTCTCTCCATAGGCAACTTCCCTCTCAGCATGTGAGATTTTCAGATAAACATTTTAAGATGTATAATTCTTGGTGGGAACCACATGGGAATTCTTAATGTTGAATGCTGGAGTTTTATTCTGCTCTGGTGACCAAGCTCCTAAAAGCAAACTATTAAAAAACAACATTTTCTTACTGGGTCTAGTCACAGTCTACAAGGCTCTCTTGCTGTTCTACTCCAGAAAGTAGCAGTCACAGCAAAAAAGTGCTGCAAGAAACATTCTTCATAAACAGGTTTTATATAATTAAAGCCGTTCTGCACACTAAGTACATTATCTGCCTTTCGGAAATCTTATTAGAATAAGGCACAAAAACTTACAGAAAAATCTCTTTACCAATCCCCTATGGAAAACACCCTTCTTGCTGATTTTGTAGAAGTAATTTCTCCTCACCTTGTATTTAAATTGTGTAGCAGTCAGTCTGCCATAAATTGTTGCTCAGCATTGATATACAACATTTCTCCTGGAGGTGACAGAGTATTTAATAAGAGACAGTTTTTGCTCACCTCATCAAGGTTATGCCTCTTACTTTTAATATGCATCTGAAATACATCTTCTAATGCCCTTAAAATAGAATAAAAGGGAAAATCTGTGATTAAAAAAAACAAAACACAAAACTATTCAAAGGCCTTATACTTTCATATGAAAAATACCACTCAGCCTGTCTTTCAGATCACTTAAAACATATCCCAACTTTTCACTTTTGCTCCATCCTCTCCTCCCACTGCCCCTAACATAGCTGTAAATGGATTTAAAAAATAACTTATTGAACATTTGTAAGGTTGTTCCAAATGCGTGCAGCTTGGCAGGATGGGGACAGTATTTCATATATATAACTTCAATTTCTTCTTCTGCATTTAATAAGAGTACTGGAGCTCTCCATGGCAACACAGTAGTCCCCCTCTGTATATCTCTCAGTTGCCATCCCACCACATGTTAACTAGCTGAAACTGGTGAAGCAGCTTCCTAGATTCATTTATAGCTGCAGTTCCTTTGTCCAGGATACTGCATTACTTGAAGCTGACTTTTGAATTGCTTCTAGTCAACAATTCTTAGACCTCTACATGTCATTTGCATGGTCTCCTTGTTCTTGGGCCTCTTTTCCAGTAACTTTTAAGAGAAACACTGAAAAGGCTGAACTTTCATGGTCATAGTTTTGTTAATTAGGTGGACTAGGGCAAAAGAGATGCCTTCAAAAAAGTACTCAGAATATTTTTCTCGATGGTATGATCAGCTGCAAGCAAAAGGTGCACTCACTGTGATTAGAATCTGTGAAAAATAAACATAACTGACAAGGAAATTGGGTCTCCAGGTTCTGCAATTGTAATTCAGTTAAATCTAACCCAATGTTTGGGTTTTCAGACAATCATAAAAAATGAAAATACCTGCAATGAACTGGAGGTGTTAGCAGGGCTGTTTTGGTTGTATAATGTTTATTTGAATTGGGAGGGCATTTATAGTTCTATCTGTAAATAAGCTTTTTAAAAATAAATAGAGCTATTTTAAAATATGTGCCTATCATAATAATCTTGCAGCAGGGTAGCTGAGGCTATCAGTTGTGTCTTTTCTAGTCTGTTACAAAAATCTATTTAAAGATTGAACTCTGGATTTAAAATGAAAGGCGACTACTGATCATTTGCTTTTATTCTGCATAAATTAAGCTGTTATTAAAGATCACCCAAGAAAATAGCAAATGATTATTCATATATTTTTAGTAACCTTTGTTTAGTAACCTCTGAGGGAAGAGTGCACAGTATCTAAGCAATCCCCATTTGAAGTCAACAGATTGGTACTTTCACCCTACAAGCCTGAGCACAGACACCCTGGTGCCCCACAGTGCTCTGAGCTGGGCTGAGTGTGGAGCACACACACGACCCCTGCTGCTGTCACATCGCTCAGGTACAAGTCTGGGTTCTTTTGTTTGATTTTCACTATCTATAGAGAAAAGACATTTTCTGAAGGATACCAATTCTCCTGTTAACTTGGGGGCTGACACACAATAGCTTTTTGAGGCTTTATTTTATTTTAATACTATCTCTGTATGTATGGGCAGGCATGAAGCTCAGCAACCTCTTCAATGTATGCTGAGTCAGTGGTTTTCCAAGCTACTACTGTTCCTCCTGGTGTAACCAGAAAACTCAAAATGAAACCTGACACATGCACTTCTAATTTGGGCCTCGAAGGCAGTCTGAGAACTGCTACCCCTAGAAGGAAGAAAGAAAACTCTTACGTTTAACTGCTTGCTCAGAAAACAAACTAGCCATTCATAATAATGACTGCTTAAAAATAAATAAATAAATAAACAAATAAATAAATAAATAAAAGATCCCCAGAAATTTTAACTGAAATCCTCTAGATTGAAAGGGAAACATCTTGGTTGGTTTCAGAATGGGTTTGGTTGGTATCAGGGGGTTAGCACCTCTTAAGCATCAAAGCACAGCACTTGACAAAGACTGGAGTTGTAAACATTTGGGTTAAATTATCTATCAATGGAAAAGTGCCTCCCATTTAAAATGCTGGCCAGGCAGTGTTATAGAAAAAGAGGACAAAATGTTGGAGCTTTGAGCAGGCCTACAAACGGACCTAAGGTTTGTCACAGTTCTCTAAATGTTACAAACATGATAGTTTTCTATTAGAAATGTGATAGAGAATGGGAATGCATACTGGTGTGTGTGCACATCAGGATTTCACCTACAGAATTTGAAACCAGAAGAGGATGCTGCAGTTGGATGTCAGCAGCACTGGGTGTATTTGGCTCTAGGATTTGTGTGTGCATCATTAATTTAGGAGCACGCCTCCTAAAGGAAGTAGTTATTGCATTTATTTATTCTGCTCTTATACGTGGGAGGAAGACTTCTACATACAAAATCTGCTGCGATGCACTTTGATAAGGAAGACTCATTGTAGCTTCCTGGTTTGACAGCCCAGGATTGACTGGGAATGGGAATTAAAGTGTTGTAAAAATAATGCCTACCATGATATTTTGTAAGGAAATGAGATTGAGACCAGGGTCAGAAAACATGACATTTCCATGTTTCTACTAGAAGTTACTGGGAAATAGGAGACTGAATGAAAGTATTTTCTGTTCAGCTGTTCGGTTTAAATCATGACTTTGATAAAGTGCACTCACAAAAGTGTGCACCAAGCTGAACTGGCTTCAGGTTTCAATTTAATCTCATTAGAAACACCAATTTCTTACTCTGATTGACTAATTGGTCAAAATTTTCCTACTCAGACGAATAAGTAAGAAATGCAAAGCACTTACTCCTTGTGGTAACAACTTCTAGTCAAAATATCATTTGTAAGATCTTGAAGAAAACGAAGACACTCTTCTCCTCTACACAAATACATAAGCTGTCAGCATCTTTCTTTAACATACACAGAATACAAATAAGATTTACTGTACCATCCAAAGAGGTGGCAGTTTTAAAGTAATTATACTAACTCAGATAAGGAATTTTGCCAACATATTAAAGTGATGAATCTCTTTACTAGTCTGCATTTTTTTACTCTCCAGGTTTATACTCTTTTAAATGAGTGATTTTCACATGTTTTATTGGTCAGCTTCCTAATTACTTTAATCCATTAATTTAATTTAATTTAATTTAATCCATAAATTTCTTTAATCAAGAATATCTTTGCCTTTTTTAAATAATCAATTCAAGAAAAATAGTTCCAATGGACAAAGCGTAGGTATCACAAGATAAATTATTAACATTATTTTGTTATTATTTAGTTTGCCTATAATAAGAGGTGACTGGGTAGCATGACAGAAAATCTCTTCCAATTTTCTGATCCCACATTTCCCAAGCAAGCAGCAGAATCCTGTAGCCCTAAGTCACTTTTGTCCACTGCATACAGCTGCTGGTAATTGGCTCTTGTGCCCTGATTTTAGTTTTCCATCAGATTCCTACTTTAATATTTTGATACAAAACTTAGAAGCAGTTAAAAGAGACAAAAAAATATTTAACTTACTTTTCTTTGAGTTGCAGTCCTGGAAAAAGTGACATTTCAGAATCAGGAATCCATAATTCATGGTTCTGCCACAAACAAGTAAAGGGGAAAAGCAGGTTTTCGATTATCTTTGTATTAACATTTCATATTTCCATTTAGAGCACCAGGGGAAAAGGATCTGATTTTGTAATATATCAAAATCACAACAACATCATACTAAAGTGACAGGCCAGCTCATGTGAAATTAATGTCTAGTGTCAATCATTCATATGAATAAAGAAAGGATATTATTACTAGGTAGGTTCATGTTAGCAGAAATGGAAACAAGCATGTACAAACAGAGAAAAACAACGCAACAGTCTAAATGAAATCAGTTTTGACAAAATGGGAGATATTTGCAGAGCTCATTTAAATAAGACACCTTTTTCTTTAAAAGGATGTGCCAAAAAAAAGAAGCAGACACAGAAGACTTACAAAAGCAGACTGATACTGAAATTATCTTTCCTGCAGATTATCAACTGGGAATACTCTTGCATTTAGGAGCGTCTGTTTTAATGTTGTAAAAAGAAAGCTTTGATGGTTGGAATAAGGTGTGGAATAGTCCCAGCTAGCATAGAGCTAACACACATCAGGCCTGTGTTGTCTTGGCTGAGCTGGTCAGAAATCCAACACCAGCTCCATAAGGGGGTGAGCAAGCCAAGGAATTTTACACAACTTCTCTAGCATGCATGGCTTATGCTACAGTTAACCATCACTTGTTTTTAAGAGCACTAAAATTCACTAAATTAATCCCCTGTTCATCCTAAAACGCCAGGTGACCAGCAGAGTGCAACTTCCATACAGTCTTGTATGGCGTGCTACAGTGCTGACTGTAGGCTGAGGGCTTAGCACTTTGCCTGGACATTTCTATGCTCTAAATTATTATTTGGATAGAATGAAAAGGCTGCAAATCAAGCAAAAGCTGAAACGACTGCTAGAAATTAAGTTAGAGTGCAGCGAGATGTTAGTCAAGCAGGAAAAAGCTCTGCTTTCAGAAGAGTGCATTTGTGTTGGAATACACTGTTTTTCACATTGCATAATAGCTGATTCACATTTCTCAGAGAGATCGGTTACTTAATCTGTTCCTATTTTATTCACAGAAGTCTGTTGACCCTATATAGCCACACATGCTATATTTCTCAATTGCAATCTTAGTGACGTCTCACAAGGTGATTTAATTTTTTTAGTTTTGCTCTTAATGTATATTCCCCAAAGCCAAAGATTACACTATACATTTCATTTCCACACAACCAGGACAACTTTTGTATATGAACAGTATATGAACAGCCCCATTCTTTTTCTTTTTGACAAACGGGGTGCACCAACCTCAACTGGCTGCTGAGAGAAGTTATCTGAGTGTGGTCTCACATGTGCATCTTCTAAAAAACTGCAAGATTAAAAGCACAACAAAAACCAGTTATTTCAGCTTAAAATGAATGTTGCTTGAAAGTGAAATTACTTAATTTTTAGCATTGATGCATAAGCAAAATGAGTAAGTACCTGTGTAACTCTGTTTCCTTTTCATTACCGACATCTGCTGATTTAAGTGATCGTTTGCCAGGAGTTGAGCTCCTCTTTGAGGGAGGAGGATTATAGTACCTATGTTTTACAAGAAAAGATTGGTGTGACGTCTTTAAAATTTGAGGGGTAAAAAGCTTTTTTTCTGTGAAGTAAGCTGAATGTTTGTCAAGGAGGTCCCCAGAGTATGTTTTATTGAAAGAGTTTTGAAATGCCTTCCTCCTGTTGCGACTGCTTAAATGTATGTGAGGCTGTTGGAGTGGCAAAGCAGATGATCTGTCTGTGCTAGAGGCATGAACAGGAGTCTGAGACAAAGCATGCTGAGCAGTATTTTGGGCAGTCATCTTTGCAGTAGAAGCTGGCAACAGGGTTTTTGAAGTGAGCTTCTGAAAAGATACAGAGTGGGGCTGCCGTCCCTTTGTCCTGGAACAGTTTTTCTGAGCAGATGTCAAATATCGGTGACCATTTTCCAACAGTGACCATCTTGCCTGTAAGTTAAAGAAAATAGCTGACAGAAAAATCACAAAAAGAATTTGCTGAAGACAGTGCCTCCTACAAACTGGGTCACTCACGAGGAAGTTTAAGAACCAGTCTTCAAACTGTCTCAGGTGGTCTAAATGACTGGCAGAGTTTCAGGAGCTGCAGTTAGGAGTAAAGCCACCCTTCCAGTGTGCTAGAGCTGGTTAACATGTCCCTTTTCTAGTTTCTTTTTCCTTCCTTCTCTTTGCAAGGTTGAGGGTGCTAATGACAGATAGTCTTGGGAAATTACAGAAATTCCACTTTCCTTGCCAGCACTCTCAGGCAAAGAAGAAGACAGATTTTCATCCCTTGGACATTGTGCATCCTCATGGCAATCCTACAGCTCCTCTTTGGGAGCATTAGGATGGCATCTTCTATTTGCTCTCCTTGTATGCCCACTCTGGTATTCTGCCAATGCAGTATGACTCTGTCTCACGAGTTTAGATTCCAACAGAACCACTGTTATTCTCATAAATACCATAGGTGAAATCCTGGCCTGTCATTTCACTGTTTATCTCAGTGGGAGCAAGATTTTACAACTCAAAATAATGCAGATGTTTGAATTGGATGACCTACTTTATAAACAGCGTCATTGGTAATCTAGTGGTAAACCCACTATAATTCTCAACAAATAGAAAGTTTTACAATCTAAATATAGTCTGCTGAGGAATTTTTGCCCCTAAGACACTCGAGACTATGGCAGAATGAAATGTTTTGGATGACTTTGCCTATTGTGGTGATGTCCACTGGCAGAATTTGGTGAAGAACAGACCTACTCACACTAGCACGAGGTTGTACAGTCTCTGTTATCTGGCAGAATATAAGGAGTTAGGATTAATTACTTTATTGTCTTGCTTTTACTAATAAACACCTTTTTAGAATGCAGATGATACTGTAAAAAATAATGTTATTGCATTACTTTCAGTGGCAATTCTATGAAAATCATTGGGATTTAGTATTCTTAAAAATATTGTGTACAGAAATATTCCTGATAAAAATGTTGTCACAGACGTTACCAAATTATTTCAATAAATTCGCTCTATTTTTGTTTTCCAGGTACACATAATACTTTTTTAAAAATTCTAATTCAACATAAAGATGAATCCCATTTGTCAAAGGAGCAAAGAGAACGCATGTGGGTTTGTGAATGCTATGTGTGCATTCATGCCGTCGGTGCAGGGGCACATTTTAGTCATGTAGATGTACATGACACAGGTACATGTCTTTGTAGGTCTACAGCGTAGGTCACGTAGGGATAACAACAGCTAGATGAGAGGATAGCTGCCATATCTAGCCAAAAACATGATTAAGCCATTGCAGCTTAGGTGAAAGCTCAGTGGGCCATCAGGGCAAATACGTTCGCTAGTTTTAAGACAGTGAGAGGAACAAAGTGTTTTTTGGTGTCTTTCCTCCCAGGCAAAACTAAGAGTCAAATATTATCTCTGCTTGACTAGACTATAAAAAGCCACACTGAACAAGCCTGCACTTACCGCTGTGTTACAGGCACTACCCTGCACTTCAGAGTGCAGCTAACTCCAAGGAACTTGGTCTCTTTTGGATGACTCAGTACAACCTGTGTGACAGGTCCTATGCTGTCAGAATATCACATACCTTCTGCTGGCCTGGAGAAACACTTCTGGAGTTGGATGATGAGGCACGAAGAACATGTACAAGATCCTTCTCATATTTCTCAAGGGCTTGAATCAATTTGTCTCTTTTCTGCTGATCCTTGTCTGCACATGTAAAAATGTAAAAACAACCCTTTCCAGTTTAATCAGTGGTCAAGTCACAGACTGTAACTCTTCACTCATCTTTTTCCCATTGCTGTTCTGTTTCCTCCTCTTAATAGCAGGTAGCATACAAAGAAGAAAACTACTCTTCTAACAGTTGGTGCTTGCTGCCTCTGTGCTCAGAAGCACACACCTGTATGTGAAATAAATGCAACCCAGGACTTCATTATACAACTCATGCAGTAAGTAATGAACTGTGGAAGGATAAGAGAGTACAATGACATTTCGCTCCCATCTCCTGCCCACTCTTTCCCCTGTCCTAGACAGGAACTGATGCAGGTCAAAATAGAAGAAAAGCTGAAGCAATTAAGTCTCTGAGATTCAAGCCTATGGCAGACTGTACTGCCAAGAAAGCATGTTTTCTGTACTCGTCAAACTCAGGCTAAAAAGAGTAGGGTGACACTTCTGCTAGCACCTCACACATGAAAAGGAACGAAACAGGCCTAGTCCCTTGGATCTTCAAATATCATCGAAAATATGGAAGTAAAGTGAGAGTATGAGTAAGAATACTTACAATAAGCATTATTATTATTGTTTTTATTATACACATTATATATAACAGTAAGAAGAAGAATATATAGGAATAAGAAGGGGATATAAGTTATTCAAGACCACAGATGCCCTCATGAGCATACTCACAATTTGTCATCTTTTGCCATGACCTTACTTTTAGCAGTGCAAACATGAACAATGCATGACCAAAATTTTCAACCCTTTTTGCCCACTGCGTTCCTCCCAGGCATAGTTTGGAGAAAAGGGCTATGAATTGTTATGTGTAACAAAATCTGTTTCTATGTAAAATCATGTTTAAAAAACAATAACCCCAGCAGCACTAGCTGAAACTAAGGATTTACCCACAAAGTAGGTAAAGTGGGGTCCAGCGAGGTCCCGCAAGATGCATATGGCCCCTTTGGGTTGAAAATGCAACTCTGTCAAAATGTCTTTGTCCTGTGGAGCTCTAGCACGTGGTGGCAGGTGCCAGTACAGACAGGCAGGCCAGCAGAGATGTGCTCTGCTTCTTCCCCTCTGGATGCAGCTGCCGAGACTCCACAGACAGGCACTTCTGGAGGGTTAGAGAGGCTTTGGGTGAGCTGGTGAAATGTTATTTCTGGCTGTGTGATGTTACTGTAAAATATTGACTTATTCCTGACAAAATGCATGACTGGTTCTTGATTAACCTCCTTACACTGCTGTTGTGGCAATGTACTAGAATTTACGCTCACAATAAGCTGCAATTATTTATTTATTTATTTATTTATTTTGCTAATAAGCAGCTCCTCTTCCACTGAAATGGTGTAATTGCTGTGCATCTCACTAGTAATGTGACAGAATAATGCTTGAAACCTGGCAAAGCAGCACTTACTGCAGGTTTTCTTTTGAGGGGGAGATGCATTGCCCCGAGTTTAGTATTGTACCATTCTGTATTTGCAGAAGAGATATGGGGTTTTAGTAAGTCTTAATAAAAACAGTTTTTCTTCTAGAAAAGAAATAGCTGAGTTTTTTTATTTTTTTATTTTTAAATAAAGCACTTAGATATTGCACTAAATGGTTGGCTCCTAAGAAGTCTGTGATAGCCGTTGTATGAGGCATGACACCCTGTAAGGTTGCCTCAAGGCTGTGGCCTGGCCACTGAAAAAAAACATAGATTTCACTAATAGCTAAAATGGGATATATTGTCTCCCGAGGCATATAATCTGGCTTTCCAGTTGTGCACAGACATGAGTTCATAGCATCATCCTATTAAGAAAAACATGTTGACAATGCTAAATCCTATTTGGATGACTGGGAAGCAGGATTATACAACTCATTGGAACAAAAAAAAACACAAAATACACTTGCTCAATCGCATTCGTGCAGAGATTAATACCTTCCCCTTTTATCTAGGTTTGTACAGGGCCCAAACAAACTACCCCCCAACTCTGATTAAAGACTTTGCATTCTGCAGTCCTATAAAAAAACAACAGACAAGGCAGCTTGATGTAGTGTCTACGCAACGGTACTGCCAGTGAGGATACCTGGCTTCTTTCCTAGCACTGCCAATGACTTTTCGTGAGGCCTTGGGCAAAAGCCACATCAGTGCCCCTCCGCTCCTCTGCATGTGCTGTCTGTCTGCACACAGGTGAAGCAGGACAACAGCTGTCTGCCCTAGGCAAGGCTGAGCCTTCACCCAGCCATGCCAAGGACAAGAAAATAAAATGTTCCAGGTCAGAAAGCCACAGGTTTTAAACAGACTTCATCTAGTATTTCACTGATATTTTTACTATAAATGTGGGTTATAAATATGCCATGTGGCATTAAGCCTATTCAAACAAGTCCTATTCCACTGCATTATAGTTTTTGTTTTGAGTAGTTAGCAAAAAGTTCTTGGCCAGAATGCTTTGTAGCAACTTTCCCTTCCTTTCCCTAATAGACACCAGGATACATTTCCCAAAAAATCTGTCAGGTTTTGTATGAGCCTCAGCCACGAGGCAGACCGAGGGGTCCTACACCACAGCCTGGTTTGCTGACACACGTCTGCTAAGGGATTTACTTGCTTCCCTCACCTTCAAGCTCTGTTCTCTCCAGTTTCTCTTTCCTCACTACTCTTTTTCCCCATTCATGTTTTTCCCATGCCCCTTCCCATGACTACAGGGCTGCTGTGTCTTGCCCACTCCAGCACCAGTTGTGCTGCATGCTGCCTCTTCTCCAAGCCTCTCCCCTCCTCCAGGTCTCTTCCTAAAATGACCTTACCCCATGCTAACCTGGCATTCTCCCCAGATGCATGAATTAAAGGAGCTAAGAATGGAAGATATTCTCAGTTTTTCAGGTCACACTGCTGGTCTTCATATCTAACCTAAATTTCTGTTTGAAAATTAGCTGTGACCCTGCCACACTGAGCAGCTTGGCCCAGTCACATGCACTGCTCAGCAGCAAGAGCTATGTAGAGGGTCACAGAGTTATAGCACCACAGAATATCCTGAGTTGGAAGGGACCCACGAGGATCATTGAGTCCAACTCCTGTCTCCACACAGGACTGCCCAAAAACCAGACCCTATGTCTGAGAGCCTTGTCCAAACACTTCCTGAACTCCAGCAGGCTTGGTGCCATGACTATTTCCCTGAGGAGCCCGTTCCAGTGCCAACCACCCTCTGGGTGCAGAACCTTTCCCTAACACCCAGCCTGACCCTCCCCTGTCCCAGCTCCGTGCCGTTCCCTCGGGTCCTGTCTCTGTCCCCAGAGAGCAGAGCTCAGCGCCTGCCCCTCCGCTCCCCTTGTGAGGGAGCTGCAGGCCGCCATGAGGCCTCCCCTCAGCCTGCTCTGCTCTGGGCTGAACAAACCAAGGGACCTCAGCTGCTCCTCATATGTCTTGCCCTCTAGGCCCTTCAGCATCTTTGTTGTTCACCTTTGGACACCCTCTAATAGTTTTATGACTTTCTTATGTTGTGGTGCCCAAAACTGCACACAGCCCTGGAGGTGAGGCCACACCAGCGCAGAGCAGAGGGGGACAATCCCTTCCCTGGACCAGCTGGAGAGGCTGTGCCTGATGCACCGCGGGGTGCACCCCAGGGTTGGTCCTTTTGGCTGCCAGGGCACACTGCTGACTCATACTCAAACTTACCACCAACCAAAACCCCCAGATCCCTTTCCTGTTCTTCCTTTCTCAAAATACTTCTTAATAATGACCGTCAACAAAAAAGAAGAGAACACGGAAACTATGTATCCCAAATGAGAGGTCTTTTTTTTTTTTTTTTTTTTTTTTTTTTTTTTTTTTTTTTTTTTAGCAAAAATTAGATGTCCCGTGCCTTCTGCTCTCACATCATAGCCAAGGTGTTTAAGAACTGGCTATATTCTATGGTTAAAACCAAAACTGTGGACATCAACCTAAGGGTGGTGGGGGAGGGTTTCACTTGACAAAGTGTATCATGATTCAGTGTTTTTCCTGAATCCTCTTACAAGATGCAACTATTTTTATTCCTGCAACAGCCAGTATCTCTTGGCTATCTATTTGCTGCTTCCCAGGCAATGCAATCACATGGCATGGCCAGTGCAGCAGTTATTTAGGCAAATGTATTCAGCAACCTTCATGTTAAACTCATTTATTTGCTAATTTATGATCCTTCCTACTGTGGCAGACATTAATTTATCAGTGCTATTGTGCAATTTTACTGGTACTTGTGCTGGTACCTGTTACTTGTCAATGCAACAGAAAGTACAGAAAATAAAAAGGATTTAGTTGAAATCTGGCCATTTCAAAAATACGGGAAGATTCTGATGCTATAGCCCCCGCTCTGTTTTCCTGGCAATTCTTGTTTCTTTCTAGTTAATAAAAAATCTTGTTTCTCCTTTGCTGCTGTGTGAAAGGCCCGCATACAGAACAAGCAGACACAAATTTACTCAGCTTAGTAGAAACAGTTTAGCTGATAACATAGCTCTATCAGAATGACCCAAAAAAAAACACTTTTTTTTTTTTTTAAATCAGTCTTTCAGTTCTACTTATATTTGTTCTAAATAGTATGAAGAGGCAGCAAACACCTTAGACTGATTCCACAGCTGCCTTCTAAAAGAGAAGGTTATTTTCAGGTCTAAAACAGAACACTGTGGCCCAAGTATGAGAATGGGATACAAAGCCAGAACAGGCTTCCCCTAAGTTGTTTACCAGATGTTACAAAACTCAGTGATTATAGTTAGAAACAGAATCCACACCTTGGCTCATGCCTTCATTTTTGACTCACAGTGGGAGTTCTGGTTTACTTCCTACCAAGTATTTTAAAAGAGCTGGCTGATGTTTAACTTCTGATGAGTTTTGTAACAACAAGGAAGTTTCAAAGGACTGCGGGGAAACAGAACAGCAAAAGTGGTAAATGAACTCCAGACCTGTCAGACTGACAACAGTCCTGAGCATATAAAAACTGAATGGCTGTTAGAAGGCCCAGTTAAAGTAAATAATATAAGCACTGCCAATCAAAAATGTTTACAAAAAATCATTGTGCTAACTTGAAAATAAAAAAAAAAAGTGATTTTGATTACGGTTGAGTGATAAAAATGTGTTGGTTTAGAAGGTTTTTGTAAGCTCCTTGGCTTTGTTCTGCGTGACATTTGGACGAAGAAACTACAACATAACAAAATTACATGTGTTTGCGAAATGGCTAACTGGCTTATCTGAAAATGTTACTGGAAGTGAGGACTCTTTGCAAGGCAGGCATTTCTAATACAGCGATCTCTTTTGATATTATGTTATTAAATTATTTCTTTCAGTTATCTGTAAAAAACATAAAAACATTCCTCGTAAAGATCGAACAATTACAGTTGGGGAACTCATGAATAATAAAGGAGTCACTTATGGTAACAAAGCATTCTGCTTCACTCAGTAAGGTATATGGAGGCAAGTAGTACGCTTTTCAGCATGGATAACTGAACCCCTCAGTTTAAGATCTTACTTAAAGGAGGTGGGTCTAGCCAGGGAATCGGTGCTGCCGGAAAACACTCCTACCTTCTCCTACAAAAACAGCTGCTTGTAATTTCCTGCATCTAGTGACGGTGTAATCTAAGCTAGTGTAATATCATTGCCTATGAAGAGTGGAAATCTGAAGTGTAAGTACAGCGAGCCTTTACTGCAGTATCCTTTGACAGGTGGATGACTGCTGCTGGAATTATATAACCTGCTCTAAAACTTTACCACTCAAGAAGAGTATATAAATTGGGAAGGATGCAGAGAAGATCCATATGAATGATGAAGACTTGAAAACATTCTTCATGGTGACAGATTTAAGGAGTTTAATATATTTAGTTCCTCAAACGGAGTGTTAAGAAGTAACTTCATTCCAGTTTACAAGCACCTTTACACGAAACAGAAATTAGACAATACAGTCTGTTGAGCAAAGATTTACCAAGGCTGGACAAATTCATCCTTAAAGTGCACATCCCTCATAGTGAGGTAAATTATCCTTTGGAACAGTTTAATGACAGGTGGGATGTAAACAAATGAGGTTGGACATATTTTTAGCTCCCTGCCCCAACTCTGCAAAGCAGTGATGCGTGGAGGGAAGATTTAGGGAAAAAGCAGGATAGATAACTGCAATGGTTTATTCTTGCTGTGTCCATGAAACTCTGAGATATGTCAGTCATTATGGATCACCTACCAAGTTCTCTGAACTTACATTTTTCTCAGTTTTTGCTGTTACTGTTAACTGATGTCATGTCTGATTTTGGGGCAGTGCAATACAAAGGGATACAAGGACAGTTACTTGTGATGTTCACATCTGTGGGCCAAACACTGTAGTCTGCACTGGTAATAGTTTGTCTGGTGTGGGGATTGCTTATTTTGGCAATTCAGAGCAAACAATACTATTCCTTCAACAGAAACCAGGGTTAAGGTAGGCTCAAATGCTTAGATTTCACTTCAGATGCTCTTTGCCATGTTAGCTATCACTGTGAAAAGCCCACATTGGCACATTAATCTACAGCATGTGGGTGTTTTTTAAGCCCCGAGCTCTGGTTCAGCATTATTTGTTTTCATCAATACTTAAATGCTGCAATACTATCAAGTGGGTGAATAACAATGATTTTATAGAGGAAGAAAAGCCTCTCAAACATCAGATATACTCAGGAAACACTGCTAAGCGGCCTTGCCTGTTGCTGTTTGCCATGTTGTTTTCCAATCCCATGCCAAATTCTGCTTTTTTTGCTAAAGTAAGTGCTCTCATACTGACATTAGCAGGAATTTCCCCATGAGCGAGGCAAGAAGGAATCAGTTCTCTGTAGGAAACCATCAAGTCTGGGAATTCTTGAAACCTTTGGCCATAACCCACTTCTGCTGTGACTGGTTCTGCTTTATGAACAAATTCACAGACATCAGTGGAGATGTCAGCATTTGACACAATTCCATTGTAGATTCCATCAAAATAAAGAAAGAATGCTGTCTCTTC
The DNA here is from genome assembly GCF_009769625.2 of Cygnus olor. Classification (NCBI taxonomy): domain Eukaryota; kingdom Metazoa; phylum Chordata; class Aves; order Anseriformes; family Anatidae; genus Cygnus; species Cygnus olor. Next base: position 101,988,016 of record NC_049171.1, on the reverse strand, counting down.
TTTTATTTGAGAACACAAAATCAAGATTTGGCATTTGTTTTCCTTATATGGGGGAAATAATCAATTTTTCTTAACCTTTTAGCCAGTGTAAATTAGACTTATTCAAAAGGTGAGATTCACGGCTCTGTAAGCACCACCCACTCTTAACCTTTAAGTATGAAGAACTTCCTGCATAAGCAAATGAGATCAAACTCTTACACTTAGAGCGCCTCCCATTCTTTCAGCCTGTTTCTCATCTGAAGTGTATTTCAGCACTTTTTTTTTGATACAAAAGATCAAAAATCAACTGGATCTCTCTTTCTCCCTTGTCTGTCAGTACAAATGTACAATGGTAATTTACACCTGTGAGAAGGTGGTCCAACAGGAGGATAAATCTAGCATTGTTGCTCTTGATTTTTCAAGATTCTGCTCTCCTAAGTTAATAAAAATTGGTAAAACCTCTTTATCCAAGATAGATTTTTGCCTCTTACCTGAAGCCAAAAGGCAGCAGGTAGAGCGATGTTGAACTGTCAGTTCTGCTTTATGGCAAGAAGTCATCAAGAATCTTTTTTTGATTTTTATTACTTTGGCAAACAAAATTTCGTATAGCTAAGTTGCTCATTAATTGAAGCAACTGTACATTTTGTGATTGAAAGACATTGTTGGTAAGTTGGTAAGAACAGGAGAAGAAGACTTGCATATGTTAGCAGATCACTGACAGGAACATACAGACCTCTGAATGGATATGGGCAGGTTTTTTATGTTGATATTGTAAATAAGTATTCAAGGAGGAAGGGAATTCTAGAAGCTGGAGTACAAGAGAAATGTCAAGATGTTTCATCCCTGTTTAAAGTACTGAATGCTGAAGCATGCTGCTTTCCCTTTTGGCAGTGGAGTAGGAATGCAAAGTTAAAATAGTTAGGGCACAGTGCTCATGAAATAGTCATAACTCCTGCTCCCCGCATACTCCAGTAACTCCCAGTACCTTCTTCCTCCCCTTTTAAAAAAAAACTGCCTTCAACTGCACTGACTCTGAAATTGAAAGGAGGGATGGTTTTGTGAGGAAGGAAGGTTTTGTGATTAAAGGACTGCAGTAGGACTTAGAAAACTATTGTTTAATTCCCAGCTCTACAACAGGCTCTAGTGTGATCACAGGTACGATAATTAATCTCTGGTGTCTTAATTTCCTCCCTGTAAAATAGGATAATAGCACACATTTACTCATTCCAGCTGGTTCATCCTTTTGGGCAGAAATACCCAGAAGATGATCTTTAGACCATGCAGTGGCTACCCCAAAGGAACTCAGATCCCAAACGGAGCTGCCAGCACTAGCGCAGACTTCAAAGTGGGAGAAGAATTTATGAACCAGCCTGCTTGATTAATAATCACTGCTAGCTGAATGTCGCAGTGCAGCCATGTTCAATATTCCCTTCCTTGTGGTTCCCTTGTAATACTGATATACGTGCTTCTTTTCTACAGACTGCAACATTTACTATTGAAAAACATCTCACTAACGCTCCATAAACTTGCAATGATAGAAAATTGATGTTTGCATGTATAAACACATTAATTTTCACTGATTGCTAAATGATCCATTCAATTGCCCAAGATTAGAGACAACTAGGATTTCTACATCTGTAAGGATGAAATTATGTTTATATAATTGACTGTATAGATTATTCACACAAACTCTAACCTTCCTGAGATAAAATGCTGCAATTTTGTATGTCTTTGAACTGTTTGGAGAAACAACTTGTTCTTCTTCTCAGGTATTATGGTCTTGAAAGTCACAAAGAAATTTCATTTTAAACTGTTCAAAAACACAGATAGAAATTACTATTTTGACTAACGTCTGTCTCATGCAGAAAATTAAAAAGAAAAAAACACAGGTTATAAAAAGACCACTGTGTGCCACATCTAAGCACTTAAGTACTCTGCTGGTAGGCAGAAAAATAAAATTTCTCTTCAAGAAAACTATCATTCCTTTTTTTCCAATTACTAAAGCATGTGTATCTGCACACTTGTTGATATGTCTGGGTTTCATATTTATAAAAACGAGTCACAATCTGTGGAGCAATTATACGATCAACACCCTGTAAAGGGTAAATGAGAAGCAGTGTGCCACATCTAGCCTCGTGTACTTATATACAGTATTACCCATAATTCCTTTTGGGTAAATGCATACACTGTACTCTGAGAAGGGCAAGGGAATTGTGCAGAACATACAACAGTCTGATTAGCTCATCTTGACACTGTAGGTAGTTGACCTTGGCTCCATAATCAAATCCTAGTACAACAGGCAAAGGAATGGCTTTGTCTTAAAACCAAGACCTTGGAGATTAAGGGTGGTCCCAGAGAGCCAGATTTAATTTAGGTCTTCAGATGCAAGATTTATTAAGTTGGGTAGAGTGAATGGCTCTACCCTACCACAGCTTCCCATCTCTGACAGTGCAGGTGTACTTGTTTTGCTGGACCATTACTCAATACTATGCTAATGGGGACAGAGCAGGGACTGCAAAACTGTGAGGAAAACCATATATCAAAGCAGGCCTTGGTGGAGTCGCTCTCATCCCTGGAATGGGAAAGATTTAGGGCAGGGTGTCGAGGGCCAGCACCCTTCTCTGGAGTGGTGGGCTGTGTCTGTGATGGAGCCGAAGAGCTAAACTTTAGTCAGGATTTTCAGATTGCAGGACTTACCAACTGACAGTTTGGGTGGCTCATTTTCTTGCATGAAGTGTGAGTTACCTTTATGGGTTCCTCCATTTAGGTCTGGTTTTGATAAATCTTCCATGAGTGTTAAGTTTTTCCCAATTTCCTGCCAGCTCATCTGGGACAGCTTCATGTGCATATCAGCCAAGGTTTCTGCTCTTCTTACTGAGTTGAGCAGCCTCAGGAGATCTGACTCAAACTTGGGCTCTTTGAATCTGGGACAAAGCATCACAGTATCACAGAAATATTGGTTGGAAGAGACTGCCTACAGGCCATGGGAACACTCTGTCATGCTTTCAAGCTCCATGAAATATAATTCAGCTATAGCTCTTAATGCCTAATAACTGAGGAACTTGGAGGACTTCCTGGGTGCAACAGGTAAGTTTAATTCTCAAGCTCAATGCTGTATAAATAATTACTTTGATTTTTCTCTTTCATTGGTATAAAAATGATGCCTCGTAATGGATTTTTTTAGAACTTTAACATTTCCTTTGGAACAGAAATTCTTTTTGATTGCTCAGACGATCTTCTGAAACCTGGTTACTGCTGTGTTCAGCATAACTTAAGCTCTTTCCATACTTGTTAGATGCTCTTTCTAGTAAATGTGGCTTCTGCTGAGAACATGAAACGTAAACATCCTCCCAGTCAGACACTTTCAACACTGGGATGGCCATGGAATCACTGTTTTCATAGTAGTTTCAAAAGTCATGCCGCTCTCATGACTAACAAAGCTGGCACTTTCAATGCTTTGTATACCAGATGTAAAGGTCATGAGAAGAATTTCTTATATAAAATAAATACAGCTAACTCAATGACACTCTTACCAACTGCAACATTAGTAACTCCGCGAAACCTAAAACAGCAAAAAGCCCAATTTAAAACCATGCCTTTTTTAACCCTAAAATTGAAACTCCAGGATATACCTGAAGACATTCAGGAGAAAGCCCTACACATTGCATGTTTCCCATCTTGTGTATGCAGTTTTTAACCTGAAGTGCAATAATGCAGAGACCTTGTGAAATGGTGCATTTCCACACTGTCAAAAAAGTGTTTTATTTACAGTGTTTACATTTTATTTAGTGTTTTATCCACAATGTATTTATTCTTAAAATGAAACAAAACACTGTACACTGTATTTTGTTCTGTTGTTTCAGAATTGATCTCTGCAGCTGTTTCAGTTTTTTTTTTTTTTTTTCAGTATATTTTCTTTATTTTAAGAGGTTTACATATGTCTGCATCACTACCAAGTGACCTGAAATTTCTTCTTGCAGCTGACTGGTGAACTGGGTGCTATTCAACACACTTTGCACATTTGGAAAGCAAGGTTTTAACTACATGAGTGTATGGACTGAGAACAGGTAAAATGTACCGCATCAGAATGTGGATCTGTCAAATTTCTTGTGTGTTCTGATAAATTTCAATGTTTTAGAAACACACCATAAATAGCAACTAGTAGTATCAATAGTGGAAATGGTTGTAGGAGAGAATTTTACATGAAAAGAAGAAAATGCATAATCTTCAACTAAGTAGAAAATTAGTTTTGTTCTCATATTATTCTAGAAGGCTGGCAAAAAAAAAAAAAACCACCATTTATTTTGTGTCTTTGAATATGCTAATGATAAACGGAAGCCTATTTTTGTAGGCATAAAGTCATTTTATGCTGTACAAATGATTTGCACATCAACCCTATTAGCAGCGACTGTACCTCCATTGTGCTACTGTCCTACTTAACACTTCAGAAGAAATAAATTCTGATCAGTCCTTTTACCGTGACTTCTAAATTTTGAATTTTATCCTTCCAGGGACAAAACTACTTTTGCTAAGACAGACATTTCTGGAGCTAACCTGTCTGAAAAAGAACATAGTTGATACACAGTATGTTTTAGTGAAGAAAAATATTAAATGAAGAAGGTGATTCCTTAGCAGGATACTGATAGTTAAAAGACACAAATGATAATGGGTCCTCACTTCCTCTGACTGAGAATCTCATGTTATGGCTTCTGTGTGCAGGAGTCTTATACTCACATGGCTTCTAAATTAACAGAAACCACACACAACAGTACATTCCTGATTAGCTGTACAAGAGAAATGCTAAGAAAGCATTATACCAAACACAGATAATGCTTCCTTCTGATTCATCATCTTCTAGGAAAGCTTGTTATTGTAGCTAACATGGGTAGCTAAACAAATGCTATGTCCTCTTGATCTTCTCCAGTAACGGAGATTCTATGCCTCATGCGCTTCTGTGAGAGGATCATCTCTCTGTCAAATGTTAAAATCAATCAAGAATAGTAAGTTTAAAATGATTATATGAAAGACAGTACTGAGGAAAGACTAATTTGATATTGAGCATAAGGTGTTAAAAAGCAAAGAGAAGAGAATTTTTACTGTGATGTGTTGTGATCCTGAATTTAATTCTCTTGCTCTCCTATACTGAAGATCTCTTATGATCCATTTTTTTTTCTGAATCTTTACAGGCATGAGTTATGTTTGCCTTCAAGGCTTGGGTGTATCTTGCTTAAATAACTGCATCTCAGTATTGTCTTTGAGCTGTCTTTGCTTCCAACTGCATTCCCCACTCAGAGAAATAGCTTACTGCAGATCTCTGTTAAATGATACTCACTGTGCACGCCCTGTGGAAAAATAGCACTTCCACTTTTCTGGCTTTTAAAATTTGATCTTAAAATGCGAGTTTTCTGTGTAGAAAGGGTGCGTGCTCCCATGTACATAACTATCAAACAGAAGTAGGATATGCCTCACAACCAGATGAATGAAGAAATCTAAACTCATTCCACAATGAACTCTCAGGTAAAGAGATGAATGTATTGCTTTTCATCAATCTTTCTTCCTTTCAAACAAGGAAGGGTAGAAGAGATTCTGCCTACACATTGGGTACTGCAGGCTTCAGCCAAGAGGTGGCGTTAAGATGCAGTGCAACGTTCTCTTACCAAAAAAGCATTAATTTCTCAAAACCTGTTTTAACTACAGTATACCTGATGCCTAGGGATACACAAAGCAGTTAAGGTAATTAAAAATACAGTGTGAATAAGCAAGGAATTCAATAGGCCAGTGGTCTGAGTTTAGACTGGAAAACTAAAACAATTTGTGCCTCAAACAACCATTGCTTAAAGTATGTATATCGAAGAGTTCCTCAGTTTGCAAGTTAGGTTGCATCTGTGCAAACATGAACCAACTGCTATCTACAGCTATTATTTTAGATATTAAATTAGATACTTAGATACATAGATACTAGATATTATCTTAACCACACTTGGAATGATGAGTATTTTAGGCACACATATGCCTCTTCAGAATACCTTCATCATAAAAGAAGACAAGTATTTACAAACCAAACAAATGAAGCCAGACCTATTTTGAAAACAAAACAAAACTATACTCACATTTAACACTGGTATGCAAACTCTTTGGTGCAGATGAATCAACAGCAGCTGTATTAACAAAAAGAAAGTTCAGTCCAATGAAACACTAACATCCCAAATAATCTTACCAAAAAGGGACAGAGATGAAGCTGGCCATCTCAAGATGCTGAACTCCCCACGGAAATGTTGTACAAGTATGCATAATGTTAGCATTATTCATAATGCAGATCTGCAAATGATCTAATCCTACTTTTTCCTAGGGATCTCTACTATTTTCCTCCTGTTCCCTGCTATTATATTGGCCAACAGTCAGCTTTTAAAAGCTAGCAGCTTAAATGCAGACAAGTCACTTGAGTTATGCTATACTACACCAACTGAGGGCTTGACCCCTTGTCTTTAGCTGGGTAAAAGAGTAGGATAAGTGCCTCAGCAGTACTGCTGTTGATTCAATGTCAAACCTGGGCCTGAATTTTGCAGCTGTAGCCCATCTTTACTTCAGTATAGAAATAAGAGTTAGTGCAGCTAACTTTATAAACCTTCTTTTTAGTTTACAAGTTAAGAAAAGCTGTATACATTTTATTTCAGCATCTATTGCTACCCAAAAAGCTTATACTTCAAGGATGAGTAGTACAGCTGCTATCAGTCAGTGGAAACTGACAAGTGATGGTGTATCAGTGAGATTCAGGTTGTCCTGAGACTCAAGGTCATCAATTCTTTATCATCTTTCTATCAGGAGAAGTTATTTGATTATATGATTACATTGGCAGTTTGTATTTAGCTTTTTCTGTCATTTGCTCATTTGGGTTTTGTTGCAAAAGGTTAAATCAAGTGAGTTTCAAGGAACAAAGCCCTGTCACTCTACTGCTGCATGTTCTTCAGTAAGTCACGTGTCTGTACAGGAGATGGTATGGACGCTAATGGAGCTGTATGTCTGATTGCATATACTTGGAGATAGCTGCAATGTATGGGGAAATACAATTTTTGACTGTGGAGGGAAAAGTAATCACTCAGGAGAAGTACGATACTCCAGTTTCATTTGAAGGACATTGACTCCATTTTCATCCAAGACACTTTGGTGATTACTGCTAAATGTCACAGCAAATCAGAGCTTGTAAAAGTGCTCCAAACGATGTTTTAGACATGCAGGTCTAGCTCTGACTGGAGTGAGGTCAAATAGGCAGAATTTCAAAGAGCAGCTATATTTCCAAAAGACTGGTGAATATTTAGAAGGGTACTGGAGAAGGCCTCTTAGACAACCCTGACCAGATTTTTCAGAGGTACAAAGCCCTATCATCTGCAACATGTGGAAACTCAGCACTTTAGAGCATCAAGGTATGTACAGATGAGAACCTTGATATCCTTGCATTATTATGGTTTTCAATGTCTGTGAGTTTAACTCTACAAGGAGAACCTGAAAGGAATGAGGAAGCATTACAATAAGTAAAATATGTGTTTTAATATTAGAGGTTTCTGCTCTAGTATGCTCCAAATCTAACTTCTGAGAACTATAATTTCAGGTGGTAAAACACATGATAATTAGAAATTTTAGCCACTGGAAATTTTGATTGGCATCTACTGTGAGAAGATCTTTCCAGTCTGATTGAATTGTGCTACAGACGTGCAGGACTGACATTGAAAAAAGGAAAATTGAAACCTGCTTTGGAACAAAGCACTTGGCTTCTTTTATGCCAATAATATCTTCTGTGTATTTTCTTTGGAGCTCTAAGAATGTAATAGACAAAACAACTGAAAAAACATCTTTGAGTTGTTTTCTTCCGTTTATTTTTCAATCTTCACTCCCTCATTTTAGGCTTCACCAGTTGAGAATGAAACAAGTTTCAATTATATATGGCAGTCTTTGCTGTTCTTAATTAGTTTTGATGCTTCTGTATATTTATGAGCAATGCACTAGGATTGGAGTTCTACAGTCCTTATAGTTCTCTATTTCTGTGACATTAGCCAAGCAGGAGCAAAAGTCGCTTAAGTACAACAGTATGCAGCAGCAATCCAGCCTCCAGGCTCCAATATGAGTGGGATGGTCACGAACTGTAGGGAGGTGGAGGTCGTGCAACTTTTAAACGTTTGTTCTGATACCATGATAAAATGATGCACTTGATTTGAGGCAGGCAGTCTAAGATAAAGCACTTAGCACTGCAAATTGCCAAAAGGATTGCTCTCCTGGCAAAAAATGATTGCAACAGCAATCTGATCTATTGTTCTACAGCTATGTGTTATTATAGAGCTCGCTGCATGTTATCAGTGAATTGTGTTGTTAAAAAGGCTGGGAGCCCAAGGACTGGAAGTCTTGCAGTAACCTAACTAGGGCTATGACCATTCACTTTAGTTGTTTTCATCTGCATCTGAAGCACCAGGAACTTTACACAGCTCCAGAAAACCAACAGAGGACATTTTTTTAATTCCAATTTCTCCTTCTAGCAGTTTGCAGCTATTTACAGAAGAGAGGATGTTTGAAAAGCTCTCTCAAATGTAATTGCATGCTACTGGAACTTCTCTCTAGGGTATTTAGGACTGACTCTGTAACCTTCTAAACTTCCAAAGCTGAAATCTCACTGTTATTCTTCTAATGGGTTCTCCCCATTAAACAAAAACCTGCCCTAGCTCTCATTTTACCTTTCCTGTTAGTCAACGGCCATATCTATCTAAACAGAAACCATTATTAAAAGAAGCCAGGGGAATTAAATAATATTTCCTTTCCTAAAATGAACTTGTCCTTTTGTAGGATGATTTGACTCTGTATACTTTAATCCTCTCAGTGGTTAGGATTGCTTCTCCCAAAGCAAGGTTACAGTTCCAATCAAGAGGTCTACATATCTCCTCTTTTACAGCAGGCTGTATTATGCCTCAGCTTTAAATTCTCCTACACCTCTTGAGTTAATGAAAGGGAGAGGGAGGAAAGGGGGAAGAAATTCTTCAGCCAGTCAAAACTAAGGACAACCAGTGTACCTTGGAATATGATTTCACCTTTCAGCTAAATGAATAACACCAATGTTGAAGACCACACATACCTTTGGCAGACATCAGTTTCTTGTAATGAGCAGTCATGTGATCTTGAATGATGTACTGATTAGAGAACTTGCAGGAAGATCCAGGAGAAAAAAACTGCAAAAGGAAAAAGTCTTAGTTCATTCAGTGGGGCAAGAAATGTCTCAAGCAATGGCTCTAAAACATTGTAGTATTTATCATCTCTTGATTGTAACAAAATCAAGTCAATATTCTTTCATTTCTTTCAAGAAGTAAGGGTAACAGAAAATATGACATTAAAAAGTGGTAAATGATTGATATTTTGCATATTTTTTAATACCTGATAATTAGCACTTGCAATAAGTAATGCACAAGCCTTAGATATTATAGAACTGTGGAGAAGAACAGAAGATCTCACTATATAATATCTGATATAATAAGAATATTTGCATTTTGAAAATTTAATACTAGAGACTAGGACAAAGAACTGGAAAAAAAAATGAATAGGAATACCTCACCTCTTGGTAATACCAGGCCTAACTCTACCTCTCCTTAGTGAGGAAAATGGACTGGATATATGCAAAGACAGAAGTTGTCCCAGAAAAGAAACCAGAATGTGGAACAGAAATGTGTTATTCTGTGACACTCCTCTGAATCTCTGTCCAACAAGATTTCTCCTATCAGGAAAAATTTGTCTCTACATCGGACAGAAATTCATTAGCCCAGGGAAAAATTCAAGAAATTGATAGGTATTCACTTGTTTGTAATTTTAACTTAGTACGGTGGCAGAGATAGATCATTGTATTTCAAGCTGTTTCTGAACAAAAAAAATCATTTTTGGATTCCTTCTCAAATCATCTGACAAGATTTTTATATAGAAAGTTGCTTGCAAATAATACTAAAATACAGACAGAATACTTGAGACCAGAAACTTAATGTGCCTTTCGCCTTTCAACCACAGGTACGGAATAGCCCTTACACAGATATAATCACCCATCCAACCTATTCAGATTCGGCTTTCTGACACAACGAAGTAAATGACTGTTTCATCATTCATGTCCACAACGTACAATTTCAGTTAATGACTTAGCTTCAAAGTCTGTGTTGTATTTGAAAAAAAGAGGAGACATTGGGTTGGGAGTTTGGGAATCAATCCTTCTAACCTCGGTTTGGCTGCTTTCTTTCTGTGTTGCTTTTTCTTGTCTGAATTACTTGCCTACCAAGTGAGACAGTGCTATGAACTGTTTTTCGTTGCCAGGGAGCTTGACTACATTCAATTTGTTGTGTCATCTTTTGGACAAGCACCATAACAAAGAGTGGGACAGAACACCTAATGCCATTTTTGTTGCTTCATTTAGTATTATTTTAGTAATGTGCTCTGGCAAATGAATGAAGGCCTGCCAGAAGGGCACTGGCATGAAATCCAGCTTTCAACAGCCTGTCCAGGTACACATCACATCCCAACATGACCAGCCAGAGAAAGGTGGTCTTACTTCCACTCCAGGACCGCTGGTTCTGATTGTTCATCAAACACGTGTGCACAGCCAGAGTGCTTCCACAGCGACACAAGCAGGTGCTGAGATATCAACTGAAATGAAGACTCTATGTTTGCTATAAAACAATGGAGAACTTGGTGGAAAATTATGACCAAATTGCACTTATCTCTTGTCACAATGAAATTCAGAGTGTGTAGTACAAGTACCACAATGGGATCTGATACTTGAAGCAGATGAATGTGAAGCTCAAAAAAATTCTAATCATGAGCATTTACCATGAGTCCAATTTCAATCAGTGAAACCACTCATGGGTGTCAGTACCAGCCTAAAGAAATCAAATAGTTAAAATCAGTACTATTCAGTTACAAAGCTTTTATGTACTTGAGACTAGTAGTTACTCACTTCCCAAAACTTCAAAAATGTAATTTTTTCATGAACCTCCTGCTGGCAAAAGTATCTGGAACAAGCTTTTCGGTAATAGGCAGCAACATCCCTAGCTGGTGTAAAGTGGGGCAGCACTAGCGAGTTCAAGTAATGCCAATATCCTAAATCACAACAACCAGAGGCTCTTGCCACTAAGAAAAAGAAAACAGTATTTTGGGAAATATCCCAAATACTTACCTAATTGGCAGTGACAGCCTGGATTCAATATATGCAGTGAAAAAGACAGCATGACAGAAGAACAATGTGACAATCCAAACAATATCCAAGGATTAAAAAGGGATGGAAAATCCATTTATAAAAGAACATTCTTCTCAAAATAAATTACATCTCCAAATTGAAATGCTGAAGATGTACAAGGCACTAGTACTTTAATCTAATTTTTTTGTCTTTCGTATTATCTAAATCTATCTTGGGTCCAGAAATTACTAACATTGTGCAATAAGCAGCATTATGGTTATTCTATATATGAAAAAAAAGAGGGATGAGAAAAATAAATAAATAAACTAAATAAATAAAGAAAGAAAGAAAGAAAAGAAAGAGGAATGAAAGAAAAAAAGAAAGAGAAAAGAAAGAAAAAAAGAAAGAAAGAAAGAAAGAAAAGAGAACTAATGAAAGAAAGAAAGAAGGAAAGAAGGAAAGAAGGAAGAAGAGAAGGAAAGAAGGAAAGAAGGAAAGAAGAAAGAAAGAAAGAAAGAAAGAAGAAAGAAAGAAAAGTTATTTTCTTTGCCAGAGACTTTCTGTTGATCTTGGGCAAATCATTTGTCTTTCTGTGTCTCAATCTCTCCTCTGAAAAGAGGATGTGAAAAACCCATCCATATCTCAAAGATGTTTTAAGAATAAACACAATAAAATGGGGAGGATGGGATGCCATAGGAATACCTCCAACCCCTAGAAAGGACGATTTTATACAAGCACACTGGAAAATTAACACTTTTAAACAGATTTTTCTTTTGTTCTCTTTTACATCTTTGAATAACTTTAAATGAGGGAAATGTTAAATAGAAATACTCTGGGAATTTTAGTAGCCCTGTTTGAGGCTCTGCTCGTGTCTGTATGGGGTAAATACACACCAGGTCAAACTGAAGCAGTCCTTTTGAGTGCTGAAAAGGCAGGCAGAGTTCTCAAGCCCATGTTTGAACAGAATCAAATTTCACTATTTGCTGTCATCTTCCACATACAATGTTTAACCTGTTGCTTTATCCAAGCTTTCAGGAGTTTTGACATTTTCTATGTATGGGCACAGATCTACACACAGGAAGTTGTCTGCTTTTGAAAATCTTCTATAACTGAGTACTGTTGTATCTTCAAGACATTTCTGTCTTGCTTCTACATCTGAGGAGAGATCTCCAGGAAACACAGATCCAAGAATGAGATATAAAGAACAGTGACAAGTCTCTAAACACCGACTCTTTTTATTTCCTGCTTTGTAATGAGTTCCCTAGTAATTTATTATAGTCCTGAATGTGTAGTTGTGTGATGACTAATTTACTTAGTTCCACTGATTGAACTGCAACAGATTACTCCTGCAAATCATGTCTGGAGAATATATCATGTCCAGAGGTACAATGTCATACCATAAATCCAGTTGTAGCAGTATTAAAGTTTGATTGATACACAATGACAGTGATAAAACATGTCTTTTCAGTGTAGCTGAAAAACAAAAATATGCTTTTGAAAAACACGAGAGGTGACTTTGCTTCTCACCAGCCTGCTGGCTGAAAGCCACGACTCTTTGTGTCTTTAAGGAGGAAAAGCATGTTCTCAAGAACATGTCAACTATTACTCTTTAAAAGACTAGTGTAACAGTGGTGCTTCCATACTGCAAATAGTTTATCTTTATACCATCGCTAGCTGCTAATTCCTACAAGTGGAAGTTTCACAATGTGGGGACAAAGCTACATTTACTTCTAATCAACAAATAAAACCAGTGATAATTAAGGCCACATCAAAAACATGGAAACGCCAAATTCTTTTCAACCCTTTTTATTACTGGACATCTCTGCAACATCCTTGGCTTTGCTTTTGTAAACTGATAGAAGTACCCTGTAGCATTGCAAGGAAAGAGCTATCCAGTACCATAAGCAGCAGTTCACTGTTATGGTTCTACATCTATTTGTCTGTGTCTGTTTATTGCCTCATTTTGTATTTAAAGCCTAATCTGGAGGGGAGAGACACCACCTCTTCACTGCATTTGTCTCACACCTGGCAAGGTAGAACACTTGCCCACAGCTAAGGCCACAGTGCTTGCTTCAGTGCAGATGAAATAGTAAGCAATGAGACAATCTCTCAGCACAGTGGCCCAGTCAATGGCTGACAAATGGTTTGCAGATCTTCTTACTTTGGTTCAGCTTCATAATTATTCCAAGCTGCTCTCCTTCTGTGTGAGTAGTTCTCTGTATTTTCAGCTACAGGAAGCACTGGCAGGCACTGAGCTTCGGCTCCTGCATTGAGGATCTAACAGAGGTGTCTCTGCTTCTCTCCATTCCAGAGAATATGTATGTATCACTTCATACAGAAACCAATCTGACAGACTGCTGAGGTGGGAAAACAATAAATGTCCTTCTGTCAGTCCTCTGGTGTTCCTTGGAAAGGGTGGGAAGAGAAGGACGGCAGGATAACACCCTGACATGCAGCACTCACTGTGTGCAGCATTAAATGCTTCTGACTGCAGCTGGGCTTTGTCAAGGGAGGGACAAAAGAGAAAACTGAGGGTGGGTGGAGTGGTTTGCCAGTGTCTAGTTATGGACTGAAACTATATGGATCTGGAGAAGGTAAAGCAAAACAGCATTTCTGAGGAGAGAAGCTTCAGGCAGCTGCACAGCTTTCTGTGGTTCTTCCACAGGTGCTTGGCAAAGATCCTGAACAGGAAAGCTGATCGACTGATTCAGAAGATGAGACTTCTGCAGTAACAGATATTAGAAGCACTTATCTACTTTATATCGATTCTATAATAAAATGCCTATCTCCAATAATCTCATAATATTCAAGCTCTTATTCCAAAATCAGGGCAGGTAGGCATCTCTCAAGTAATAATCTGAATACTTACTGCTACTTTTCAGACTCAGGTGTCCTCTGAAAGGCCACATCATGGCGTATGTAGGCACCGTGGTACCTGGGACCTTTGGTAGGGAAGGAAAATGTATTGGTTACATAGGAAGGAAGCATTAAGAAGTATTATCATCTATTTGCAGGCCCTGTGGGGATTGCGGAAGAGTCATCTCCTGGCCAGAATGCTCCACTACAACTAAGACAGGTATGAAGTGGCTGGCACATTGAAATTTATTTTCCCCACCAGGTTAATTTTGTTTGTTTTAATTCCTACCAAGTGGTGTGACCATGTTGACCAGATGCTCTGTGAGAATATTCCCTGTTACAACAGCCTCTACAGGGCAATTTTCCGCAGGCCACAAAAATGAGCCATGGCATTGCGCAAATGTCACATATTTTGCAACATGAAACATCGCCTTTGCTGAACATAAATCTTCCAGGCAAAAGAAGGAGCAGCACAGTATGCTACTGTGCTGCTTGTGCCCAAGGGAAGTAGTGGGGAAAAAAAGCACAGCGTAAAAAGATTTTCTAAAGATAATCTGTGAAATAAGTTATTAGGCTAACACAGCACAGAAGTGGGGCCTAGGAAAGCCAGGCCCAACACAGCACAGTAAGCACACAGGCCCCTCGCTCTTGCAAATAAACGGCAAGCTAAAAGTCCACAAATTCCACCTCCACTGAATTCCACCAGTTTTATGAAAAAATGTCCCACTGCTGACAACTGAGTCCATCTCAGGTGAGTCGCAGGGTAAATTTTACTATGTGCCTTAACAGCTGAAGGGGCCAAGTCACCACTTTACCAATCACTTGGGTTCACAAGAGTCAGGCAGTCACAGATTCACAGGAAATCCAGGAGATTTTAGTCCCTACCTACCTTCAAAAGCAATCCCTAACTCTCACTGAAATCAAGAGGAAGCCGGTTCCTTAATTTTCAAGTCTGATATAAAGCCTAAACTTGAGTCCTCATTTTTATGGAACATTTAACTTTGCGAAATGATTTAGGATTTGTCTATATATAAAAGTTGCAGTAATAATTTGAATTATAATTTAAATAGATGTTCTCCAGTTAAAAAGCTTATTTTGGTTTAGTTTAAACCTGTTCCTGGTTAACCTGAAGCAACCAGTCACCAGTGCAAAGTGCATTCTCCATCAGATAAATTGTTATTACTTTAAAACCACACTAGAGTCCATGTTTCTTAAGCAGATAAGCCATCTGGCATGGAGGAGCCCAAAGCTCAGCAACTTTATACTCCAAAGGGCTGTCTACCAGTGGAAACACCTTAATTGAGAACTTATATTTGACTGATGAGATTTGTGAGTTGCAAAGGAAACATCTCCTTAGAGACGATCCCGAATGTCAAAGGACATGCCAGGGACCATTACAATGAGAAAAATCAATGCAATTTTTCCTTTGGTTTCAAGACAACATTGTTATTTAGGGGAGAAACCAGGAGCATCTCACTCCTAAACAAAGGAACCTTTACTTGTGTTGTCATACGCACATTCAGGATAATATTTGGCTTCAAAGGCATTGCCACAACTCCACTTGTATTTATACAGCTATAAACAAAACCTAAGGGCAGAAGGTTTAGAAAGTGATTACAGGTTTCAGAGCCTGATTTGGTGACACCCGACAAAGCTTGTTTTTGCAGAGGACACGTGCTCAACCTTTTCTGGAATTCAGGCGTCACCTTTGGTAGCTCAGTTTTTCCCTTGTCTGGGAAAGCCTTCTTAAAGATGCAGGTAGCAAAGAGAACTGTAACTGTCCTCTCAGAAAATGAATACTGGAAAAGCTGGCTATGAGCAGTCCTTTTTTGGATCAAATTCTGCCACCCTAGATCACAGGCTTAAAATAAAAACAGTATGAAATAAATGGGAGTTATCTGAGTAAATGTTATTGCTTTTTCTCTGTGCTCATATTTCTAATTGTCATATGTCCCTAAGTTAATAGAATCATCAAAAGGTCAGCTTATTTTTTTATCTTTTGAAACATCCCTGTATAGTCACAACAGGATATGGACGAAGGAAGTTACCTCTCTCAAAGCCAAGGTAACACATCAAAACATCTGAATCTTTTTAAAATTAGTTTTTTTTTTTGGTCTTTTTTCTTTTTTTTTTTTTTTCTTTTTATTTTTAAGTGGACCTAATCATACCTTCATATAAACTGGCTAAAGACTTAAAAGCAATTAGTTTAATCTCACTGTATAGTACTAATGATCATTTCAATTATTTAATTTCTTTTGAAGTATAAATTATCTCTGAAGTATAAATTATCTCTGAAGTATAAGTTACCTCCACTCCTAATCGCTTTCTCTTTTTTATGCCAAATATCTGTGAAAGGCATGACAGATAGAAGGACACTGTACCAAAGAGAGCTCTTAGTCATGTGCAACTTTAGATCAGAGGGCAATTTGGTATCTTCTGGTGTCCACCCCTATCATCTTTGCCCAACAACTACTCCACTATGATTTTGAGTGGAAAAACATCAGTGGGAAACTTCTTTGAGTGAGGACTAGATAAAATTGGAACAAGCATGTATGACAAATGTAACCGTTGACCTAAATGCATTTAATTAGTATATGCATGCTGTGGGTATTATGTGGTGCAACTCAACAATTGTTATGATTGAACACAATGATGGCAGTAGCTTTTCATCTATGTGTGTATTTACTGCAGCTCGCTCACACAATAATGCTGCTGCTGTTGTTTGGACTCTGGTGATTTCCTCTGGTCTCAATCAGTTCCCTGTCCCAGGCTCTGTATAAATAGTCAGTCACTCATTAACATACCCAAAGAATTTATGGCTGAAATTTGCAAACCAGATAAACAGCATGGGAGGGAAGAAAAAAAAAAAAGAAAGAAAAAAAGCATGAGATTCATTTCAGAGGCTGAAAAAGAATAAGTGATTTGTTCATTGTAACAAGATCAAAAGATACAGTGGCAGAGAAATGAAACCTGGTTTACTGGGTACCAGACCAGTGCTTAAACCTCAGGACATCTACTTTTAACATCATCTAAATATCTAGTATATGGCATTTTCATTCTCATAAGAAGAAAAGCTGAAGTTTCAGTAGCTGCAAGCATTTTTGACTTATGGAGCCCTAAAAGTATCTAGGAATGGTGTGTTTCCAATAGTACCCAAGGAGCTGGAGTCTATGCGAGGTGATGCCATTAGCAATACTCCAGTGAACTCCAATATCAGACCTTGAACAAAACCCACTGTTTTGCATAGCAAAGTGTCCAACAGTGAACCAATGGAACTGTGTGATGGGGTTACCAAATCCAAAGGGCACAGTCACTTAAAGCAGTAGGCAATGCTCCTTACCACAATCTTAAGTCACTTAAGACACACACAGACACTGTAAAACCATACTTCAGTACTATTGCTTAATAGCTCATTAGCTATACGTGGGCTATTATTTTTGCCTTTTCCTTATAGTGAAAAACCCTCATATATATAGCCTTTGAAAGAAGGCTGTTAATTTTGGTCAAGCCTTTCATCTGAGCTGTAGCAAACTGAGAGAGCACAGAGCTTGCCCTGTCTCGGCTTGTACTCAAATATGGTAACAGAAGTTGCTGTTTTGGGACAATTTCAGAAAGGATGACTCTCCTGAATCTGCCGTAACTTATGCCTACCTCTGTTAAACTTGTATAAAGCACACTAGGGAACCTAAACTGAATACTCAACAGTTACCCATCCATTTGGAAATCAAGCCCAAAGCTTTGCAGTCACTAGGTAAGGGAACAAGCCTCAGCTGTAGCAGTAGCTTGGTTTTATGTAATGACGTGTTTTGTTGTCAGCGCAGTCTCTTCAGTTTCTTCATACTGTCTGCGTTTCTGTAATACCTGGATCTGTCTCCCTACACAAATGCTGTTGCAGTTACTTACATCTGTGCTAAACTAATTTAATTTATTGGATTATAACAAAACAACTCAGTCAGTACATGTGACACTTTGCTATTCCACATCTATGTGCAGTTCTTTTAACTGAAGACCCAGGCTGTAAATTACAGAAGAAAAATTAAGTCTCATAGCAGACAGGCTGATACTAAAATGCTGCACTGGGAATTGTTTATATGAATATAAAACACAGCAAAACTAAAAAAGGTGTCAGAAAAAGCACTGAATTGAAGATTCAGGGAAGAGAGACGCTTCTTTACATCCTAGCTAATAGTAATGCACAGGTACAACATGACATCGTTAATGGCATTCAATGAAGATGTAAGACAGACTCTTTCTGAGTATTTGAATGATGTACAATGAAACAGATTAAAGCATACGGCTAAGCAGTTGATGCCATGAGAGGATCACTCTCTGAAGCCAAAGGGTTTGAATTCTGTAGCTTTGTACTTGCCTGACTTAGGCTGCTGAGCAGCATCAGCTCCCTGACTTGCAGGGCTTTCTGTCTTGCAAGTTTTAACTCTCAAAGCAAAAGTTAGTGGCAAGTGCTATTTTAAGAAGGTTTCAGCACCAGTCTAGGCTCTTGTACTATTATTCACTAGGGATAAATACTCTGGTTCACATATTCATACTTAAAGATTTATCAGTGAATACTATAGCATGGGTAACAATTAATCACACATTAGGCTGTTCCATTGATGGGAATGTGGAAAGTTTGGTGTTGTTCTAAAACACAAACAGATCTGAAAAAACAGAGTTAGCAATGGAATTTATAAGTGAACGTGTTCCCAGGTGTTTCCTATTGATAGAACAAGTTTAGGTAAAAAGGAGAGGAACTTCACCCATAGGAATGCAGATCTACAGGATATACACACAGAGATACGTATACCGTATGTAGTGCTCAGAACTGCTAATTAGATACACAATACTTCATAGAATAGAATCACAGAATGGTTTGAGTTGGAAAGGACCTTAAAGCCCATCCAGTTCCAGCCCCCCTGCCATGGGCAGGGACACCTCCCACCAGAGCAGGCTGCCCAAAGCCCCATCCCTCAGCCTGTCTTTGTAGCAGAGTTGCTCCAGCCCCTTGATCATCTCTGTGGCCCTCCTCTGGACTCGCTCCAACAGGTCCATGCCCTTCTTGTGCTGAATGCTCTACTCTGTTTGGGGTCTCACAAGAGCGGAGTAGAGGGGGAGAATCACCTCCCTCGACCTGCAGGCCACACTTCTTTTGATGCAGCCCAATGATATGGCTGGCTTTCTGCAAGTGCATGTTGCCAGCTCATGTTGAGTTTTTCACCCACCAACACCCCCAAGTCCTCCTCAGTGCTGTTCCCATCCATTCTCTGTCCACCTGTATTCATGCCTGGGTTTGCCCAGACACAGGTGCAGGATCTTGCACTTGTCAGCATCCTAAAATCCACATTAATTTCCTGAGGGACTGGCATCATTCTTTGTTGAAATATGAATACCTGCAGGAGTCTGAGTCCCATGTCAAGCATCAGAAGCAGCATACACAGACTTAATCTGTAACATTAAAACAAACTGAACTTACTGTTATTTGTGCAACATTTTCAAGCTGGTTGAAAATTTTCCAGAAAAAACAGGACTTCTGGAGGTACTTTTTTCAGTTTGTCAAAACAGAAATATTTCTCAGACGGATGGGTTTCATCAAGCTTCAGACAAAACACTAAGAATCCCACCAGCTCACCTGTGCTGGAGCACATGGGCTTCCAGCACCCATAGCCTGCTCCTCTCTAGGGGACGGTGCAGCACTTGACTTTTCCAGGCCTGCCTGCTCCATGGAAATAGCAGGGCCATCCTCTCTGTCTTGTGAACCTGGAAGCTACCTGTCACATTTTGCCTTCTAGCTGAGCAGCAGGAAACCCCAAACCTTGAGAACTCAGCTTATACCCAAGGGCCGGGACACTCTGAGTCTGCACACCTGGAGACCCTGCTCTAGGCTTATTCTGGTATGACTACACAAAAAAGCAAAAAGTCCTGGGAAAAGATCTGGGAACCTAAGAGACAGAGCCTCCAGATTCAATGGATTAAAAAAAAAAAAAAAAAAAAAAAAAGGCACCATTTGATGATTCAAACCTTTTACCATTTCATTTCCTACAGCAGAGGAGTTCTAATATGCATGCTAATATGGCATCATTTATCCTACGTAATTTTGGACCTTCCTGTGGAACTTGACTACCTCTACCAAAAGCTACCATACTTGTATTGCATGAAGACTCAGATGTTTGCACTTTGTGGTATTACTTATCTGATACATTAAACCACGCGACTAACTGTAAAGAACTTGAGGCAAATTAAGCAACTGTTACAGCTACGTAAGTGATACCCTGGAGAGCCCCTGTGAAGATAGGCATGAGCCCATACCCAGGCCATACTCCCACTGATGAGAAGGATCCAATTTTAGCAGCGTGCTTGTCAGCTCTAAGGCCCCTCAATGGAGCAACAAAACTTCTTTTGAAATGCCTTTGCAGTCACTGGGTGGTATCCACTTGTAGCTACAGAGGAAAAAAAAAAAAAAACAACAAAAAACCATGGAGAAGCAAGGAGAGACAGATGAAAGGAGGGAAGATCAGGGCAGTCCTTTCTCAAATCCCTTTGATGTAAAAGGGAGATGTTATAGTTTGGGTATCTGTACAGACAGAAAAATAGACAAAAAGAAGACAAATAATAAGAAAAGCATCAAAGTGTACAGAAAAATTAACTGTAGAGGCTGACTCTGATCTTTATTCTCCATCTCTTTTCATTAGCAGAACAGGACACCGTTTAACTAGCAATATATTTTAGAAGGATGTCTTTTTTTTTTTTGGTAACAGCTCAGCCCTTTTGACTTACTCTTGCACGTCACTTCTTGGTAGCTGCATATATATCAATTACTTCTTCTCATCCAGGACAGATTCGTAACTTCCTAGTAAAAGTTTCAAGAATCTTTATTTAAGATAGATTATTTATTAATAGAAGGAGCACCGTAACTGTGTCAGCCTCTTTTTCCCAATTAAATAGCTGAGGGTTCCACAAGTACTGATTAGCTATACTCATGCCCTGCAGGATAAAGAATCACTCTCATCGGGCTTTTCTGTGGAACACGGGCCAAAACTCATCTGAAAATTGCTATTCTTTACACAGTATCCAAATGAGAGAACTTCTTACCAGTGGGGAGTCTGTTCATTAATATATAAACCCTAATTGAGGAAGAACAAATGACTTGATTGCCTGAGAAAGTAACCGAGCTGCCTCTCAAGTATGCAGCCATGCTGTGGTAGCTCAGTGGATTTCAGTGGGCAACAGTCAAGTAGTTCCTTCAATAAAGGCAGGAACCCTTTTATGACTCTAAAATAAGCATGTTGTAAGTGAAGCACTTCAGATCGCATTTATCAACAAGAAATACGGCCCCATCCTGGGCAAGTAAAAGCAAGATATAAATAAATTCATGCTGTCTCTTCTGATGGATACTAACCTGCTGCTGGCACATTACTTTATTTATTTTAGACTCCTTTGAAAATTCAAGTCTTAAAATCACTTATAACCCCGTGCCCCTTCCAAATCCCCTTTCTTTTCTTCTCAGCGGGACAAAGGCTGACCTTACCAGGGTGGGTGCAGTATGGTCCCTCCCTTCTCCCAGTGTCCAAGAATGTCTTAGCCATGGTCTATGGCTTGGAAGTGTCCCTTTCTCTACTGACTGGGAGGTCTGTGGCAGCATCCAGCCACCGATGTGCAGCCCACTCAGCCTGCAGGCTCAGCTCCCCTCCCTGAGCAACCAAATGCTTTCTCTCTGTTCCCTGTGAAGAAGGTCGAGTGCTGTGGCAGTGGAAATTTCCTTGAGCTTCACATTGCTATGAAGGGCTCTGCTGCCCTGGCTCTGCAGCAATGTTCTATCTACCAGCCTGGAAATGACTCTAGGATATGTTTGTAATTAGCGTGTGACTTAGAGCATCAAAGACCACGATGTATACCTTTTTCTCTTCCCATCCATCTTGTCTAGTTTAATAGCAATTTAAAGTTTCTCGGGGCAATAGCTGTCTTTCACTCTGCGTAGATAGGTGCCCCACACAATGAGCCTTGATCTGTAAGATTTAAACACTAAGACAGCACAATCAGCAAGTCACGAGAACTGATCTAAGTACAAATAAGTACTGAAACACGAGACGGGAGCTGTTAGAAAACTCTGAGGTTTGTGTGTCCACCGCACTGGTTAGCCAAAATTAAAGGCCATTCTCTCCCAAAGGGCTGAGAAAGGAAAAAGGGAGGAGAGATAGTATTAGGGGAAGTATTGTACTGTTGCCCTGTTCTTATACTTTCCCAGACATCTACTTATGGCCAGTGTTGCAGACATATTTGATTAGATTAACTTCTAGTCAGATGCAGGGCAGTGCTGGCAAAATGTTTCTCTGTTTCCATACTTCTTCACTTTCTTTTCAGTAGCCACAAATTAGAAAAAAAACTATTCAAACTTGGTTTCTTCTGCCTCTGTAGCTGGCTTGATAACCCTTACTTTGAGCAAGATACAACTGCAGAATGAATCAGGGCTGCTGATCTCCAAACAGAAGCAACACAAGCTCTACCAGTGTTGCATGTTTTATTTACTGTTTGGGCTCTTCTGGTCTACAAGGGCTGAAACTGGACATAACGCCTAGTGAAATATATATAAAAAAAAAAAAAAGGAAAAAGAAAAGAAAAATACAGCCATTATTAATAGTACTTCATACTGCAATGGTCTTACTGTTAATTTTATCTACATGTCTCTACACGTCTAGCTGCCAAGCAATGGCAGATCATGTTTTAACTGTATTTGTTTAAAAATAACAACACACCTTATATAAGAAAAGAAATAATCAAAAGAATGAAAGAGTATAGAAAAGAATATTTAACCTGAGCAGCTGGTGATTGCTGTCTCTTCTCACCTAATTTTAGATACTTTTTTCTTCTACTCAATGGGTTTCCCTCTGCTTATGCACATGCTTCTACTTTTTCTAACATGACATGACAATGAGGTATTATTGCTTGACAAAACAAGAAATTTAAAAGTCATTTTTATTTTCTATACAACAAGGAATTACTGAGTTTCCCCCTTTTAGTCAGGTATAATGTATTGCCCGGTGAATGTGTATTCAGTACAGTTGTTTGAATTACAACGTTACATGAATGAACCACACGAATAAGTCTATCACTTATTTTGTTAGGACTTTGAGAAGATAATAATATAATTCTGCTAAATTATCATACTGTTTATTATTCTATTATTTCTGCTTTCCATTTTTAAACCCACAGGAGTGTAAATCACCCCTGATGGGCCATGTGGTAGGTCAAAGGTGCCCATCTTGAACACAAGATCTTCACAAGGAACTACAGTTCACATCTGAAACCTGCTGGCTCACAGCAGTTAGCTATGAGTTTCAGCAGTTCACAAAGGTAACACAGCCTCTTCCTGTAGCAGCTGCGGCAGAAGAAGTAACAGATTGATGGTGAAGGGGAGGAGGAAAAAATGAGAAGTTTTTTATGTCACTTTAGGGGCATGCTGTGCACTGGTGAGGCCGCCAGGAAGCTTACTTCTGGATTGGTGGGGAGTCATCCATGTCAGGTGTCACAGAGCAAACCCAAGATCAGCCACAGCTGTGGCTAATTCTACACTGTAACAAGCGATGGCAAAGCACTGGATGCTAGCAAACTGGAAATTCCTCCAGAGCAGGCAAGCAGTTCTCGGTGGCCAAAAGCCAATGAAGCAGCTCTGCTCTATCTAGTCATAAAGCTTCTAGCATAAGGACAGCAGGAACAGGGACGTGTCTGTTCCTACATGCCAAAAAAAACCACAGGAGGAGGTAGGAAGCCCAATTCAGGCGGTAACTACAGAAGGCCAGTATAAATAACCAGTTTAGAAGCCGAGCTTTTCTGTAACTTTTTAGTGACAGACATCAGGGAAATGATTGCTGTTTCTGTAGCAGAACTACAGATGATCTAGTTCAGCATTCTGCTGCCAAGAACTGCCTTTCAGGTATCTGAAAAAAACCTCCCACAGTTTTTATATATATGTAAAATATATAATTATATATATAAAAATAATAATCTATTCTTATCCTCATATTAGGTTACTTATTTCTAACGCCCTGCTTTTTATCTTCTGAATAAAGGAAGATACTTAATCTTCTTTGTAATAAATCTATTGGAACTCATTACAGAATACTTGATATGTTCAGGTTGTGTCTTTTCTAAACACAATTAAAAGGATGAGACACAAAATCTTGATATTATCCATGCTTAGTAGTTTCAGCAATAACTTCAGCAGCTCCCTTGAAATCATTTAAATTCCTTTAAAAAACTAAATAATGTTAATTAAAATTTGCAAATTTTCCAAATGCTCCTCCTGTTAACTTTAACCCTTTTAGTAACAAGGCCAAATCAACAACTTCCAAATTTTAAATTAAATAAAGACAGCCACTGATACCCGCATCTACCGAAAGTCAATGTGTTATTGAAGGACAGGACAAAATATGCCATCAGATATCAATGATAAACTCTGCCAAGATGGAGACCAATAAGCTCATGGGAGAATTCTAAGCAGTAAAGTTAGTATGACATATTTGTGTGTTTTAAGGTTGAATACAGTTATTGCAAGGCAAAAAACAATATTATAATGCTTCTATCTTGACTGACAGGCATAAAGCTTTCAGTAAGAATTCATTTCATGTGCAGAATGGGGCCAACCAGTTGTAAATAACTACAAGAGAGTTAAGAATTATCACTATCTCCATGGATCAAGGTGCCAGCACTGTCCAGATCTTTATGCTGTATTTACCTATCTGCATCTTTATATACCATTGTGCTTTTTAGAACAGGTCTCAGGTCTCCACAATAGTGCTTTTTACATAAATGAGCATATTCCCATAACCCAAAACATAGCCATTTCATTTATTTAGATGGAAATCTTTTTATTTGTTGCAATTTCTTGATTTTTTTTTTTAATATTATAATGGTCAAAAAATCACCAGAATGCCTTTCTGCATATTTTTTTTGTTAGGTATTTTTCTGTTTTCCATTTTTATCCCTTACAAAATTCCTTGAAAAAAAAAAGGGACAAGTTATATAATTAACAAATCTATAATGATTGTAAACAGGGAACTACATTTTACTTTGATTTTTTCAATCACCACACACTGTAAACTTGCTTGCATTGCCTCCTGATGAAGTCCATAATGATTTTGACATTGACTTCAGCAAGGTCACAGTTTGATCCTCCTAGAAGCTCATGGGTGCTTCCAGACAGAAGGTATGAAAGAAACACAGGGGCAGGTACATGTGTGTTGTTTGTGGAGCAACAGGCAGGCCACACCTCTGTCTTGTATTCAAAAGCTATGTACTCAGCTAGATTCTTCAAATTCCATCAGGGCTTGGTGGGAAAAAAAAAAAAAAAAAGAAAAAATGAAAAAAAGACTTTGTTGGCAACTAAAGACATTATAAAATGAACCCTTCAAAATATGTACCAAAACTGGACTATTGCAATCAAAATTTCCATTTTCTGAAAATAGCCATTATGTACTAGCAGTTCAACAAAAAAATGTGCCTAATTACAATGACTGTCTCTGAAGAGGGACTGAGAATAATCAGATGTAGGAGCATTTTCTGTGGACAAGTGGCTGTGCTACTGCAGAAAAGCTCTGTCTGTCTTCATCATGGATACCCAGCTCTTTTTCTCAGAAATAAAATGGGCTATAGTAAAGTAGGAAAGTTTCCTAATTTTGTTTATTTGCTTGTTCTTCTTTTTTTTCAAATGACACAAGCCACAGGTTAAATTAAAATGCAAGAGGAGCATGCTGTAGGACAAAACAACACTGTTTAAAACTACAGCACTGTTAAACTACCAGGCTCTACAGGCACATGATTTTTTTTTTTTTTTCACTGTGCAAGCAAAAGCATTCCTGTTACAAGGGGAAATTAGTTATCAGAGCAAGATCATACAGCATAGTAGGGGAGCCCTGCTGTTACTTGCTGAAATAACGTCAGAACTGAAAGGAGGAGGTATTAAATGTAATTCCCTGCTGCTTGCTCTCTTAAGGCACAGGCAGCTCTCAACTGGAGACCTGCTCATTGCAATCAAAGTTTGCCCTAAGAGACCTTCTCCACCATAAAGCCATAAGCAGCTGCAGCAGTGAACTATAAAGCTCTTATTAAATTTGGGTACAATCCTGGAAGTCTTTGCAAGGGAGGATCCTCATCCTCGGCTCCATTACTTCTGAGCAGGGCCCTACAGGATTTCACAGCAACTCAGACGGGGTGAGGCTGGCAGGGACCTCTGGAGGCTGACACAGGGACACCCAGAGCAGGCTGCCCAGGGCCGTGTCCAGTTGGATGTTGAACATCTCCAGGAAGGAGACTGCACAGCCTCTGGGCAGCCTGTGCCAGTGCTTCCATCACCGCACAGCACAGAAGGGCTGCCTGGTGCTGAGGCACCTCCTGTGCTCCGCTTTGTGCCCATGGCCTCTTGTCCTGGCACTGGGCACCACTGAGAAGAGCCTGGCACTGTCCTTTTTGCACTCTTCCTTCATGTGTGTGTGTGTACTGCTAGTCAGTCGAGAGAAGGGATTGTCCTGCTATGCTCTGTGCTGGTGTGGCCTCACCTCAACCACTCTGTGCAGTTTTGGGCACCACAGTATAAGAAAAACATAAAACTATTAGAGTGTCCAAAAGAGATCTAAGAAAATGGTGAAGGGTGTAGGGGGCAAGACGTATGAGGAGCAGCTGAGGTCCCTTGGTTCAGAGTCCAGCGCAGAGCAGGCTGAGGGGAGGCCTCATGGCGGCCTGCAGCTCCCTCACGAGGGGAGCGGAGGGGCAGGCGCTGAGCTCTGCTCTCTGGGGACAGCGACAGGACCCGAGGGAACGGCATGGAGCTGGGACAGGGGAGGGTCAGGCTGAGTGTTAGGGAAAGGTTCTGCATGCAGAGGGTGGTTGGGCACTGGGACAGGCTCCTCAGGGAAGTGGTCATGGTACCGAGCCTGCTGGAGTTCAGGAAGCATTTGGACATCACTCTCAGACATAGGGTTTGATTTTTGGGTGGTCCTCTGTGATCCAGGGGTTGGACTTGAAGATCCTCGTAGGTCCCTTCCAACTTGGGATGTGAGATATATATATATATATACCTATATATAGGTATATAGGTATAACCTATATATATGTAACTATCTCTGGTTGCTCCAGTCTCTGATTTTATTTACCGCAATCCAATCCCCATATCGTGCTCTCCAAATCACCTCTTATCACCCCTCCAAGCTCCTCCTTCACCTCTACATTAACTTACCTCATGAATTCTTCCTCCCCCCCACTCCTGCCTTCCTTTGGTCACCAGAGCACGGGGGCAGCCATGAGACACCTCGTAGCCCCCTCTGCCCCTGTAGTGATGTTGCCACGGAGGAAGGATGCCCACAGCAGGGCACAGAGTTACTCCCAGGCCCCTGGCCTCTGACCAGGCCCCCGCTGTCAGTGCTGAGGTACCTCACAGGCACGGGGAGCCCGCTGGGGCCTGAGACCTGTGCAGCAGCTGCTGGCAGGCAGCAGGGCTCCGCCTGGCAACGTGGCCACCCAGGGAGGAGCCCTGTGGCCCTGGCCTCTTGCCTTTACCTCCCAGGGCACCTCCTGAAGACACGGTCCCCCTCACAATGCCCGTAGGGTGTTTTGACAGAGCTTTCAGCGTCTCCTATTTATAGCTCACCCGTCTTATTTTTAGTGCTGAGTATGGGTTTCTGCAGCAGGAAAGGTTGGCAGGGTGCATGCAGGGAGACTGAATGTTGGGTAAAGAGCGAGCGACCAAAATGTGTCAGCTCATCACATTAAATATTTAGAACTGCGGGGCCAGGGCTGCTGACAAACATCATGCTCTTGCAGGCAAGCCTCTGCGGATGGTCTGGGTGGAAGAGCTGAAACAACCAGATCAGCGATGTTTACAGGCTGAGCAGCCCGCTTGGAAATGTGCGTCCTGGCAGTGTTTCTCTGTGAAGGTGTTATAAAAAATACAATTTCAGAAGCTGTAATGCACTCCACACATTTGATGCTAAGGATGTGGTTGGATGGGCAAGGAGCCTGTAGGAAAGCAAATTTCTGTGTCATCAGAATGATACGCTACTACTTGGGATATGAATAATTGAAGCATACATGTCAGTCATCAAGTGCTTAGTTTTCAATATCCAGTCTTTAACATCTTAGAAAAAAACATTATTGCAGGAGTTCTTTTTTTTTTTTTTTTTTTTTGGAGAAAGTGCATTCACCCTGAAGGATATGTCCTCCCTTTCCTTGGTACGTTACATTTACATTGAACTTAACAAGAGCTGCATGTGCGTAATGAACCGATGGATAGCCCAGGGCACACACATTCCTCACCGGGGTCCATTATGTGCATTAGGTGACCAAAGGATAAATTAGATCATGTGAACACTACTTGGATATTTTCTGCAGTTCTTTAAAAAATGTACTTATTCAGATATCTGTTTCTCCTCCATTTCAGATTGTGTTATCTCCAAAAGAAAACTGTTGAGAAATTGTGCCACAGCTAAACTGAAACTGAAGAACCTGCAGTAGAAGAATTACAGGCCACAGTATCATGCAGAAAAGGTTCGAATACCATAGGCAGAGCAACTGCACAGGCTCATGTAATTTTGAATCAAACCCTTCAGAGGATTATTAGCAGGGATTAAATGTGGTGCTTTCAGAGCCCAGAATGTTTCTTACCATATCACCTAAAGGAATATTTAGTTAACTGCTTGTTATTGTATATGCTTACTCATTGTGCTCTAGCCACTGCAGATGAACATCTTTGTTCCAACTAGTATTAAACCTGCTGTAAGCAAGAGGTGAGGAATGACCCTGTGTATAGCATACTGATTGTTGGTGTTTTTTATGTATAGTTAAAGGGTTTTAAACATAATAGCATGCTCTGGAAAATAGTATAAACTGCAGAAGACAAGTTACAGCAGTGTCTTGCTATAAGTTTTAAGTAGAGAGTGTCACTGCTGTTCCAGAGTCATTGTGGTGACATCCGTTCCCTAAGGCTTTCTTGAGCCAAAGTGGCAGACAGGGCAAGAAGGTATACATAATAAGCAACAGCTGTACAGGAAGGAGCTTAAACTTCCAGCTTTAGACAATTGCATTTAATATTTCCAGCATCTTCAAAATAAATATGCGAGGTGGCAAGTGGAGGAGAAACTTCATCTCCCTAACAGTCTTCAGATTAAATCAGGCAACTAAACATTTTATCTGCTAGCTTCATGTCTTCTAGCAGATAACTAGAGGTGACAAATGCTGTGAAGGGCAAGCTATGTTTTAAATTTCACCTAGGCAGTTAATTTGCATGCAAATAACTGACTAGTCCTTTAATTATCCCATGGTTCTGTTGGTGATAGACAAGAGCTATAGCTCATATTCCCTCAGTTATGTTGGTGCAGCAAAAATAACAAGAAACTTAAAAAAAAGTATTTTTGTTACTGAAGTCAGCACTTGCATCTCTGAATTCACACAGGGAACAGATACGATAAGTAAGAAGATACCATTTATACACACTTGCTATTTGGGGTTGAACTGTGCTTAAGAGAAAGTTGCGTAGATCCTAAGTCTGCAATCAAGAAAAGTTGCTCTTAATGTGCTGATACTTTCAAAACCGGGACAAGGCTTTTATGTCTTTTTAAACAGCCACTTTTCTCCTATCAGTTGTTGTTTTGATTGAAGAAAAGGAAAAACGAAATGAACACCTCATGAAGAAGATATGGAGCTATTTTGAAGAGCTTCCTTTACAAATGCTCCTCTTGGGATTCAGTCTCTCACATAGCACAAATCCCTTGTCTGAACCATCCTTCTCTGTGAACAGGTAAGTTCTGAAGCTTTTATTGCCTTTTAATCTAATGGACAGGTTCCTAGCTTGTATTTAATTAACATATCTTATGCTGGCACTCTTGAAAAGGGGGAAAAAAAAAGTTTATTGGAAGCAAATTGTTAAAACAAAGAAATTGAGAAGGTTGAAGAATAACCAAGAGATAAAAGACATCAAACAAAAAATTGCTGGTTATCCTCATAAAGACAGAAAAAGCTGGCTTTGCTTTTTTTCTTTATAGGAAAGCTACCTTTGCTTTCCTCAGACTTAGTTGCTGTTTTTCATTCTGGCTGTGGTAAAGTTTTGCTTACAGTCCTAATCTTGTTCAACTCAGTAGCAAGATTTTCTGATGACCCTATTCTGCAGGAGTAAGGAAATGAAAATCTCAGTGCCTATGCAGAATCTAATTTGATATGTTTCTAAGCAATATTAGTCTCTTACCTGAAGAGAGAAGGAATTTCCTTCTTTCAAAGGAATTTGGTTATAGTTGTACTCAGAGTTTGGTTTTGCAAATGTCGCTTGAGATTAAGATTTATAAGATTTATTGAGATTTATAAAAATTCAGTGTTGTTGGACTTTTCAAGAGACACAGCAACTAAACAAACAATTGAATGATCTAGCAGCAGCAGGAGACCTGCTAATGCAAATACTTAGTGGAGTGACTCATAAAAACAAGCCAAAAGAAAAACATTAACCAGCTTGCCCTTCCTCTTTCCCTTTCTCCCTCCCTCCTTCACTTCTCTCCACCTCCTCTATCTTAAAAGCACAAACAGATTAACACCAGGGAATTTTTCCCTACTTCCATGCGGTACACCCCAAAAGACTGGTAAGGGAGGCAAAAGTGAGGTGCTATTTCATCTTAAAACCTAAACCAATCTATAGAAGTCTCCCTCTTGCCGAATCACTGCAGGGAAAGAGGTCTGAAGAGCTTCTACAGCTGCCTGACTACACTCTTTACTCACAGTCTTTGTGTACAGGGCTAGTCCAAACATGGCTGGCAATGCTGGAGTAAAACAAACATCAAGACTAAGACTGCAAATGTAAATGTGCTGCAAAAACTCTTCAGAGGTTTTAGAAGCATAAATATTTATAACATAAATAATTGGAGACTTCTAACCTTTGTCAATCTTAATGAACTTGTGGGATTTTCCTAGAAATTTGTGTTATCCTTTAGTCCTCTGCTTTCTTCCCACCTGTGTGTTTTTTAGTGGACATTATAAGCTGGGTGTACTGTGCTTGGATTTTCCTCTGCAGTTTTCTGTGGCTTTACTATGGTAAATTTTCTTTCCAGGAAGCTGCAGTCACATGAGTTTAACTAACAGACCTCTTACATTGTGAAGTGGTCGCAGTAGCAAAGGATCCAATTTGAATCAATATGACATTCAATCTATTAGGTGAAGGCTACTTGCAGTACAGGAAATTAAAAATATTATTGTCTGTGGTTGCCACAAACAGATTTATCACTGAGGAAGGAGTCCATTGTCTTAAGGGGCTCTCTACAGCACAAGTTTTACTACTCAAGAGAACAAACCAACTGCCAATGTTTAGACTACCCTGTGAACATTAGTGGAGATTAAGCACCTTGCAAATTCAAACACACCGTAAAGACTGCAGATTATTTTTTAAAGTCTTTTTTATTTGGTACAAACTACATACCATACAAAATCTGTATTCTCACTCATAACCAAAATAATCTGATTGGTACTTACAAATGTACTTACATCTGCTCGTTTACCTCCAGAGTACATCTTAATGGTGCAATTATAAATTACTCTTCTTGCTGAAATTTTAAAAGTAATGTCTATCCTTTGTGTTTCTCATCTAATATATAAATAGCCTGATTTGATTCTTGGAAACCTTTAATTTCTGGCTGCAATAAAATAGTAGAGGAACATGTTTCTAAAATACATGTTTCCAACCACTGGAAGGAAGTCTATCTTACTAATATCTTTATCATTAATTTGCAGTAATGATCCAGAAACTCAAACCAGCAGGAAGGATAAAAATATAGCAACAAGCCTTAAATAGCTTGTTGACAGAGAAGCTTTAGAAATAAATTTAGCCTCAGCTGCAGCTACAGTTACCATTTGCCACTCTCTTTTTCTATGGCATTGTACTCTGTGTTGTTTACTATTTCAGTGTGCGTCTGCACACTGTCCCTCGAACCTTCATAGGAAACTACATGGCTAAATGCAACCCCATAAGAAAAGGCAAGATTTGGGAGTTGGTGCAAGAAGTCTGTGCTTGACGCCCAGTTTCAGGGCACACCATCATTCTCAGACTTTGTAAACAGGGCTGGTGGATTCCGGTAGGTCCTGGAGTCATGAAGCTAATTAGGTATTACGGTTGTAAAGTACCTCAGCTTGGATGAACCCATCCACCAGCCATATGGAGTACTGCAGTAATTTAGTCTCTGCAGTGGCACTCAAGTAGAGGAGATTATTTCTAGGCCCTGTGATGAGGTTAGGCTTGGAGTGGGGGGCTTAACACCTTCACCTGGGCCTCTTATGAGTATCGCTTTTCTACGTTATTTGCAGAATATCCATCTGCACAGCTAAAGGAAGGATTAACACAGATTTAGTCTCTTTTAGAGAAAGGCAAGATCTAATACAGTTTTGCAGGTTGAGCTTTACCCTTTCCAAAAGGAAACCCAGGACTACAGGGTTCCAAGCCCTTCACGCTTAAACGAAAAGTGACTATGCTGATGGATATCTGTGGGATTTAATTCACAGTATTGAGGGCGATTCAGATTATTGCTATGATTTTTTAGTAATGTAGTTATTTCATTAACTTGTTTAAAAATAATTAGCAGAGTCTGTTTTATGAAATTTTCAAAAAAATCTCAACCTGGATGCAGATGAGTGATCCCTGTTGAAGTGAAGTTCAGGAATATCCACTGAAGTATTTAATTCTTATGACAATGGCACATTCCATGGCACTGCTATGTCATGTGTTACCTTGGCTGTAACATTATGTTGCTTAAATCACTATGAAGCCCTCTTCTCTGCATTGTGCAAGAGACCTGGTGATTGCTTCCCAGCAATGATGAAAATGAGTTATGAGCCTCTCTGCCTCTTCCTAAAATAACAGGGAATGAATTTCATGTGGGCAAACACTTGACTCATTCTTCTTGGAACTGATAGCTTACCACACAGGACTTGGAGGCTGCTCAGTGAACCAGTCATGGTTCACAGGAAGAAGAAGCCTCCAGAGGAGCTCAGACACTCAAAGAATAACATTCCTGGCCAAAAATAACCCTGAGCACTGAAAACAAATTGAAAAAAAATATTGGTTTACTTGTAAATCTGTTGCAGCAACATGTACCTCCAGACATATCTGAGAGATGAATGGTACATACGTCTTTGTCTCTTCACTCTTCTGTTTCCAAATAAAGCTTCTTCCCAACCAAGCCAATGCCATGCATGATATACATGGCTTATGATCATGGGTCACATGAGCTATGTCAGCTGCTGTTGGTGAAGACCCCAGTGCAAGATGTGAAGGTAAGAATGGCTGCCCTTGGACAATTGCAATGATACAGTGGTGACCTCACCTCCACAGAGGGACTGAGAAAAGCAGGAGAGCTTAGGAAATGCCAAAACTGAAACAAGGACAGTGTGAAAGAGGGACAGCCTTGCATGAGGTGCTGTACAGTGAGGATGGGCAGGCTGCATGCAAAACACATCCCAGATGAGCGTGGAAGGATGGGTCTAGTAGCACAGTGGGCTGCAATGCAATGCAGCCTGTTGCGTTGGGAGTTTCAGCACTGTTTTTTTATGGACTTGTGTGAATGTGGGTGTGGAGGTAAGGTGCATTCAGGATAGTAAAAGCGGCATATCTCCTCCACGTTCGTGCACTTTGGTGAACTGGAGATCACCTTTTCTCCCATAACTTCCACAATCACTATCGCTATCTCTTATAGTTCTGTAGCTGACTGTGGGGATAGTTATGGCCAAATGTACACCATATTTTTGGATCTCTGTGTTTTGTCTTGACTGACAGGCCTTCAGCAGACTTGTTGGCACAAAGTAGGAAATGGCTCACTGACAGCAGAAGGAATATGTCCTTCTTGGAGATATGAATCCTTCCTTGGATGAAGGAGCTGCTGTGTACTGCCAGCTAGCATTCTTGCTGATTGTTAAGTTTCCAAATTAAAAATGATTTAACTCTACATGAGACAATATGTGCTATGAGATGATGATGTGGTGTGGATCTTTATTGCACAGATAGGGAATCTAAAACAAACCTAACCACTCACCTTTTTTTTTTTTTTTTTTTTTTCCTTCTCATTCCCTTCCCTTGTCCCTTGCAACCACTCCTCCCTGGCACCAATAAAACATTCTTTCTTCCCTCACAATTTTAAATAGGGAGGTAACGAAAGTGATCAACCTGCCAAGAGTAAGGGGAAGGGGATGGAAACATTTGGTGGTAGTGGGAAATAAAGGAGAGGAACTGATCATTCCTCAAAGTCATTCCTTTGCTTCTGAAAATATGTAATTCCAGTACTGATGCCACAGAAAGAATAATCTTTCCCATTGCTGAGAAAATGTTGGGAATGCCTGCTCCAAAAAGTACACAGCATCCTTGTCTGTATGCTGACACATCAGCCTTCATTCCAGAGATGGCATGGGTCTCAAAGGAAAGAATAACATTTTTATTCCAGAATATTAGTGGCCTGAGGCTAATCTCTGTGAACTGTCTACAGCTGAAGCTCTTCTGCACTGGGAAATGACATTCATGTTGGAACAGGAATGCAGGAAATTAATGTGGTAACAAACACAGCGCTAAACACGGCTTTCTGTATTTGGAGTTGGGCTCTCATTTGTGCTAAACCCACTTTACCTACACAGGAAGCTATAAAAGGACTGTGAAGTGGGTATAAATGCTAGAGTCACAGGCATTTAACAAGACATGGAATACCCCAACTTAAAAGACATTTTAATGCACTTCACTGGTCTAAACAGAAGGGGAAATAAGTAATTAAAAGAGGCCATTGTTTTCTGGTCATGGTAGCTTCATGCTGAGGTCAAGTTTATGCTGGATTAACACAGATTAGGAAAATGAAAACCCCTATGCACATCTCTGTAAAATAAATGAGGATCATATTTTTATATTAGTCTGTTAAAAGCAACATGCTTAGCATGGTTATGTTTACCTGTAGATATTGGTGTCCATAACCCTAGGAAATACCTAGCACCATCTGCCCATTCTTGCAGAGGTTCAGGAGGGATCACTTAAAAATGGCAGGTGCACACTGACAAGAAAATCCCATTTGCTAAATGTCTTTAAGGAGCACACTGCCTCTGTTCAATCCAGCTGCTATTTTTGTTAGGACCTGTGCATCACTAGGAATGCTTCCTGTCATAATGCATTATCTTTGAACAAAAATGAGTTACATTTTTCTTCTGTGAGAATTGGGATCTGGAAGTACCTGTAACGAATTTGTACAAATCATAGTAAGATTGGAAGCATTAGGCAATAACTACTTAATCCTATAGCTATTTTATTATCATTTCTTTGCTATCAAGATAGAACAAGTAATTGAAATTTTAATCTGGGATATTTGCTAAGACATTAAGCCCACTGTAGATTCAATTAATGTTGCAGTGCTGTGGGTTAAAGATGAATTCCCTGTTACAAAGATATGAAATTATTGGATCTCAGCAGTTTTGAGGTAAGGAATTGAGTTGAGTTGGTTGTACTTGCTGTCTGCCCACAAGGTGTACAGAGATGATCAAAAGGTTAGCAAGCCTTATATGACTTTGTTGCATGCTAATACAAATAGACCTGCAAAAGCAGGATCTTCTGAAGTTAACCTATAAGGTAATATTTTAGCAGGCAGTCTAGTGCAGGCATCATAAAAATAATGAGGGTATGACCTTGGGGAGTACTATGTTTGTCACTTTCTGATCCAGACTGTCCTTTCCATTTAGCTTGAATAGAATTATATGAAATATTTTTAAAATGAAGGGAAATGCATAGTACAAGGTAGAAGATGCTGGTGTTGTTTTAGTTCTGTTTTCATGCCGCATAGAAAGTGAGATAGAGTTTTGGATATGTTCCTCAAGAAAAGGAGCCAAGAAATTCTGGTTTTAAAAACTGATGCTGACATTTATTCATAGCCAGAAAGAATGAGGTACCTCCTGTGGCTTAGTTACCCCACTTTTGCTAGAGGATTGCTAAATTGTCCCTAGTTACCCTATTTTCAAAATGTAGAAGCAGTACTTACGTTATGAAAATTAACTAGATAGTGTATGACAAATTGCTTTGAAGACTGACTATCAAAGAAATTGTGTACTTTTAAATAGTGCTTGGTATTTAATAACTTATCAGATAGCTGGCTTCTTCTCCCTCTGTCTTGCAATAATTTTGCAATTTGTTTCAATGACAGTAGGATGACCTCCAGAGTTTCTACAATTTTCATCTATGTTTTGTTTGAAGACTGCAATGCTCTAAATGACTTCTGTATTTTCTACAACCCCAGTCCTGTTTGACACTCAAAAAAAAAAGTCCTATGATAATTCAGGAGACAAAAGATCTCCTTAGGCCCTAAGATCCTTTAACATTTTAGATATTTTATTGCATCTAAATTCCAGCAGTATTTTGGATGCACATTTTCTCTACTTTCATCACTCTTTCACTATTCACTATTTAAAAAGAAAGCCAGTTGTTCTGTCATTCTGAATACTTGTGACAGATCCACAGTGGCTTCATGTGGATGTGATCAAAGTGAAATCATGCCTAATAATAAGAACTAATAATAAACAGCATAGAACCAGCTTGATTGTACAATTGTGCACAGTTTAAGAGAATAAAACGTGTGCTCACTTAATGCAGAGAACTATTGTTTTGTAAGAATAATTTCCAAGTTATGGGAAAATAAATTTAAAACTCGTGGCATATATCCTCATCTGAAAATGCGGGGGAATTTAGAGCTGCATGGGAAGTTTGTGGCTTAAACCCATCTCTGGGGAAAGTAGAAGTGTTGATGAAGTAAGTCAGGGTAAAACAGTGACGACTCATCCGTTTAAAAAAAGGTAACTGTATTGTGATACATCTGAGAGGGTCTGCCAAGAGAGATGATTTTTTTCTTACCCTGTTGTCCTCTGCTCAATGTACATACTTCTGTCTATTCTCAAAGGTAGGTACTGAGCTGGCTGGACCTTTAGTCTGGGCTGATCTTTTGGGAGCTGCACCCTTTCTCCCCTATGAATGGGAATAGGCTGTGCCATGTTCTGGCTGTGCCAGCCTCCCATGTCCTCACCTGATGGCTTCACACCAGGAGTGTCACCAGCAACGGTGACCTTGGGCACTTGTTGTCTCAGCTGCTGCCGAGCCTCTGGCCTTCTAGCACTGGTCATTTTGTAAGTTTCCCGTACTTTGTCTAGTCCTCCAGCTCTTTCGGATAACGTAACTGCACTCTGGCTTTTCACACTTGCACAAGAGCTCTTTTTATACTTCAGTTGCTGGGAAAACAACAGGAGTACATGAGCCAGATTTCATGCACCAGTGCCATGTGCAACAGGTGGACAGAACTTTATGTGACTTAGTTCTTGCTGATGGATGCAGGACTGTGTAGGACACTTCTTCCTTCCCCAGTGCAGGCATACAGGTGCTTACCAGTGGGAACTTCTCACTGTGGCTGCAAAGTTGTATGGTTACAGCAGTACTTAAGTTCAGGGTTGTTCAGACCCCTGGCACAGAACGTGGTCTGTACCAAGTAAATTGTATTGGATTTAGAATCTGTTGTTGACTCATTTAAATCAACATACATGTAGGAGAAACAAATATATTGCCTGCTAACTACACAAAAGATGTATGTATTCTATTGCATCTCATTCTATTATTTTTGTCCTTTGGTTAATAAATATAATAAACATGCCCAAGTTAAATACATTACTGTGGGATGCTAATATACTGAGGATATTGAATATAATAGTCATCCTGGACAAATGGTCCAACAGAACAAATGAAAAAGTACATAAATAAGTTTTTACGATTTGATGCGATTATTCTGTCTTAAATTTCTAGGGACAATAATTATCACTCTAATTTCTTTCTCAGAAGTCCTAAATAGCAAGATAGAGGAAAAAAAGGACCATCACTGGAGTCACAGACCAGTAACTGACTTAGATCATCTATAGTGTATTTTAGTCTAATTTATTTTAAACAGTCAGTTGTTTAGCATATGCATACTTAAGAGAGTCTCTCCTAAGAGCACAAAAAATGTTAATGTGTAATATAGTTGTGCTTTATAGAGGTATATGTTCATTATAATTTATAATGGTTATTATAATTTATCTGACTTTGGTCAAGCTTTGATTATCTGTTACTTGTTAGCAGACTTCTGCTTTATTTAATAATAAATAAATATATAAATTATGAGAAATAATGAGTATTTAATGCAAAGCAAGCTTGCTACACTTACTTTTTAGTACAAAAAATATTTTAAAATATCAGTAAGCTTTCCAGCACACAAAAATGCTGAACTAATCACTCAACACTATTTTGTGTTCTTTGACTAAAGTTTCAGCATTGCAATGGAAAACAGCAAGGTTACCTGCCCAGTGCAATTTTCATGCAGATTCCACCTGAGCCCTGAGCTGTAAATGTATATACTTTACATAGGTTCCTATTTTTGTGCTGTACATGCTCAGTGTTGGAATAAAAAGAAGAAAAAAAAAAAGAAATAAATGTGCATCTGAAGGCTGGGTTTAGCTTTGCACTTAGCTTGACCAGGTTGGTTACAAATACGGTACATGAACTCTAGAGTAAGAGTGGAAAAGTAGACCAGTCATACATTCCTTTAAACAGCACACAGTTTCATAGATACTGCTACTTTTCTTACTTCTGCATGCACCATGCTCTGTGGATGTCTTCAGTAAATAAAAAAAACCAACAGGGTATAGGTGATGCTTACGGCCTTCTGAGTCTTCACACATCATGGCAAGACCATACAAGAAATCCTCTTACTGTTTCTGTCATTCTTCTCTTGTCAATCACATCATCCCTACCAAAGGCATTTAATCGGAGCCTCTTATCCATATACATACAGCAGATAGCCCTGGAATTTTCTGTCCTAAAACCTTTGTAGGGTACAACTCTAGTCTTGTTTGTGTTGATAATATACCAATATGAGTAGAATTTCCTGAGTTTTCCTGTGGTCTTTAGCTTGACAGACTTTGTTGGATATGGGCTTTTAGGCTGTCATCGTGTTTCATTTCCCAAATATGACTGAAAGAGGCCTGTGCTGTAATCTCCATATGACTGCTGGATTTTTATATTCCAAACACTCACTGGGAAATATATCTAAAATGTGGCCTATAGCTTTTTGCAAAATTTATGGACAAGTTCACAAATATTAGTCATGCTGAGAGATGGTACTCATTTTAATCCCCAAAACACGATGCCAAATAACGTTGTGTCTCCTTACCTGTACACTTGTATTGTTAAAAATTGTTTCACACACAATTGAAAAGCAGGGCAGACAAGTCCTTGTATGAAGCTTCGTATCACTTTAAGTTTAGTGCTTGAAGGCTGTGCATCAAAGAATTTTGCGCATCATTAGTTTGTTCCTTGCCAGACTATGTGGTACCCACACAAATATTACCATCTGGTAACTTCTGTTTAAAGCAGCTGTTGTCAGAGTATTCCAGAATTTTAATCGGTATCTAGATTTCTAAATACCAAAGCCAGGATACCTTTGATCTCATTGCAAAGGGAAGAGCTTCTTGAGTTATGGGGCTGCATTACAGATTGCTGATCTTCTCCTTGCACTAGACCCATGCACAAAAGGGCCATGTTCCAGTTATGAGGTCCCAGATGATAAATGACTTGTTTTAGGATAGCTTTCTGTGAGAACATCTGCAAGGTAATTAGGCTTTACAAGTTTGACTTACATCACAGAGAGGGAAACGGTGAGAGGAGAGTGAAACAGAGCAAGAGTTGTCCACTAAATTGTGATGTGCTGGGAATTGTTTGGACTCTTGAGCTTTAAGGCAGTGTGTAAATGAAAGCATGGTAACTTCGGTTTGGTGCAATGCTTCTTGGCCTTACCTTGATAAAAAGCAGCCGCTTTCAGTATTTGGTAGATGTGGGTCAGATCACAGTTAAATACTGAAGCAATTTGAACAGCTTTGTAAGCAGCAAAATCCTAAAAGGACCAGTATGCAATGTGATTTTTTTTTTTTTTTTTTTCACAAGAATTTATTTATCATTTCAGAGAGAGACAATAGTGGAAAGATATTGATGAAAAAAATGGCAGGAAAGGGGCTTCCACAGCTGACAAGTGACAGGTGTGAAAATTCCCATTTTCTTGAATCACCGGGAGTTTAACTTTTAAGCTACAGAAGTAATTTAGTAGGAAATTCTCTGTGATACAGTGGTGAGAAGTAGTATTGCCTTCGCTACAGTCTCAGGACTCGGTTATTTTGTTACCAATAGAAAAGTGGGTTTTTCTCCAGGGAATTCACTACTGGTATTTTTTTTTTTCCAGTTAGTGGAGTTTTGCCATTTATGCAGCATGTAATAATCATGACATGTAAGTTGTAACTATAGAAAACACCGGTATATTGCTGAAAATTACAACTCTGTCTAGGAGTTATTGGAGGGGAGAAAACTGGAGGACTTGTTGCTATAGTAGTGGTATAATGTAGCCCACTATTTATTCCTGTCATAGCTGAATAATATTGGCATGGGATTTCTGTGAAACACAGCAGAGTGTAGGTAAGAAATCAGTGGATACATTTAAAGGTTTGACATAAAAGTGTTTGCATATCAGTTCTCTGTTGTCTGATCGTACCCATTCCCAAAAACAACAAATGGAAGGCCATTCCCTTCCAAAATTCTAAATATAACATTTTTGTCCCCCTAACCCTTAAAGACTTGTTCTTCTATGCTGTGGAAATACTGTTATTTTAAACACTTTTTTCACTTTTAGAAACCGCTGAAGCTAATGCTGTTTCTAGGGGATGCTCTTCAGGAGTGTTTTGCAGTGTGGGCACTGGGGTTTACAGGTATTGCAAAGAGAGAGAAGTGCTTTCCTGTGATTCTTCTATAGCTTCTCACAGCTCTCCTTGCCTGCTGAATTCTTATGATTAAGGTTTTTCCACATTTTTGGCAGCTAAAGAAGCCATGTAGGCTTGACATCTGGTTGTCCCATGGAGTCTAAGACACAGGTGGGTTACTTGTTTCTGCAAACTCTGCTTAGTACGCCATTGCTGGTGTCTTCTGTCATTGGGACTATATGTTTCCTGCTGCTTGTAGTAATCTACCTGCTTGCTTCTGACACAGCAGCCTGGATACCCTTTCAGCCGAAACTGTACTACTTCTTCACCAGGGATTAAGGGAGTGGATCTGAGCCCTAGGCTTTCACACAGCTATTGTCTCTGATCTTGTTCAGATCAGAATACAATTCAACAGTGAGCTATGTTTATCCTTTGTTAATAGCTCCACAGAAACAGCACAGGAGATGAATTTGGATGAATATCCAGAAACATAGTATATATGAAGACATATGCTCTCTGTATTGCCCTTACTTATGTTTAATGCATATCATTTATTTTGTAAGCTTATCAGTCCAGGCAAGAGAGTGGGTTTCTATAAAGCAGTGTGTTTTCCCTCTTCTCTGACTTCACTGAAGGCAGAGACAAGCTGGAGGCACCCACACTCTTTTATGCATATCTACTGCTGTTCATCAATCAGAGAGCCACAGTCAGCTCATCAAGGCACTTTGCAACCTTTGTAATATGCAGTTGCTGGTGAATTTTCCCCTTCCAGCATATAATTGCTCAGTCCCTACTTTATCATGGATTTAATAAGATATTTTTCTCAAGCATTCAAGTGTTTTTGCTAAAGTACAATTATAGTGATTGTATTAAGAAATGTCGTGAGTTGAAAAAATGCATGAAGCCTTGTTTGGAAATGAGGTAATATTAGCAACACAAATTACATGAAGTTTGGAACTTGACCAAAACAACTTAAAGAAGAGCAATTTTTGGAAGACTAAGATATTTTTTGAATATCGTAAAAGTGTTTAAAGTATTGAGAATATCACAACAATGCTGATTTTAAACAGAGGAATCAGACAGTTATGATCTCACACTTAAGTAAATTAAGAGTGATTCTACTGCAGCAAATATGATTCTGGCAATAGAAAAACAAATATAAGTAGAAGGAGAACCAACCTAAGAGATCCTTATCCTTTGGGAAACTCAATGCACATGTCAAGCTTGACATTTCCTGACTATTTTCTGTGTTTAAACAGGCAAAACCAATGTGCCTCCCATTGCTTTTCTGGTGCCCCAAATGTCATCTCAGTATGAATAACATATATGAATACATTTTGCTTGTACTAGAAATCATAGCACTTAGCAGGGCATTCTGCTGTGCCTTACTCCTCCAGTTTGGCAGACCAGAGTTCATAAGAAGTAGTCATCAGAAAGGAGGGAGCTTGCAAAGCCATGACATTTCAACAGTACCCAGCTTCTCTTAACAAAACTCTTGATAGGCAGAACAAAAACAACAGGCTGTATCTTTCAAGAGCCGTTTGATGTTATTGAGTTTATGCCTGGAGCACCAGTAGCATTCCGCCTTGTATGTTAGAACTAGACCATGAAAGTAGCCTGATTCTATTAGATCCGCTTGTGTAACATTTATGTTTCTTTGGGTTTTAAAAGAGATAGGGACATATGACTTTCTGAATCACATTAGACTATTGATTGATAAAGTCAGATATCTTGCTTCCTACAAAGGC
Organism: Cygnus olor; assembly: GCF_009769625.2. Lineage (NCBI taxonomy): Eukaryota > Metazoa > Chordata > Aves > Anseriformes > Anatidae > Cygnus > Cygnus olor. The sequence goes on along the minus strand of NC_049171.1, from coordinate 101,945,458 downwards.
CATGACCTAATACATGAGAGTTGCAAATAGCAGCTATTCAGATGTGGCCAACTATAAAATACTAAAGACAGAAAGTAACTTCTGCCTGCTCCTATCACAGCTCCAAGAATTTAAACAATCTATCCATATTTGTCTATTGCTAGTTAACATTGTCTTAAGGAAATATTTGGAGCTATATTTTTAATTAATATATTTATGTTATTAAAAATAAATACAATTTTATGGACTTTTCATAAAAGCAAAGAAATATCTATTGACTTTGAACTGCAGGTTAGAAAAATGGAAATCCCCTTCTCCCCTTCCCTGACATAAACAAGTTATTGAGATATTAAACAAGCATATCTCAAAAATGAGAGAATGGGAAACTGCAGCTTGTTGTGCCAAGGCCACTGATGGAACTATTTCTGGTAGTAAATTTTGTTCAGTTGTAAATCTGTGTTGGCTTCAGCCCTCAGCCACTATCTATGGAATTAATCAATGTTTGAAACTGGATGAATAATTCTATTTGATCTATTTCAGCTTGTGAAATCCATCTTCAGGTTTCAGCTCCTTCATGTATTTATCCACATACTACCTGAATCCTTTTAAAACTGTGTTTGTCTCCCCTCAGGACGATGGTTCCAATAGTATGAGCTGCCTCCTAGTTCTGCAAAGGGTTCTGCTTAAACAGAAACAAATCAGAAAGGCTGTGCATGGGCAAAAATGCATAATCCAGCCCTGATGTTTCAGTCTCTGGATTAAGTGGATATATGGTTGATATTCTAACAACACTGAAGTGAATGGTGCAGTTCCCATGCATTTTGTAAAGAAAATGGCTTCAGGTTTGGTCCCAATTCTTGCATGTGAGACTGTTAAATTCAGAATCGCTCATACTGTTTTGAAATGTCCAGCTCTACCAAATGTCTCTTGCCAGTTAAACAAAAGACAATGCAAAGCTGACTGATGTTGTTGCATTATAGATATTTCTAATAATGTGTATTCAAACTCTATTTATATCAGCCTTGTGCTACAACTTCAGGTTGGTCTGGTTGAAATATAGCTTCCTTATATTAAAGAGGTCAGATTAGGCTTTCTAATTTGAATGATTTTGAATCAACATAGCAGCAGGTGATTCATTCCCTCCTCCTAAAGGTACGATATGACTACTTAGGTGCAAGAGAAACTTGGTGAAAAATGCTGTGATTTAGTGGTGGGGATGGTTATCTGTTTATTTCCAATTTTATGAAGTCTTGGTTGGAGCAGCTATTCTATCTCTGGGCTAAAAGACCATCCTGCATTTGATAGTCTTTGTATTTTGGGCTTACACTTTCTGGTTCTGTTAGAACTCCATTCCTTTATGGGTTTCAGTTAATGTGCCTTATGTCCTTCATTCCCTATTAGACATCAGTAAAAAGCTAATATTCAGTACAACCTATTTCTAAAAGCTAAGAAATATTTCCTTTCCCTTCCTTTTTTTTTTTTTTTTAAATGCTTCCTTAATAACTTTAATGAAGCTGTTTCTAGGTACCTTCCGTTCAGATCCCACTCTTCTCAGTGAACACATTTAGCTACTGACATCAGAAAAACAAAATTATACATTTTAAAAACAATCAAAGTGTGACAGTTAATGGCAATGTGATGAAATAGGCATAATGTGGCTTTATTGTGGGCAGCAGAAAACTGATGTTCTTAATTATTCATTTTCTTGCTTTTAGGTGCTTGGATTTTTAATGTAATGTAATAGGTACCATTTTATCACATTGTTACATTTAGCGCCTTGAAGTGGATTTTGGATTATTTGTGATGATTTGGTTGTTTGTTTGGTAATCTGGTAATACTTGGATGAAATGCAGGAACAATCTATAAAGTGACAGGCTGGTGAGAGGGAAGGTCAGACGGATGTAGTTCGCACATCATTGGGAAGGTATAGGCTAAAAGCAGTTGGAGACTTTTTTTTTTTTTCCTTGCTACCAGTATTGTGACAGAGCTGCTGCAAAGCTTTCCAGCAACATGGGAAATAGTATTTATTTCTGTTGCGGTGGTTAGGAGTTGAGGCCAAGGCTGGAGATGGACTAATTGTTCCTATCCCGATACTACGTGATGAAAAGGAAACTTGAGCTGAGTTGCTTACAATGCCCTCTCAACATATTTCCCAGTCCTCTCCAGAATAATTGCAGCTGCCATAGCTTCTGATGGCTCTGCATCAGACAACAGGCAGGAAAGCTTATGCAGTTTTGCTGCATTTAACTTGCTTTTCCAAGTTGCTGCAGTCCACGCAGTAGAGAGGGAGTTGTCTCTTGTATTCATCCTTGCCTGTGTTTCTTCCTTCTCATCTAGTGTGACTGTTGCTGGCCTTGAAATATGTTTTTGTGGCACAGGAGTAAGAGGACACCCCTGTATCTTTACATAACCTCTTACTGACAGTGGAACAAGCATATGACAGGAAAAAGTGGAAACGGGGTCTATTTTTGATCTGAATCTTCCCTCACCTGGTGAACTGGAGAAGAATAAAGTCCCTCTTTCCCTCCTCAAGCATACCAGTCAGCAGCATCTCTCTGTCTTATTGTAGAAGAAAATCCACGCTTTGAACAATCTGTTTATAGAACACAAATCACAATAAGAGTCCAGTTGCCTGTAAGTCAGTGGAAGAATGGTACAGTTCACAACAATTTTGCACTGCCTTGTCCTTTTGAGTAATTTGGGTTCAGAATTATTTGGATTCACCTGTGAGCAGCGATTCTCTCCACTTGTACGGAAATGACTGGAAATACATCAGTTTACTCCTGCCTTCAGGGCAAAGATTATAATAAATTTCAGGTTATGATCTGAGAATATATAATGCCTTCTGTTTAAGTGCAATGGAGATCATTTTGTTTTTCATGGATACTGAATGCTAGTATGGATTCGGCAGCTCAGTTCTTATTTATCTTTCAGGCCATTAAATCTGACATTTAACTCTGTGGGAAACAGAAACCATTTTGTTCACCATTCTTATGAAGTCATTAGAAAGGCTGAGGTACATCTGTAATGGCAGTCCATTAATATAATCATTGTATTTAATAATAGGCAACTTGCAGGCTTGGATTTTCTTAACACCGTTACTGAGAGAACTACTAGTCCTGGTCTTTCCAAAGGACTATGGAGCTTTTACCTTCCTTCAAATGCAGGTGGTTGGAGATATTCAGACCACCTGCACCCCCTGCAATACACTGCCCAGCAGAACTGGGAGAGAAATGTAACTATTAGACTATCTTGTTTCAACCCATTCATGCATTGATGTTTCCTGGGTACGTTTTCTCGCCTCTCTATAACACCAAAGTAGATTTGAGCCTTATGGCAGAAATTCTGAGTAAGTACCGGGGATGTAAGCAACTTATGAAGCCAGTCTTGCTCCAGAGATACTACCCGGATGGCAGTCAGACTCCTCAGAAAGGCTCGCTATCATTTCCTAATGTCATATTCCCATCATCAAGCAAAACAGCTTAATCTAATGCGAACAACATGTGCAAGACGTTTGAGTGTCTGGTGTCACCTATTCAATATATAAATATTTAAATACTAACTTATGAGATATTGTTTTTCTAACATGCAGCTCTGTGTTTTTCTAAGACACAGCAGCTATCCATCTGCCTCAAGTATACAAAAGCACCCATATTTTCTATAACTCGTGTGCTCTCATGTAATTGAAAAAAAGTTCTAGTTGCTTTCTGAAAAGTGACAGTAAATAATTCCATCCTCATGCTAGGGCTATTGAGTTATGCTGTTTCTTTCCAGTGATACAGTCTCACAGTCTTCAGATTAATCCTGTCTATACAGACCTGTTGAGCACAGTGAGTTACTGCCGATCTAGCTGCAGGCAGCATCCATCCCATTCTGTTGATCCACGGGGAACAGAACCCAGCTCTTAAAATCCTTCCTTGGCTGGACTGAAGTTGGCAGTTTACAAGCCTGTATGAGGAGATCAGCTGCTTCAGGAAAGGCTGTTTCTGTGTACTTTTGAATAGGATGATCTTATAAGAAAGAGTAAATGTAGTAAATAGCTGAAAGCTGCTGTACGTGACTAAAACAGGACAGAATTGAATTGTTGGTGTCCCAAGTTTCTCCCTTCTAATGCTCTATTCTTTCCTCTGGATTAGCAGCCATTTTCATGAACACTCATTCCTTCCCCTAGCTGTTGGCTAAGAGGCCATTTCTGAGACTGATGCAATATCTTTCAAGATGAGAGTGCTTTTCATAGAAACACAGGTTGTTGTCATATTCCTATCCTATTCCTATCCTTTTTCTATGTTGTCATATTCCTATCCTTTCCCCTAAAACCCAATACACCTGTATACCACACTGTAAAATGGATGGAATGGTTCATTTTTCCTTCACAGACTTCTTTATGGCCACAGCAAAGATTTTATTTTAACACCAAATTTGTGACTGTCAATGTAGCTACCTCACAGTTATGTAAATTTTCTATGGAGACATGGGGTGTCTTGTCTGTGGCGGGAACCCCAGTTTAGCAAGGTGGGTAAATTTGCAACTCTGTTAATTGCATAGTCTATCTTATTACCTTATGCTTCAGCCTGCTCTGAGTCATCTGTTGTTCGTTTCTTCCCTTGTGAAGTAATGAATCTGTGCTTCTCTTTGTTTTTCACTCAATTCTGAAGTATTAATAGAGCCTTTTTTTTTTTTTTTTTCCCCTTTGGAGAGTGTTGCTTTTAAAACTCATTTTGCTTCTTAGCCTTTCTGATGCTATTATCGTATTCCCATACCATTTCTTTCTATTCACACTTTGTCCTTTTATATGATTCTTTATCTTAAATGCTAACAAAGGGAAATTTATTTAAGAATTGATACAAATTATTTAATTTCTTTTCAACTTTTAAAGCAAGTTCATAATTCTGGTTATTCTTACAAAAATAGTCATATAAATGCTTAAATTAATTGTGGATCTTGTACAGTCTTGTCACAATGTAAAGGATTTTCTCTCTCATTTTGAGTTCGCCACTGTTTACTTTCACTGCAGCTGTGGTTGTGTGCCAGTGTAGTATGATGTTCCTATTGTGTAGCAATACTTTCCATGTCAACATATATGTGTGGATATCTGTCCTTTACAAATATAATTTTACATCTAAAATCTACAATTCAATTCCTATGTCTCCATTTTATCCTAATTTCTCAGAAGAAAACAGTCATCAGCAAATAGTTTCACTGCAACTGGAGTCAGTGGTGCCACTTGTATGGTTATGCCTGTGATGCTGCTGTTGAATGAAGGTACATATATGCAAACTTTTCACCACCCTCATAGTAAGGAGGAAATTCTTTACTTTGAGTGTGGTGAGGCTCTGGCACAGGCTGCCCAGAGAATCTGTGGATGCCCCATCCCTGGAGGTGTTCAAGACCAGGTTGGATGGGGCTTTGGGCAACCTGGTCTAGTGGGAAGTGTCCCTGTCCATGGAAGTGGGGTTGGAACTGAATGGTTTTTAAGGTCCCTTCCAACACAAACTATTCTATAATTCTATGATTCTATGATCTTACCTTCCAACAGTACCAGTAAGAGGGAGATGTGTAATATAGGAACTGAAGTTAGGATCCCGAACAGTTTGATTCCTACTTGCAGTTCTGGCACAGCTAAGGCACCTTACTTGTATCTATAGAATGGACTAGTATCAGTCCTACCATAGTCAAATGATGTGAGACTGAATAGAGAGGCATTATGAAAAATGTGAAGAATTCAGAGTATTGTTCAGGTAGAATTCATATGTCTTTGAAAGTAGACAAATGTTTATTTAGAAAAATAGTTTATATTTCTATCCCTTAAGTGTTGTATGAGAGAATTTTCCAAAGTGCTGTTTTGCCAATGATTTCAGAAGAAACAGAATTACCCTGATAAGATTTTTTAAAAGAAAAACCTTACTTTGAATATTTTTCTAATGAGATAATGATGTCATTCTGTCAGCTGTGCATTTTTTCTTTATCCCTATAAGTGCCATAGCTGCTATGAATATAAAAAATGTGACATTTTTAGGAAATTTACATCAACACACATAAAGAGATTTGATATCTTTATCTAAATCAGGAAAACATACTGTATATAAATGAAGATATCATCAGGTTCAGTCAGCACTTTGGTCACAACAACCCCATGCAATGCTACAGGCTTGGGGCAGAGTGGCTTGAAAGGATCTGGGGGTGCTGATTGATGCTCGCTTGAACATGAGCCGGCAGTGTGCCCAGGTGGCCAAGAAGGCCCACGGCATCCTGGCTTGTATCAGGAATAGTGTAGCCAGGAGGACCAGGGAGGTGATTGTCCCCTTGTATTCTGCTCTGGTGAGGCTGTACCTCGAGTGCTGTGTTCAGCTTTGGGCCCCTCACTACAAGAAGGACATTGAGGCCCTGGAGCGTGTCCAGAGAAGGGCTACGAAGCTGGTGAAGGGCCTGGAACACAATTCCTATGAGGAGCGGCTGAGGGAACTGGGGTTGTTTGGTCTGGAGAAGAGGAGGCTCAGGGGAGACCTCACTGCTCTCTACAGCTGCCTGAAAGGAAGGTGTGGGGAGCTGGGAGTCAGCCTCTTCTCACAGGTAACTAGTGATAGGACTAGAGGGAAAGGCCTCAAGTTGCACCATGGGAGGTTTAGGTTAGAAATTAGGAGACATTTCTTCTCAGAAAGAGCAGTCAGGCATTGGAACAGGTTGCCCAGGGAGGTGGTGGAGTCACCGTCCCTGGGGGTTTTTAAGGCAAGGTTGGACGTGGTGCTTAGGGACATGGTTTAGTGGGTGACATTGGTGGTAGGGTGATGGTTGGGCCAGATGATTTTGGAGAGCTTCTCCAACCTTAATGATTCTATGACTCTGTGATTTACCTGAGCTTATTCAGGACTTGTTTGCTCAGATGCTGAATTTGCCTCTCCAGTTCATGGACTAGGGTGTTTACAGCCAACCTATAAGACTGTTTTCAGATGTTGTGTCTGACGTGAGACCTGAGAACTACAAGTTAAGAGGCAGAAAACAACAGTTTACTGAGCGCTAACTCACTGTAAACCAGTGTGTGAGCACCCCTCAGTCTGTTTCAGGACAAAGACAGTTTAGTTCAAGTCAACTCCAGCAATGTCTGAAACTCATCTGTTTGACTTGGTGGTGAAGCAGAAAGCAGAAGATGCTTTTGGAAGCTGCCGAGGACGGATTATTGTTTTATTTCTTCTGAAACAGATCAAGGGATGAAACTATGAGTGAGCAGCTTTGCCAGGCAAGCAGCCCTGCCTGTGGGGCAGCTGTGTGTGTCGCTATGCAATGGGTTTGAACCTTGGCCACCTTTGGACCTGGCCCGTTTTCTCAGATACAGGGAACTGAGGCCAGCTACTCCAGATAAGGAAGTTAGGGGATGTCTTTAGCCTAACATTTATGGTAACCAGCCCGGTGTTAATTGTCCTGTGATGTGACAAGGGACAAACAAGTGTTTCCTGCTCTTCTTTTTTTGGTAGCTTTCCATGCCTTAGGTGTGAGAAAAACATCTGAACTTTCTTGAACTTTGTAAACAGGAAAGGCTTTTATTACCTTCTTCAGAGAAGAGCGATTTGAGTAGTTTATTTGTAACAAAATGTCAACAGATTTATGTGTGATGGTACAAGAACAAAAGACATTTGAAACTTTGAATATATTCTTGCATTGTCTTCTCTCAGCTCATATAGCACAGCAAAAACCTTCTCTGATACATTAGAGAAAATGCTTCTGGGTCTAGACATATATTGCTACTGTGCTCAAATGCATAGATTACTATGCATATGCACTGTATGCAAAGCAGAGATGTTCTGTTTGTGGTAAACCATACAAAATTAGCTGTATTTTTTTGTTCTAAAATTCAATCAGAAAGAGAAACCTGGAATTGTCTAATGGAGTTTTTGATGGAAAAGAGGAAAAAGGTAAAACTATTTTGAAGGTTTAAGAGTATTTTTGAATTGTCTTGAAATGAATAATTCAGGCTTTTGGGGAATACATTCACAACTGCAAATTGTGATCAACACAGGAATAAAAACAACACAGATAAAAGGTTGAAACATGGAAAAGCAAAATAATAATAATAAAAAATGCCCAAGCCATTTCATAAAGCAGATAAACTTATGAGACTAATTAATACTGTTGTTTTTGTTTGTTTGCTTGCTTTTCAATCTGAATTGCCCTATCTGACATTGTCTTCTGGTATAAATGTATTCTATAGAAGAGACTAAAAAGACCCTGAAAAAGTTTTTTGATAACAGGTTTGGAGAGAAGAGGATAGTGAACAGAAAGGAAGCAAATAAACAGTGAGGGCAAAATGGATGTTGATGTAAGATCTACTAGCCATAATACTTCTTCAGTCTAGAAAACTCAGGTGACTACATGTTGCAGACTGAGATACATGAAATCAGAGTTATGGCTGTATAGGCTTAATATATAGATATGTAATGCAAATATAGTGATATTTCCATTATTTTATGAAAGTAAAGAGAATTTCATCTACCCCAATTCTCAAGGGATAACCCAGCATAATTCCCATTCCTCCAGGAATTTCAAGAAAACCTGTTAATTAGACTCTGATGTATAGAGCCTGAATCTCCCCCATCATGAATTTACACTATAAAATCTTCATTAACTGCAGCAGATTCAGATTAAGTGAATTTGTTTAATACACCCCTAATTATTGTTAGTACAAAGTGCAGGCACACAAGATTTATACAGAGAGTTGTGGCAATTGCTCACAGAAGTGAGTTACACAACTTACAGAAATGAGAACAGGTAATTTGTTTGCTTGTGTAATAACCAAATGATCAAAAATGGCCTAAATAAAGAGAATTGATCATCTGAAAGCATTTTTGTAGATGTGCACACCAGGAATACAATTTTGCCTATGGAAAAAAAAAAAGAGAGAAAAAAAAAAGAAAAAAGATTAAAGCTAAGCAATCAAAGCAGATTTAGAGCTGAAACATATGCTATGAGGAAAATCTCTCTTGATAATGTATGCCTTCATATCACAGTGTCAGGCTTGCTTTGACCATCTTTGATGCTTTTTATAGTTCCAAAAACTTACTTATTTTTGACCTAAAATTCCTGAGCCTTGGTTTTCTGTGGGATAGACTGTCGTTAGTTCGTAGGTGGCAAGATTTAAATTTTTGCTTTTCACAAGAGACACACGTCTGTATTAAAAGACCTGTATCACTTCAAAAGAAACAGGAGCAGAGGAGCTTTGTCTATGAGAATGGTTGCTGTAAGCAGTTGCTTGCAGAGAAGCTGGGATCCTGTACTTAAAATGTACAACATAGAAAACATTCTCTAAAGAGCTCCTTACACTAGTGACTTATTATCAAATAATGCACAGCAAAGTCTGCTGCAAGTCAGATTTTCCTACAATATGTATCTATGTCTTCATCATAGTTGTTCAAAAGCTTAGCTATCAGGCTCCTGGTAAGTATAAAGTTTTAAAGTTAATCAAAGAGACTATTATGGTCTTGCTTTATTTGGTCCTTGTCAACTGTGATTCACATTTCCTGCTCTTCACTGCAAACAAAGGACCAAGCAATCAAATTAAAAAAAAAAAAGTGTTCTAATATATTTGGCTGACATCAGGGCTTTAAGCAAAATATTAAATATTTTAGAGCTTCTGGTAGAAAGTTGTGAAAGTTGGGTATGTGAAACTATTGAGGTATCTATCATAGCAACTTAGATATGGCACATCCCCATATTAAGAGTTTCTATGAAAATTTTAAGAAATTACATCATATGACTGGCCATGAGTGCTGTAATTGCTTTAGTGCTGTCACATATGGGTCAGTTTCCAAAGTCTGGGCCAGATTACCAACCTGCGAAATTCATGAAAAAAGTTTGTGTTTAATTAAATGTGGGGGATTGAGTTCTTTGTAACACAGTCTTCCGAAGCTTTTTTTCTTTTTCTAAGATGGTTTTCTTTTTTGTCTGGAGTTTATCTGTCGACCATAAAAGAATTGGAATTATAAGTAGTGGATCAGAAATGAAGCATGCACAAATGTTTGGCTACAAGTTAAAGTCCCAAGGGTCAAGCCAGATTTTCTTTTACTGAACATAATATTATTTTGTTTGTAGCTGGATGTCTATATTTACAAGTGGATTCCACAATGTTCAAGAGCTATAATTACATTAATTCTCTTAACACTTCTCCATATATTCAAATATTTAAGATGATATATCAGAAATTTCAGAATAAGTTTATATGACTGATGTATCACCACGTTACTTAAAATAGCATTGCTTGTCTATTTTGTTCGGTGGCCATTATTGCAAATATTCCTGTTTTCTAGAATACAAAATAATTATGCTACCTATATATTTTGAAGGAATTAAAGAAAAAATAAACAGTATGCCTCAAAACACTGACATCTGAACTTAGCAAATCCAAGTGCAACTGAAGCTAGGGAACTAAATAACTCAGGGTCCTTTTTCAAAATTCATAATTGAGATAATCATAATATTGCACCACATGGGAAGGAAAAATGGATAGGGGAGATACAAGATACAAAATTGGAAAAAAAAAAAAGGAGGGTACAGAAAAGAAAATCAAACCTTGTGAAGAGTATGTTATTCCCTTCTCCTTTGTCCTAATCAAAAACTATTGATACAGTTGAGAAAAGATACTTGAGAGCCTGGTTTGTGACTGCTACTTAGGAAACATGAATTAAAAAAGAAATTGTAGCAATGTAAGTCTTCCTTCTTTAAAGAATGGATCAAATTATATACTTTGAGGCACACCTGACTCTTAAAATACACTGGGGCTCTTTCAGCAGCAATTAGACTACATGCTGCATATGCATGTTTCATGTGAATGATGCTTAAGAAAGGAAGAATTAATGGGAACACTGATTTTGATCTATTCATTTATAGCAAAGAAGCTGTGGCCTTTTAAAGCCTTCTGGAACATTTGAGATACAATTATTCAATCTTTTAAGGGACTCTGGGTAATTTTCATTCAGGTTTCTGTTTCCTAACCTGTTCAATCAGCTGTCATTTGTAAAATACTTTGAAGATATAAAACATGCTATAAATGCCATGTATCATAATTAGTAACTCACTGGTTTATTTTTATGTGTCTATTGAGTATTTTGGACAGGAAATACAGAAAGAGAACACATACATGTATGTGAGAAGAGAGTATGTTATGATGCAATGACTTGTTCAGAAGACTACTTAAAGAGAGCCATGAAGGAAATGCTTTATCTAAGACCAAAAGCATGGTGACTTCTGAATATTACATCACCAAATGAGGAACCTACAAGCAAGACATAATTTCTACTGTAAGTACCATTACTACAGACAAATATTTAATTTAGTTGAACTTTGCAAGTTATAATCAGTTTCCCTTGCATAAGACGGTGGACTAGAGTGAAGAGTTAGATTAACTGATTAATAATTACATTGGAGAAAATGCCTCAGTGACATATGTTTCATTTATAAATAAAAGAGTCTTTTTTTAGTTAATGGCCTTCCTTTTGAAATACTGATTGTCTATTAAGGTCTGATTAGACACAAAGTTGTGTATGAGTTAAGGTTTGCTATATCTGAATGGCATAATTTAGGACAATTGCACCAGTGTTCCAGTATGTTATTATTGAGAAGGCTTATTTGGGTGGTTGGAGATATCTTCAACTTTAATATCCTTAACTTAATAAAACTCCACTGTAATACTGTGCATATTTATTTCCTTAACAATACGATGATTAATTTGGAGCTTGGATTAGGAAAATGTTGAGTAGACTGGTATTTGTCCAGAAAACCACTTAAAACGTGCTTTCACTTAAACACATTAGTGTAAGTAGTCCTACTGCAGTCACATATTGGAGGTCCTTCTGTTTTTCCTTGGGAATTATCAGCAGGTTTGTAGGTTTTGGCTGGAAAGTTTTCTTAAACCCTGAAGGAAAATTCTATCCAAAATCTGAGAGAGAAAGAAATTAATGCTCTAGTGTTTAGACTGCATGAAATAGGAAAATCTGTTTGCAGATCTCTACTCTGCTTGATTCAGACTTTTACCGTAGGTTTCTGAATTAGAGATAAGTCTTTCATCCACCACAAAAGGAGTTGTTCTGGGTTCAGAACATTTCTGTTTGCTTTTGTGTATTTAGTGTTCAGGTTTTCGTCTTTTTTTCTTCCAAAACTTCACAAAATGTCTACTTCCCTCCAGTGTGATGTATGAGTGTGCTTTGTTCATGAGTAAGAAATATTCTGCTTCTGCTTGGTTGTCTGTAGTCCTGAATGAGCATAAGGCTAAACATAATCCTGAATAATATTTTTGGATTTGTGATAAACTACTTATCATCTTCAAAATGGAACCTTTAATACCGTATAATGGAACTTGATTCTTTGAGGCAGTTCAGTTGTTGATACGGTTGTGAGCCTGCTTTGGATCACTGTCTACATTTATGAAAGTGAACAAGAATTTGTATTTATTTGGAATGCTTAATTATGCTGAAATGATACCTTCCAAAATGCCTGCCTTTTTTTTTTTTTTTTTTTAAGGACCACTTTCCTTGAATTAATTAAATGCTTTATTACATATTCTTTTACTACTCTAAGGTGTGTACTATACATATAAATGCTGAGGTTGGAATTACTGATTAAAAAGCCCAGCTTATGGTGATTTCTCCTTGTTTGACATTCCTTCGTTCTCTGATCTCTCAGAGTATCAGTGATCACATTATTTTCTCTAGTATTATTTTAACTTTGTTTTCTGAAGCAATGTCAGAGGCTTTAGATAACCTGTTAACCATTAGCTCTACATCTGAAGAATAAGTAGTTTTGAATCTTTAGGAAGCTAATTAATTCAAGCATTAAATTTTAATTTCTAGAAACAACTCCTCCCACCCCCCAAGTTATTTTCTGTCAATTTATATCCCATGATCCTAAAGAGAATGGAAAACAACTGAGGTGAGTTGTACTGAGGTACCAAGGCTGCTGTTGCACCCAAGTGCAGTTGTTCCATAGCCTGCAGCACCACTACAAACTGTCCATGACAAATGAAGAATGCATTTGCGGAGTCAGAAGGAGACCTCAGGCAGGCAGAATGTAATTATCTAACGAGAATTTGAGAAAGGCCTCAGGACCACCTGGGAAGGAAGGTGTTGTTGCTGTTAGTAGGGTGCCAGGCAGAAAATGTTTTCAGATTATTTACTACACTGAGTAACCTACAGTGCAGTCATAATTTAAAATGATAGAACACTAAACAGAAAAAACGTACAGTGTCAGTAATTTTCAACCTAGTAATGAAGCATAATGGAACAGAGCCATCATGCTATATTACACAATCTGCATTTTATAGAATGTGTGAATATAACTTCAGAGCAGATATTTGCTGTCTGTTGGGTGAAATTGCACCAAATTTATATTTAAAAAACAAAAAGTACTTTTCAAAAGAAAAGTGAAGGAAGTAACTACTCTCTCCACTCTGAAATGGAAGTCTCACACGTGGACTTGGATTAGTAGGACACAGCCCTTTTCTGTATCGGTAGCATTAAATCTGAGGGGTACATTAGAGTACCTTTCAGAAGAGAGTTGGTGCACCACATTTAAAAGGAAGGTGGAGGTGAATATTAGCCATGGATTGTAACACAAAAGCCTTTTCATATGAAAAATAAAACATAATGTTTATGAGCCCACATCAGACGTGGTTTGCTTTGAACATTGTGTCTAATAGACATTTAATCTATACATCTTTAGGGTTATTGATGCTGTTTCAGTATTTGCAGGGCAGGAGCTGCAAGAAAAGCTATAATTAAAAGGAGAAAGGTGAGGATAAGAGCAGAAATAAGAAAGAATCATTAACAGCCTAATATCACAATACCTCAACTTCTTTTTCTGAGGATACTGGAGAAGCTGAGATGACAGCCTGTTAAGAGAGTAGGAAAGAGAAAGTATTTCTTGTATTTTTAAATGCATTAACACTAGCTATTATGTTTGAAAGTGAAGGAAAATAAGTAGGAGGCTGTCCCAGAACTGGCAGTAGTTATCTGACCAACTGTTCACCTTGCAAATATTTTTGCACTGCCCAAATGATGCTGCTGCCAAAAGGATGGTGTTTTATTCTTGTGGCCTCTGTTCCATTATTCCATAGGTCCTCAAATTTTCTAGTTTTCTAGATTAGCTAAGGAGCCACATCAGTGAATATATCCAGACACGTTTCAGACCACCACAGCTGTGAGGACTTATTTTGTAGAGAGTATTTAAATTTATTTATGTTTAGTGTGTATGTTTTGTGTTTCCGCTGGCCATTGGTGAGAACTCTACTGTAGTCAAGATTTTAAATTTGGAAGTATACCAAGTGCAGGCCAGATGAAAGCTGAAAATTGTCTGGGACAAGATAATGAAACAGATTTTGAAGAAGTTTGAAGAAAGTTTGTTTCCTAATAACTGTAAAATATTAAGTTTAAAAGACTTACAGGCAGTACTGTCAAAGCATGTTTGAAAAGTAGAGAGGCATCACATTGAGATGAAATAGGTTCTTCATGCTCTTGTTGTATTTTAATGATTGATTACCACATATAAAATACATAGTAGCTTAATTTCCTCATATGTATAGCCACTTCCTATCTCTATTAATATGCAATGAAAAGAGAGGATTTACTTCATGCATCCACTTCTGGAAGAGGAGGGAATTGCTCAATGCTTGCAGGCAAATTCTTATAACATTCAACATGTTCTAATGTTAAGATCTTCAGTATGATGTGGTAAGACACAAAGTAATGTGAAGACAACTACCTTTTTGGCATCCTTTCACTGCTTTTTTTTATTACATCAGTCTTTATTTTTGACTAGTGGAGAGAAAAAAAATACATGATTTAAAGTAGTCAAGGCCACATTTTATCAATTTTGTGTTTTGACACAATACATACTATATGAAACGCTGTACTTAATACATAGAGATGTCCATGCATGATTTTTTTTTTTTTTTTTGATCTCTTACTAAAAGAGAGCCCGCTGTTCTTAAGGGAGGTCAGAGTGGGATGTTTTTATTTGTGCCTTTTCCAGTAATGACGAAATGCAGGATAACAGAGAGATGTAATAGACTGTTTTCAAGGATTCTACAACAGTCTAGCAGAAGTTTAATTATATTTTTTTCTACATCTTCCTTCATATCCCCAGGAGTTTAGGCTAGGATCTAAAAATTTCTTTCCTAACAGTTCTGCCTGTTTACGTAAAATAAAATCTTTTACACTGCAGTGATGGATAGAGTAACTAGAAATGCATCTTTGCAGGTGGGTGCTGCTCTCCAGCTGCGCAGGACATTTAATTTCTGCTACCCCATACTCTATGTATAAAATGAGATCATGATGACAATACCCCCTTGCTCTTGATTTTTGTCTCCTTTATCTAGCTGGACTGCAAAGTTCCCACAGAAGGAATTGATTCTTGATGTGTACTTCAGTATATAAAATAAAAGGATGTGTGTGTGGGGAGGCCCTGGGAAAACACTATCCATTCCCAACTGTGCCCTCGTCTCAGAGCTCCTCCTCCTGTTCGATCTCGGACAGCCATGATCAGTGCCTTCTCAGCCTCATGAAAAGTTTGGTGGGTGGTTTGTAGGGTCAGGAAGTTTAGCCAACCAAGCACTGTGCTGCAGCTTTAAGAGAGACAACACAGAAGCCACACCTCAGGAGGCCGGAGGCGGATTTATTTTCAGCTTTCCTGTTACTGGAAAAATCTAGGGGTGCAGTTATTTGGGGGCTCTCTTCTCCCAGACAACTTAAATTGAACCCATACACTTTGGGCAGGTTCTATGTCTTGTCAAGATAAGAAATTCAAAATATTTGGACAGAACAAACCAGTGTGATTTTTGTGAATAAGCACTAAGTGAAAAAGCTGCATCTTTGAGTTTTGGCCTCCTGAAGCATTGTTGTAATTGCAGTGTTCAAAAGCAAAATCAGTGGCAAAAGTTTTGGAACATCAGCCTGTCATCAGTGTTCAGCGTCTGTTCCTTGTGCTTTGCAAGGAGATGGAGACCAGCTTTCCGGTCACTATTCCACGAAGGAGCACGTAATGGATCAGGTAGATGGTACATTCTCTGCAAATCACTGCAAGTGTGATAGATAAGTGCTGCTCTGCAGCTGTGCAGGGGTACAGTGTGCTGCAAGGGCTCGTAGCGGTGGGAGCAGCGTGGGAGGTGAGCTAGCAGCGGTGACCTGCCATGCTCTGCCTGTACAGCCCGGGGAAGGAGCGGCAGGAACCAAGTACTCATCCAGGCAAGGGAGACCCCCATGTGAGGCAGAGGGTAGCTGGTGATAGAGGTTTCTGCAGAGAACTTTCATCTTGCCTTTATCAAACTAGGTCAAGCTGACTTCAGCACAGTTCTGAGCTTTCCATCTCTCTGTGCTTCAAAGAATTGAAGTCCTTTCTGTGCATAGACTAAAGCAACTGCACTTTAGTAAAATAAAAGAGAGACAGTTGTGACAGCTTGAGTTCTAGATTGGTACTTTAATCCTTTAGCTGAAATGCAGAGAATTTCCATAGAAGCATTAATAGTCTTTGTCTTTTATTTCTTTCTGAAACTTTAGTAGAACCAGCCCTCTAAAAGGAAGAATGTCTTTAATTCTTGAAATAAATCCACTGCATTGCAAGGACATTTAACTAAGTAATCAATATTTTTTATTTTAATTTTTAAAAAAGTCTCATGTGTTCTATGTTTTGAAACAATGAGAAAGACAAAAAAGAAATCACTCTCTGAAATATGTCTTACACATTCTGCGAGTCTGCACTCTTTGATCTATAAAAAAACATGCTGTTCTTAGGCATAAAAATGATGTTTCTTTGCCAGTCCATAATGTTTTACACAGAAACCTATTTAACTACTATATTTATTTCAGAAAAATGTGAAATTAAAAACAAAGCTCAGAATGCATGAAGTCACATGAGACAACAAAAAACATTAAAATGCCAACTGAGCTTGAAGCATCAAATTTTGCAAGGTTCTGGTTAAAAATAAGTAGAACGAGAAATAGGATGTTATTTTAAAGAATGAACTGGATTTCTTTGATCCATGATATCTAAAATGTTTTAACTAATGCCTAGGTTAAAATAAAGGTATTTTCTCCCTTACTCTAGGTTGTAAAGTAAATATTGAGCTGAATGGAGTGCTCTTTTCTTAAACTGAAGCTAAAACTGCAGTTTTGTTCTTTTCCTGGACGAATAGTCCTCCTGTAGCAGATAACTATACATGTGGCCAGCAGCCACAAAGTAGCACTTGGAAGCAGCTTTCTAGACTTAACCTTGGAGCCACATCTTTGATCCTGGCTTATGAAATGGATTTACAAACAAGCAACAAAGACAAAAGCCTTGTTTCTTTCTTTCTTTCTTTCTTTCTTTCTTTCTTTCTTTCTTTCTTTCTTTCTTTCTTAGTCTTCTATTCAGAGAAAAACATTTGCAGATCCACAACCACCACTTTTTCTCTGAATAAAACACATATATATGTGTTAAAATTTAAATATCATGATAGGTACTTTTCATTACTTCAGAATATTTGCTTTTGGGAGTAATAGCCAAAAGAATTGTGATTACAAAGAAATGTATGGCAGTAAATTGGTAGTCCAAGTTTGACATTTGGGCCAATTTAAAGGCTACTAACATCACCTGGAGTGTCTTCAGAGGATTTTCAGGGAGACTAATATATCCCATATTATTTATTTATTTATTTACCATGTTAGTATGAAGAATGTCTGTTCCTGGTTACATGTAACAACAAATACTTTTTAATTTTGAATCTACATGTAAAACTATTTACCTCCCCCCCCAAAAAAAATATCCAAAATATATCCTAATAATGATCTGAATTAATTTTTTTTTATCTTAGTCTCTTGGTCTCTCAACAAGTTAGAATAGTCACTTATTTAAAAACTTGGTGATGAAATCAAGTGATCCAAAAAATGTAACTAGGAAAGCTTTATTTACTTTAGGTTCATGATTAATATTACAATATAAATGCTTTTTACTGATGATGTGAGGTGGGAAAAGAAGCCCAGAGAAGAAAAACATTTTTTTTCCACAAAAACTAATTAGTAGTTTTAGAAATTGTTGTACTGGAACAATATATTGGACAGAGATAGAACAGCTAGAAAGCAGCTTAAAGGAACTTATAACCTCAGTTTTTCCTGCTACCTGATAAGTATATGAGTCTCCATATATAAAATCAGTGGGATTCCATACAGGTATAGCAATCAATTTAGGATTGATTGACAAATAGAAGAAACCATGTTAACTCCATGTTCTAAGCCAAAATATATTGCTTATTTCTGTATTTAACATGGACCAAACCTCATGTAAAATGTGAAAAAAAAAAGTTTTAATTTCATATATTCCTTCCAGTACTTAAAGGGGGCCTATAAGAAAGTTGGGGAAAGACTGTTTATCAGGGACTGTAGTGATAGGACAAGCAGTAACAGTTTTAAACTAAAAAATGGTAGGTTTGTATTAGATATAAGGAAGAAACTCTTTACCATGAGGGTGGTGAGGCACCAGAGCAGGTTGCCCAGAGAAGCTGTGGATGTCTCCTCCCTGGAAGTGTTCAAGGCCAGGTTGGATGGGGCTTTGGGCAACCTGGTTTAGTGAGATGTGTCCCTGCCCATGGCAGGGGGGGTGGAACTTAGATGATTTTTAAGGTCCCTTCCAACCCAAACCATTCTGTGATTCTATGATTCTATGTTCATACTGGAAATGTTATGCAGAGATTACTTAGGTGAAAAGTGATTCTGACTCCTCTTCCTCAAATAATTGCATTAACGTAGTCTGTATAATACAATAATCTGAGAGTCTGTTAATACAAAATATATATATCTTTTATATATATACACCTTTTTAACCTACAGTCACTTGAGTGATGGAATGATGGCAGCTGAACTGTTCATTTGAAAGTTCATCAAGTTACACAGTAATCACAGAATCTCCAGTTTTATTATCCTTTATGCCATTGAGAAATGCCTGTTATTTTGTTCTGTTTTCATTTTCATTGTATTCCAAACCAGAAGTGTATCATTGCCTAAAAATGTGGTGGTAGGTAATAAGGAAAGGCAAGTGAAAGGTCAAATCTCTTGCAAACTGGTAAAACCACATAAATTAAATTTAAATAGAAACCACAGTATATGATCAGATATGTACAACTTATGGGTTGTCATATTATTTATAAAATAAGGAACATTATCATTAAGGGTGCCTGGGACTGTACCAGTGTTGAATAAGGCAAAATTCCCATCGACTTGCCTTTAGATGTGTGTTGGGTTCTTGTTTGGCCAAGGTAAGGGTATTTATTTTTATTTTCTCTGTTGCATCAAATATCCCTTCTATTTTTTCCCCACAGTTCCCAAAAATGAGTGTAGGAAATAAAAACTCCTCAGTGGCAGACATGCATATACAATGATTTTATCTTGCTAGTGTTGCCATTATTTCCTCAAATAGCTCTTTCAAATTTCCTACCTACCACTTACTTTGTATTTGCTTACAAAACAATTTAGTGTATTGTGTGCACTTCTGTACATACAGGAAAACTAGTCAAATGCCTGCGAAAGTTCTGACACCACGTTCTATTTTCTCAGACTTGTAACTTTACCTCCAAAGGTCTCTTAAGAGGCTGCTCCAGGATGCTTTCAAAATCTCGTTCTGCCCCCATTCCTTGGTTGAGGAGGATAGCTTCTGAGATGTTACCGCCATACCTGAAGTGGTGGGAGGGCTGCAGAGAATGTACCCGAGAACATGGAAACCAGGAGCTCCAATCACAACTACGTATGAGCACACGAGTTTGTGCAGCCTCAGTAGTTCTGAGAGCTGAATCTTCAGGCCCATTTTGGAGTCCTTTCACAGTGTAAGTCAATGAGGCCATGGCAGTTGTTGGCTGTACGTGCTGAACCACACATATGCCAGAAGAGATCTGTCTTCAGCGCCACTGTTACTGTTTCATGGAGAAAGCAGAGCCCTAAACACCTGATTAGACACTGGAAGAAGATACAGACTATTATGGTACCAGGGATGCCTGGCCTGCTGCTCTCCAACACTCCTGTTGAAAGGGAGGCAGATCAGCAGGGTAGGTCTGCAGTGTGCACGTCTTGCTGGCTGAGCCTGGTGCACGTAGCCTGATCTCTCACACAAACAAGTGTTTACTCCCAAAGAAGTCCAGGCAGGCAACAAGAGGAGTGGAGTGCAACATTTCGAAAACCACAGTGAACTTGTATTATATACTTATTTTGAAGGTGCGTTACTTCCAATACAACCTTCCTATTACTTGGAAAGAATCAAATCAAATACTGAAACTACTTCCACTATAAATTCATAAAGGAAAAGGTTTCTGAAGTTTGTTTTCTTGAAGTCGTTTTAGAATGCTTTGGATGAGACACTGACTACTTTCAAATGTTATCATGATTACTTTAAGGAATTTGGAAAAACATTAATCAAGAAGAATAGGAAAAATGCAGTTGTAGAAATAACCTGGCCTGGGACTGAAGTGCAATGTGGAAAGATGTACAACCCTCTTGCTGATGTATATGCAAAAATAACACTATGAAAATTGATAGGTATTGTCAGATTTTTGCTTTATTTTGGAAAATGCATGTTAAAAAGCAACCTGTAGGAGACTGAAAGTAAAATCCTATTAATGTATGAGTCACTGTTGCTTGGATTTTATGACCTCTGGAATGCAATTTCCTATGAATGGAACAATCACAAGAAAATGGCAGAGAAGAGACTCACTGAAGAGCTCTGCTCCTGTTGGAGTCGGTATTTTGGAATATGAACTATGCTTTACCATCTGTCTTCCAAGCCATGACCATCTCTCCTCATATTGTCAGCAAACACACAGAGGCAAGACACTTGGGAGGTACTGCACTCCACAGCTTCTCTTGTTCTTTGTATGTGCTGCTTGGGGTCCAGTCCTTGACGAGACTGGCAGTTGCCACCTAACGTGACCCCAAAGGCATTGTGCTGGTCCTGTGGCTAACTGAGAGATGGCCAGCTCTCGGCTTGTGCAATAAAGACCACTGAACCACAGTAGAAATTAACAGTTCCTATTCTCTTTAATGTGGGACAGAATTCTTACCTTGGTGTATATGACAAAAGTAAAATTAAATGTCAAACTCCATCGCAAGCAATATGAAACTCAGTAAAACCAATGTTTCACTGCAGATGCTTAACTAAAAAGTTTTTCTTCATCATTGCTTGGGCACTGCACTTGGGCTGTGGTGCCATTCTCCTGTATAACAAGTGTTCTGGGAGCCCTTTCTTTAGCTGCCTAGGGGTTGCTGTGAGAGTCTTGCTTCACTCTCTGCATAAATGCAAGCTGATATTAAAAAATCCCAAAGAAGCTGATATATAACCTGTACCTTTTTACCAAGGGTAGGAAAAGATAAATTTCATGAAAATCCCAAAATGAGGAATTGTTAGGAATGATATACTGCTCATATTCTTAAAAAATATATATACAAAAATTGCATCAGAAAAATCTGTCCTTTATGAATACAAGGAGAAAAAACTGTTCTAGCATAAGTACAACCATTGGAGGGAAGAAGCCATACGTTACTGGCCTTGCAAAATAAACAATCTTTCCATTAATCCTGTCATACAGAGTGTAAGGATGTTTGGGTCCTCATATTCAAGAATTTACTTCAGGTTTGCATATGTGTTTCTATTCAACTGAGATAAATATCCAGCACAAGAGTACACCACCATGAAGATCTCATCTCGACTGCTATTGTGTGGTAAAAAGAAGGCACATAGGAGTGAAATTCAGTATACAAGTTTTCTATAAGATGAGTTATGGGTGATGTTGCTTCCATAGGGAACTAAGCACTGGTGCAAGGAAGTGAACGACTTCACAGCGCAAACACTCAGAACACAAGTGCAAAGCCATGGAGTAGGGTGGCTTAAATGGTCACATTGAAAACTTGTGGAAAAAAAAAAAAGTATTAAACGTCTGTCGAAAGAGATGTAATGACAGGAAAGAAAAATGTGCTTATACTCTGGAAAAGCTCAGGTATGTGGAAAGCTTTGGGGAGGCAGGACTGTAACAGGACAGTGATGGCAGAACTGTGAATGCCTCCAGCTGTATGGTTTGAGGTTCTGCTGCGAGGCAGCGTGTATGATCTGGGCAGAAAATCACCAGCTCTTAAGCAGAGTGTCTGTGCCAGCACAGACTGGCAGCCTTCAGAGGTAAGTACATGAAGTCTGTTGTCTTCTCTACTGAATTCCCAGCCATCCTTTTGAAATTCGCTGACTGGGTAGGGGTTTGTCTGGGAACAAAAGTGTTGGTTTCTCCCCAGAGTATTCACTGATCCATTGGGCACTGTGCATTTGTTATTTTAAATGGACGTGAAGGTGTGCATCAGAGCTCTATTTCCCATAATCTCTGGGAAAATTGATGGGAAAGGAACTCATGCATACAGTTTACTTTTGCTGAGTTTATTCAGCATTGTATATTGCCTTACCCATGCATGGCTTTTGTGTAAGGATGTAATTATACCCTGTACTCTAGCTATGGATGTCTTATTTGCATTACTGCAGAGTTAACATACAGTAATAGGATGTAGGTCACTTGTGGAAGATGAATGCCTTCATCCAGGCTGGTGGCAGACAGAACTAGACAGGAGGAATGCAAATCTGGCATAGCAGGGACAAGGCTGTGTTGCTATTATTTGCTGCCATAAATAAGATTTTTTTTTCTGGGTTGTAATAGAATGTCTTTGAAGACAGAAACCATTTTTTTAAGAAAAAACACCTTTGCTCACAGGAAAGCACTGGTCTAACTGAAGCTTCTCATGGGAACCTGCATCTCAGCTTCACCATGGCCACATTAGTGCACTACTTGCTGGTGCTGGGCTGGCCCAGGCACTGGATCAAGCAGATTTATGCTGGCTCTTGAGTCTCCAATATACCCAGAAGGGCGCCTTGACCTACTGTCTGTTTCCTTCTGTGGCATGTGTGGGGGTCTTTCACCTAGCTCTTCACAGAAAAAGCACACAAAACTTGTTTTAAAAAGCTTTCATTCTTACAGTACATGGAAGAGGACATTTGCATGTATGGAAACATCTAGCTCCTGGCCACCTGTGGTGCCAGTGTACACGCTGCCTTCATAGCCTACTTCAGCAATTGCCTGGCTCCTTAGGTCCTCCTCAGCAACAAAGAAGTCATATCAAGCTCTGACATCCCTTAGACGACACACAAAAAAAGGATTTTATTTACCCAAATTAAGAAGAATAATTCTGAACAGCGAAGAAAATGGAGACGGAAAATCCTGAAAAAAGCAACCAGCATTTAGATAACCAAACAACCCACAATCAACTTATTCCCAGTCTTCTGATTCATTTTCCTAACTGTATCCAAAAGCACTTATTTTGTTCTCTCTGACTGCAGTTCCATCCCAGAAGGGGTTGTCCTCTTTTTCACTATGATATTTTCTCTGTTTCACATGGGAACAAGCACAGCCTCTTCAGCAATTTCCAAACACGTATTATCAACAAAAGTATGTTGTAGAGGTAGGTAACCTTGCTAACCTTTGCAAAAATCATAGAAAAGAGTGTGGGGATTATGTTAGAAAAGGTGAAAAAGAGTTGGTAACATAAAAAAATGGAAAAGGCAGGAAAAGAGTGTTCCCACTGCTTTTTAAATTTGTCTTTAAATTTTTTACTTGGCACTTTGACAGCTCACAATTTAAATTTTTTCAATCATCTTAATATTTAATCACAATTTTTAATTATACTAGTAACTCCAGGCTACTTCTTAACTCAGCAATAACTCCATCTTCTATTAATAAATGGCACATATCTTCGGTTTTGACACTTACTTTCTGTGAGTGTTATGGCTTTGGTAGAACAAGCAGTCCTGGACACTGTTATTGCCTCTTAAATCTCAAATCTTCTCAAGTTATCAGTACAGTGTTTCACCCTGATGATGATAACTTAGTATAAAGATGTTCAGTCTTCACCGTGGTTCTTAGTGTTACTGTTGCTAAAAAATACAGGAAATTAGAGAAAAAAGTTCTTAAAAAAATCTTGTTGTAGAACACATTCTTATTTCAGAAGATTTTTCTTCTCCTTAGGCTGGAGAAAGGGCACACTGGTATCTGAAAGCTGTGGACTGCAAGATCATTACATCTCAGTGTGACAGAGAGGGCTTGGGATGATGTCCTTTTTTTTTTTTTTTTTTTTTTTTTTTTTGATCTGTATGCCAAATTGGCTCCAATTCTGGGGTTACAGCACTCATGTGGCAGTGGTTTGGAGGCTGCTGGGGGACATGAGCCAATGGGCATGACTTCTGCTGGGATGCAAAGGCCATCCAGCCCAAATCCACAAGGGAACAGTAAATGATCTGGGACTTGCTGAGCTATTCACTCTCCCCACAGCTCTCTGAAGTGTCTGGTCTATGTGGCTCTGTGAAAATTGGAGAATGTGGCTTATGGGGTCAGGAAGGTTCACCAACTCTCTTGACCCTCTGAGACCAATCTCTGTGTTTCTTTTTTTTTTTTTTTTTTTGGCAGTATGTCAGATAAACCTCTATATAAGCATCTACGCTGACCAGGCTCTATTTTACAATGTGAGGTTTGTGTTCTCAGCCTCCCTGTTGAGAGATTGTTCCAGAAGCTAGCACTTCTCATGCTTTTTCTGATTTCTAGCCTAAATTTATTCACAGAATGATTTTGTTTTTGTGCCAGCATGGTCCATTAGCTCAAAAAAGTCATTTTGATGTATCCACACACAGCAATCAGATATTTTCTCAGCTTTCATTTTGCCAGAATAAGGTAGATGAGCTCTTCCAGTTTCCTCTGACACAATCCATCTAGAAATATTTTCTGCTCCATGTTGGGTTAATTTTTGTGGAGCACCAATGACTAGAGCTAAGTGCACTTTTCCTGCTTCACCAGCTCCTGTGGGTTAGCATGCAGCACTCTGATAGCATTTGCTGGCCAAACCCTCTCACATATATATTGGTGATATTAGCAAAAATAATCAATATAAAGATGATTTAACAAGACTTCTAATAAATTTGGTTAAAACAGACTAGGAAGGTCTGGCTTATTATAGATTTGATGGCTTTCTGCTTGGGGACCAGCAACTTTGGATTCCTTGCAGGAAGAGCTAACTCTCCCCTTTCATTTATAGGAGACTTAGTGCTGATAAGAATCTCCATCCTATGGCCACAAAACTTATTTCAGACTCAGGCTGAAGCAAGGAGTTAAGGGTAATTGGGCCTTGAATAGTCTTAGGCAGAAGTGTAACATTCTCTGTAATGCATTGCCTTGAATCAGAACAGCTTAAGAGTGAGAGGAAGACAAGGGTCAGTTTCCCTCCCTCACAAGCTCCAGTGTTACATATACCTGTTTTCTATGGTAGTTTGCATTTGTTAGTTGGAAAGACTCATCAGAGTTACAAGATCCAACCTGAGCATTTTCAGTAATTACTACCCCAAAACACTCTCTGATACATGAAGATGTTGAAAAAGAAACATGCATCCAGTGTTAGAAAAGTAGAAAAAAGAATGTGAGAGGTGAAGAACCTGGAAGAGCAGCTAAGGACTACAGCTGCTGGAATCCTCTAGAAATGCAACAGGCAAAGGGACTGAAAGAGGATTTTGTCTCTTCAAAAGGAAAGGTTTCTAAGAAGAAAGGTGGGCAAAGCTAGCTATTCTTTTTTCCAGTAATTTTGGGCCAGAGGCATTGGATACAGTTTAATAGCCTACAATTATAGAAGAGAAGTCTAATTACCATTTTGTGCTAAAAAAGTCAGGAGAGTCATGCTCTTAGAAAGAATGAAATTTAGAGAGGTATTAATTGCTCGTGAAATACGCTAAAGAGAAATTTATTTAATATTTGTAAAAAACTCATACTTTTTTCAGTGTTTATGGGAATCCTATTTTGAGATCAGGCTATGGTGGACTTTGGAGAGCAGAAATGAGCAAAAAACATTGTATGAGTCTGACTTACCTTTAGAAGAAGCAGTGTTAGTTTGTCAGGTTGCGGAACATGCTTAGATGGGACGGCATTTTTAGAAAGAAAAGAGGTGACAGCACAGTAGATTGGGTGAACAAACAAGTCTTATTAAATAAATGAAGAAAAAAGGATTGACAAAGTGAAGAAAATCTTCAACAGATCAATTATCATGGGGAGTGAATTTGCAAGAAGTAATGTGAAAGTTTACACTTGAAGGAAAAAAATGGGGAACGGAACAATGTCTGGCCTTTGACAGAGCTGCTATTCTGGAAAGAAACTAGACTAGCTGTGGGAAGCCATACCTAAAAGGAAATTAAGTATAAGTACTTTGCACAGTGTAGAAGATTGTTCTGTAGAAATTGCTCAGATAGAGACCTATTTCAGACGAGTGAAATGCCCTCTTGAACATGAATGGAATTGTTGTTTCTTATAAACTGGATATTGATACACCAGTCAATACAAAATCTTAAGTCAATCTGAATACAAACAAAAAAGCCCAGATTGTGCAGTGACAAACTACTCCATAATAGCAGTATACAAACTAAATGTAATTGCATAGAATTTTACTTTTTATTGAAGGAGACAGAGGCAGTACTTAATCTCACAGGGAGAATATAGAAGCTAGAAAGCCAAAAACACTTACAGGCAGAAAGAAAAACATTGATTAAAAGAAGATAACTAAATGAAGATATAGACAGCAAAGCAAAAAATTATAAAAAGGCAAATTTCACAAAGAAACAAGAAAATGAAAACAGTCATTACTGTTGTAAGAGAATGCTAAGGAAAATGTAAAACAAAGATCAGAAATTGTTAAACATGGGTGTAATAAGGAAATTTTCTATTATATCCATTATATGATTTGGAGATTTTAGAAGAAAATGTCCATGACAAAGGAGAAAAATGGCCCAATTCTTTCAGTGCACATTGACAACTGAGTACGTAGAGAGCTGAGCCACAACCTGCTAAAAATTTCTTTTCCATAGGAAACTCCATATGTAATGTTTTCGAGTCAGGATTTTCTGTGTCCCTTTGATGAAAATGGAGCACTTTTCTACCTCTAAGAATTAATTAAATAAAGAGCAATTCACAATGTTTAACTTGCATATGACATAGTAATAAGGCCAACACATATCTCTGGCTAGACTTAGCGGTCTCTACTAATGAGAAGATTCCTGGTAAGGACTAGAGGAATAAGCAACTTGGAATAATTGCCATTCTCTCCATTGTGAATTAATGGGTGACTGTGGTTTGGTTTGGCCCGTACATCTATATTAATATTATAATAAAAATATTACAGATAAGTGGGCTTCTATCATAGTTCCAGTTTATCCAAAACCAAGCTGTGTACACTTTTCAGGTATGCATTTTTAGTGTCTGCCTTTCGAGTTTTCATGCAGATAGCTTTTTCTGAGAGCTGTGCCCTCTTGAACACCCATGGAAACTTCTTAGGTAGGTAGGCTACTTCTGTGTCATAGTATATGGGAGACCTTCCCATTTCCCTGGGCTCAGAATCAGATGCTGGCTGAATGTCAGCTCTGTACTGGGGCAGGACCCAGGCATGTGCCAAGACCCTCATCCCCGCACCTCTCTGCCCAGTTCCCATGCCAAGGAAAGCTCAAGCCCAGAGCCTGAGCATGAGCCATGGCATGTTGCCACCAGGCGTTGGTCTGAATGATCTGTGGAGCAGGACCCTGGGGCGTGCCAAGGCTTGCATGGGAACATAAATATAGCCACAGCCATAGATAATGTGAGAACTGAGTGCCTCTAAGTTTTTAGGCTTCCTTTGAAGTCGATGGGAATTTGCCGGAATAAGTTATGTGTAAAAACGGAATAAAAGAGTTCAGTTGTGGCCTGTTAGGACATGGGTGCCAGCAGTAAATGCTTTATTGCCAAAATCATAAGTAGCTAAAAACGTGGGGATTAAGAATACCCCACCCAACGCCTTGCTGGTTAAAGCATTCAAAGGGAGGTAGAAGCTCTGGGCCCAGATCTCCTCTCCTGTCTCCTGGGTGAGTGCTTCAGCTACTGAGTTGCACTGAGCGATGCCTTCTAGCTCTTTGTTCTCTTTCTGCCTACCTTCCCACTTTTTTACTCTGTCCTGGCTTTCAAAAGAAAACACCAAATTGACATCTGGAATCCAATGTGCAAACAGATCCTCCCTTTAGAGGTTTAAATCCTGGAGTTTGACAGGGTTTAGTCCACCTCTGTTCCTGCTGTGTTGCCCAGTGGCTAGTTCATAGCGATTCCTGGAAGCTGAGAGTTCCTCTGTTGGGTGACTGGCTTTCTTCCTTTGTTAAACAGGGAACTTGAGCTCTAACTTTGGTTTGCATACGGTATATTTGAAAGGTGACAAACTTTAGGCGTGTCAACATAGAGCCTGGTGACTTAAATCATTGTGTTGCCTAAGCCCAAAGCCCATAAGAGTCGAGGTGCAAGAGGTAGTGATCAAACCTTTGCTGACTTTATTTACACTGGTGCAGTCTAAGTCAGTGGGATCACACTGGTATGCAGTAATAAGACATGGATCTGGACTGGGAGAAATGCTGGCTCACCGACCCATGTCTTCCACTATTGCAGGCTACTAGACCATGCAACGCCTTTCACATACAGGTTAGCCTCCAAGAATCCAGCTTGGCATTATAAATTCTGTAGCATTAAATGAATATGAGGCTAAGGAACATAAAGTTAATGACTTTACTTCTACAACATCTGAATGATAGCTCTGATATTTGTTGCATTATAGGAGTGGATAAGCAAGGTCATTAGGAGTATATAAGGAGTGTATAAGCAAGCTACCTGTATTTATGTCATTATTATAAACTGATCACGATGTACTAATATTATAATATAATAATAATTAGAGACTATAGCTGCTAGATAAAGGAAGTACATGTAGATAATACAGATGTATACCTATCAATAGTGTGCAAGTAATGTACTGAAGGATGTGTTGCTGTTAGTTCATCAGTAATTGTTGTATATGGCTTTAATGTTATTTACTTTAAGAGAAACGTGGTTGGGTGTGACTCTTCAAAATACAAGTTGTGTTTTCCATATACAAGTTTCTGTTAAATATTCTACAGAGCAGCTATCTTGTGTATATTCTTCCGTAAGCAGTCATTCTGAGTGACTGACAGTTCAGCAGTTGTTGACAGGTTGCTTTCTTGCCTAAAACCAGAGGAATGTGTGGACCCTTTGTACACAGTAAGCATTTGAGTAATAATGAAAGTGATTGATGAGAATAAGATTTCTTTTTTACTCTTCTGTCATGAGCAACCTATTGGGATCAAGAGAACACTGGGATATAAATTAATCTTCCTTGAGTTATTCTAAACAGTCATCTGATGGGAGATTTCTTTGATCTCATTCATTTGAAATTGATTAATTCTGTTAATTACTCCGCTTGAACTGAGTTAGCAGGAATTTTCTGCATGTTGCAGCACCCTTGATGGTTTGTCTGCTGGCATGCCAAACAAGCAAACTTGGTAAAGAATTCAAAGGGAGGTGGTGTCAGTGTGGTGTTTGCTGACTAAGACTGATGATGACTATCAGTGATAAATATGCGTTGAAGTGATCAGATGTAGTTTGTTTCTGTGCTTGGATTTTTCACTGAAACTGTCGCTGGCTAAAATGCATAAACAGTCCTTGGAGCAGGAACTCATGTCTTCCTCTGCCAAGTGAATACAGAATCACTAAGCCAGGAGGATTTTCCCTCTAGCTCTCTCTGTCCTTTTCCCACCTCATGAATCCTGAATTCTACAGGAAGAATTGGGATCTCATGAGACTTGTTTAATGCCTGCTGGATTACAGCATTGTTGTGTATCTAAGGAGGTGGTTTGAATCTCATGCCATCAACTTATTACCCTGATGCCTGTTGAATGGGTTCTGATTAATACTGATAGTGGGAGCTAATCTCCTACCTGGAGTCTGATTTTTTTCAGTAACCAGCCTTGGTCTTACAAGCTAGAGGAGAAACTTGGGGTGCTTGGAACTGTAAGAACAGGCAGAAATACACTGAAGCATTTGCCACATACTGAGGAGATGGGTGGTTAAGGCTTGCTAGGCATCCTGAAATCTGTCTTAGCTCTAACTAGCTTTCAGTTAAAAAATGAAATTAATTTATAATACTAAAATGTTAGGATAAAATAAAATCAGTGACTATATCTGCAGAAAGGAATGAGAAATGAAACTATAAAACATGCTGTAGCTAAATCTCATTCTAGTTAGGCTTGAAGGTGATTTCTCTTTTCCATGTAGCTGGTAGGCACTTGAGCCAAAATAATTTCCAAAACAATTCCCAGAGCTCTCAGGCACTGGAATCCGGTCCTCTTGCATCCTGCCTGCCATGGGTTAGTCTTTGCTCTGTAGAGATGCCTTTGGAGTGTCCTTCTGTGGCAGCACAGGCTCAGGCAGAAGTCAGCAGCTACTTGGCTCTGAAGAAACCTTTTATTCAGTACGAAGGCAAGACGTAATGACAAGCTCAGTACTTGGCCTGAGGGTAAACAGGTCATTTACCTGTTTTCAGTAAAATTTTTTCTGCTGAAGGCAAAGGAGTGTAAACTTTCTAAGCACCCATGTAAGTATATTATAATTTATAACACTCGAGTGTAAAACTTATTTTGCACCAGTACGTAGGTGAGAACAATAAACAGCTCAGTAATGTCTCAGTATCTAGTATCTAGACACACAGGACAGCACACTTGAGTCCAGTAATGTGTCAGGGATCGGTGATCTCTAAGTGTGGCTTGATGGAACTGGGTGAGTCCCAATGACAGGCTCTCTCCAGGAAGGCGACAGATGTAAATTTAAATTCCTGTACACAGAAGAAATAATTGGAGTCCTTTTTCCCCATATCCTGAAAGAGTTCTCTAGTCATTGCACTGTTGCATAAAAACTGGTGGAGGCATTTATTTTATTTCTGTTTTAAAAGAAAGTGGCAACCATCCCTACATTTTACATAAAGTTTGTTCTGCTAGCCTTCCAGAAAAGCCTTCCAAATAAACTCCCCTGAGGAGATAAGTAAGGAAGGCTTATTTTCTGGATCAATTGGGCGTAAGAAAGACATTAGTGTTGAGCAGCATGGTGGGAAGTGTTTGTGTCCAGAAGCAGAAAGCTTGCTAAAGAACATCAGCAGTGAAAACTGAGCCATGCAGAAGTTAAAAGAAAAAGGGTTCCTGAAGATCACAGCTCTGCATATGGGCACCTCTGTCCAAGTCAGATGTCATGTCTGTGATGTCTGTGTCCTGCACAATGACATAGGAAAAAGGAAAGCAGATGGAATAGAGATAACGCCAGAACTTGAGGCAACACAGAAATGCCATGGAAGCATTGTATTTGAGCTAGCTTGCCATGCTGAGACCTACCAGTTTGTGCTGCTGTGAAGACCATACCTGCCCTACCTTTGGGAGCTGCCTATTTTTGTGTTGTGCCACACAAGCTTACACATGTAACAGCTTCCTCAGAATCCCCATATGGCAGCTTGTGGGGGCATCTGTTGTGATGTGCAGGTATATCCACATCCCTTTGCATCTGGATTACACCTTGGTCAGTAGATTTGCTATCAGGATGTGGGACCTACTCCCTGTGACCCTGTAAGGTAGGAATAAGGGATATTTTCTCCTCAAGTCTACTTTCCTAGTCATAATATTGTGATCACAGTTGACTTTCCAAAATCTTATAGGCAATTTTTTATGAGTAAGAAAAATCATCGCATCTTTCCTCTAAAACGAAGAAGGAAATTGCCAATGAGTCCCTGAGAATATAGTGCAAATGTTCAGCCTGAGGCTTCCTCGCTCCCTGCTTTTGTTGTATTTCTTCTATTGAGATATTCTTAGTGGATAAAGCCTTAAGTAAATTTTTTGAGTAATATTCTCCTTAATATCTGAAGTTGTTATGAGAGAGAACATGAAAAGCCAGGAAAGCAATAATTTCAGGAATTGATTTCTCTATTTTTTTTCTACTAACTTCTCTTGGCTTCTCTTGGCAATCATGATTCTCAAATTGGTATTTTCCATTTTTTTAACAAAAACACATTACAGAAAACTTACATAATTTTTTACAGTAAGTTACTTATGTTCTATCTGTTGCCAATATAAATAATTTAAAAGAAAATAGATTTTATGAAGAAATGCCATTTACTCTGTTATAAACTATTTTGTAAAATCTCACTTTGACCACTTATCCACTTATGCAACAGGGCAAATGATCTTTTTGGGCAAGTGATTATAAAAATATTAAAATGTTGAGGATTCTAGAAATAGAGTGTCCTTTAAGTCCAGGCTGCTGACATATCACAAAGATTTTATAATATTAATATTAGGTGTTTTATGTGAAGGGTTCATATAAAGTAACTTTCTCACCAGTCCCAGTCCAAAGTGTGTCTGGTTCCATTTGGTGCCTGGGGTATTTACATTTAGGTTATATTTGTATTTACTATTCAAAGTGGAAAATGTGGGCCAATCATCCCCCAATAGTGCCTCTAACTTCCTTAGAGCTAGAGACCAGCTTGTGATATTCCCTTTAACAACTGAAAACAAAAGATGAAACTGTACAAAGCAACAAATCAATTTCTTTGCATGTTTGACATAGGTGGCAAGACACAATTGAAACCCTTCTTTCTAGAAAAAAAAAAAAAAGAAAAGTAAAGAGAGATTTGCAAACTCTCTAAAACTGAAAGGATGAGTGTGAACCTGTAGCTTGTTCTCCTGCCAGCACTGACCATAGCTTCCAGCTCAGGATTCCATCGCCAAGCCCCAGATACCAAGGTCTACGCTTGAATAAAAAGTAGGGAAGAGTGTTCAAGGATAGACGTACCACACAATCCCAGTGTATTGAGATATGTACCTGAATGGCAGCAGTTCATACTTCTTGCTGTCCAAACACGTTATTAAAACTGGGCTCTGTTGACCCAGGCTTCTGCCTGAAACGTGCTGGTGGCATTTTTACCAAAGCAGAAAGATTTGGTCACTGGCTGGGGCCTGTGATCCTTTGGAGATAAAGCTAAGTTGTTTGGGCAAATGTGATACCCTGATTCTCAAAGTCAGAATCTTCACGTGATATGAAACTACTTTTTCACCTCTGTTTAGGTGCTTAAATGTGAATCTAGACGTTAGTTTTTTTGTCTAGTTTTTAAAGCTGGAACTCTATGCTTCTTTAAATTAAATAACCATTACTTGCAGCTGCCATATTTTGACATTAGCATTAGTGCACAGCTTAATTTCCCAGTGTGATTTGTGAGCTCTGTGCCTGGCATGAGGGGAGGAGAAAATGACAAAATAATTGAGAAGAGATAAAATAAGAGGTCTATCCTTAGAACAAGTGATCAGATTAAAAAAAATGACTAGCAAATGCCTGTCTTTCTATAAAAAATCTGTAGCATCTTTTCCAGATGCATCTCCATGCAGCTAAGAGCTGAGAGACTGCCAGAAAACTGAGTCTTTTGTGCACATTTGAAAATAATATATTACATTGCAATTTTTCTTATGGCTACTGCCATGTAGAATAAGTCTGGTGCTTTTTAAAATGTAGATGATACTTAATGTTCTCCTTTTTCATTTACTCATTTGTATTCTTTATTTCCACTAACAAGTTCTTTCATTATACCTGCATGGTACTTATTTAGTAATGCCCAGGCTATTTTCCCTTGTCTCCTCTCCTCTCTTTTCTTCTCTCCTCTCCTCTCCTCTCCTCTCCTCTCCTCTCCTCTCCTCTCCTCTCCTCTCCTCTCCTCTCCTCTCCTCTCCTCTCCTCTCCTCTCCTCTCCTCTCCTCTCCTCTCCTCTCCTCTCCTCTCCTCTCCTCTCCTCTCCTCTCCTCTCCTCTCCTCTCCTCTCCTCTCCTCTCCTCTCCTTCTCCTTCTCCTTCTCCTTCTCCTTCTCCTTCTCCTTCTCCTTCTCCTTCTCCTTCTCCTTCTCCTTCTCCTTCTCCTTCTCCTTCTCCTTCTCCTTCTCCTTCTCTCTCTTCCCCTTCCTCTCTCTTCCTCTTCCTCCCTCTTCCTCTTCGTCTTCGTCTTCGTCTTCGTCTTCGTCTTCCTCTTTCTTCCTCTTCCTCTTCCTCTTCCTCTTCCTCTTCCTCTTCCTCTTCCTCTTCCTCTTCCTCTTCCTCTTTCTCTTCTCTCTTCTCTCTTCTCTTTTTCTCTTCTTTCTCTCTCTTCCTTTCTTTTGTTTCTTCTAAATGTTATTTGTGGATTACTGTACAAGAAAAACACTAATACTATTTTAGGTGATTTCCAGTGTCTGGCTGTATTTTCTTTTATTTACAGATTGTTGCACCAAAGGTTTGT
This sequence comes from Cygnus olor, assembly GCF_009769625.2. NCBI lineage: Eukaryota > Metazoa > Chordata > Aves > Anseriformes > Anatidae > Cygnus > Cygnus olor. The sequence continues at coordinate 101,911,266 of NC_049171.1, read as the reverse complement.
GTAACTATTTGCAGAATGCCCTAAAATGTGCATGTGTTGTTTTGCAAATATAAAACCAGATTCTCAAGACATAGTTTAAAAATGAGCACCTGCTTACTCACTCAAGAAAACCTGCCTTAGTATGAATCTTGGCCATTCTTTTGGTCAAAGTTTCATGCATGTGGTCTTATATGCAAGTTCTTTTTGCTTAAGAATATTCCATGCTTTTTTCCGTTCTGCAGAGACAATACAAAGATTATGTTTCAATGTCATAAGTCATCCAGCTGTGCCATGAAAATCTACGAGGACAGTTGCATGATTTGTACTAATGGGTGTGGACAGCCAGATATAAAATCTAGATATTACCACTGTCAGTCTCCTATTTTGAAGAGACCACAACTAGCAAAAATTAAAAATAAATTACAAACAGCAATTTTATAGAACATTTGGATGAGTAACAAAACAAAAACAAAAACAAAAACAAACAACAACAAATTTGTAATCAACTCAAAGCAACACTAGATTTCCCTCAAGTAGATTACTAATTCAAAGTACTAGTAAGTTTTTTCTGTGCATAAATGAACCGTAATAAAGGTGACATATGGCAATTCACATTTACCATTGATGAGAATGACATTGAAAAGTTAGTTATAATTGTTGCTTCTGAAGCTGCCCAAGCATAACAGATTTGTGAAAGCAAATATGAAAAAACAGTGGCAGAACATGTGACAAATAAATCCCATTAGATCTGGTAACACGACACAGGCAGGGAGGAAACCCACTGGGAGATTTGCAAGCCAGTAAAGAAAAATACACATTCACAATATTAATTACTATAGTGAGTACTTTGTGGATCCTAAAACAACTTCCCACTTGCCACACGTGGATTAATAGATAAGAATTACTTGTGATGGAAAGAATTAGAGTGTAATTAAAACTGACAACTGAGCTGTATGAAAATAGATAGGCACATGTAAACATTTTTTCTATGAATTGATGAGGTGCAGAACAATGGCTTTTCTGCTGAACAAATAATTCATCACACTGTAAAACAGACAGTCAGGGTAGGTAGAACTCATTAATACATATACCAGTTGCACCATGTAATGTTTAACTCATTTAAAAATGTGAATTAAAAGTGTTCATGCATTTTTAAATGTTGCTGACTGACAGGTGCAGTAGTAGCATAAGAAGTCTTCAATCAGGTTTGCAGTAGTTGTGCTGAAGGTTCATTCTTGTCTATGCATGTATGTTCGAGCAGGGAGTGGGAAGGAGGCATTAAAAGACTCAGAGAGAGCATCAAGTGCAGATAAAGTAGAGAGTTTGATGTTGTCCATGCCACCAATTGCTGTAAGGATTTCCAGAGGTGAGTGAAGGCTGAGTAGGGATTACCGTAAGTGCCTCCAGCCCGGCGCCTTCTCCCTGGCCTCCGCCACTGGTGGGTGGAATGGAGCGTGGACCCCGGACCCCTGTCTGTCTCCTCATCCTCTGGAAGAAGAAGCGGGCTGCGTGCCATTAGTTTCTTGTTTAGTGTAAATTCCCTCGGAAAGATATGACTAACAGTTTAGTGGCAGAATACAGTGACATAGCGTGGCCCTAATGTCATAACTATCCATAAAGAACTGACAGAGATCTTTCAGTGTCTCTGAAGAAGTCAAGAGACAAGTCAATTGTAGGTCCTGCTGAATACATAAAAATTGCCTTAAAATTAACCTAGTAAATAAGTGCAGCAATATTTCTGCTGGGCTTTGTTGTAATAAAACTGAGCAGCACCAATCTTTTCCTGATTGGTGAGAAGCGCTGGAGGGCCACATCCCTGAAGCAACTCTGGGAGGAAAAGAGAGCCTAAATTACCACCCGTGGGCCCAAATGTGCCTGGACCCTCGTCTGAGTCTTCTCCACGCTTCCCTTCAGGGTACAGCAGTTATGGAAAGCTGTGTTTCTGTGCAGAAACCCAGAGATGCTCTTGTGTTGGGAGTAAGCAGGGAGGGAAATGCCCTCACGGGATGCCGTGCCATAACAGCCCCTTGGGGATGCAGAAATCCTTGGGAATTAAATGAGAATAAAGAAGGCTGGAAGCTGGGATGCCTCCTATTATGCAGCTGGCTAGAGGAGAACAGAATTTGTGGCACCTGGCAGTGGGGCTGTGGAGGAACCCCTTGTGCTTCTCCTGGCCTTCTGGGGGCGGATGGCTCCTGTGGCTGAAAAGAGGAACAGAAAGCAGCATCAGATAAGGGTATTTTTTTTTATGTAGGCTTTTTAAATTAGTCTTTCTATTCTTCTGGAATAACTATTTCCTTACAAGTGCGCTCTTGCCCTATCAAATCTATGCTTAGGTCATCTACAGCTGTTATTTGTATGAATATGTGATTGCTATGTTTATCATGTCACGGCCACTTCCTCTGCCTGCTGCCTGCCTGCCTCTCTCGGCCGAGCCTACTTTTAACATTTCAAAGGGTCGAGCAGCTTCCCGCAGCCGCTCTCTGTGAGTACTGTGGCCATCCCAAGCTCATGCCACCACATTTTCAGACAGCTTTTGTCAGTCCTGTACTTTGCCAGCCTTTCTCGTGTTAGCATGGAATGTACAAACCTGTAGATACTTTGACTTGTAAGCATTTGAGGATTTTGTTTAGTTTGTTCGGATAAATCTCTTTGGCACAGCAGCAAGCCCATTTGCTTTCAAGGCTGGAGCTCCGTGTTATAACCCCTTTTATTACTTAATCTCATCCACGTTGGTTGATGGTGTGTTTTGTCAGTGACACACTGCCAGTAACACGCTGCATTTGAGTGTGTTTGTTTAGCAAAGTTCAGGACTGCTACAGGCCTGACACTTCAAACCATTCCAATGTCAGTTCCAAATTTGAGGGTGAAGTGGTCACATACAATATTCAAACAATGTGTGGTGCATGTTGCAATACAAATATCGTCATGCACAACTCTACAGAACAAATGTTGGTGCTGTGTAAGGCCTCAAGAACATGGGAGTTGCTACACACAATAGCTTTTATTGTACACCCCAAAAAGAAAGGCTGTTTTTCTTGATTGGATGAGTCTTGATTGGATGATGCTTGTCGTTAAAGGTACTGTATATGGAATGTTTACATCCCCAGTGGAAATGCGATTGCAGAGCTGAAGTCCAGTCTAAAAAAGCAGTGATCTCCAGCTGAGGACCGTGGCTGTGATCACTGTAGGTGGAAAATACCAGCCACTTCAAAGGAGATATTTAAGATGTTCACTAGGTAATTAATTGAAATAATTACATTCCCAGGGACAGCTTTTCAGCTGTCAGAGGTAGGGCACCATCACAGTCATTTCTGGAGCGGATCTCTCCTGCTACCCAAAATGGTTCCTGCCCATTTGGTTGAATGCCTAAATGAAAGGCCTGATCCAAACCCTGCTGAAGCTATTGGGAGGCTTCCCACTGCTTTCAAATTGTAGGCAATAAGTCTGACCCTTTTTCAACATTTAATAATAATTCCTCCATTTGCAAAAACAAAATTGGATTCCAAATATTTAGATTGCTAAAGAAAGACATGTAGTAGTATTTTCCACAATATTTTACACAGACTCAGCTCAGTGTGCAGGAAAATGCTCATGCCTGATTTCCCATAGGATGCTGGAAGAAATCCTATCAGGCGATTCTTTTCCATGAGCTAGGACCAGGCAGTGTTAACATATGCTTGTGGCTGAGACATCTTTTGGGGAGAAGGGTGAAAGACGATGATCTTTTTTTTTTTGTATAAAAAGAGCTCCAGGCTTGAAAATCCTCTATCTTCAAGAGCCACAGGGCTGGCTTCTGACACCATTTGAGGATTTGATTCTTCGAGGGTTAGGACTATGTGAATGGAGTCCTGCATGTGATGGAGAGGCTACTTGCTGCGTTGGCCCAGCATCTCTCGTCATTCAACAACTGCTCCGTCGGCTGGCGGGATGGGGAGCAGTAGGAAAGGACTCCAGCAGAAATTGCAGAGACGCGGGCATGCCAGGGAGGAGCGGCATGATTGATGCTGCTGAAATGGGAGTCCTAAGGAACTCGGTATTACACTCATTTGTATTATGTCACATTGATACAGCGACGTGCTAAAATAAGTGGCTTCTAAAGTGTTTGCTGATGGTGCTGCTGATTTGAGCAGGATTAAAGCCCATCAAGCACCCGAGGTATGACTGCCTTTGGCCGTTTTACAGAGATAGCCTCTGGCGTGAAATTCTTGCGACCTACACCCACTTGGTATGGTGAGTAAATTCTGAACGTGCTTGCGGAGACTTTATACAGTGGTGGAAGCAGTTTTGGGGTGTTCCTGGCAAATGTTCTTCTGTCTTTTAGATGAGTGCAGACCTTCATCACCTTGGCGTGAACAACGGACCTGTGGCTAACCTCACGTGTGGCTGACACCGGGTTTAGCCCGAGGCCAAAATCACGGGGATCACTTCAGGCTCCTGGGGGGCAGCAGCCACAGCTCGGGCAGCTCTCCTAGCGTCTCCCTTGGGCTGGGGTGACCGGCCCGGGCTCGGGGCTGGGAGCCAGGTCGCCCTCGGTCCCTCGGGTGGGCGCTTGGCGAGGGGCGCAGGGGCGCGGAGGCTGGCGCGGAGCGGGGAGTGGGAGCAGGGGCAGGGGATTTTAGGGGGCGGCCGCCCCCCAGAAGGGCCGGGGCTGCTCCGCACGCCCCCGGCGCCCGTCCGGAGCCGCGGGCACGCGCGCAGGCGGGCACGCGCGGAGGCGGCGGAGCGCGATGCGCGCCCCGAGGCACCTCGCCCGCCCCGGGGCCGGGGGGAGCCCGCGGGATCCGCGCCGCCAGCCCGCCCGCCCCTGCCGCTCCCTGCGCTCCGGACCCACCCGCCAGCCTCCTCCTCCTCCTCTCTGCCTTCTTCTCCTGCTTCTTCTCCTGCCTCTTTAACCGGCTCCGACTGCACCCGCCCGAGCCCCGAGAAGATGCCCGCCCGTGGAGCGGGGAGAGGGCAGCGGGTCGATAAATAAGAAGTGAGTAGGAGCACAATGGCGTGCCTCCCTCCCCGCTGCCAGCCCTGCGGATGCTGCGTGCGCCCCTGCCTCCCCGCGCCCCTCTCCACCTTGCCTGGCCGCCTGCCCTGCCCTTCTCCCCTTCCTTTTTCCCTTCCCTTCCATCCCCTTCCCGTCTCCGGAGCATCCCGGCGGGGGTCCCCCGGCGCATTGCACCGGCCGCGGGGAGGGGGCGGCGGTGCCCGGTGCCCGCTCCTTTGTTCGCCGCCGCGGCTCGGCGGGGCCGGCCGGGAGGGGAGGGGGCGGCCCTGGACCCCCCCCTCTCCCGCACCGCAGCCCCCATCCGCAGGGGGCTCGGAGGGTCGCCCCCTGGCACGGTGAGGGGCGCGGGGAGGTGAGGCCGGGGGTGCGCAGCGCGGTGCGGGCAGGTGTGTGCAGGGGGGGCGCCGCGCCCGGCCCCCGGCTGGGAGGGGGGTCGTGGTGAGCCGGCCCCGAAGGGGGTGAAAGGGATGCGGGGGTGCTCAGGACCCCCCACTTTGGCCGGGGGTCGGGGATCGATGCTCCCCCCCCGCCCCATCCCCTACCCCCCGCCGCAGCAGGTGCCCGGGGTGCCCCTGAGGGGCCGTCGGGTCCCGGCTCTGCCAACCGGGGGGGCTCCCCTCCGCCTCCACAGCTGGGCTTCCACCCCCCCGGCAGCTGGGAGCCGTGCTGCGGCCATTCAGCGTGTACTTGTAATTCAAGACAAATTAAATATAGCTTCTGCAGTCAACTGCCGCGGCCATCATCCCGCAGGAGACCTTTACCTGCACTTGATGTGGTGGATTTTTTTTCTTTTTTTTTTTTTTTCAGTGCCCGTGTAGTTGCTGGCAGTCACATGAGTTATGGAGACACTTGATAACGCACTCAGCTGCTCGTTTCCTAACCCTGTGGGTTTTCGTAGCTGTAAATAAAAATACCCGCTTTAACAAATGGGTGACTTTTCCAGTAAGTGCACGTGTTTTACTGGTATTTTCCGAAGGGTTTGATCGATACGCAATTAACGCTTTAGGAGCGGTGTGATGAAGAGCGCGTTGTTTTTATGGCTGTGTCTGGGGAGTTGCAAAGCGATCGTGCAACTGTTGTAAGAGAGCGTTTGTCGGAGCACGGGGTAGCATAGGTGAGAGAAAGACGGCTTTGCATTTTTCTGCTACTTCTGTAGTGCCAAGGAAATACAGCTGGAAAGCTGCTTAGTGGTGCTTAAGACAGCGGAGGACGTAAAGAATCTCTGCAGCAAACTGCCACCTTACACAAATACGCAAATAGGGGAAATCCTGCCTTTTGGAAGTGATCGAGTATCCTAAGGGGAGGACACACACAGAGAAAATGTTGCAAATGTGGGTGTGAGTGTAAACAGATAACACTTCCCCGAGCAGCAGTTTTGTTGTAAGGCGGCATGGGATTTAAGGGAAAGATTCCACTATGTAAGAATTCCAGTTGGAAGCAGCACAATTTCTGTAATCTCTTGGCAAGACGGAAGCTCTGTTAACACACGCTGACCAGCCCTGGAAAAATTAACTTTCTTTTTCTGTTTTGTTAGTGGCGGCACCTGACTTGCTGGATCCCAAATCGGCCACTCAGAACTCCAAACCAAGATTATCATTTTCTACCAAGCCTACTGTGCTCACTTCACGGGAGGAAAGCGATTCAGCTATTAATGTTATGAAATGGAAGACAGTCTCAACAATTTTTCTGGTGGTGGTCGTGTATTTAATAATTGGAGCAACAGTGTTTAAAGCCCTGGAGCAGCCTCATGAAACCTCCCAGAAAACCACCATTGTGATTCAGAAGCAGACGTTTGTGTCTCAGCATTCCTGTGTGAATGCAACAGAGCTTGATGAACTGATTCAGGTAATCCATACGACACCCTCGTTGCCCTGCCTTAGAGGGACAAATAACGTATGGCAGCACTGCTGGCATACAGGGGGAGAGCTGTCTTAGCCGAGCTCTGTGTTGGCCAAGCAATGTAACAAGTGGTGAGGCCAGAAGTTGAGCAATAGCATTTCCATGCAAAGACTCGTGGTGGAAAAGCTATTGCTATTTTTAGGTCCAGTGCACTCGGAGACAGCCTTTTCATTGAAGCCACCCATTATGGTAATTAAATGATTATTCATCAGCAATATATATAATTAATAGTTCACAAAGGAGTTGATATATTGATTCGTGCCTTACTAGGTCTGTCAATATCTGAGAAGCCCAATCCTGAAGAAGAAAATACACCATCCATTGCCTTGAAGGAGTTCTAATTTACCGTGATTGTATCAAGCTAGCTTTCCTTCCAGCTGTATGCTTCTTTTTATTGATTTTGTTTTAAGTACAGGAAAGCACCATGCACTTGCTATTTTGATCTTAAATCTCAATTTTCTGTGCTTCTTAAAGGCACATCCCCAGCTGATGTAAATCGGTGTGTTCCTACTAACACGACTTTACCCTTGCAGGTCACCTGGCTCAGAACCGTAGGAAATATTTATTTGCAGTAGCACAGAACCAGATTCAGAGCCTCATGAGGTCTTTTCCAACTTAAATCCCGTGTGCCCGTATTCTTATGGCTATCCAGCAGCACTGCGGGGAACAGCAAGGGGCTGCCAAAAATGTCACTTCTGGGAGTGGGAGGCTGGAGTGAACAGCCAAGAGCTGGCAGGGATTGATCCTTTCATTCACAGGAGCCACGGGGCTGTCTGGGGCTGTGGGGCTGTGGGTGGGAAGGAGACAAGCAGAAGAGGGTGGGGGGCATCCATGTGCCATGGGTAGCGCAGGCTCCAGAGCTTGCCAGTGGCATGGGCAGCATGGCCTTCTGGAGGTGGATTTTAAGAGCAGATCTGGCTGAGAGCTTAGAATTTGATTTTAGCTACCTAGACCAACCTGCCTTGAGCATGGCGTTGGCACGGACACCTGTTTTTTTGCAGCTTCAAATACAAAGCTCTGGTTTACTGAGTTATTTTTATGACACACCACTTCTAAATTTTGAAGGCAAACTGGGAAAATGTCTTGCAGTTTGTGATTTCTGCTCCCCCTCCTTTTCCTTTTCCCTCAGAATTATTCCAAGAGTGGCACCTTTTAAAATGACTATTCAGCAATTCCTATCTCCATGTGTCCCAACTAGGCATTCCCGAGGAGGTGCTGTTGATCTGAACAATTTTGATGCTATGTAATAAATACGTTTCGGCATTTTTACCAGCAGAATGTGAACTAATCTTTCAAAGAGATATACACACACATTCTGATTAAAAATAATCTCTTGTAGCTAGTATAAATATCCCATATGAATTTTTCAGGTCAGATCCTGTACTTTTGAAGATAAAAATAGAAATATGGAAGCAATATTATCTTACATCATCTACGAGATGGTCCTGAAGGCAAAAAAATGTTGAAATTTGCACTGGAGTACTTAGATATTTAAGCATTTATGATTCCCTACCCAGAAGCACAGACTGGTAGTAGAAAACCACTTCATCAGCATTGAAAGCCCATTTGATGTGCTGTGTAAAATAAATGACAGCTTCAGCACAGCTATCAGTGCACAGATACCCGTATCAGAATTAGTTCCCTTCCAGCTAGCGATCTTGGCATGACCAGAAAAAACAAAGGCTTTTTGAGCACGGCGGGGGACACAACCGCCCACAGCACGTGAATGCGAGGTGGTACTTGTGGGAAGAATTTGCAGTGCTTGTCGGCTGGCTAAACGGAAAAAAACTTAATTCCTCCTTGTTCCTTTCTGCTGATCAGACCCCTCCTCAGCACTGTGAAGACCAGGGCATGGAGGCAGGAAGATGCTGTGGTTCCCCTTTTATAGGAGGAGGACAGAGGCACAAGGGAGCCAAGGCCAAGTCCTACATGTAGATGCCTTTCTTTCTGCGGAATAAGTGACAATGGATTACATCAAATTGTTTAAGGATCTGGAATTAAGTGGCTTGCCCAAAATAAAATAGGAAATCTGTGGAAAAGCAGCATATCAAATCCATTTTTTCCCAGCTACCCTAACCATGGGGTCAAATTTCTTCCCACTTTGTCACAGAAGCTAAATTATTGGAAAGCATTTTGTCTCTCTGGGCTTATGTCTGACTATTAGTACAGTATAATGCGGTGTTTCTTCAGTTTCCATTGGATGTCTGTATGAATAAAACTAAATAGTGCATGTAAGGAAAAAGTAAACGATATTTAAGAATTCACTGAAAGATACCAAACTGAAAATTAATATGTTCTAGCGCAGTAGGAAGCTGGAATGCTTAGTGTGTGTGAAGAAAATTACAGAGCTTACAGACTATAATGTCTTCTTTAATCAAGTGTTTACATTGAGTCAAACTATAATGAAATTCATTGTAAAATTTTCCTTTTGAACTTAATGTTCTGGGAATTCAGAAACTGGTTTGGCTCTTGTTTGTGCTAGTCTTTGCTCAAGGTGCTTATCATGCAAGGCATTTGCAATCTTCACAATTTCGGATCTGTCATTTAACCCTTACTCTCAAGCAGTCTTGACCATCCCATCGACTCCTAACTGACAGTACATTGTGTGGTGGCTCAGTGAGCAAGTTGGGAAGACTGGCCTGAGACCACAAATTCAACCAAAACCATTTGTGCAAGTGGAAAAGTCCAATTCGCTAGCACACAGGTGCTAGTTTCCATCATCTTTGCTAAAATCTTCCCTTTGCCCCAGAGCTGGCTACAACACACAAAGTTGTGAGCTTCTAGCAATGCACACAGGACAGGGAATTTTTGCTTCCTGTCTTCTTCATCCTTGGTTTATTTCACCAGTTACTCAAAACCTTCCTGGCACAATAGTATATGCTACTGATAACTTTTTAACACACAGAGCTTTATTGCTCGGGTTCTGAATTCCTGAAACTATACGTTTTCACATTGATTGTGCGGCTCCTCTAGGTGTGCTCAGTGGGAATTATACTTGTAGATACTTTATATATCTGATATACATGCGAAATCTGGGGTGATGGAGAGCTGCTATGCAGCACAGAGGTCATGTAAAGTGAATGCAATAGAGTGCCCTGCTGATGACAGCCAAGCAACCTCATCTGCCTCAGAAAAATGACCTGGGTTTTCCTCGTAACTTCTGGGAGGTCAGCCGAGTCCAGCAGCATTGCGTGTGTGCTGACAAAGAGGTGGTCTTCATGACCTGCTCCGTCACTGACTTCCATGCTCTGGTGCTGCAAATCCCTTTCAGTGCTCACTACTTCAGTTCCTTGTTGCCTCACTGCAATAAAATACACCTGAAATGAACAACAGCAATGCATGACCTTGGGGCCTGATTCCAGAAACCATTTTTTGATATTCCACAAGCACAGCTATTTAGCACCAACCCTTCGTATGTGCACAAGTCATGCAGAGGGTTTCTGTACACCCAAGAGCCCATCTTTTCAGGCAACTTCAACTCTGTTTGCTGTAGCCCAAAGCAAGTATTAACAACGATATTAAGTGGATCACTGTGTGCTCTACACACTGATGCTGAGCTTGGCAGTGCACAGCGTTAAGTGCTGGTGTACCCACGATATACGGCTAAAGAAATCCCCCGTGATGGAAATTTGTGAACATACAAACACTGCCTGGGTGAGTCTGATGAGGACGCAACAGCCCAGCAAGCTGTGTGTGGTCTCACGTCAAACTTGTGATTTTAAAGTTTCGGCTGGAAGGTCTTGAAAGGGTCTCGGCTATTAACAGATGAGGAAGTGTTTGGTGAAGGTTATGTATAATATCTCACACATTATAAAGCTGTGGAAGGGGGTGTGGCCAGAGACTTTGCTACTATTTCTGCTGCAAGAAGAAGAGCTCTTCTCAATTTTCATGGATGTTTTTTTTTGGTTTCTCTGTCCGTGCCTGCTCTCAGCTTGGCCCTGACATGCCATAGCAGATGACAAAATAAAAGAGTAGAGGTAGTCAGGCTGTCTGGATTTCATGTATATGAGAAAGGAAAACAAACAACAAACAAACAAAAACTGATCCTCACTTATGGTAGGGATTTTTTACTTCTCTGGTGGAACATTTTTTTTCTCCACTAGTGAGTTTTTTGTTGACAGAAGCTGATAGAAACCTGGGAGTAATCCAAGGAACAATAAGAGTTAGAGAATGAAAAAAATCTCTAATTAGAGCACTTGAATCTGTAATTATTTTATTCCAGGTTCATTTCTCCTTTAGTGTGTCTACTATTCCCTCTGCTAAACTTGCCAGTAAAGTTTTGAAAATGTCGGAGGCAGTTTCCAAGCTCAGATGCACAAAGTATTGCCAGGTACCCAGAAAGATCTCCTGCTGTATTCATGCTGTATACATGCACATCATGTTAGGATGTGACCAGCGTCATGTATTGTGGGCTGTCTTGGCAATGAGAGATGGGTATTTGTCCTCCTGCCAAAGAGAAAGCTGATTAAAAAAAAAAAAAAAGAGGGAGAGGCAGAGAGAAGAGCTTTTTGTATAAATAACACCTAATTATGTATTACTTAGCAGTTATCTGTTTTAGTGTTGGCCTTTATAAACCAAAATGAAAAGAAAGTCCTTTTACTCCCCAAGCATCAAGTTGTTTAGTGTATTACTGTACAAAAATTGGGAATAAGAGAAATTTCAGTTAGATTATTTTAAATATCTGAAGCGTCCTAGAAAACTGGTGTGAATTATTTTAGTTATCTTAGTAACTTCTGAAACCTAATAAAGACTTTTAAAGTAAAAACTGAAACTAAATAAGAGAACATATCTAATTTCTGGTTCTTTTAGCAGAAAATTCCTTCAAATATGTTTATTCTAAAGACCCTAACAAGTGGAAGAATTAATATCAGAATAAACAGCACAATCTTTTAATGTGTTCCAAGTGCTGTTTGCGGTAACTTTTGTTTTATAAAGCCTTCATTTCAAAATCTGAGCAGGTTTTCATGGTGCCGCACCAAGCTGTCCTTGCAGTAAAGGACTTCGTAGAGATTTTTATCCAGCCCCTTTCAGAGTATGTGGCTTCCTCTGAAAACTGAAATATAAAACATATACAAAATATACAAAAATGCGCTTATATTTAAAAGAAAAAAGAACTAATGAACCATCAAGATTAGCTGAATTGGCCTTGATCACACAAGTTGATTTCCTTGGGTTCTGCATGGGCTTTGTGGTTAACATGAGAAGAAAACTCTCAGGGCTGGGGTCCACAGTAGTGCGCCTTGCCTTGCCTGTTTCTATCCTATGTTTGCAAGGGCTAAATTCTCCCTTTACTTTGCATTCATCTTTTAGGTTGTGAATGAGACTAAAATGTATTTTCTCTTTATCTCTCTGGAGGAAAGATGTGTGTGTTTTTTTTTCTTTTCCTTTTTTTTTTTTCTTTATCTCTCTTGAGGAAAGCCCGATACAGTTATGAATGTCATGGGACCTGCATTTCTTTCATCAAACTTGTATCACCAGAATGTCATCATGTCTTCTGACTTAATTTCTTGTTAAAAATATTTTACTTCAAAATATGCATTTTCTGTGACTTCGTTTTTGTAGATTGAAGTAGCTTGGATGTATTTTTCATTATGGTAAACCTCCACCAGTAGCTGACTTTATATCTTTTTCATAGGATTTTTTACAACTTGCATCTTAGCCCTAAGAAACTAATTTTGCTGCATCCTCAGAAGTACGTTGTTTTATTTCAGCCAGATAAGCTTCTTGAGCCACAACCTCTCAGATCAGGTAGAAAACTGTTAAAATAAAGAAGTGCAAACCCTTCTTTCTCTCCCAGAGATCAGAAGCTTTTTGAGCTCGCGTTATCATTTTTGGAAATAATAAGTCACAGATATGCAAAGATTTTGTTTTCAGGCAAATCTGTAATTTACTTATATAAATTTAAAATGTATTAGCTAAGCCTATTCATCTTGAATGAAATTTTATCCATTCTTTGAATCACAATGTTGATAGACATTCTCAATCCTGTGATCTTTTTGAGGAACTTTTTGGAACCTTTTGCGGGAGTTTGCCATGCGCCAGCTCAGACCCTGCCCAGCTGAGACCAGCTTAGACTCTCCCTTTTGCACTTCCTTCCAGCTTCCCCAAAAAGGAACAGAAACTACCCCATTTTGGTCTAGATCCTAGCCTGCAAGCAGCAGGTGTTTGTGCTTCATAAACCTTAGATCCTTGAAAAGACTGACAGACCAGTATAAAAGCAATTGATGCTGCAGTGTATTTGATTTATTTATCTGGGGATCCAAAATACCGTTGCATCAGTTTTTTTAATGTACTAAGTTATGCTGCTGCATTTCAGACTTGAAGCTTATGACAAATTGCAAATACCAGTTGCAGAGCTGCCTGTTAATGCTCTTTGTGAAGCAACATGAAATGAATGACATTTAAAGCAGTGAAAACATGAAGTGCAGGAACTGTAGTCTGTGTTGTTACCCTTTGCATGTGTCTGTCCTTAGTAAGGTGTCTGCCCATCAAAGCAGGTGACCTTATTTTGAAGTATAGAGGTAGTCCTGGCTCTCTACCCTCCCCTCCCAGAAGTTCCCTCTTCTGCCTCAGCATATGGAGGGAGGGTTTTTTTGCCAAACTTTCTGTTGCCTGGGACTGCTCCTATCATAGCATACTGTCAGTACAAATAGCTCTTCTGTAGTTATTTTCTTCATGGCAGTTAAACCAAAAGCGATTTCTTTATGCACACACTCTTTACCCTTCATGAGCATAAAAGCAATACAAACTTTTGGGAGAATAATAAATAAATTCTAACCATCCTTTTTGCTTCTCTTTTCAGGCAGAGTGGTTTCTAACTTTTTTTTTTTTTTTTTTTTTTTTTCCCCGCTGCTGGCATTTGGGCTCTTACATGATATATTTATTTCAGATGAACAGTTTTACAGGACCAAGAACCTAGCTAGCTTGAGTGCATCTGAATGACAGCTTTTGTCTTAGAAGGGTGGCAGCTATGACTCATTGGTAAATCAATTTTCCTGAGCAGCTGTCTGAATAATTCTTCCCATCTTTAAGCTCAAGAAGCAAAGAAAAGCCCTCTTCCCTAGATGTGTGTCTGTACATATGTGTATATATGTATGTAAGCACACACAAAATTTATATACATACTGTTTGTAAGATGTAGTTAGAAATATAAATGTTTTTAAATATGTTTCTATATATTTTTAGTTCAAGTAGATTGTGAACATTGGATGAGAAATGTTGTCATTTGCTAAGTGTTAAAAGCATCCTAGTGTGCCTCTGAACACAGAACTGGGATTTCCATTCTCTGTAAACCAAAGCAGAAGTACAAAGGTAGGACCCATGCAGTAGATGGGCAGCATGAGGTATGTGGCTACACTGGAGAGAGAGGGAGAGCTCTTGTCAAAATGGCAGCAGGACAGCAAAGGAGTAAATCCAGGTGAAGAACGGAGTTTCCAAAAACTTTGAGGCATCGCTGACTTTTTGACATCACTTGTTAATTGATTGCCAGGAAGCACAAGCTAACTCCTGACAAGCTGGGTAACAGAACATGCTCCGTTTTTTTATCAGCAGCATAACTTAAGGTGAATCTATTTTAATCTTTGGATAGAAAAGCTGAGAGTAATAAAATGTTGTGTTACATCATTTCAGAAAAGTGAAGTGACTGCAGTATGGTACAAAAGCATGCATTCAGAGCCTGCTGGAGAAGAAGATGAGAAGGGGCGGCTGGTTTGACATATACTCATTTCTGCCTGTTCTGTAGATGAGAAAGTGGATGACTACCAGAGGCTATCCTCCCCAGTTTATAAACCTCTCTGTATTTCTCCTGTGGCAATGTGGACCCCAGATTAGTGGATGCCCCAGATTAGTGGATGCAGCTCTGTCATCAACAGTCTCGCTTTTGTCTTTCATTTCCTTTGACTCCTTGCAGGGTCAGAGGAGCAAAGGTTGAAATCCCTGACCTAGGAGAATTGTTATTGTTTTTTTTTTTTTTTTTTTTTTTTTTTTTTTTTTTTTTCCCCCTCAAAACAACTGCTTTTTGAAAGGCTGTTTTGTGTGATAAACTGCAAGGGTAGCTCAGCATGGCCTCTCCAGACAGCTATCTGCGTGAACACAGAGATGTGATAACCAAAAACTGCACAATATATTTACTGGAAAGTGTTTCTAAATTATACAGGAAATGAATAACTGACATTTAATTAAAATGAGATTTTATGTTGTCACTCTTGTTTTCCCAGTGTTCTCGGAAACGGTGAATGCAGTGTTTATGTTTTTGGAATTCAGGTCCACTTCTTTTAAAAGAAACACAAGTGATGCCTGGCCCATCCATTCTGTGCTCAAACATCTCTGCCTCTTTTCTCTGATGCTCTACTGAAGCTTGTTCCTGGTTAGAGATGTAAAGCCAAGTAGTCTGGTTGTAGTACAAGTTAGGACCTGAACACAGCTCATGCCTATGCCTAAAATACAGCACAGAGCTAGCCTAAGGATCCTAGTGACTTTAAAAAAAAAAAAAAAAAAAAAAAAGGAATTAAGTTCCTAACATTTTTAGATAATTGAAAATGTTTTTTCTTTAAAAAAAGCTCCAAATTTCACCATTATAAAGACAATTAAAAAGCAAGTGGTCAAAAACCTAGTATTTTTACTGAACAGACATAATAATATTATTAAAACTATTTAACATAGAGACCATGACTGGATGCTGTCTGCTGGGTGACCCCTTCTCTGCTCAGTCCTCAGTCACCTCGTACAAAAGAGATAAATAAATATGCTCAAAGAATGCAAGAGAAGTGAAATAATCTACATGGTTTAAGAATGGAAACTGTCCACATCCCTATTCTAGTGCTGAATGGTTCTGTAGTAGTGAAGTGGAACTGAGGTTTAAGCTGGAATTTAGTTTGTACATGGAATACTAATAAGAAGAACTAGAAAATTCCCTCTAAAGCTGTTACTTAACTGTATTATTGTAGTTTTTTAGATGCCAAGAAATTCCAATGTTAAGATAACACAAAAAGGCTCTATCAGCTACAACCTACGATAATTGCAAAGATTGTACAGAGTTTTCATGACTTTGACTGTTTCAGGATTGAAAATGCACAGAGTTACTAATGCTACTTTATAAGTTAGGATATTCCAAAGGGCTCAGAAGACAGAAAAAAATGTTATAAAGGAAGGAAAGTCATGCTAAATTTGTGACAAATGAAATGGTTGTGTTTGCTCTTGTAGTAAGGCATCAGTCAAGAAATAAGGCTGAAGAGCAAGAATAAAGTGACAGGGAAAAGTGGACCTAAGAGCAATGACAATGAATAACAACCTGTTTTTTAAACACAGAGGGTGAGATCCTGGCTTTCGGTGAAGTTAGCAGAAAACACTGGTACAAAGCTGTGTTTTTATTCTGTGCTAAGAAAAATGTTAATATCCAATAGTCTGGCTACATTTGTACAGCGGAGAACTGCTTTGCAGCTATTGCCCTGAAATGCATGTATGTTAGGAATTGTCATATAAATTATTTTCTTTTAATATTTTGCTTAGTAATAGTCTTAGATGAGGACCTGTTCACTAGCACTAACCAAAATAAGGAGGAAAGATAACTGCTGATCCAAACAATTTAAGATGAATTTACCTTCCCAGTAAAATCCAGAGGCAACATTCGAAGACTTTATGAGATGGTGTTATTGATCACAGTAAACCTGCAACTTTGTTGCTTTTAGGCCTGTCATCCTTCCTTGTTAGTAAGGAAGACTTACGGACGGCTCTGAAGGAATGTAATGCTGTTAACATTTAAGACTAGCTTCTCCCAAACATGGGAACCACAGAGAAGAAAGCATAATAGTGTGTATTTGGAAACTTAATAACCAGATGATAAAGAGGCATCATCTGGCCCTTTCTGACTAAAACTGTTTTTAAAATAATGGGTAAGGTAAATCAGTAAAGGTACAAAGAAGGTCAATGAGAAACACTGGCAACAAAGAAATGCTGATATACAATATTCAACTGGTTTATTTAAATAGGTAAATACATTATTTAATAAGAAAGAGCCTTTAACTTGGAAAAGAGGCAGCTGATGGGTCTATAAGATCATGAATTTCTTGGAGTAGACAGATAAGAAATTTCTGTTGGAATGTTTCTCATAGCATAAGAACTTTATAAAATTATGAGGAAGCACATACTAATCTCAAAGGGAAGTGCTTTTTTAAACAATCCACAGATAAATTGCAGAACTCACTGTCACAGTATTTCTTGGCTCCCAGAGTGCCAGAGGTCTCCAAAAGTAGTTAAATTCTTGGTAAAATGATCCACCCAATGCAATCTTAACACCGTGATGCAGATGCAGCCTTCCATTCAAAGTCCATAAAACTTCTGGTCTGAAGCTGTGTGAAGAAAAAGCCGCTTTCCTACTTACCCTAATTCTTCATCCTTTCCAAATTAGCTGTTGGTTAAAACCAGACATAAGAAAGACTAATTGTCTTTTGTAGCCATATGTTGTGTTTGGTCAGGTCTGACCCAACACAGCAGTTTTGGGTTACGTTGGATCTTTTTTTTTTTTTCCCCCCCCTGGAATTCTGTAGTTGTAGTATACTGCAGTTAGGAAATGCATGGCTGCCATGGATCTCTGAGGAATTTCAATGAGAATATTTTTCATAGAAAAGACACTGATATAGTCTGGCTCCAAAATTTTGTGGTGGTGATACAAAGCTCTGAAAACATTTTACATCTGGGTCTGTATAAAAATTGGTCTTGTTAGACTGCCTAAACAGGTGCATTGTTCTGTATAGGGCATTCACGCAGTACACTAAACTGCAAAAAACCATGAATGGGCCCATAAAATTATATTGATCCAGCGCTTTACCATATGACGTCCTCAGTGGAGAGCACGTTTCCATTTGCAGGTACAAGAACATATGGTGAAAATTCTTAGTTCAATAAAATGAAAAAATACTCAAAATGTATTCAGTAGGCTTCATAATGCAGCACACTAGGGTTTATAAGTCAAAGGAATACCTGTGATGTGTAAATTCTGAAATCGGTATGAGGGCTGGTTTCCACATGGGGCTTAGTCTGATGTGTCCCTTCCTACAGGAATGTAAACACTTGTCAGTACTTATCGTTGCCAAGTTGTAGGTAATGTACAAACATAGAAGAAGCATTATTCTGCAAACCCAAAGCAAAATTAAACTCTCTTCCTCTCCCTCTCGCCATCCTTTTCTCCTTCCTCAGTAGGACTGAAAAATCCACATCTTTGATGTCTGCCTTTCTGGTATTTTAAAGCATTTTTAAAATGAAAACAGTTGAAGGTATAGAAGACAAAGTGTGTAAAGTCCATGTAAAAGTACCCTAGCTGGCTTTCTGTTGACAACCCTGGGTGCTGAAAATGGCAGCAAGATCCCCATGGCTGTAGAGATACAGCTGTGGATTTGGAAATGGCTGCTTTGTGCATCTGAGCTTTGACAATGGCAAACTGGAAGTGGAGGATTTTGGTTGAGATCTAGCCACTACAAATTGATAGCCTGGTGATCCCAGCATTGATATTTTGTCTGTCCATAACAACTGACTTCCACAGGCACTGTTTAGAAACAGAAATGGTTTCATTAGCAGATTTTTGATGTATTTTATGATTCAAAATAATAATAATTCTGCAAAACAATCTTCCTCTGAAACAGTGGAATGGTTTCAGAGGGTTTCAGTTTCAGAACAGTTTCAGAAACCAAAACAGTGGGTTTTCTGCCCACACAGAAAACATTCTGGTCTACCCTGTTGCTGAATGTCTTTATCTGCAAAGTCATTTTTGGACAACTCATCAAGCAGAAAGCTATTGGTTAGTGAAAATGTTCATTTTAGCTATGCAGGATTGCTTCCTCCGTTCTTTTGTTAAACACTAATTATTATTACTATGATCATAATTATGAAATAAATCCTGTTTTAAAGTTTCAGAATGAAATTATAGCTTGCGTTTCTTAAAATATTTATTGCAAGTTTAAAAATACTTTTTCTTGACATGTAGCGTTTAACTGAAATGCTGCTGGTATATACCTCCAATGGAGATAAAACTGCACAGGAATCCTCTTTCGTGATAACAATTTACAGTAGGTGACATTGCCAAAATAAGAAATGTTTCATATTTCTCAAGACTCTGAAAATGTCACAAATGTCATGCTTGTTCATTTCAGCTGCTGGAACTGAATCTTTCAAGGACAACATTTATGAAGTATATAGTTGTATAAACTTGGAGATACATGTTTAGTACTTGACTCTGGATTTGTTATTAATATAGTGGAAGTGTTATAATCATAAGTGTAATTATAAATCTTTAATTACTGAATCATCTGTTCTACAGAAGTGTTTCAATTAATTGGAGTTAATTTGATCCAAAATAATGTATGGACATTTTTTCTTTTAAAATGACTGTGTTTTAAAAAATACATCTGCTTACCTAACTCAATAGAGGAATATTTGGGGAAACTTTACTTGTAAATATTTGTCTAATGCATCATTTCCTTCACCAAATATTTACAACACTTAAAATAATTGTGTTTGTCATCTAGTTAAGGTGACTTTTATGGACTTTGTGGATTTTGTATTCATTTTGCGTTAGGGGTTTAGAGCTCACAGCTCTGCAGCTTGCTGACGTGCTCAGGTGTGTTCTGAAGATTACATCCTAGCCTGATTGAATGATAAAACTCAAACAGCCCAATACCCATCCTTTGCTGATTTATTGCTTGGGTTAAATAAGTGACTTAACAAATTACTGTGTAATGTGTATTAATATCCTTGTTTCATGAATATTGATGAAAATCTTTTTAAACTTGCAGCAAGTAGTGGCAGCAATAAATGCAGGAATCATACCTTTAGGAAACACATCTACTCAGATCAGTCACTGGGACTTGGGAAGTTCCTTCTTCTTTGCTGGCACTGTTATTACCACCATAGGTAGGACACAGCTTATTATCTTTTTATAGTAACTGAAGAAACTCTTTTGATTTCAAATGTGTGCATATATTTGTCAATGGTATATCTTCCAGATCTTATTTATTTTTTTATTTATTTATTTATTTTTAAAGTAAAGAGTTACTTTTTAGCTGCAGGGGCAGATGTTAGAGCTCTCTTTAACCTAGCTGAGCAAATGACTCTGCAACAGAAGAAAAAATGTTGCTGTAGGTTTCTGTGAGGTGACTAGAAGAGGCTGTGGAAACATTTTCTAGGGGGAATTTGGTCAACTGTGTAATCATAAGTGTTAAATAGGGCATGACTTAAAGCACACGTGCATTAAACCTTGCTGGAGATGTATGGAATTTCAAGTCTGTATAATCCCACTCTATGTTTTCTCTGTTTTGAATAGGATGACAACATGGTAAAGATTCAGTTCAGCGTACTCAGTTATGAACGCTGTATTGATGGACAGATTGACAGTCAGAGGCTTACTTTGAGGCTTCTGTTGCATTCAGGAAGGTCCAAAGCTATACGGTGATTCGTCCATAGACACAAGCCCAGTGAGCTTTCTGCACCCTTTCAGCATGCAAGAGCCATTGTCCCTCTGGGCAGGTGTGAGCAGGAGCAGTGTTTGACCTTTCAGTTTCTCCCCCTTGACTAGAATATAGTGTAAACAGTAGACAGTTCAAAGATGTAGCATAGCTCCCAGGTCACAGGAGGGGCATCCACAGAGTGGGCTGGAAATTTGAAGAAATCAGATAAAATAATTAAGACCTACATTGTTAGAGTAATGTATAAGCAATTGTTTCACTGTTGCACTTATTATCTCTGTGTAATATTTATATGCACATTGTGAAGGAAGGGGTGTTCTTTTCATATACCTTTGTTTTTTGTTTGTGTACAAGTGCAAAAGTATTTTTGTGTGTTTGTGTGTATACATGCCTATGTATATGTATAAATATTGTGTCTAGGTGTAATATTTTTTCACATCCAGAGAAACTAAAACACAGATTTAGTGAAAGCAAAGAGTCAAATTCTGACCTTACTAAGGTTAGCAACAAACTCACTAATTTTAAGTACTGAAAAATGAAATTTTATCAGATTATAACCAAGACAAGCAAAAGCCGTGGAAGGATAGCTATACAGTCAGTCTTATGTTACCCTCTTCTGACAGCATGAAGCTTGATGTTGTAAATTTAGCTTCTATTTTAAACTGCATATTTATTAATACTGGCCAATATCTTTTGCAGTTCACTATGTTTTGCTTCTAAATTACTTACTGCTTACTCTTTAGGATATTTTAATAGAAGTATACCATTGCAAGTAAGTATCCATGGTCCTGTAGAAAGTGCTTAGCATTTGTTTCAGTTGCAAATAGGAATAAAAAAGGAAAAATGTCCAGGGAATTAAATGATTCAAAAAATTGTCTGAAAGCAGTGGAACATTTTGTTTCACTATTTCATTTCTAAATAAAACTTTAAGGTCTTTCAGAATCAAAATGTTTCCTGATTTAATTTATTGATCTGATACCACCAAAACATGTGTCCTGCTTAGAGGAGAGAGGGGCATCTGCAAACGGATCCAGTCCTCTGGTCTGCTGTCCCCAGGAGGCAAGATAACCCAATAGGAAATACATTTGAAAATTAATATTTCTGGTCATTTCTGCAAACCAGAGTAGTCAGAAGTTCAAACTAGACAACTCTAAATATTTCAGGTTTTGTGATAGAAAACATAAGGAAAAAATCTAAGAAAAAGTATTCTGAGAAATATCTTGGCTTTGGACCAACTGTGCTTTTCATCAGAAAGCCTTCTGATGAAAGCTTGCGATCAGTTACAGTTTTTGGATTTGTTTCTTAGGATCTCTGAATTGCATGTGTACATTAATGCTGTTGCATATTTGTTACTGTTGCTGCTGTGAACCATCTTCCTGATGGTTCAAAGAGCTTCCAATGTGACATGAAAAGGAGGTGTCATGAAAAGCCTTTGGAATTGTGGCTCTCTCAGGAAATGAGCATGATGGTTGGCTGTATTTTCCCTTATTCTTTATATTATGACAAGCCATCAACTGCATTTATGTTCACAGTGTGAGCTTTTCATATATGAGTAACCTTTTGAAAGTGAGGGCATTCGTTCCAACTTGGGGGCATATGTTTATCATATAACTTGATATTTGAAATTCTCGGGAGTCTAAAAATGCAGTTTATGAGCATCTCCAGAGAGCTGCTGTAAGTTTCATCCAAACACTATGGGTAGATATTCTCTGTGGACCAAGACATGACCTTATAAATTCAGAAAACAACTTTGCAGAAATAATTTTTAAAAGTGATTTTTATAAGTATGAATAAAATTATAAATATTATGTCCTTTAGACTGAATGCCTCAAAGAAGTACTTGAATAAAAGAAAAAAAAAAAGATTACTACCATCTACAGAAAATGATAGCTTTCCAGTGTTGCAGCAGATTCTCTAGTTTCCCAAACCTCTTATTACTATAATTTTACCTTATCATTAGCCCACACACCTCCTGCTGATATCTTGGAATCCAAGAAATTTAAGTGAAACCAATAGTTTATTTATGGATAGTTTTTTTCCAAACCTTTCTTTAATGATAGTACCACTTGCATCCACCAAATATTTGGTTCCTGGAGAGAGGAGATCATAAATAAAGACTTTAGCACTTACCTAAGCAACAAGTATTATTTTACAGTTACTGGTATTATTACATTATACCAATGGCAAGTGAAAAATCCTGACACTGTATTTTGGTGGCAGTTGGCAGCAGTCCAGAACCATGTGTCCTTTCTTACTGCTCTGGATTTCCTGTAGGCTGCTGAAAGGCTTTCTGATGGTGACGTGTATTTACCGAGGGTCAAAGCCAGCTAAAAAAAAGCAGAGGTAACACTAGAGAAAGCGTGGTGTGGCATTTATTTAACTATTTTTAAAATTCTTTTTTAATCCTTCATATTATCTAGTAAATGTTACAGTATGTATAATAAAACTTTAAACTCAGTTTTAATAGAATATTATCTGCCATCTATTGCTAGATCTTTCCTAAGAAGTGGATTTAGTACAGAGGTCAGTGTCAAACAATTTCACAAGACTCTATTTAATAGAAAATATCCTTTTTAGCCTTTTTGCCATGTTTGAGTGGACTGATTTTGGCTTTGCGTTTATTACTGTGCAACAGCATCAAGAAGCTACCTCGCTGGCTATGGGCTTAGTTTGCGTAGTTAGGTTTTCTCACTTGTGGATGTGTTTCTAGAATAAATATGGCTCATCTTGACAAAGAAATATGGAACTATGTGATTACTCTGTGTGTATGGAACACTTTCAGATAATCCCTGTGAGGGAAAATGGTAACAGAGGGATATGGGAATGCAGAGGTTGTTTGTGACATATATTGTTGCATTGTTCCCCGGGATACAATGTGCTGCAAAGCACAAAAGACACTCTTTTTTTCTACCTGAAAATGCCATTATTCACGCAGTTCTGTTCTAAGACCACATGTCTATAGAAAAGAAAAAAACAGGATTGAGAGGAAAAGCATGAAAAAATGGTAACTCAATAATAAAGCTGGAGCTAGTGCTGAGGAAGAGTGGTAAATAATCTTTCTGTCACATCTTTTTGTTCTGAGGACTCATAATTGTCCTTCCACGTGCATTTTTATCCTCTAGATTATTTCCTTCAATAGGTTGCTTAACTCAGAAATGGACAGTTAGCCCCCCTCCCTCCCCAACAGTTTATATCTTAGGTCCTGAGAAAGTTTCTTATGGGCAACAGGGTAGGGAAGGAGATCTCTCTTGCTGCAAGCTAGATACCTGTATCTAGAAAAATCAAAAAACAAAGTAGACATGCCAAGATGTTTAGTTTAGTGGCCTTTCTCATAAATGACTGCTGTCTCAGCACATAAACAATGTCAGAAACCATATAATGAAAACTTCTAGTACACTCCTACAGATCTTCATTCAAATAGCCGTACAATTTCTGCTGTTATTCCAGTTGGTCTGTAATGACTTTTTCAAGCACCACAAGGAGATATATAGTAGAGAGGGCACTTCTTTGGACTCCTGGAAGATGGAGTATCTTGAATAGCAGCTGTGAGTGTGTCGGGAATGCCAGCAACCTCATCGGCAGCTGTAGTTTTCAGGAGCACATCTTTCCAAACGGAGCTGTGTCTACGTGAGGATGAGTTCATGGAGCTCCTGAGTACCTGAGCACTAGAGGATACTTGGCAATTCTATTGATGTCCAAATTCCAGAGTTCTTAATAAATTTCTCTACAAATCAAAAAAGGAAGAATATATCATTTCTTTTTTGTCTTGTCCCACTTTTTTTTTTACTAGCCTTTGATTTTTGAACCCGGACTTCTCATAGGCACTTGAAACTGAACCTCTAGAGAAGTTCAGTTATGACTGAGCTTTAAATTAGCTTCATGTAACTACCTACTGTAATACTGCTATGTTCTTTGAGTCCAAAGCCTAGCAACTATCATTGCAGAGTGCAAACGAATGTGAATCTTAAACAACAAAAACAACAACAATAATGATGATGATAATAATAACAATAATACAATTATTTCTAAATATTTCTAAATATTTATATTTTAGGGAACAATTTTGAATAGCAAGCAGCTAAAACTCTGAAATATGGTTAATATTTTTAACGAGAAATCTGAACTCAATTTGTCACTTGATTAGCAATTAGTTATGTAGGTTCAAAAGCAATTTCACTTTAAGGAATACTTTTTCTGCCATTTTCCCACTGCCTGGACACAAGTTTTTCCTGTGAAGTCAGGGTATTTTAAAAAGTCTTATTACTTTGCCTATTGATTTGAAAAAATAATAAAATCCTGCTGCTAAATCTGTCCCTTCTGGCACAATTTCACTGCCTTTTTGAAATACAAAGTAAAAGAGTAATGTGTTGATAACTAAAATACACAAAATATGTTTGATGTTATTAAAGGATAAATATTGTTGGTAATCTAAATGCGTTACCTGTTATGCTAGATGGTAAAGATAAAAACTGCAAGTGATGCTGAAAAATTTGTTCCCTTACTTCAGAAAAGTAGCAAGTATCACAAATGTATCTTAGAATGTTTTTTGTTGTCGTCTTTGTGTTTGGTTTTGTATCTGCTTTTGTAACCAAAGAAGAGACTGAGTTTTTCTCAGCTTTTCTTGTGGTGTTGAGTAGTTTCACTAAAACAGAAATAGTAACAACCTTCTTTAAAAACAACAACAACAATAAAAAGACCTTTAAGTGTCCATTTTTTTTTCCTAAAAACTAGCCCTCCAATATCTCCTAAACAAAAAAAAGTGTTCAGATTATCTTAAATGCTGACTTTTTCATCTTTTTCAATTAGCTACCCCTCAAACTTATGAGTGGAGTTATGGACTCCTTCAGACTTTCTTTTTAATCTTCTTCTGTGATTCCTGCATAAGAAACCCACATCTACCGTACAGCACAGACCACATGTTGAGAACTGGAGCAGAACTAGGCTGGGAAGGCAGTGTGCCTTGGTTATTTCCAAAAGTAGATGCTATTGAGGATGAGCTTAAAAAAAATAATTTCAAAAGATTACTCCAGTTTGCTGATCAGAATATAAATGCTGGGGTTTCTGTGCCTTGTGTGTTTGAAAGGGAAAAGTGGTAAAGCAAACAAAAGAGAGTGAAGTGCAAATGCAGAGGTGATTGAGGAAGGGAGTCATGAAAACCTCCTAAAAGTAAATAACATAAAATATATTTGCCTGAAAAATATTCTGCTACATGATTTTCCCCACCATGTCAATATTCAGATCTGCTTTTGGGACAATGACTTATATGAGCTTGACTTCATGGTGGACATTGGAGCACATGGCTTTTGAGGATCTGTTTCTCTGAAGGTTTCTCAACTCAATATCATCTTCTTTGGCTCCCTTTCAAATGCAACAAGCTAGGTTTCGGTAAAGTAGGGCCATGGATCTTATCCTCCATTAGTAGCTTGCATGCATGTCCAGGTTTCATATAGCTCCCAGTGTAGGTGTACCTGGGGGAAAGCTGAGTATAACCAGTTGGTTAGACCAGCTGCAGAGCAATGCAGAAAAACAGTGGTTAGGAGTTAGAAGATGAAGATGCAGTAATGAGAGATTGCTGGGGAATGAGGTGAAAATGCTCCTTCTATCTCTTACTCTATGGAGGAGTCTGTAGAAAGTGTCAGTAATTTCATATCTGCTCGCAAAGTGTGTTAAATATGTATATCTCATTTGACCAAATATCAACAGAAATAACTATTTTGTTTAAAAAAATCCCCTGAGATCTCTTCAGAATTCAGTCCTTTGTCTCGGTTCGTGCTGTGCCCCCACACTGTGGTTCCAAAGAGAAGATGGTGGAGCTAAAATTGCTTCTTTCTCTCCATTTTTTTCCATTCTAATTTTTCTCCTTCAATTCTTTTATTGCTCCTGTAAAGAATTTGACCCAGTTATTGGCTGTTGACAAATAGTGGCTCACTTGCGCTCTGAGGATTTGACAACAAAATTCTCCAGATATTTCATCTGTACTGAGCATACATCCTTCCAGAACAGTACCAACTAAGCAAGATTTCCTCTGTAATTATTTCTCCAAGGAACAGTGAGTAGAGAGCGTATTACTATCGTGCCCTCAATTTTCTCCTGCATTTGTTCAGGCAGTATGAAAGAGAGCTTATCTGACTCCAATGGTGAGGAAATAACACTTGGACTGTACAAGGTTCAGAAGTAATAAATTAGAATAACACTGCTGGGAGTTAGGGAACCTGGAAGGACTATGGTGAAAAGCTGAAAGGAAATAATATTAGATGAAGAGCTCAGTCAGAGACATTGAGAGCTTGTGTATCAGAAAAGGTATGAGTTGAATGAGAGAAAAGGTGAGCCTTACTGACCACAAAGACTAAGAGAAGGAGGGGACCAAGTTTTCCTGGTACATGCCAGAATACCTCACAATGCTAAATTTGGCTCTAAAAGCTAAGAAATGTAAGTTTATGGCATGGTACACAGCTTTAATTGCACAGATAAGTGCTATTTTTTCTACTAGCTCCTTTTTGGTACACAGGTGTCTGACACGCAGATATCTGATAAACTGGAGGCGCTTGCAGGTTCTGTGAGCCATATTCAAAACAGAAAGGATCTGATATTTCTTGTGATATTGCTACTTCAAATTATTAGCTATATCGGAAAAGCTCGGGGCAATATAGCCTCTTAGTAGTGTGAACGTACAAGGGAATTTCCATTGACCTGGCAAGGTTCTGGAGAAAAACTTTACAATGGTAGGTATAAAGGAATGCTGTCTCTTGAGAAAAGGTGGTAGCGTCAATGACATTTTGTATCATCTTTCATATCTTTTTTTGCACTGATCTTTTTTACAAATTTTTGGTCTTTTAATCCTGATTCAGAGGACTACCAACTATTTACTTGTCCTGTAAAACTGAATTTCCAAATATATTTGTACTCTGGAATATTTTTTGCAGCCACTGGAATCTTTTCAACATTGACGTGAATTCATTGAAAACTGATTTTGTCAAAATAGCCTTTTTATTTTCACTGATAAACATCCTCCTAGGCAGCACTGGTGATTTTATTTTGGTTTAGTGTCTGTTTCTTGTTGGACCTTGCAAAGGATGGAGGGAGATATAAGATTTCTCCAGTTTGAAGTGCATGCACATTCTAACCTTTTAATTTTCCTTTTCCTAAGAAATAGCGAACAGTTGTGCTAAAACAAATTGCCAGGCATGCAACTTTCCATGCCTTTTCTGCATCTTCTGTAATTTCCTAAAAACCAGACTACAGTTAGCACAGTTCTGCTCTAGTCTTGCTGTGGAGTGAAAATGTCAATTTGTCAGTTGTGACACAGTCCCCAATTTACGCTGCAAATGAGCACTGAAATTTTCACAGCTTACTCTCTTAATGCTAGTGTGCTAATGGAACTGGATTTTCTTTTCTTTATTTAGATTTCTCATCATCAACTGATCAGTGCAAGGTTTCTGAGCCTCCCAATCACATCCATTTTAATTTCCAAGTTCTGAAAGTTTCCAAGTTCTGATATTGTTATCAATAAAGGAAAGGCTGCCAGGAAGAACTGCTGAATACAGTTACACTGTTTGCAGAACACTAGGATAAGTGAAATTATTTCCTGCTTCCCTTTTTGTTTATTTTCATAATTACATCAGTAGTGGTGCAACTAACCACGAGAACCTCAAATCCTGAAAGCAAACAAGAGGCACAGGATTTGGGAAAATTCAGAAAGAAACAAAAAAAAGTAAATGTTTTGTGCTTTGTTTCTACTAACCATAAAGTAACAAAATTGGAGCCACTGAGTGCACAGTGTTTAGAGGTCAAAATAAAAGCACCTGTATGTAGTTGTATATCCCACCAGGATGATCTGCTGGTAAACTCTGCTTTTACTACGTTAATCTGTTTACCATGATTTGTTTTGTTCAAAGCTGTTTGCACTTATTATTTAGCTGAGCTGCTAATCAGGACCAGCTTTTAAAAAGGGGATGGCAGCCATAATCAATACCGGATTTTTTAATTATTACTATTTTCTAACAATATTAAATTAGCATGTTGGGCAGCAACCTGCTTTGAAAGTAAAGCTGATCATCTCAGCTGGGGTTCCTGCCTGCTGATCACTTTAGAAAGCAAGGCACTTACCTAGGTGCCTTTAGCAGGAAAGCTCTGGGTTCTGAAAGCTTGAATATCTCCTGTTAAGTAGTTTTGCAAATCTGGGCAAAAGGCACAATGGCATATTGTTTTGTACCAGGTGAGAACCTGCCCACTGTAAGTCTCCCTCTGTTTGTTTTTTTTTTTGTTTTAAATCACATTGACGTGGTGGCTGTGGTAGGTCATGGTGGTTTTTCATCCTGCAAACTAAGCTCTGAAAAAGATTGCTTATGTTGTATGGAGGCTTTGCTTGATCATCTTCTGCCAAGCCCCAGGAGCACCTCTTGGCACTCTGGCTGGTTGTTGTGGGGCAGTGGTGAGTGGTCAGGGAATAGCTGGGTCTGGGTATTCCAGTGCTGCACTGAAAGAAAAGGGTCAGTTGGTTAGGATAGACTCTTGGCTACCACTTCACTCAAGTGCATGAATGTGATCTGGGCTGTATCATTCTGATCACTATTGCCTAAGTCCTGAGCCAGCTTTTCACCAGTGTGCTTGCCAAATGCACCATCAAGGAGGTAAATTCTCAGGCTGCATCTGGGTGGGGAAGGTAGCTATGCTGTGGAAGTGTCTAAAACTATGTTCAAGGAACTGGCAAACAAGAGTCTAACATTCACATGTATTTTATCAATTGCTTGCTTGTCTGGAAGTGAGGTTTATATTGGATTTGAGACTGCATTTTTTTATATCAAAGCTACATTAAAATGTAAGTTCAGTTTCATTGCATTCCTCCCTGTATAAAACAGTATAAAGATCACCTATGATTTTTTGTGGCTACTTTTTATTTTAGCTGTAACTGAACAGCACAGAACATAGAACTTGATTCTGTGAAGTTGCAAAAAGCTTTTCAGTTCCTGTTTTTAAAAACCACATACAGTATCTAAGGCATCCAGTCCATATAACCTGATATGAGAAAGTACTTCTTAAACTGATGGGCTCTATTTTAATGATATTTGAAAAATATCTATTTTTTTCAAAGAATATGAAAAGAAAGCTGTACTGACAGCCTAGAATGGCTTAAAGGTTTCTTGAAGGGAGATGCTGGTAGTATAAAATCGGATGTGTTGTGCCCCTGGCATTAGGGTGTAAAATAGCATTAAAGTATCACTAGAGTGCATGAGAATATCCATTAGCATTTTATAATAGCATTTCTTTTTTATACATTGAGAACTCTCTATATTTCATAGATTTCTCATTATTGCTAGCAGCTTGGTTCCATTAAAAAAAAAAAAAAGCAACAAAAAACCTCTGACCCACAACTGAAAAAAAAAAAAAAAAGCTAGGTGGAAATGTGGGCAAAGAAGAAATGAAGAAATTAAAAAAATACTCTTTTTTTTTTTTTTTTTCCAATGAATATTTTGCAGTATTGCATCCTCTGGCACTTTGGAAAATCTCACCTACTTTTGGCAAGATCTCCATCAGTTGGTGTGACTGCAAGTGAAGTTCCAGTGTGCTGCAGGCTTGATTTGCTCACATCTCAGTGTGGGTTTAAAATCTGTGTTTTTCAGCAGTACAGTTTTATTTCTACAGTAATATGCATATAATCTGCATGTGCAATCTTTCAGATAAAGAGGATAAAATGTGTTGAAAAGTGATTTAAGCCGCTAATGAATGTATAATCGAGTACCAAAGTTATACTCTGATGACTTCATTCTTTTCATTTGGGAGGAACAGATATTTGGTAATAAAGTGAGTGGTAAAAAGGACTCATGGAATGCAAGGTTTAGGTGACAGCACAGAAGAGTCTTGGTCATGCTGAGTTTGACCAATGAATACTTCAATGCTTTTCCAGGTGTGGAAAAAAAAGGGTGATGTAGGCTAAGGGAAAGACAGCTGTCTTCTACATAGTAGCTAATAATAAATAAATATGTGGGAGAGTAGAACTGTTAGCCTGTAAAACATATGATATATATGTATGTATTTTTTTTCTTGAGACATTTTTGTGTGAGTACTGTTAGTTAAAATTTTAGTCTGGGCTTGCACATGAGGATGATGATTATCATAACCTCCTTCTAGTTAACCTACCTTCTTAGTTCTAGCTAAGGCAGTCTGATTGGTGGTTTTAATTTTTTTTAAATATTAAAATATTTAAAAATAAATTTTTAGCTTTTTTTTTTCTTTTTGGTAAAAGAAGCAGCTAGCAGTATTCTTTGATATTACGAAGAGCATACCTTTGGCATTTTGGTTTTGTGGGGACAAATCTACAGACAGTTTCACCATGGTGGCTTCACTAAAGATGTGTTTTTCTCGCTTTTCTAACGCTTGTGTGGGATTCTGGTGTGTTTTGCTGGACTGTTACCCAGGGGCTGGAGAAAGCCAAGCATAATTAAAGAGAAGAAATTACTTCATATAGACATCTTTACTGTGAATGTTTCACAGCAACTGCACAAACTGTGTAAATTCAAGTCTCACTTGGCAAACAGGAATTTGATGGTAATCACGGTCACAGTGAGGCCTCCCTCACCTGCAGTGATCTTTACTCAAAACCAGTTGTCCATCTGTAATCAGTAATTCACTATGCTCAGCTACTGTGGGTATGGGCGTATTAATTTCATATTTAGATAAATAGAAGTTATCAAGCAATCTGAGTAGGAAAAATAGTTCTAATCTTGGGAATTAAAATACTTTACAAAATCCATCAAAACTGTTTTTCTTAAGCTTTGAATATAGCTACTTTTTTTTTTTTTTTCATTTCACAGAATCTGCTATTCTTTTCTATAAAACATGTTTAAGTATCCAGTGTTAAGACTAGATCTGGCTAAGGATGACATTATTTGAAAACATTGCTGGTGTTTCTTATCTCCCAGCATGTCATGAATATGCCTGAAACTGCAAGCAAATAGAAGAGCTAGGCACGTCACTTGGGTTTTCTCTTCTCTGTGATGGCCAGACTCCAACTCCTGAATAATTATTTACTTGCTGTCATCACCTTTTGCTAAATAGATTTTTTCATCTCTCTTCCTTTCTCCAGGCATGTAATCTGAATTAAATACTTCTCAGGAATAGCCTAGTGCCACTTGCTACTTGTCAGGCTGACAAATTCTTTTCTGTCATTGGGATTAGTTGTACAACTTATTTTAGTTCATGAAAGCTTTCTTTTAAAAAAAATAGAAACAAACAAAAAAAAAGATGGTTTCTATTATATCTTAGTAATTTGTTAACCCATAAAAAATTTCACCTTCTGAAAAGACTGCTTTGGAAGGAAACTTTTTGCTCTTCTACAGTTGCTGCTGCTTTTTGTCCAAATTCAGAATATATTTTTTTCCTCCTCAACTCCCAGAATTAGGCATAGTGAGAATTATTTGTTGTCCTGTAATTTTTGCAGACTTTCATCATTTATATCATTGGGTCATATGTTAGTCATGACCTGCTCGGTTTACTAGCATTCTTTGGGTAATATGGCACAAAACAGTTGTCAGGGGAAACATGGACAGATGACCTTAATTTGCAGGCCTTTGAATACTTTTGCTGTGTGATCCATCACAGCAAACAAATGATTGAGGAAACAGCATGGTGCTTGCCATCCGTTGTTTGGATCCCTTTGCTGCTCTGCTCGTATGTCTGTCTTGGTTATTTAGATCACAAACTCTTTGAAGCAGCAGTAACAACATGATGGAGTATCCCAAGTAGCCGTATTGCTCAGTTTAATTGATGACACATTAAGGACATGTTTTACAATATACAGCTAAAATTGCTAAATTTAGTTCTGGAATCAAGAAAAATTCCTATATCAAAGATCCCTGAGATTGTGCAAGTTAGAAGTACAGATTCTTTATCTAATTTTATGTGATAGTTGAATAATGTTTCAAAAAGCAGACTAATTTAAGAAGGCTGAAACCTGTTTTTCAATGTAGTAGTGAATCTTTTAATTTTACTTGATGATCTTTTACTTAAATAAGGGAAAGTGAAGGTAGAGGCCATTAGAGCCTCTAGCTTTGCTTTTTAAGTAGGTAATATTTCCATGGCCTTTGAGCTATTCCCTGTAGGAAATAACATCCATAATTTTGATAGCTTAAAAAGTTCTTTGGTAACATATCGTTGGCACCCACTCTAACATCATAGCAGTTTGACCTGTTGGCAGCTTGAATCTAATTTTAGATTTGGACATAAATTTGCTAAAACACATCTGGTGTCACCAAATGCTGTTTGAAATCCACCAGTGTCATTACTTGGTTAAACCCTTTCTCCTCTTGGAACTGATCTGAAGGTAGCAATTTGTGCTTTTATTATACCACAGATTGATAAACTTCACTCTGATCAGAAAAAAACAGGTTTGCAAAATCCAGTATTTTGGCTCTTGGTGGACAACCTTGAGAGCTGTTTGGAGAAATGGTTTCAGGGAAATATATTTGCTAGAACTCGGGTTAGTGCTAGGACACCAGAGCTGTGGCAGTGCTCCTGGTGGAGGCAAAGAAACTTCTGCTCTACGGCTTGCTCTGTCCTTTCCTTGATATAAGAAAGGATGGTGAATGTGAGAGGAGATATGTTAGGGGGTGTAAACCTTGCTCCACACATTGGACTGTGTAATTGGAAAATGTAATTCAACAGCCTGAGAACAGAGAACCTCTCTGGCCACGTATCTGTCTACTGTCTGGTTAAGCTCTGGCCAGAGAAAATGTGCTTACCAGAATAAGAGTCCATTATCCAATTCACTGCTCCATTATACACTGTCAAGTCTGAGAAATTTTAATTTTTTGGTGTCTCATTATGGGATTTACTGAGCTTCGACTGAGCCCTGAAGTGGTATTTTCTTAGGCTACATAAAAAAGTAATTTAGTTTTGCATTTGTCTGAAATACTGTATTTTGCTGTAAGGTGATTTGTAGATTATCTACATGAAGAGAGATCTATAAATTTGTAATGACTTATGACAGATTATTATTAATATATTGTTCATCCTTGTAAATAGCTTTTAAGTCCGCACTTGCAAGCATCACATGCAAAATAATCACCCTTCTCTTCTCTGAACTTTTGACTGCTAATTAGTAACTGCTGTTAAATTCTTCAGAATTTTCATGTCTGCAAATATGAAATATAGATTTGATATTCAGTTAAACTGGTAGTCCCGTTTGTCTACTATAAGTCAGCGAAGATTTGGAGCAGTCATTATTCTGTACTCTTCATTCTGTGTTTTTAATTCCACAATCTTCAAGCTGTGCTTTTCTCATGATTGGATGAAAGGAGCAGTAGCCAGTGTGGTTCTGCAACAATAACTAAAGAAGATATTAATCAGTGTTGTCAAAAATCCACACACATTAATTGAGCAATTGTTAGTAGGAGAATATTAATACCAAAATAGACTTAGATGAGAATGAAGATGCTGAAATGCAGGGATTAAAGATGTCGTGTGAAATACATAAATTTCTGAAGCTGTGGTATTACCAATAGAGTGGTTTTGGTAGGTCTAGCAGAAAGAAGGGGAAAAAATATCTGTGTCCTTCAACTAAAACAGTTCATTTAGGGTTAGTATATGGGTCAAAATATTTAAATATTTATTTATTTTTGTTGCCATATATGCAGGAGCAACAAATGTTTACATGGACAGATTCATTATTGGAGCAAGCAAAACTGAACCTTGTGTCCAAGGGTACAGTAAAAAATTGTCGAACTTTGCGCAGTACACTTCTTTGGTATGAAAGAACGTGAGTACGTTGCAGAGACCAAGGACCATGCTCCATTTGAAGGATGAGGTTGCAGGAACCGCAGTTGGTAGATATATCAAGCTCCAAGACTGGTATTAGATCTTATAATAGAAATGATAATTTACAATCCTAAATTCAACTTTTTGTTTCATGAAAGTGAGTAGAATTCAGTAACGTGTGATTACTCTTCTGTAAAAAGAAGTAGGATTTGTAGGGAAAGGGAATATCTTACCAGAGCCACTCAAAACAGCTGGAAGAACGGATAAGCTTTTGGGGCATAGCAGAGGAAGGCCTCATTTACCCTGAATACTGTTGTTTTTCTAATTCTATCAGGTACTCTACTAACAGCCATTACCTTATCCTATCACCTTATCCCACTGTTCTTGTATCATTGTGACTATAAAAGCACTATTATTATGCCTTTCTTGGAAATGTTTGAACCATGTTGCAGATATTCAGAGACTCATGTCCACACACTCATAGTAAAACATTTAAAAGTGTTTATTATTCTTGCCTAATTTTAAAAATGAGATTTCTGGAATGGTATGCTGCTGAATCATCATACAAATGATGATCAAGTATAACACTGTCAGTGTAAGTGTATACAGACTCGCATCTGTGCCACTCATAACTCTTTTAACCAAGTTTAATGTTTAGGGCATCTCAACCTTAGTGGCTATCCAGTATTTTTCTGTGAGTGGTAATTTACAGGGACTAATTTGAAATAATCCTTCTTTTCATGAAATGTTGAAATCAAGAGAACAGGTTTAGAAAAAGTAAATTTAGAGGTGATTGATAAAATGCAATGAAGCAGTCAAAATTATTTGTCAATCAAATCTATTCGTATTGCATCGGCTTCCACGGCAGAGACATCCCTTCTTCAGACTCTGGCTAGCTGAGCAAGCCCTGTACTGTGCTCTGCAGCCATGAAAGGGCAATAAAGGTGGGAAGCAGAGAAAGAAACAGGACAGCTTTCCCCTGGAACTAGCAATAAAACACATCATCAAAGTGATGAGACCCATATTCAGGTCTCGTTATCATTAAGAAGTTCTATATTAGACTTTGAGATGAATGAGCTCACACTTTTTGAATTGGTAGCTTTACACTGTGGTGCTTTTTGACTCCTATGTTTGACGGATGTGTGCATATATATCTGTATCTAACATTGTCCATGCAAGCACCCTGCCAGCAGTGAGCAGTATGCCTTTGCTGAAGACAGAAGCTGTGATGAGTTTCAGAAGAGCAATAAATATCATGGTGGTTTATCACTGGCTGGCCAACCACTCCTGCAATTGTAAGATGGTTCATGTACTGGCTGTAAGGTTAGAACTATATTATTCTCATCCTCATATACATCCATAAAGTTCAGGGTTTTTCAAAAGATATTTTTTGTGTTTTACTTAGAGCACATCTCTATAATGCTGGGATAGAGGAATGGGGTATTGAAAGCTGTTGGAAGATGCGAAAGACTACCAGATGCTTGTTAGAACAGCATGTCACTAAGTAGTCATGCAGAGACAGGATGGCAACTTTGCAGACCTCCATGGAAATGCTCCCACAGAGATCTGCTTATTAACTGGCACCAAAATAACCATAGCAGGGGAAGCTGGAAAAGCAGCTGGGATGGTGAATGCTTTATTGATGAAGGAACACTGGACACAGAATAGTGCAAAGTGTGTTCCAGCTCTGAGGATGTGCTATGCCTCTCCCTGCCACATGGCCTTTGGAGAAATTGTGAAGAAGAGACAACTACCATGAGCATCAAAGCTGGGATGTTTTCTCTAAGTTGTCTGGAAGCTCAGGCAGGTGCTCTTTATCCTGTATTCACTGGTTTTTCTAACATTCCCCCCTTCCCCCTTTTTCTTGCAACCTTTTCATCTTGTGTTCATCACCACCTGCTTTTCTTGGCTTCTTTTCCATCCACCCTCTGCCTGACCTCACCTGGAAAAGTAACCACAGAACAAACAGAACACCTTGACAGAAAGGGCTGCAGCCGGCATCTGAATGGGGCTTTGAGATTGTTGGTGGCACCATTCGGAGTTGCTTCTTTTTATCATGAAGCATTTTTAAAGCATTTAGTTTTTGATCTATTCTAGTTGTCAGCTACTAGTAATAAATTTGTCATGTATAATGTATTGCATATGGAACTGTCATTGACATTATGGCTAAATGCTAAGCCACAAATAAATTTATAGGGAAATTAAAATCACAAGATTCCAGGCAGAAAAGGAGACTTGACCATATTGACGCATACAGCTAGTAAATCTATACAGTAGTCAGATGGAATCATAACCAACCACGAACATTTAAAAAAACATACGTGTGAAATAATGTGTTAAAATATTAGGTCCTAAATTTACAAACACTCGTGTATATGCTTGACTTCAAGAGTGTGAGGAACTTTTGTGTGGTGAACTCTTGTGTAGGAGTGATGATGTTGGAGTGATGATGTCGAGGGCAGGAGAAGACAAGTCGTGCTTGATGTTACCAGTGGATTTGGTATTTGCTAGTTCAGTAATGTCAAGCCCCAGATTTTTCCACTCTTGTGGAAAATCTTTTTTTTTCCCCGTGTTAGTGGTATATGCTTTCTGTACTCATGTCATTTTGTTTTTCCTGTGAGTCAGTCTTTAATATTAATAGAAATTAATATAAATACATTAGAAAAAATATTTTTAAAAAATATCCTTCGATCTGGTGAATACTGCCAGGATCCAATATAAAGGCAGTCTTACTGAAACTACCTCTAAGTGACTCTTAGTAACTAACAAAGTTAGTCTTAAATGTTTCTTCAAATCAGTGCTATTCTATTTTTCTCTTTTAGGTATTAGATGAGTATACCTTAATACTGCCTCAATGCTCGCTGTCCCTCTTTGTCCTTTCATTTACATGTAAAAATTCTATTTTTCATAGAAATTGTATATTTCTGTTGAGTTAGAGGCTTTCGGTCTCCACAAAGCACGTGAATTCAGTGATCAGTCATCTTGTACTTCACTGATGTCTCAGTTGCTACCCATGTTTGTTGTATTTTAGACGCTATCCACTAAAGCCAATGACTTGATGTAGTACAGAAATGCTGAGTTGAGACCTTTGTGGTACTTTGTGTGCTGGATATGCTGTCCCAGCTAACAATGCAGGTAGGCTTCTAGCCCAATCTATGAAGGTACTTCTGCATTGGCAGGCTTCAGGGATTTTTCATCACTTGCTCTAAGAGTGAGAAAGATGTTACGTTGTAGGGCAGTCACAGGTGTTCCCATAACTTATCCCAGCTTGCTTAGAGCTATTGGGAATTAAAATAACTTCACTGGAACAGCAAAAGACCTCCAGAATGATGTGTCTTGTATGTAAGAATATGGAGATTTCCTGGTATTTGGCTACAATACCATGGCTCAGCCATTTGCTAGGAAGAACTGTATAATAAAACCTGTATACAGTAAACTTTTAAAAATTCATGTTATTTGTGCAGTAAGAGAATAAATAAAGGTATGAATGTATGTTTACACATGTATTTGCATCATGGTCTTTTAAATACATATGTGTATTGGCATCTCAGCAAGCATTATGTGGCTTCACCTGGGAACCTACTGTCCATATCTGCTGACACTTGTAAGTGCACGTTGACAACTTTTTGTTCATGCAGAAGCTTCTCTGTGTGAACATGGTGTTGTGAAGGCAGAGTGGGGGCACATGAAAGAAAGCTTACTTATTAACCTTGGGTGAAAAACTTGTGCCTCTGTTTTGTCTGCCCTTTGCATTCTCCCTTCTTTTAAGCCTCCTCAGCCACGTCTTCCCGCGTCACTTGTCTAAATGATGCTGTTTCCTCTTTCATGTTAGGTAATAACACGTGGCACAAGGGTGGTGGTAGCTGAAGCCAGAAACAGAAATGTTGATGGTAAAATCATGGGAGGGTGAGTGACCCAGGACTGTCCTTTGCGCCTTCTAGAAAAACAATGAAAAGAGATGCATTTGGTGTGGCCTCCCTGAGGAAGAGGAGCAGAGTTAGCAGAGTGTCCAATTTTCTTTCTAGAGCGTGAAAAACATGGAGGAATTTAAAATTGCTGATTTTGTTCATCAGCACTCTTAGGGGAAGAAGTGTTATTACTTACATTCTTAATTAATTTTATTACAGGACTCTCCAAAGGCCAGAGTATATATCCACTTTGGAGCTCTACTGAATTTTTCATACATTAAGCTAAACAAGTGTATGACGATATTTTTGCAAGGAGATCTTTATTTGCAAATCAGCTTGAGACTGGTAGGGGTTAAAAGGAGGAAGACAATAAAAGAGAAACATTAGCCACTTTGAGGAGTGTGCAACTTTTTTGTCCAATCCTAAACATTTGACTTGGACATTCTTCACTCCTTTCTCACTCACACAGGTTTCCCATCTTTCATCCCTGTTACAGGTAAACCTGCATCCTAAAATACCAATGCCTAATAAGAAAACACATTTCTCTCTCTTTTGTTCTTGTTGTTGTTGCCGGCTAAATGTTGTAGTATGCAAAGAAGATATGATTAGAGAAAACTTCTTGTTCTGAGGATATTTGTATGTGTAACATCATCAACATTTGTGTAACATCAACTACGTGTATTTCCAAGGCTAAATTGTTCAATTGAGTGGTCACTTTGAGTGTTCAAGTTTCTGGATTATCAGTTCATTGAAATTATGATAATAGTACTGTAGAAAAGTCTGGTCATGCCCTAGATATTTATTAGAGCTCTGTAGTGTTTACCAGTGGTTTATGAGCTCAGGGCTGTATGACACAGCTGAGGCACCAATGTGGTTTTCAGCTGAAAAGAGGTTTCACTGAAAAACTCCATGCCAGCATCTGTTAAGGACAGATTGGATTTCTCCACTGCAGACATCAGATTTAGTTCTTTTTTTTTTTTGCAGTTCTTCTGATAGATGAAAATGAGCATCTGGAGGCTATTGTTCAGAATGGAAGAAGTAGCATCGAGTGGCTTAGTCATATGCAGTAGATTTCTTTTTTTAAAGATGTGCAGGGAAAGAATTGTGGTATGTAGAGCCAATTATTCTCTCTATAATATTGAACACAGCTATTTCCAGTTCACAGTGTGCTCTTTGCTGGGAGGAAAATTGGATTGGCATTACATATTTTGTAATTTTATGGATCAATGTAACCTGCGAAATATGTAGTTAAAATGGTCCTTTTCTTTTTTCATTGTTCATGCACATATCTGAAAATATACTTATCACAAGGCAAATAATTTACCTTTGAGAATATCTGTACAAAGTTGTGACTTATTGTATTGTACTTATGGTTATTCTCAGAATTGGTACTTTTTAACTGGGAAAATCTTCTCAAGATAGGAAGGTGATCCATATATTTCATGAACAGCATTGTATGATATCCATGCACTATTATCTACCCGTGTTGAGGATCCTGCTTTTAAAATCTGATTAAAATTCAATTTTTTTCAATTTGACGTGTATGAGACTATCTCTTGGTGTGCGGAGTCATGATTTTGTCTACGTTCACTGTTTTTGTGTGTATTTTGCACAATACATGTGGATCCTAAAGGCAGAAGTGTTAAAGCTTAGTCTTGGTATCTTTTTGGAATGGTGTTTCTTTAACTAAATAAGCACACTAACATGAATCCATAAAAGTAAGTTATTGTATTACTGGAGCAATTATGTTTAGTACCATTGTCTGGAGTAATTTTCTTGAAGTGAGTAACAAGAAGCGAAGACACATCTGTTGCAGCTAATTAATTATTTTGTTACTATATTACATGAGTGTAATAGGTGGCATAGAAAGAATAGGTTACAATTATGTAGAATTTTTGTGCATTCTCTGTGTTTCCTGAGCCTGACTGCATGAGAGCCCCAACCCTATGTATGTTCCTAATGGTTATTTCAATTAGAGAGAGCATCGGCTCACTCAACTCTACTTCTGTGACTTCCTCTAGAATGCATGTATAAACACTTCATTCTACTAGGAAAATGCAATTGGGAATGGTATTTCTTTTGAGAATGAGTTTCACCTGTAGGCATTTCATTAAGAAGTTGTTTCTGTTGAAACCTTTCATCTGTTTTTGCCATTCTAAACTGTAGAACTAAGAGGAAGCTCAACTTGCATAGAACTGTTTTAAAAACTTTTCTAGTCTATTTATCATTTTAATACATTTTAATGTATGTAGTGCTGTAGTATTTAGCTACTAAACCTAAATTGTCAACAGTTCCATCTGGAAGAACAGTGAGTGTCATTCATCGATGTATAATTCTTGCTGTCTGGGTGGTGGCAATGCATTTTCTATTATGCTCAGAATGCTAAAATATTTTATACTGATTTCAGGAACTATAGTTTGGAAACTCCCTAGGTCCTAGAGTTTCATCCTTCTTGTTGGAGCTGATGTATGTTGGATCACAGAAACACAGGCAGCTAATCTTGTGGTCTTTTTTGTGTGGAAAAAATAGCTGGTGTATAAGTTCTTTTGACTACAGCTTTAATACCTGGGATGCAGTGGGGATTTCATTATTGGCAGATTAAGAGTTTTAAAGATTTGTATGTGTTAGTATGCTGGATGATAAAATAACATCACATTTGTACATGATCACTTAAAGAAGACTCACAAGACTTTGAGTCTTTGGTGACATGGATAAACATATGATAACTTTCATCTATTCATGGTCTGTGTAAACAAAGAATTCATGTGATAGTTCTTTTTCTCACAAAACTATGCTGGAAAAACAGTATAGCAACAAGCAATTTATTTTCCATTTTTGTGCCTACAGATGAAGCTGTGACACAGCAAACTGACACAGACTGCTCTCACAAGCATTTCTAGTCCTGGGAAAGAGGTCCTGGTTAAAGCAAGACAATAATCTTTAGACTTCAGTTAATAATAATTAACTTTGTAACAAGTAATTAGTTTGTTACAATTGGAGGATTATGGTGGTTTTTTTTTTTTTGAATTAATAGTGTGTAGTGGAATTAGCTAATTGTAGTGGAAACAAATGAATTTAGGCTGTTTAAATGGACTTCTTAAAAAACTTTCCTTGATTTCCAAGTTAGGTTTCACTCTGGTTGCTTTAGAAAATGAGATCCTGCTAGCAGAAGCAGCTGGAGCTACGATATATTTTGAGTACTAACTTTTGCAAAATTCTATATGAAATTAAAAAAGACAATTTTTTTGTGTCCATATTTGGACACAAACTACTTCCTCTAGTTTCCTTATTCAGAATAAATTAAAAGTAAGGAATATGGATCAGGGAAAAGTGCATTTATTTATTTTATGCTTTGTTTCCAAGTTTGTGGTGGTTCTGCACATTTCTGCAAACATATTTATTAGCTGCTACTATTTATCAAAAAAATGAAGAAACTGTTATGCAGCATTTCTCTTGCTATAAACTCTTCAGCATCAATAGTTTTGGTTATGTTGTTGTGGTTCTTCAGGGTCGTATATTCCTAAATAAATATGGAAACCTTTGGAAGGAATAGACAAGCATATGATGAGTAATACTCTTGTATTAACCTAGATACCTTATGTCTGGGTTTTCACATTATCCCATCAGGATAATATGTGGAATAATCAGAAATACTTGTTCAGGATGGAAATGCTTGCAAACAACAGTAATTTACTAAATAATCGTGTGAACAAAAGCTATATATGTAAATGATTTAAGTGTTCTAAAAGACGCTGATTCAGATCTCCAAAGACTGCTCATGAACACTGATGAAGAATAATAAAAGTCTAAAAATTTTCTGACAGATATCATATTAGAAAATAAATT
Source organism: Cygnus olor (assembly GCF_009769625.2). NCBI lineage: Eukaryota > Metazoa > Chordata > Aves > Anseriformes > Anatidae > Cygnus > Cygnus olor. The sequence goes on along the minus strand of NC_049171.1, from coordinate 101,869,429 downwards.
TAAAGATAATTAATTTAGATTTATATTTCTGTACAGGATTTTTTCCTCAAACATAGCAGAAGGAATTTTAGATTCCATGCAAATTTGCTGTTTCAAACTGGAGTGACTAATAATGGAATTCACAGCAACTAAAACATTAATGAAATTTTTCCTACAATTAAAAATGAGTCTGAGCTATTATTTGCTTATTTCTAGTAGTAATGGAGTAGTGTGGACTTTTAGTGAGGCTAAGAGTTATGTTCTCTTTTGCAATGCATTTGAGTGCTATAATAAAAATAGAAAAAAAAATCAATCCATGTTATCTGCAGAAATACTGTTAAAAATATTACTTCTCTACCTCCACCTTACTACTTTGATTTTTTAAGGTTTAATAAGGTCATAGGATATACTCTAATGTAAGTAACTTTTTCTCATACCAGGAGTAGTGCTATTAAAAGTCATTAGGATTTACTGTCCTTAGATTGCATAGCTGCTGTGCAGTTCATATCTCTATAGGCTTTAATGTTTTATAGGGAGAAACACAGTATTATTTTATTCACGAAATGGTTTTCCTTGTTGTTCAGTTCAAAGACGTATCGTGCCTTTGAAGAAAAGGGAGATGTTGCTTTTACAAGACGTACTGACACTTAAGAGGAGACAGGAAAAAAAAGTAAATTGATGCTTCTGTGTTTTAAAACTGACATATGGGTGAAGAGGCTTGCCCAAAGTAGGAACTAGATCAAACCTGAATCCATTAAATCTGAAACTTTTATTTATACTGAATGACAGTAATATGTGCTCCCCCAAAGTGATGCCTCTTTCCTTTTCCAGGTCCACTTTATTGTTTGGCAGCAGTAATGCACTCCAGGACTTCATTTTTTTTCTGTATCTTTCCTGAGTCATCTTGTGCTTTCATATGGGTTGGTGAACACCAGAAGATGGAGAAACCAAAGTGCTTGACCCTGCAGGGTGTGAAATACCCATATGTAGTCTGGATTTAAATAAGACATAAGGCTTATAGCTCCTCCTAGCTTGTGGAGACCAAGGTCAGAGAACACCTGGAGGCATTTTGGGAAGGCTGTGGAAGAAGAAGATTGTGCCTTATGCCTTGCAGTTGTGAGGGAGAGGAGCACTATACATCTGAACTGATGATCTCTTTTAGCTAAGTTCTCGAGCTATTTTCCTTTTATTTAATAAATAAATAGCTTAGAGTTTTTCACCCTTAAGATATGGGATCTGTTTGCACAAGAAAATAAGTCATAAATAACTTCCCCCACTTTTAAAACAAATTTTCACCCCTTTCAATTTCTGGAGAGGTTTAGCTGATGTGTTTGGTCTGAGATTGTATTACAACTGATCACACCTGATTTCAGGAGCTAATACAGATCCCATAGACCAAGCAAGACTCAAATAACTTTGTTTATGGAGTCAGTGCAGTGTACAGTAGCTGTTCATATTCCAGCCTGGGGTTTTGGTTGGTAGGAGAAAAAATGAAATAATGTTTGAGAAATATTTTTACATGTGGTTGATTTTTATATGTATTTATTTTTGTGTCTCTTTCTCAAATTTGAACTGAAATACATTATTACAAAAATTTAAGACCTTTAACTGAAAGCAGTGTTCTGTCTCTTGAAGTATTCTGTCCCATTTTGAATTTTTTTTGCTAGGTGCAGGCTATATGATTAGAGATTCTGAAAGATTCCCCTCATTTCATATTAAAGAAACACCGCAGCCTATGTATTTAAAAGTAAGTTGGGAAGGAAATGATTGCTCACAATTTTCACTACTGGCTGAAATTCCTGTCCAATGTAGGTGACATCAGCTTCTTTCAAAAGCAAGCTGGGCATGGAAACACAAAATATTTCTGTGCTAAAAATGCAAACTTTGGAGTTTATTTGGCACTGCCTGATAATTATATTTTTATCAGTTTACATCTTCAGAGTGGTTTTCTATGAAATTATTGTTCTATTAGGAACTTTTGGTTAGAAGTGCAAACTTTTGTGATAAATTTATCTTTATTCTTTTCAACATTTCCCCACCTTTGGACTTCTCTCTTTTCCAAAGAATTACATGAGACTCTCCACTGTGCTAGCTTACTGAGTGGCTTGGGTGAAGACATGGAATTAATCTGGGGGTTGGTAGGATGCTGGTGAGCCACAGAATTCCCAGATTCCTCTGCCTTCTGCTCTAAGAAAAAGAGCAGAAGGCTCTGCAGAAGTTTTTTCACTGCAGAAGAAAAAACCCACACCTGCATAGCTTAAGGTCTCTAAAAATTGCAAGCTATGGAAGAAGAAAATTAGTCTTTGCTCCTTTGAAGGATTTTAAATATTTTTGCAGTCTTGTAATTGCACTTTCTTCAATTGCCAGGATAATGACATTATAACAAAAGAGTTTTTTGATATGCAGTGTGAAATTCTGGGAAATTAGAGAACTTGTGACAGCATGATTTCCAGAACTGATTTCTGCCACATCACGACACTGTTGAAAATCAATTAAAAATCTGTTAAGAATTTCATTTGATAAAATATATATATCTGTCCAGCTTTGCAGGTGTATATGCTGACAATGTGAATATTTAAATGCTTGCTGAATAGAGATAAATTTAAAGGTATTAAAGTTTAGCACATGCTTACTTTGCTGAATCAGGAATACAGCCTATAAGTAGCTAGAAGCTAAAATGTGAAGTCAGTAGAAGTTACTTATGCATGGTGGATCCTTTTTATGTTATTTTTTTAACATTTGAATATTAGTACTGATTATAAAGATTTGAGGGAATGGAAAAACAAAGGACAAATGACCTCACACTTTCAGACACCTGATGGTGAGCCACAGTGACAAAAACTTCTCTCTTTTTAAAGAAAGTAATTCTATGAATTAAGATATTTAGTCTTTTCTTTTAGAAATTTGATAATGTTCTTTTTTTAACCTTAGCTCTTTTGAGGAATTTTTTTCTTACTACACTGGTATATGTTAGAGCTGTCTGTGTCAAGACATTTGTATTAATAACAGTTATTTGACGCTTAGCAAAATAACATTTATCTATCTATATAGGTATGCTTTACATGTATGTGTGTACATATTTTAACCTTTTCTTTTTATCTTGAAAAGCCCTTCTTTCTGCCTGCCTTACTAAGATCAAGCAATGGTGTAGTTAGATAAACGTGCAATAGAGGATTTTCCCCTTACTATCAGTGTCACTCCCATCTCCTCCAGCCTGCTTGCCCTTCCCCAGAATTTCTCTGCCTCTCTGTGGCTCAGGACAAAGGGTCTGGATATATGGGCTGTGTAATTGTAGTTTATAAGCAAGAATAAACATAGGAGATACGCCTCATCTTTCTTTTCTGTCAAAATTAAAATTGCAAAGTATTTGTGTTTTTGAACAATGAACTTGTGAAACCTCTGTTAAGGTGAAAAAGGTTGTCTGAAGAACAGTTTAAAGCTACAAACCAATTTGCAACTTATCTACTAAGTCAACCATCAGCATTCATTGTGGCCAGCTGTATCAGCTGAATAGGGTCCAAGCTCAGAGTCTGTCAAATGTAGGATTGTGGGATTTTTAGGTCTTGTCTTGAATACGTGATTTCACTGAAATCAGTGTGGTATTGCAGAATATCTGTGCTGAAAACTGGTGGCACAGAGCCAGTTCCACCAGAGAAACTGGATGGTCTCACCATGGGGAACAGCGATGCTCTTGGAGAGGCAGGGCAAGTGGTGGAGACTTTACATATTTTAGCTCTTCATTTATTGCTGTATATTTGCTGTTGTCCTTAACTTGTATGTGTTTTTGCCATGCTACTTGTAGGAAACAAAAAGGAAAGTTATTACAGAAAAGCTTCAAGCTCTAGGAAAAAATGTATTTCAGACTTCCATTAAAGTTAGTGTCAGAAACTTACTTATCTATTTATAATTATTTTGTCAGTACATCTGAAAATCTAGTTTTTGTTTTTCTGTGGATCACCTGTGTCGATGTATTTTATCAATACATTGATATTTCTGATGACTTTAGTGCAGAATGAGTGTCATTTTATCATATTTGCTGTGTGTTTACACTTGATAAGAAAATGTGGGTAGTAAAACTTTCATGGTATTGTGAACTATTAACTTTTTTCTTTAAAGTACATTATTATTTTTGCCAGTTGTGTTAGTCACATTATTCCCATGGAGCAATCTCACCTGAAGGAAAAGCAGACAAAACAACAACAAAAAAACCACAACAAGTGTTGTGTCAAATTTGGGCTTTTGGAGCTGATTCAATTTTACTCAAATAAGAATTAGAGGTAAAAAAAGGTCCAAATTATAACACACAGACTACAAAAAAAAAAAAAAAAGGAAGAAAAAAAGAATCCATTGGAAAAGGGACAGAAGTCTTTGCTGGGCAAAGTGACAGCTGAATAAATAAGGAACCTGTACCGGGGGCAGAGCCATCTGAACTGATGTTTAAGCTTTTAAAAGGCTTTTAACAATTATTACCCAGTTCCTTCAGAAATTGCCTTAGCAACTGTATGTGTATTACTGAATATGGCAGCAGCTTCTGCATTCATAACACAGACTTTGCTTACAATGCTCCTTCGGCTCCCTAGCATAGCACTTTGACTCGAAGGAAACTTGCTTCCTTTGAATACTTATAGCCTGTTCTCTTAAAGTTTTATTGATTTGATTACTGTTCCCACAGAAAGCAGATGAAAAGAAACCACTGAAAGGAGATTAGCTTCTGTTTTGTCAATTCCTGAATATTGCACATTTTATTAATGTCAGTCTAGGTTTTCCTGTTATTTTTCATAGTTGAAAAGGTAATGGAGATTTTTTCCAATTTTTTTTCCAGGCTTGAGCCAGAACATTAGAACCTTCAAAATGATAGATTGATATTGTTGTGACACAGAATCGTGGACTAGTGCTAAAAGTCAGAATTTGTAGGTTGGAATCCAGTAATACCAAAAGGAGTGCTGTGCTGAATGCTGATATTAAGGAAATAACAGTACCTGTGACAACATCCTTCCCAAATCACTGGCTATAGCTATTCAAAGAACTGGCTTCTAGGAGCTATAGTGACCAGTAAAGAAATTTATGCCTAACTCGTGTAAGATGGATTTGAGGTTTTATAACAGGCCACGGTTTAAAACAGAAGTACCTGCACCTCTTTGTTATTGCACTGGATGCTTCCTTCAGTGGGATCCAGATTGACTTCATCAACTACGTGCATAGAAAAGTATTTCATTTTCAGTGTGGAAAATTAACTTGGAGGAGAGCTAGCTGCATGCTCCGAACAGGATCCACAGGCAACAGCTTGTGAGCGGTGGCTTTAAGACACAGTAACTTGTATGTGCATCTATTGGAATTTATGTATGTATGTAACATAGAAACATCACGCTTTTATTCAAGTGTATTAATATCCCATTCAATCAAGTGTTCATACTTACAAGTAGTCTTTGTCCTTATCCAGCCTTCAGATTACTTTGCACTGTGCTCTTGAATATGTGCGTGCATGTGTGCCTGTGTCCAGCACAAAGGAGAGGCCATAGCTGCACATATTCACAAACAGACATCTTGTCGGCCTTGAACAAGTTCGGTGAAGGTTCTCAGATTTTAGATACTAAACTTTCCTTAGTTTGGGGTCACTGTAGAGTCATTGCTTTGTCCTCATCCACAGATTCAGTGTGAATTAGGGACCTAAATGCTATGGAGGATTTTGGACTTTTTTGTGCTTCAGTTACCTGTTTATGAAAAGGGGGAACATCAATTTTCTAGCTACCTAAAGATGTTTCTAGCTACCTAAAGATGTTGTATATAAAGATATATACAAGGGAGACTGAAAATTCTCTTACACTATACTTACCAAAGTCATAAAAAATGTGACATACATCTTTGTAAATATACACGTGTATGACATGGGCATACACCAGTGTATCATATTTTGGAGAGCAGGGCAGAGTTAGAAGGAAGAAAGGAAATAGGATCGGTGTAAAAATACAGTAGTTACCACACAGTGAACAAGAAGGTGCAAGTCTTAAATTTTCTGCAGTATATGCAGAGATTTCCACAGAGACAGTGTGGGTGCTTGCAATACCTTGTTTGATTATGCTCACATATGACCATTATTTCTGCTAAAAGAGAGACCTATCTATGAATAAGTGCATATCTTTGTCTTGGCACTGACACTCTGGCACATGTTTAGATGCTAATCTCTGGAGTCTGAATGGCACTCTAAACAGGGGGAAAATAAATATAAAAAAAACCCACAGCTACTAGAAATTCAACGAGGTACCTTTCATAAAGATTTCATCAGATAGCTCCTTAGAGTCTGAAAAAAGCATCTTTTGATCTCTTAAAATCAATATGACATTCAGTATCAAAACACACATCCACCCTTTGAAAAGGGTAATCACTGTAATTGGGCTGCATAGTTCAGCTGGATGCGGACCTACGGCAATATCACCACCCGTTGCACGGGAGCCATGCGCAGCCACCAGGCAGCTTAAGCTGAGGGCATGGCAGCCAGGTCGTCTGGATCTGGCCTCTTGGTTCAGCAGCAAGGAGCTCAGCATCTTCTCAGAGTCTGTACAGTCTTCTCAGTATCAGGTTTCTGTAATCCGTGTTCATGTAATTAAGGATGTGCATGTTCACCACGAAGTTTGTCTTTCAGTATTAGCCTGTTGCATGGATTGCCCATGTAGCCAACCTTACGACTGAGAGGAGTTTCTCATATCTCAAAATATGTAACATTATTTCTGTATCATTCTCACTGTTTGCTACCTGGTGAACGATGTCTTGTGTAATCTGAGATATGCCAAAAACAATGGGAAAATATTTACTTGCTTTTGGATATACATTTTCTTGTTTGGAAAGAAAATGTTCAAAACCTTCCCCAGACCTTTCAATCCCGCTTGAGCTATTTGATACTAATGAAACATAAGTGGTGACACTTTTCCAATCAATTTTGCAAGTAAATTGTAGTCCTAGAACTCCCAAAAGCACCTGTAATCTCTCACATAAGAAGTGCTTAATTGCAGCCAGCTACTTTCAGTAGATGCCCTTCTTTGCCCAGGAATTCTCCATTAAGGTATATTCATTTGGAGTCTCTGTTCTTCTACCTCTGCATTGAAAATGGGGATCTAAAGGAGCTTTCTGAAAGAACGAGATCCCAGTGAACCAGAAAGCAAAAGGATCTTTTCTCCTTTTTGAAAAGGAACTTAAATTTTTTTTTTAAACCAATTGCCAATATTCCTTTTAATGAAGGCTTGAATGCAAAGACAGTCTGATTTCTAGACCTGAACAAAAGTGTCTCTTGTCAATTGTGTGAGAGATAAACTGTTGTCTCTCACAGGAAAAAATCTTCAAACACTTTCTGTTTTGCTCAAAACCAATAATGCCCTTGAAGTTAGCACAAAGTTACTAATTTCTACTCAATAGTCTATCTGTTCCAGATAGAAAAGTTAGACATTTTCATCCCTGAAGTGTATCTAAAAAGAGAGGACATGAGAAAAAAAAAAAATATCCCATCAAGTCTCTCTTGAGGTTCCCAAAAGCAATCTGCCATTTGAATCTTGGGGGCTGTCAGAGTTGTGGAGCTGAAACCATAGAATATGTTATTTTGGCGAATGGAGCAATTAGTTGCAATGTATTTACAATGGACTTTTATTCTTTATTCATGTAGGCATTCGGCAAGCTCCTTTTAAAATGCATTTCTTGTCCACAGCTGCTTGTCAGAGACATATTCTAAATGCACAAATTCCCTTGGGTGTTAAAGGCATGCTAGGCATTTAGCAAGACATGAAAGGGATTCGGTGAAACTAGGAGGCAAATTGTGCTCCTGGTTATGGAAGGGGAAGTGAGGGGGGGCATTGGGGAAGGACCGCCTGCAAATGGTACTGACGTTACCTTGGGTGAAGCTGATCCCTTCTGCAAGATAAACTTTGTTCTGTGCTGCTCCTGCCCTGTGCGGGGAGGGGAGGTGCAGGGTACATGGTGGCTGTCCCGTGGCCCAGTGCCTGAAGTGAAGATTTCCTTTGGTTTTATTCAGCAGCAGCATTCTGCTGACATTCTGCTGATTTTCCTAAGAAAGGAATAACACTTTTTTTCTGAGACAAAGCCCTCAGAAATTACAACAACCGTATGAAATAGGAATGTTTCCTCTCCCATTACATAAATGATGGATTAGCTTTTTGCTGAAGAAACCGAGAGAGTAGGATGTAAGGACAATTTGTGTAACTCGTGAAGTAGGCTGTGGTGTGTGGCAGCAGACTGTTATGAAACATGACACTCCAGGAAATATGATTAATGTGTGATGGAAACCCTTTGGCGGATCAGTTCACTGAAGCACATGTCCTGTCATGACAGTGCCATGGCTTGTACTGTGTGTGGTGAGCATCTGGCCAGAGATAAACTGTACTGCCTGCTGGAGTGTTATTTTTTTCCAGTAATGTGTTTGTGAGATTTTTTTGAAGTATAACTAATAATACTGACCTTCTTTATGTCATTTATGGAAGAAAAGCATTTGTCGTTTTTCATCAAAAAACAACTATTTGCTTTTTGATGAAAAGCAACAGTTTCAGGGTAGAAAAAAAGAGGCCCCATCCCTTCCTGAAGCAAAATATACCTGTGATTTAGAGCAAGAATGCATAGAGCTGAATGTGAACTTCTTGTTCTTGTACCGATTAGCAGCAGATGAGAAGTATGCCACAGCAGCAATCATCTCTGTAATAGCTGTGGGATGCAAGGAAACTGCCAGTTTGCTTTATGAAGTAAAGTAAGAAAATTGCGTCCTTGGCTTGTGCTTCACTGGGCTGGTATTTTGTCACTATTACGATATCATTTTTGTGGAGCTAGTGAATACAGTTCTTAAACCAAGAAAAGGAAGAGCTATTTCCAAATCCCCCAATATGTGTTTTATAAATCTGGTGTATCCAGACTCAGATTCTGAATTGCATTAAGACTCTGCAGGAATTACACCCTGGCAGCTATTCAAGCTCCTGTTGCTGCATAAACAGAGATATTTATGAAAACAGAGTAGCTTGGATCTGTTTGTCTCTTTTTGGTTGGTGATGAGCTAATTTTATTTTAAAACTCAAGGGTCTTTCCTGCTTGGTGCATGAAGGCACAGAGTGAACTCAGTGGAGCTGAAATTTCCTGAATTATAATAATCAGTAATTTTAGCTCTGGCTCCAAGTTAGGGAGGAACGCTAGGTTAGATTAAAGGCACTCTGACTTTATTCCACTTGACTGAGTCAGGCTCTTTTCGTGCATGATATTACTGCAGGGAAGATTTACAAAGGTGGAGGACTCCACAACTTGCAATTGATGATGTTTCCTGTAATTTTGTCCCTTATATTTAATTTGAGAGGCTGTATTAATTAGCATTTTGGGAAAATTTTAGTATCAACATCATTTTTCTCACTTTTTTATTTTTAACCTAACTAAACTCTATTGTAATATTGCATTTATTGTTCTCTTGATTACTATTTCTAAACAGAGATTGGAGCAAAATATCTAGGAGTAAAATATATTCCAAATGTGTTTTATTTTTTCTTTAATTAAGTTGAGTGAGGGGTAGGTCTCCTGTGTACTGAAAGAAAAAAGTTTTGACACAGCTTTGGTTTAGCTTACCTGTATAACAGCAGAATGAAAAATTAAGGTAATACAAATAGGTTTCATGAAGAAAATACATATTAAACCAATATGCTCAAAATAGTTAAAAAAAAAAAATCTTATAAATCGGTGAGATATTCATTAAAAGTGCTTTGCTTTGTAGAAGCTTGTGGTTGGTGTGCATGAATACCAAGCTATTTCAAAAAACAAAATATGAGCATGTTCTCGATAAAGCTGATAAATTTTGTCAGCTTTTTCAAAGGAAAATGGGATCTTCATCGAATGTTTCATGTGTTTATATGAAAAGTATCTTTTATACACAATTTTAATATTAAAGATAAACTGAGAAACAAATGTCTCAAAGACTTGCTAAAATATTTTGCTTTTTATTCACAAGATATCTTTTCTACAAAAATGGTAATTTCTTTAAAAGCTTTTGCTTAATTTCTCCATGGAAAATAATCCTATTTTTTCTGACAAGTTCTCCCTCTGGCCTCCTTCAAAGTGCACACTGTTGTGCTGAAAAGTGAAATAATATCAAAAATACTGATGTGTTATTACTACTGCCCTGCTGCTCCCCCAAAACTTCAGTGGTGCTTTGGAGAAAAAAAAAAGAATTAAAATGAGGACTGATGCTCATGAAACAGTGCGACCTTGGACATATCATTTAAACATCAATCCTGGAGATACATTTGAGGGCATTTCAAAGATAGTGGTGTCTAAGGTCTTCATATTTTGGGATTTCTATTTAAAGTAGAACAGCAGCAATGGAGGTATCATGGGTATATCAAAGGAGTTTTTTCACAAGTCAGTGAAAATTATTTCACTTTTCAAATGGAGGAGAGCCCTGAGCTGTAAACTGTCTCTCGAAGCTCTGTTTACAACAGTGAAAGAACCTGAGGCTTTAATAATGAGTGTAAGCACTTCCATTGAATTTAGAGGTTCCTATTTTGCTCATCCAAATGGTTTCTTTCAGGCTGCTTTGCTTTGAAGCACAGCACACCCAAAAATTGTATCTTGTTTTAGAGTAATGCAGCCTGGAAATTACAAGTCCAGTAATAGATGTTTCCAGAAAACAGAGACTAAAACATAAGTTAACCAATTCGTATTAACTACATGTATTAAATGTGGAAAGTTGTAATTTATAAGGGTATATGTGTATATATAAAAATATAAGATTTATTTTTCTAATGAAAGTTTTTCTTCTCCATACTATGTATACAATATTAAAAAAAAAAAAAAAGCACAACACTTTAATTTAGTTCAAAGAGGATTATACAACACTTTTTTTGATTTTTTCACAATGTTTACTGTATTATACGGTTAACCTAGTAGGACCTGTTTGCAACTGTTCCGTTCCTACAGTCCTTTTAAAATGTATAGTGTAATATGTAATTTCTTTTTAAACATCTGAAGTTGTTTGTAATTTAGGCTTTGGAAACATCTCCCCACGCACACAAGGTGGAAAGATATTCTGTATCATCTATGCCTTACTGGGAATTCCTCTCTTTGGTTTTCTCTTGGCTGGTGTTGGAGATCAACTAGGGACAATCTTTGGAAAAGGAATTGCCAAAGTAGAAGATACCTTCGTTGTGAGTATGATGGCTGCTTGCTGTTCTAAATATAACAAGCATAACACACAGGGTATAGTTCATCCTTGTAACCAGATGTCTAGCAAAAGGTACGGAGAACATTGCAGAGTCTGTACATGTTGAACGTTGTTAATTGAGAATTGGATGTGGTCCAACATTTTCTACAATAATGATGACTGGGAATAACAAGATCCAAAACCTCTTATTTTTTTTGGTTTGCCCTTATAGTACTCTTAAGCTTACTGTGGTGTTTACCTTTAAAGACTATAATATAGACTGTGGTAGGAAATCACCAGCATGGTGAGATGGAGGAGTGGAGCTGTAGGGTAATGCATGGAAATTATTGCTGCTCTGGGTTGATTCACAGAAGATCTTTGGTGTCAGTCTAAAGTCGCAGCTCTTAAAAATCTGTACACAGACATCAGCAAACCTGAGGAAACGTCAAAGCCTGTGGACACCTATGTTTCCAGATTTATGGGGCTGTAGGTGGCTAATGCTTTGGGCACTCAGGGGAGCAGGACAGACAAAATGGTACAGAGCCTGCTTCCCAACACTGGACTACTGTTTGAGGAGACTTTGGTCTCCTCACTGAGCTGCAGGATGTTCTACGGTTTAAGGTATTTTCAGCTTCTGCTGAACCGTGTAGCACAGCCTTCTGAGATTCATGTCCTTCATTTTGTTTGACCCATGGATCTTTAATTAGTCCACACAGAGTGGCACACCTTAAGTGGAGGAAGGGACCCAACAAGAGACTATACAAGCTTGTGCAGATATTGATAAAGTTAACCCATAGCTTAACAACCAAGTGCCTTAAATTATAGCAGAGGAACTTCATTGCTTAACTTAAAGTCCGCTTCACACACGATACTTTGAGTTCAGAATCAGAAAATTTTAGCAAGATCATACTTATTACAGTTATTAAAAATATATTTACTGATATTTTTGTTGCCTAGAATAAATGACACAATAAAATATAAGAAAATGGATTAAATACTTTATCAACCTTTAATAAAATACTATAGGCCTAGCTATTACTATACTATGTTCAAAACATTTATGAAATACTGTCTGTTGTTTGATGTGTAGAATAAGTCATATCTAGTGAATACATAGCAAGTACCATGACTTTGTAGCTGTTTGCGTCAAAACAGCAAGTGTTGGAAGGACTGTTTTTTTTTTGATGCAAGGCAAACTGGGGCCGTGCTGAAATAGTCATTTACAATATGTAAACACAAGCTTGAAAGCCATTGTTAGGAAAAAGCATAGCTTTTTTTGTGTGTGTTTGCCTTTTTTCTTCCTTTTTTCTTTTTTTTTTTTTTCAGCTCCAGATATTAGTTCCAATCCTGATTAGTTACTGGTGAATAACATTAATTTCCACTGAGATTTGGCTAAAAAGGGCATGAACATTCCATGAGAACACATTTTATTTTTATCCTTTCTGCTTTTCTGTTGTAACTGAATTTTAGTTTTGCATAAAAATACAAAATATGAGACCAATTTGTTTGTGTCTCTTAGGCTACTCCGCTCAGAGGAATAATGGGTCCTTTTTTTTTTTTTTTTTTTTTTCACCCTAGCACAAAAAGCAGCAACTTGCCTCCTCTTGGCAATCTCTGAATTCAAACACTGATCTGTATGTTGCAGTCTGGAACACTCCTTCATTCATTCTTCAAAAGAAGAACAAGGAGACACTGATGGGTCAGAACAGGGAATTTCATGTTGCCATAATCTGACCAGCTCCTAGGATTTGGGTTACAAAAGCTAGACTTTGGTCCTGCTGACTGAAAACATATTTTACGTTGGCACTGAACATAAATACAAGAAACCATGCATCATGAATAGTCTGATTTCATTTTGGTCAGCTTTTTTGAAAGTTTACAGTTTTACGCAGTCCCTAGTTTCCTTTAATTTAAAGCAATATGCTCTGGATGAATGAAAGACTCTTTGGAAAACTGTACTGAGAGGAAAATTGTCAAATTTGTAGGGCATGTCAAACATGACTTTGTAATGGTCTGTTTTAGCTTTGGTACAATTAAAAAAAATCATTAATAGTTTACACAACAGACAAAAGACTTTTCTCATTAAATCTACAGATTATCTCAGGCTAAGGAGAGGTAAAAGTTGGAGGACAAAATTAGAATTCAAGGTGATCTTGAAGATTTTGAAAGGCAGCATGAATATATAAGATACAGTTCAAAAAGGACAAATTCAAAAGACATTATTAAAGAATAATGAAATATTTGATTACATATCAGGAAACAGTTGTCCGGGTGCAGTTTTGTAGCAATGTTCTGAGGGCTCTAGGGGCTCTTCAGCTGGCACTGGAGAGTGTTATACTGTTGTGAAAAAGCATAGGTCACTGTTAAAGGTTTAAATAGGCGTGTAAATAAATAAACAGATTGGATGAAAGGATCCTTTCTTATGCTCTGTTTTGCTGTAGTATGTCTCACTTTTTTGTCCAGTTTTGAGCACCACATCTAAAGAAATGTGTGTATTGGCTGGATGGAGGCGAGGGACAGCAATGAGAATTGAGTGGGTGAAGTTAGACTTGAAGAAATGCATTTATTTGGACTAAAGAATATATGACAGAGAAGACACCTGTAAAAGCTTGCTGGAAAGGGTAAAGTAGCAGTTGGTCTGCCCTGGATGAGACCATAAGTAGTAGACTTAAATTGAAGCAAATGAGATGCAGGGTAAGCATTGGGAAAACTTTCTACTGAAAAGAAGTTAACTTTGTTTGCATTGCCTCACATGTCTTGTATGCAGTGGCTTAGGTGTGGTTATTTTCAGTTTTGACTAAGGTATGGAAGAGAGAATCTCTTCGTATCCCCTCTATTTCTATTTCAACTCTGTTTTCTATGGTTTTGTTTAGTCATCTATTTCATTAAAGAGAGAAATATATGGTAAAATTCACCAATGTTATTTGTGGATGCAAAAAAACAGAGAGATAGCAGGTGCGAGCATTACTTGAAGCTCACTCAAATTTTGTCCTCACTCAAACTGTAGCATGATCAGCTGTTAATACTAATGAACGTTATACGTGCCATCCACCCAGACCACAAAGCTGACCACAAAGAAGAGTCCAGTGCTGCTTTGTGTTTTCTGCCACCAAATGTCTCCTAGGATAGTCATATTTGCTATGAAAACCCTTTCACAATAAAACAATGGTTTGATTTTTTCCTGTCTGAGAAATATAATGTCCTCTTGAGCAATGAGGTGCTCATTGTAGGTGATAAGTGCTTATATATAGTGGCACAGTTTTATTAACAATGGGTTTCCTCTCTTTCCCCTTCCCTTTCTTCCATAGAAATGGAATGTGAGTCAGACAAAGATTCGCATCATTTCAACAATAATATTCATACTGTTTGGCTGCGTGCTGTTTGTTGCTCTTCCTGCAGTTATATTCAAGCACATAGAAGGCTGGAGCACACTAGATGCAATTTACTTTGTGGTTATCACTTTAACTACCATTGGATTTGGTGACTATGTTGCAGGTAAGATTTTTCTCACTGCTCTTTATCTCATGATATTTTGCACAGTGATAAATGTTCTGCCTTCTTATATTTCTTTTGCGGAGAACAGGTGAGCACTGACCCAACTCTGGTGGTGGTGGCAGGGGTGGTTTTACCTTTCTCACCCAGTTTTACCCTTTGTCATTCTTGTGTCAAGCCCTGTGAGACTGCCACCTTGGATCATGTGGCTGACTACATTCAGGAGGTGGGACGATGAAACAGTCTCCCTCTGACTACATACGCTCCTTTTTTTCCTCTGTTTTATTGTTAAAAAGATGTTTTACCTGATTTTAGATAATTTTTTGGCTTTACAGATTGAGAGAAGTACCAGAATAATTACAGTATTTTAGTCTGCTGAGTATTTTTACTTTAGCAGGAGTCCTTTAGTGTCTCATTTTGCTCATTTATATATGCACCTTAGTTTTTGTGTGCATATTTTGCTTTCAAAGTGTTGATCCAGGTTTCTTCTTCTGCCACTGAAATTCTGTTGCTGTTGTATCTTTCTGTACTTTGTTTGCTCTGTGTGCATTTGCCCATGTGTGTTTTACAATATAAGAAAGTGTAGCACAGCTTATAGATGACATGACCAACATCTGGTTCTATTAATCTAGACTGGATTAGTTACAAATAAATAAGACAAGCTCAACTTGAAAAAATAAAAATAAAAATAATAAAAAAGCTTGTGCCTGTTATCTACACTATTTTTTATTTCTTGAGAAGGTGTAAGATCTCTTCTCAGACTAGGACTAAGTATATGCTGTCTGTATTGAAGGTGTGTTGATCTGAGCCAGTGAGGTGGTGAGGTTAGGATTACAAATTCAGAGTTTCATGTCGCGAGTCCAAGACTTGCTTTCCTCAGCCAGATTGTTCTTATTTTGATTTTCTCTTCAAGAATTTGTGGTTCTGAACAGATTCTGACTAGCACCAAATCAAAAATTTATGCTATTTCAAAGCCAAGAGTCTGGGTGCTTTAGACTTTCTTTCCTTTGGTGTATGTGTGTGGCAGGGAATAAAAATAATAATGTATAAAGGCCTGGTTATATTTGCTGTAAGAAATCACGTGAAATGGCCCACTTTACTCTAACAGGAACACTGAGTACATTCATCATTACTCTCATTATAAAATTTCTGCAGATTTTCTATTTGTAGACCACTTGATATTGTAATTTGTTCCTACATGATGTCTGGTTTTTAATTTTACCAGGAAACACATTCCCTTTCTACAGAATGTTCTTGAATTATGTTGATCTATACCTTGTGGCCTTTTATGGTCTTTATGCATATTTTTAAGTTCCGCTTTAATGGCGATATCAAAATGCTACGAGTATTTTCTATTTACTTTTAGAGCAACACGCAAGACACTCCTATTCATTCTGTAATATGTTATTGACTGAGAGTTTCAGTGTGTAGGAATTGAACTCATACTTGCAGTGAAGACTCTTAAGAGAATAGGTTTAGACTATCTCCATCTTCACTATGAGGCTAATGTGGCCACTAGATTGTTTTTTTTTTTTTCAGAGATGAAGTTGACAATAAGCTCGTTCATTGTTATCTTCTTTGTGTGGACTGACATACTCAGTTGACAGCAGATGACTAGACGACTGATGTGTGCAGTTGACACGCAGGAGAGAAGGGATGCCATCCAGAGGGACCTTGACAGGCTTGAGAGATGGGACTGTGCAAATCTCATGAAGTTCAGCAAGGTTGAGTACAAGGTCCCGCACCTGGATCAGGGCGATCCCAAGCATGAATACAGGCTGGGAGATGAGTGGATCGAGAGCAACCCCAAGGAGAAGGACTTGGGGGTGTTGGTGGATGGAAAAACTCAACATGAGCTGGCAATGTGCGCTTGCAGAAAGCCAGCCATATCCTGGGGTGCATCAAAAGAAGCATGGCCAGCAGGCCAAGGGAAGTGATTCTCCCCCTCTACTCCTCACCTGTAGTACAGCATTCAGCTCTCGGGTCCCCAGCATAAGAAGGATAGGGGCCTGTTGGAGAGAGTCCAGAGGAGGGTCGTGAGGAAGATCAGAGGGCTGGAGCACCTCTCCTATGACAGGCTGAGATTGTTGGAGTTGACAGTCTAGAGAAGAAAAGGCTCCATAGAAACCTTACAGTGGTCTTCCAGTACCTACAGGGGGTCTATGGAAAAGACAGGGAGAGCCCTTCTGAGGGAATATGTAGTGATAGGACAAGGGGTAATAGTTTTAAAGATAAAGAGGGTAGATTTAGATTAGATATAAGGAAGAAATTCCATAATACTAAGCTATTTTAAAAGGAAAACTGACACTACAAATTATCAATCTAGCTGATAACATTTGTCTTAAGGGCTAGGTTTCCTTATTAATTTTGAAAAAGCATGCAGAATATTTTGCAAGCTACCAAATTCGTAAGCTGTCTTTACGATTTTTTGTTTGCTTGTGGTGTTTTTTTAGGTAAGCCATAACCACCTTGTAGACATTAAATACCATTGGTGTTTTATTGTAGACCTTATCTAGAACACACTCACCCAAAAGTTTAAAAGCTGAATGCCAGAAAATGAGATGAAGCAAGTAGGGATAAGGCACGTAATGGTGTAAATGGCTGTAGGGGATGTTGTCATGATGGAACATAAGTATTTCATCTGGCAGAAGCATCTGACATCATTGTGGATCTAGAGCATGACATTTCTTGGTTTTGATTTGTCACGGTGAGTCGTGCATCAGGCAGAAAGCTACTTCAGTCCACTTATAAGTGCCTAGGTGACCAGCCACTTGAGGAAAAAAAAACCACACTGACATTAACTTAGTTCCTTTTTTCTGATTTTTTTGGCTGGGAAGGCATGTTCCTTAAATAATATTTAGAGTGTAAATTGCCTTGTACCACTCAGAAGAATAGTCAAAATTAAAGCAGAGTGGTGGGCAGTGTCATTTCAATTTGAAATTATAATGGAGTGGACTTCTAGAACAACAACAAAAAAGGCAATTCTTGTAGCACGTTGGAGCTCCGTGGGATATTTCATAATTATGTGTAAATTTTGTTTCTTAAAATTCCCTCAAACAAAACAAAATTCCTAACTATTTGAAAACTTCCAAATATTCTGGTAATTATCTTATTATCTTTCTGGGAACTGTTATCCCAGTGGAAAAAACAAGTCTGAAAGTCCTGGATAGTAATGTCATGGTTGTGATAATGTGTATCAGGGTTAATAGAAACATTTCTTACAGTATTTCTCTTTTCACTAACATGGAATTGGCTGCTGCCTGGCACCACTGGATTTGAAAGCTGAAGAGAAGCCTTGGAGAACTTTTAGGAAGTAAAGGAGAGTGTTTCCAAATAGCTGTACCAGAAGGGAACCAACAGGAGAACATTACATTCCGTAATCTCATGGTATTAAAGGTTGTAGGGCTGGCTGTTACAATAGAAATACTCGCACAGTTCTCCAGATTTTTTTCTACAAATTTCTTCTCATTTGTACTGGAGAACAAGCATTCAGTTCCCAGGAACCACAAGGCCAAAACATCCCCTTTTGTACTGAGAATCTAAGTTGTCATTTGGAGCCTATGGAAATTTTAGCTGCAGTTTCAACTAGCAAGAGAAGTCCTAAGGTAGATGTAAAAGGCTGATCATTCAGGGTCTGTGCAAGGAGAGAAAAGGTGAACAGTTTTTGTATTGCATGTTCAAGAAAATACATGGATAGTATTCCAAAAAAACCCACCTTTTTCTGTCTTGGAAAATGGATTTTTTTCTTTTTAATTGGGGTTGGGGCTGGAGGGTGGGGTTGATTTTTTTTTTTGATGGGGAGATTGAGTTTTGAATGTATTTTTATTCTTTTTAAAGAAATTTTTTATAACTGAAGAAAGTTTACCATTGTAGCTTTTCACACATGCAAATACACGCACACAAAGGAAGTAAGAAACTATCTCTTGAAAATCATGCCATACTGATTCGAACATAGTTTATCTTGTTTTCAAGGGAGACCATGAATAATACTAGAGAAAAAACAATCAAGCTATTATTATAAATATTCCAAAAGAGGAAAGTAAGAGGACTTTTCATGTCATGTCATTTTTAGTGTAATGAAAGATAATGTTGGCTACCAACGTTAGCAATGAGGTCAAAATATATGTAACATGATAATGCATTGGTCATATGTGCAGATAAATCCTTAAATATTTCTGGAGGAGATAGTCTAGCAGCTATCAAATACAAAGTAGATTAGATGCCCAGAACTTGACAGAATTACGTGAAGGTCAGAAATATTAATACCACATCAGTAGTCTGTTTCACAGGCATAATGAATAAGGTTATGCTGCAATCAGTCCAATTTAACTAATCACAGAGTTTTGTGAGTCTTCAATTTTAAAATGTTTTCGAAGGTGTTCTTTCTTTTTTTCTTCTTCCTTGATCTGTGATTTTAGCTCACTGCTTCCTTACTGTTTTGGGCTGTAACTGAATTAAGTTTATTGCCATTTATATATATATATATGGGTCTGCACTGAATTACTTGGAGGGAGAACTAATTTGTAGAATACTGTCAGATTTATAGTCTCATTTAACGTCACCAAACTGAAACACCTTACCTACTGGTCATAGCAGTCCCATTGATCTGTGCTCCCTCCTGCTGGCCTTATGTTTTTTTTGCCATTCAGAAGTGCTCTTTGTCACCTCAGGACTTCATATCTTTTATAAGGGCTATATGATGTGAACCATGTAGGCTGTTTTAAGCTTAAGTCAGCGTGCAGTGTTTCACTCAATTTCTGTATAGGACAGTGTGGAACGGGTGTTTTATAGCCATGCCCTGTATTCTGAAGTAGCTTTCCATTTTCCACTGAGTGGTATCAAGTAACTTGTATAGCCAACATTATATTCTTTCTTGCAGATGGTGCAAATGTTGTCTTGTCCCCAGCATGCCGCTTCTTCAGGTCTCTGCATAAGCTAGCCTTACTCTGTCCCTTTTTGCAGTTCTTCGAGGTAATTCCTTTCAAGGTGCAGGGCCAAACCTCCATGTTTCTTTGGAATGGGACAAACGAAGTTTCTGGATTATGCCAGTTGCCCATGGTGCCAGGTTCGTCATGACTGATGGACAAACTACTGATTGAGGGATGGCTACTTGTTAACCTTTGATTTAAGTTGTGCTTAAATTTAATCACTTTTTTATGCTCAGAATTTGTACTGTTAATAAAAAAATAATAAAGACCATTCCTGGTCTGAAGGGCCAGTTTGGGAATAACACAGAAGTTTATGCTAATATGGAATTAAGATACTCAACATCAGTATTGTTTTTCATTCTTTATATTCTTATAGTTTTGAAGCAAAAACATGAACAAAAAGATACTTTAGAGAGAGAGATTTCTAGATTTAGAGATTTCAGAATAATTGTGTGTTTGCTATGAAAGGATAGAGAAAAGAGTGGCAACAATAGAGAATACTGTTTACTTAATTTATGTAATATAATTGTTTTATGTAAATTTAAGCTTGATCACGTACCCGATAAACAGAATCCGTTCTAATGTACATCTGAAATCTTGTCGAATGCCATCCTTCACTAAAACATAGAACTTTTTACTTCAGAAAGGAAAGGTGCTTGGGTCATAAAAAAATCTATGCCTTCCATGGAAAATCCTAAATCATTTAAAAGTTGTTTGGCAGACAGATGTAAGAATGGTGGCAGCAGCAATGCAGTCTGTGATGAAGATGAATGGGAAAGCTCTTTGATTTCTTGTTGATTTCTAGGGAGTTTGGAATCAAATCTGTACCACAAAACATCTCAGCAATAAACTGGGGCTGCTCTTTGTAAAGATAAAGGCAGTGAAAATTCTAGTTAGAGCTGGTGCACGCCAGTTGACCAAATCTCTGGGAAGGTAGATATATATCTTTTTCGTTTGTTAAAACCTATTTCAGGTAAAGTTCAAACAAAGTTGGACAAAAGTTTTGTCCCTTGGCCCACAAAACTAATTTTGCCAAACATTAAAATTCAACTTGCTTCTCAGCATTTTGCTTCTGAAGGCATTATGTAAAATCTGCTTTGCAAAAGACAGATGATAGCATTACTAAAAGTGGTGCTATGAAAAATTCATGCAAATCTATCATGTTGATACACTTTTTACAGTGTTACTGGTAAATTCATTCGATTAATTATCTCACACTTCAGTACAAATATATTTACGTGTACATACACATACACAAATATATTTATACACATTTATGTAAATTGCAATTCAGTAGTTAATGAATTTCATTTACTTTGAACTCAGTACAGTTGATTTTGATTCTGTTTTCCTACTTATGATATTGTGTTACTCTATGACACTTGAACATTTCCGCTGAATTCCTCCAATAGTTACAGAAGACAATACTTATCTCAGGACAAATATCCTTAAGTATATCTCTTTCTCCCTGGTCTTCCATTAAATCGAGACCTCACCAGGAGTCTCTGAAATTCATAGATTCAAGAGCTGATAAAGACTTCAGCTGTCAAGCCTTTCTAGAGGGTTTTGACTGTCCCTTGCAAACTTTGGGAAAGCTGGACTCCTTTGGGCATGGCTAGATGGAGCCATCTCCTGGCCAGACAGCAGAGAAAACTCTTAATTGAATATTAAGACCTGATCTGGTAATCAACCTTGCTGTAAACAAATTACATATACATGATGAAGGAATTGCTGCCTGCAGACTGATATATTTGGGTTCCAGTTCCCATTTATAAACTTTACACACTGGAAATTAGAAATCTGGCAAGTGGATACCTTACATTGTATGTCTTTGTGCATTGTATGAACATACGAAGAATGTGAACCAAGGAGTGTGGTTCGTTGCTGACTCCTGATAGAGCTAAGGCATGGTGGTAATCAACCACTTTTTTGAATGATAACAGGGACAAGTCATCTGTAAATCCTGTTTTACTGCATTGACGCAAGGTGGATGTTAACATATTTCTTTCTCTGATATTTTGTTTGTCCTGGGGTGTGACAAACTCAACCTTTTGGGTGAATGGCTGTCTTCTGTTCCGTTCTGATAAAGCCCTGTCTTGTACCATGTTTGTGACTGTACAAGTGTTGAAGTATCCATTTTTGCAATATGGATTTCATCTCTTAGGCAGTTGAGTAAACCACTACAGCTCAACAATTTTTATTTATGAAAGGGCTTATTGACATGAGAAAAACAATTTCCATCTATGAGGAATCCCGCACTAAGATACTAGTCAGTAAAATTCTTTGTTTGCATGTAATCTGCATGGTGATTAGATAATAAGAGCTAGGAAAAACATTGCTCTTCATGAAAGGGGGTAAAGAGAATTTTCATTTGGCCGTTTCAGTGGGCAGACTTGCAAATTTCTGTTTACAGCAACCCAAATAAAGAGTATTCTTTTATTTGTCATAGTATAGCTGATCTGCAAGTTTAAGACTTGTTTTATTGTACTACAAGATGTGAAATATGAGTTACTTTGTGTTGTCTGAGAGCTCTGGATAAACATAACTTCATTTTATTTTATTTTTATTTTGGGGGGAGAGTGGGGGGATAGAATAAAGCATCTGTTCTTTACAGTTTTATTGGACCTAAAAGTTCCATTACAGACATCTCTGAAACTTATCCTTTTTTACTTCAACACTTGGAAAGAAGAAAGTGTTTGGTTCTTATGGCAGTGGGATTCAAAAAAGCTGCCTTCAGCTGTCAGGTATTTCATCCTATTTTTTTTTTTTTTTTTTTTTTGAGTATGATCAGCTCAACTCAAGTCTCTGTAGCCTGGTTTCCTTTTCAGTAAAAAGGAGATGGCAATGTTTGACTGCCCAACAGGGACATTTGTTAATGCAGGTACTATTCTTCTCTACTAGGGTTAAAGGATTCATGTAACTGAGATGTGCTTCTAAGTCCTTGCAAAGTCAGATTTCTCAGCATAAAACATATGCCAGAACAACACTTAATTTCGTACAGCATGTGTATTTGGAGCAGGTGGGAAGTCCTTCTGTTCAAGCTGTCTTCAACGCCCTTAAGTGTCCTCCACCTTAAGTGATGGTATCTCAAAAGTTGAATAAGTTTGTCAGTGTTCATTTTAAATATTATGAAAGATTAGGAACGATTGTGTACATTTTCATACTATTGCTGATCTGTTTTTTAATTTTTTTCATTTTTAGAAAAAAAAATAACTTTAAAATAGTATTGCACATATAACAATTAAGTGTGCTTTATTTTTAACTTCATTGTTTTTCAGGGGGATCAGATATCGAGTACCTAGATTTTTATAAGCCAGTGGTGTGGTTCTGGATCCTTGTTGGGCTTGCTTACTTTGCAGCTGTCCTCAGCATGATCGGAGACTGGCTAAGAGTCATATCAAAAAAGACAAAGGAAGAGGTAAGAATATTTTGAAAGGAGAAGAAATACTGTTTTTTAAAAACTTTGATTAGCAGTCAGGTGAACTTACAACCCCTTTTACTCTTAGGGAATGGGACAAAGCTGTCTGTATATTAAATATATGCTTCAGCTCAAATGGAACTGTAGCAGTCTAGTCCAACATATAGTGAATTTTACGTGGCTGCATATAAATTTATGTAAACTGTATTGTTGAATGGTGTATACACAATTGTGACTGAGTTAGAGGAAAAATTTCTCTGAAAGAATTATTCTAGATGGTAGAATAAAGTCGGTGATTTTTGAGGCAAAAAAATTATTCTGTTTTCATTGTTTCTGTATGGGATGCAGATATGTAAAAATAAATTTAAAAATCACTAAATAGTTATATTCAAGATACCTTTCATCATTTTACAACACTAAGAGAATAAATGTTTCCTATTATGTAGGGTATTGAAATGAATTATTTAAATATGTCTGGGTGTATTTTACTATAATTATCTTCAGCTGCATGCATAGCTATTTGTAGTCAGGTGCATTGTTTTCAGTTAAAATATATTCTTATTTGTAAATGTGTATTTATCATTTCAATGATACAATATTTTACTTTAAATCTTTATTTACTTTACTTTTAAGTGACAAAATTTATTTTCGTCACTTTAACAAAATGTTCTGGCTTCTAAAAATGTTAGAGGATAAATAAAAATTCCTTCGACAATTAGCACAGTTCAACTTTCACTAGAAGTTTCAGAAAGAAATTTTGTTTTAAGCAACGTATTATTTCCCTCTAATTTTACTTCAGTTCCTCTGCACATATCAGTTCATTTGTGTTATTTAAATAGAAAAAAACTATTTTTTTATGAGATGAATATGCTGGTTACTGTGCAATGGCCTGCTACTTATGTTTCTTTAAATTGTCTCTGTAGCTGTAGGGCATGGCATCAATGTCTAGATGTAATCTTGACGTTGCTTGAGTTCCCAAAGTCCTCACTATAAAGAGTAGTTTATGCCCATACATCTTGACTCATTACAGGCTCCTTGGGTCACTCAGGGCCACTGCCTCTTCCTGACCAAAGGGCAGTGGTGATAGTGAGAGCAGGCAAGAGGGTGTGATTTGGGCACTTGGGCAGGATTACTAAGCCCAGTTTGTGAGCTCTGTAGCCTTTTTGCATTGCTCTTGCTATGCTTAGAGCTCTTACAGCTAGTGACAGCATTGTGGCAGGCCTGTTCTAAGGAAATTTTTGCTAAGAATTTCATAAACACTTATTGCAATAAGAGAATCAGCAGCTAACTAATGAGAAAATGTAGCTCCAAAGCAGAGGACAATATTTTTATTATTATATTATATTTGATAATATGTCAAAATAAAATATATTTTGATATATTTTATATCAAAAAATAATATTTGATTATTGATCAAATTAAATAAATTTGATCAAATTTATTTAAAGAGTATGAGAACTCATCTTTTGCCTCTGCTCTGCAAATTTTAAATTATATTTATAGTTTGGTTTAAACAACTAGCTTTTCTAGTGTCCCTCACAAATATGGAGCAGGACGTATCGCACAAGTGTTCTCATTTCCAGGTTCAACATTTTGCAGGATCACTATCTTGTGTTCTGGAAGAGCATTGAGGGCATCTTTATCAGTCAACCTGCATGATCTCCACTGTCTGTAGGGAAACCAGCAGATCACTTCAAATGGCGTTAGCCTGTATTGTTTTTGTGTATTATTTTGAACTTAAGAATTAGGTCCATCTAGCCCATTACTTCATCTGCACTGGGAAAAAGTAAGAGTTGGACAAGTACATGTGGTGTTTCCCTATTGTCTAACTGTTCACAGCCTGGGTCAATTCCTAAACTGCATTTAGTTTCTAGATTCTTGAATAAAAGTGGTATTATGACTAAGGCACTATGACTTGGGACTATGCAAAAATACCTTGTTCAGGCTTCACTTTGCAGCACTTCCTCATGCACTAGTGACACAATGTAGTTCTTCATGCTACTTCCTGAAATGAATCTGGTCTTTAATCTTACTTTTCTCATACTCTTCTATTAGGCAGTAAGATCTCTGGATAAGATGCTATCTTGACTATATAATTGTACATAGCACTGAGGGTTTAATCTTGTTTAGGATGTCTCATTATCCATGTTATTATAATGATAATATATTAAGAATGTTTGAATTTTGTTATGTCTTTTTTGTTATACTGAAGACATTTCAGTATAGGCTAAGAAACATGAATTGAACAGAGTCATGGATTTCTGATATATTAAGTGTATTCCTAGTTATATTAAGCAAAACTCAAAATTTCCCAGGTTATCCAGCACAGTGCTATGCCAAAGTTTCTTTCCTCAGGCACCAGGAATGTATCCCCTCTTTCCATTCTTCCTCACCTTTGTAGCCTAAACAAGCATATTCATTTTGTCTACAGAAAGGAAAACTTCGTTCTTCAGATATATCCAAATTCTCTTGGCTGATGCAGGTATTAAGGATTTTGCTGTATACAAGTGTCTCATGTGGTTTAGGTTAGATTAAAGACAGACATAATTTGTACCATTTGTTCAATTAATCATATCCCTGATGTTCAGAAATATTCCCCCACTTTTTAACCCATTGCTCAAGCATGTCTGAAAAAATGCATATGAAAAAAATGCATAACAAAAAATGTTCTAGCAATAACTACTACAGTATCAGAAATGTGAGAACAATTTGAGAAAACAGAATCACGGCATAGTACTATTTGTGTGCTAGTTAGGAGATATGAAATATTATTTCTGGATTCTATCCTAATTTTGTAAGAAGAAATTTGTGTACAAATATAGTGTATTTTGCTGTGAGGTGAACTGTTTGATTAAACAGAAGCATTGTACAAGTATTCACTTTACAAGTAGCATTTTATGACTTTAAAACTGCTGTTCTCAGATCATCTTTGCCATCTGTCCAGGAAAATTCGAGTGAAAAAGTTGAGACAGTTCAGTGGAAATGTAATCATTAAATCTCCTCTTTGCCAGCAGAAGCCAGAGGACACTCTGAATTTCTTGAATTATCTGTTTTTTCAGTTAAGCCTAAATTTATGATGGTCTGTTCCAGCTTCTGTGGATGCAGATTATAACAGAAGAACTTATCTGTAGTTCAGATAATAGAAATAAGTGCAATGGAAAATCCTAGTCACAAGCATGATTTTTTTACTGTTTTTTAAGGAAACATTTTGTCAGTCTTTGGGGGGGAATAGCTTGTTATTCCCAGAAACAGCCTTTAACACTGGAAAGAAGCTATGCTACTATGCTATATACTGAAATCTACTGAGAGACAGAGGCTATGATAAAATCTATAGGATATAACACAAGGATCATTGAGTCCAACTCCTGGGATCCCAAAATATGACCCCCCTCCCCACCAATAAAACAAAAAATGTTATTGCTTATTTAGAGTACATCTTGTGTAAGGAAACCTCCACGTTCCAAGAAATTGTTGATCATGATTATCATCTAATTTCCTGTTCACATTTTTCTCTTTACTAATGCAGTTATATTGTTCTTAAAAGCAGTTTATATAAGGTTTTGTGGTAATAATGTATTATAATGTTTCAACAAATAAAAATCTATTTTTTCATGATACCACCAGAAAAGTTTCTCATATGCAAAGTGGAGTTGAAATAGTAATAAAAAAATCTGGTCAGATATTCATTGATCCACAATAATGCTGTATTTTGATATTAAAATACAGATAGCCAGGATGTCTTTCAGTTGCTCAGGTGGCCTTTGTCTCCTGAAATATTCTTGAGAGTTTTGAATGCCTCAGATGGAGAGGGAGGTGAAAGACAAGTAGAGACAGAAGTGGGAGTTTTAGAAGGATAGATCTGCTGCTGGAAGCAGTTCATACAGTAAGATAGATGAAGTGTCAGAAAGTCATTGGAACATGCTGTGTGCTAAAATCTTAAGTAGGCGATCTGTCTCTGAAGTTCAGCTTCAGAGTACTAGCTTGCCTGAACCTCCCCCCTCTTCATTATTCTCTGTACTCTGATTACACAGAGCACTTACATAGTCTTCTGATTTTAGTTGCTTTGAAAGGTAAAATTTCAGGATTTTTTTTCCTTGTCATATTTTCTTTTACCTCAGTATGCAGCAGCTTCTGAATTTCAGTGTTTCCTGCAAAGATGCCTGCCCAATCAAGAATCCTAGTTATTTAGGCTATAAATTTCAAATTCCCATTTATAAGATTAAGCGCTTGCATCCCTTGGCCTCACGATAGTGTTTGTTAAGCTCTAGTCCATTCAAGCTCTAGACTTCATTTAAGTCAATGAAGATGTGATTAACCTCCACTGTAGATGTTAACATCAGAACTAGTCATCTACATTGCCTTTATAGTCACTAGAAAGAAACGACTGTTTCTAGTATAATCTATTTGAATTTTTTAAGGTATCTACCTTAAGATGATGAATTATAAGATGAATTATATCCTCAAAGAGCCTGTTCTCTTTGGTATATATCAAAAGCCCAAGTGAATGACTTGTGTTAGACATTAGCTCAGTTTGGACAAGTGATTTTTCATGCTGGGTGTCTTTCTTTTGAATTGAATGACATGGATCCAGCTTTAAAGACCAAATCTAAGACTTCATGAGAAATAGCACATTTATTTCTTGTGAAAATTCAAGAGGTAACTGTTACCTTTGGTATTTATAAACAATTTGATTCATCTGAATCATCATTCTGTTTAATCCTTGGCACCAGTGGCAGATCTGTCACTCATGTCTGTCAAAACAGAATTAGGCTTGTCATGATGATGCCATGGAGATTATTGCACTCTCTGTAGTATTTGTTGTCTTTTCATTTTACTATAGCTCAAGGCTAAATGCGTTCATGCAGCATATGGGGCCCAAAATTAAAGAGAAGGTAAACCTCTCATATTCCCTGAATGTAGACTTTATGCATGGAAATGGTATGGTATCTCTCAATCTTGTCCTATTATTTTTATTTTTATTTTTTTATTTTTTTAAAAAGGAAGGAAAATTAGTCAGGTCTGACTTTACAAAACAGGTGAGCCAAATTAGTTGCTCATCCATGCTGAAAACACTGGCCTTCCTTTCTCCCTCCTTTATCCTCTGTCCTTCCCCTGGCCTTCTCCACAGTTTCTTTGTAGTATACTATACCTCTGACTTAGCAATATATCTGGTGCTTATTTGATTGTAAAATGAGTGGACTCAACTTGCTAGGAAAGGGACATAAGAGTTTTGCAAGACTTCAGTGAATTCAATCAGCCTAGCAGGCAAACAGGCCTCAGAGCCTCCTCCGTGAGGGTATGTGACCGAGGAGGAAGGAGGTTTTCCTTCAGTGACAATGAGCTCTTAATCTGGCACTTGCTATTTTATGAGACAACATCCATTGAGTTAGAAATGAAACTGATCAAAATCAGCATGGTGATCAGAGGCCTTTTACAAAGCTATGGGCGCATTGCTGATCCATTGCACGTTGCTTTAAGCAAGATGGAGCAGCTTCTGTTGAGGAAAACAACTCAGGGCTTTTCCTTTTCTTACAAACAAAACATTTCAATAATGCTAACGATCATCTATTCACAAGTTCAAAGGGTTGGGCAGAAGGACTTGGTGCAAGCCTGTTCCTAGCAAGTGCTGAATTAGAGAAATATTTGTAGGAGGCAGTCATAGTGCAAAAGCAATTGCAGGTGAAGTCCTTTTACATGACAGTGATTAATGGGGGTGACACAATGCTAGGATGTGCCAGCAGGGGATTGTTGAATTTCTGTAGGAAAATGGTGTTACAGCTGCAGATGTTATAAAAAGGAATATTGCCAGAAAACAGTCCCTAGCCCTGTGGCCTAAGATTCAGGCAGAATGCAGAGCGCTACAAAAAAATGGTGAAAAAAAAGAGCTGTCTGAAGAGAAGTCTGCCTAGCTTTAAGAGTTTCTCCCAGTCCATCCAAGATGTGCGGAAATGTGTATCTGAGAAAGAATTGCAACATTCAAAAAAATGATTGTTTCTAATAATTTGTGTCAGATGGGGAAGAACATAAAGTATTAGGTCATAAAATATTTGTATAATAAATGCAGCTCTAGGCCTCCAGTCAAACTTGAATAGCAATAGGACAGAAAAAAAAATAAAATAAAAAAGATGGGACTACATCCCTCCATAATTTTTCTCAGTCTTGGAGACATATAGAGTGGTATTAGTGTAAGAAAAAGGAAGAAATGGCTGACCTGATTTTGAATGAAATTTGATCTAATTCTAAAAGATCACAAGTATAAGCCACCCTGGTGGTTTTCTAGGTCCTGCCATTGCAACAGTCTAGTACTGAGTTTCTGTGTTGATCACTCTTTTACAAGTACACCATCGTACTCTGCAATAAGGAATGAAAGGATACGTTGTTCTGTTAGTCCGAGAGAAACTAATCTGCTGATTGGTTTTGACATTTTATTTCTTGAGATGTCTTTCTTCATAGCTTTGTGTACTTCAGACACAATGCCTACTTAATTTAGTCTCAGATTCACTGCACACACAAAGGTAATACCTATGCTGTTATCATATTGTGTGGCTTATGTTTATATTCTACCTCTTAGCAGAGGATACTAAAGCTCTTTAGAAATGTCTATGTTGTTATTGTATAGTAAGTACCAGGGCCCTAAGTGATGCTGGTGTGGTGTTGATTATAAGAGAAGTGCTACCCAAATACACATCTGTTAGCAGCTTGGACACTGTGTCTGGTAAGAGAAGGTGGGCACTGAGGGCATGCTACCTGCCAGTACCAGCACTTAACCCTGCTCTTCCACATGCTCCCCATTGCCTCACCGTGCTGACTTGGACAATTCAGGAGTGATACAATGCCTTCAGTTCAAGTTGCATTCAGCTAGACAGTGATGACAAGAGCTATTGAATTTGCAAAAATAAAACTGGAGCAAATTACTTACACTTCATAGTAAGATAGAAATTGATTAAAGAGTTCTGTTATAGCAATGGCATTTCTCGGAGTTAATTACACATGAAGATTCCCTGAATGTAGGTTATCACCGCTTACATTAGGAGATCTTGATTTTTTTTGGAGACGAGATGTAATTGATCCTTTAAGCCATTGAGACAAATGTACCTGTGACTTAACTCTATTGACAGAGTGATATTTAGTCTTGAATGTCTTCAACCCCCATCTTCATGATTAACATTCCTGAAGACTATTATTATTATTATTTATTTATTATTTTTGTAATCTCAGAGCTTGGATATTATTAGGACAAGACACCAGAACATGTTAGCAATAATGTGTATGCATTTGATAACTCTCTTGTGGAAAAGTCCTCGGACGAAGCCGGTTCAGCAGAATAACCTTGCATCTTCAAGAAACTGTGTTGACAGTGAGGAAATTGTGTTTTGCAATAATGGATAAAAGGGACTGAAGACATTATGGAATACTATTTGTTACAAGGGGTAAGTGCAGTTGTAATACTCAGGTGGAACAACTTTAGTGGAGCTTTAATATTTCACAGAAGTATCACTCCAGATATAGATACTGGAAATTTAGGGATTAAGCAATTTTTGGTGGGACTTGACCATGTAAATACAGTAGCCAGTCTTCATTCAGTACCAAGTCAAAATTAGGTCTTTTGTTTTTATGTTCTCTTCAGCATATCTTTATAAGGAGAAAAAAAAAGTCCAATGAAATTATGGAAGTTATCTTTTTTCCTGTGGGAGAGATTTGAGAGAGCCTTTCAACTGCTTGTGGCTTGCATTTTGTTATGTTTCTACTATAATTCTCAAAATGTTTGCTATTTCTGGCTGCAGCAAAGTTATGGGCTATAGAGAGTAGACAGACTACATGTTGGTCTCCTGAATCACATTAGGGTCAGCTGATAGAGCTTCATGTAAACTTAAACTTTCTTGTGATTAATTCTTGTGATTCTCATGAGTGTAATTCACACCCACCACGTTGAGAGGGGTTGGATGCTCTCTGAGGTAGATAAAACAACTAAATAGAACGACTGATTTTGATAGGAAAATGTAATCATCTCTTTTTTGTTATGCTTGAAAGTTTACTAATAAAGTGGAACACTATGGGTGGAGCTAATCAGACCAATAGCTTGTGTACAGTAATGAAAGATACACATGCAGCTCTATGCAAAGAGGTTTCTGATGGGCAGTATCAGGTACCTAACATGGGATTGTTTATATTTTTGGAGGAAAAAAAAAGAAGTAAACCAAAGCAAAAATGTGGTGACCGTTGTATTTGGCTCTGTTTTTGTAGAGGTGATTAAAAAAATAAATTTGTAAGCTACCTGTTCCTATTTAGTTGAATTAGACCATGAGAGATCAAAAGGGACACTTCTGTATCTGCCATCTGTCGTATCTCCACAAAATATACTCCCACAGCTGCCACCATAGATACGTCTCCACAACAAAATAATCAAAATTTGCAGGCTCTCTGCATTTCCATTGGGTAATGTGGTTTATTTCATCCAAGGCATCAGATGTTCTCATGGAAGTTGTGGGTGAAACCAAACAGTCATTGCTCACTGGAATGAACTCACAAACATTATTTATTAAAGGACTGAATAATCCAATTACCAGTGGGAGAGAATTGTTCCCAAAACACTTCTGACCACCATGTCTACAAAAATATCACTGTCTATGTAATCGTAATGTTACTCCAGAAGATGGCAACTTCATAAAACAGAACCTTTCCCCTCTGATATTTGGCCTTAAAAAAAGAAAAAAGGGATACCTGTACCTGTCAGGGGATCCCAAAGAGAGAACAATTACTGCTTTATTTGTACCATTCAACTTGAAATTTAGGTTTGGTGGCTTAAAAACTTGTAGAAGAGTTCTTTGCTACAGAGCTGAGGTCTGGGAAGAACAAAGGAATGGAAGACAGTGATTAAACTCCTGGGAAAGCTTGGCATACATATCTTGTTAGTGCCTGTGGTCTTTCCTCTCTGTGTTAAAGACAAGTAGACAAGAGTCTTCTCTACCTATTCACTGATTATAGCCCAATGGAGTTAGGATATTCTCTAATAATGCTAAAGGCCATATACTGGGAATGGGAATTTACTTACTTTGACTATAAATTCTTAATATACAGGAAAAGAATGACTGTCAATCAAAATGTCTGTGAAACCTATCTTTTCCTATTCTGCAACGATGAGCATAAATTTTGGGCAGGAAAAAGTGGTGTATGCTTCCCCAGGCCTGCAGGAAAGCGAGAAGGTAGAGATAAAAACCCTTCTACAGAGTCAGCCCACCCAGCAGCTTCATCGTTAAATACATCTAGTATCTCTGTACCTACATTTTTTTTTAATTTCATTTTTTAAGTGGGAATTTTTAGAGAACAGTTTCTGAGAAGGCTGGATGAGTTTCTTGAAAGCTAAGACAAAATGTTATGTACTCTACTCTGCTGCCTGGATAATGTGACATGTACATGCTCTTTCTGGTTTTGTCGCTGCGTAGCATATCATGGAGAAGTTAATTGGATGTGTTATTTTTAAGTAACAGAAAAGTACATTGGAGAGGAAAAAAGCTGAAAAACTTTGGAGAATGCATTAAGGATAAATGTTAGAAATCATATACTGAGGAACATCTAGAGCATTAAGAACTTCAGTAAGGAAGGCCACTTTTTTTTCCCTCCTAAAATGCAGTCAGAGGTGTATCATCTGTTCATTATTTAATTGATTTTGGGGGGGTCTGCACTAACATTATGACCATCATAAAGTGTATGAGCCCTGCATATAAAAGGAAACAACAAAAGGGTACAGATATCAAAGAAAAAAACTACACACTTCATTTAGAAATACATATAGTCTCATTTTCTTGCACAGTGTGTGTAATGTCTATATTTTGTTTAGTACTCACTGGTATAGCTCCTCCCAGGCATATCTTTCATATCATATATCTGAATTCTGTCCAGGCAATATCTTCCCTTTCTGTGAACAGAAGCAGATTAACTGGTTATACTTTAATATTAGAATTTTTCAAGAATGACCCTGAGAGAGAGAAGCAAACTAAGGCAAAGTTAGAACAGTGCGTGTTCACTTCAGTCTATTTAAGGAGGTCCTTCTCTATGTTTGCTTGTTTGTTTCTATTTTATTTTATTGACCACGGCTGTGACTTAATTCAAAGTGCAGACTACTCATATGTAAAGGTTATGGCTACATGACTTGTGCTGTCCAGACCATACTTAATAGGATGAGCAGTCTTCCTGCATGTTGGGCAGTTCTGTTTGTATAATTATTTGGTTATCTGTTCAGAGCATGTCCAGAAAGGTCCTCAAATTCCTGACAAATATAAGGAATTAGAGTAAATGTAATGAAGAACAAGTCATGTTCTTCAGTACTTTCAAATATTTTTTTCTTTTAGCAGCAGCATCCCCTTGGGCATGCTTACATTCAGGATTATGTGATTGGCCTCTATCCAAGACCTGAGCTCAGCTAGAAAACAAGAAAGCTGAAACATGGTAATGAAAATCAATAGGGAAGGTGTTGGTCTCACCCGTGGTACTGGCTGAGAGACTTGTCCTGCACCAGTTTTATGTTGGTATTAATTTAGATACTTTTTGTCAGGAATAGGAGAATGAGTGATTACTTAATGTCCATGTTTTTTCCTACGCCCATTAAATTCAGGATGTCCATCTTTAGATAATATTGTTGATAAGGTATATGCAGAGTCCGGGAACTGTTTCATCATTCAGAAAGTTCATACAGTATTTTTGGTGTGTAGTTTTTTATTTTTTTAAACTGACTTTAACAGGAATGAGAAGCCACATTTCAAAATTGTTCAGATACTGTTTCCACTGTATACTGATAGAAAAATTGTGAAATTAAAAAGCTGACTGGGTGGCTGCGCCCAAAGAGTTGTAGTGAATGGAGTTAAATCCAGCTGGGGGTCGGTCACTAGTGGTGTCCCTCAGGGTTCAGTATTGGGGCCAGTTATCTTCAATATCTTTATCAATGCTCTGGATGAGAGAATCAAGTGCACCCTCAGTAAGTTTGCAGACAACATCAAGTTAAGCATGAGTGTTGATCTCCTCAATGATAGGAGGACTCTGCAGAGGAATCTGGATAGGCTGGACTGATGGGCCAAGGCCAACTGTATGAGGTTCAACAAGGCCAAGTGCCAGGTCCTCTACTTGGGGCACAACAACCCCAAGCTGCGCTATGGGCTGGGGGAAGAGTGGCTGGAAAGCTACTCAGTTGAAAGGGTCCTTGGGGTACTGGTCAATAGCTGACTGAATATGAGCCAGCAGCGTGGTCAGGTGGCCAAGAAGCCCAACAACGTCCTGGCTTGCATCAGAAATAGCGTGGCCAGCAGGATTATGGAAATGATTGTCCCCCTGTACTCTGCTCTGGTGAGGCCGCACCTCGAGTACTGTGTTCAGCTTTGGGCCCCTCACTACAAGAAGGACATCGAGGCCCTGGAGCGTGTCTAAAAAAGGGCAACAAAGCTGGTGAAGGGCCTGGAACACAAGTCCTGTGAGGAGCGCCTGAGGAATCTGGGATTGTTTAGCCTGGAGAAAAGAAGGCTCAGGGGAGACCTTATCATACTTTACAATTACCTTAAAGGAGGCTATGGGAAGGTGCGGATTGGGCTCTTCTCCCAAGAGCTAAGATGAGGGCAAATGGCCTTTAAATTGCACCATGGGAAGTTCAGGTTTGATATTAGGAGAAATTTCTTTACTGAAAGTGTTGTGAAGTATTGGAACAGGCTGCCCAGGGTTGAGGTTGAGTCACCATCAAGAGGACTTCAAAAAATGTGTAGATGTAGTGCTTAGTGACATGGTTTAATGGCAGACTTAGCAGTACTAGGTAAAGTTTGGACTGGAGGATCTTAGAGGTCTTTGCTAACCTAAATGATGTTACGGTTCTAAGTCAGTCCTGGAGCTGAGCTAGGGACTATGTCCCCATTACTAGTGGCATTTCTATTCCCTGACAATCAGGAGTGAGCAACATCACCAGTTTAGTGCTACTTATCATATGGCTGACTTGAGTGCTATCACTGTGACATGTTTTTCCTATTAACTCCTGAAATATTTTGTCATTCAGCTTTATGTAACGTACTTAGTTGTCAATAATTTCTGTGAATGAGACCATATCCTTGCATCAAGTTGCCCTCAACTATGGTATCTGCAGAATCTGGAGTTCTGTGCTGTAATGAGGTAAGAGAATTTGAGAAAAGTAAACAAATGTTACAGAAAGTACGTTGAGTTTTTTTTTGAGCAGCATAGGCAACTGGCATTTCAATTACTTTGCATAAAAGATTTTGTGGCTGTCAGTGCCCAGATGAAGAGGAGCTATAATGCAGTATGAAGAAATGTCATACCCTAAGGACAGAAAGAACCTGAACATAAACAGAAATGTCCATACAGATAAAGGGAGGATCAAATTTCGAGAGCGAGTTGCTTATGTTCACTGGCAGTTGAAAACTGCACACTTCTTCTCCTGTAACCTTTTGTACTTGAATCTGTAAGTGCTATGGAATTGAGAGTTTCATTCTGAAAACATAACATTTCGAGTGCATTTCAGTTCACACAAAAGCTAAGCAATAATTTGGGGTACACATAGTTCACACAGCACTGAACTTCTAGTTTCTCCTGCTGTGCCAATTACCTACGATTTACTATTAATGTATTTCAATTCTGCTTAGCAACAGCACAGCATTTTTCAATGTTTTCAATGATTTTAATATAAAGCTGAAATTGTGCCAAGCAGCATCATAGCTCTGGTATATGGACAAATATGATTGAGACCACCATGTTCATTTCCACATCACCTTAATTGGAACATGAGACTGTCTCCAAAAGGCATATCTAATGATGTTCTTCATCTAGCTGCATAAATTTCTTTCCCTAAAGAAATCTAATTAGAAGTTAGTAATTAAATATCCTAATAACTACAGTTTGAAAATTCTCCAGAATAACTAACATGCGTGAGTTACACTGCCTGTGCTCCATCACCAACATGCGGCGCTCCAAGACAGCTCTATCACCAACATGTGGTGAGGGGGACTGGTGGGGTAGTTTGGAGCATGTACTAAGGGTTACATGTACTTGCTCTTTTCAGAAGCATGGCCAGCTGTTTTTTCTTTGCTGGGAGAACATGAGAGAAGCAGTAACTGAAATTGCTATTAAAAGGCAAGTTAAAAAGGTTAGGGGGAGGCAGTTCAAGATGCTTGTGGCTTCCAGTAGGTTGCCAAGACACAATTTTAAAACTACTAATCTGATAAAATCCCTTCAATGTGACTGTGAAATGGTAGAGATGTGTGTATGAGCAAAATAACTGGAATGCTTATACAGCTGGTGAAAGCTACAAACATGCTGGGTAAAATAGAAACCCATATACTGTCTATTTGCTCCCCTGGACAGGAGCGTGCTCCAGAATTTGAGCAGCCTGCCTTTATACAAGATTTGGAGCGGGACAGAGCTGTCCTAGGGTGTGCGCTGATACTCCTTATCATCTTTTTATTACTTGTTTACTACAAATAAAAATATTGTAGCAGCTGAAATGTTTCAGCAGGACAGATTACATTATTTTCAGATCTGAAGTGCAGTGTGTCTGATCCTAATTGCGCAATTTAAATACTAATAATCA
Organism: Cygnus olor; assembly: GCF_009769625.2. Classification (NCBI taxonomy): domain Eukaryota; kingdom Metazoa; phylum Chordata; class Aves; order Anseriformes; family Anatidae; genus Cygnus; species Cygnus olor. The sequence continues at coordinate 101,832,866 of NC_049171.1, read as the reverse complement.
TTCAGCTGAGCAAATCCTCTGTGTATTACAGATAATAATCCTTGTTTTAGAAAATATACGTAATGGGTCCACATTAGTCAATGGTGTAATTCACTGAAGCTGAGACAAATGTAATAAAATGACCTCTGGGTAAAGAGTTTTTTGTTTTGTTTCTGGAGGGGGGAAGTTCTCCTGAAAACTTGTCACTCCTGAGTGAGCTGATTATTTTTTATCTTCATTATATTCCTGTTTTCCACTGCACTGCAAAGCATGAATAAGCCTTTGGCCACTCTTCTCTGCTAGCTTACCCTCCATATTTGTCTTTGTTAATTTTTATTTTATTTCTGTGCCAAGTCCAAGCTTGCTTGCCAATGATTGAAATTCTGGACTGAGCAGTACCAATTAGACTAATTTATTTAAGTGGGTTAATTCTTCTAAAATGCCTTGCTTTGGAGTTATATTTATCAGCAGTCTATCTTCCCTATGCTATACTTTCCAATTAATAAGCTGCCCACAGAGACAAGATTTAAAGAAAAACAATCTGTTTCCTTAGCCCTTATAACAAGATAATCTCCTCAAAAGGTGCCTCCTTTAATTACCTATATAACTTAATATTGTAATGGTGGTTTGGTTGAAATACAAGAGCAAATTATAAATAGCGTATAAATTACAAGGCCATAGTTCACCTCAGACTGTTATATGGGTAAGCTGCCAAGTCTGTCTCATGATCTGTCCAAGGAAGATGAGGATAATCTGTGAGTCTGTGCCAGCAGCTGCCTCCCTCAGCAGTAGTCTCAGTTTGGGTTTATAGGATGTTGCATCTTTCCCAATACTGAAACACAGAAATGGTGGAAAGGAATCTTAAAGGGTAAAAAAAAAAAAAAAAAAAAAAGGTAGTTTTTGATGAAAGTTTAATGAAAAATTGGTAGTTTTTAATGAAAGTGCCTTTATATTGACAGCCTCTATAGCAAAGACGCATAGAGTGAGGGAACAGGAGCTAAGTGTGCAGCAGGGATGTACATGCATAGAGTCACAGAATCACAGAATGGTTTGGGTTGGAAGGGACCTTAAAGACCATCCAGTTCCAACCCCCTGCCATGGGCAGGGACACCTCCCACTAGAGTAGGTTACTCAAATACATACATACATGAAATGATAACGGTTGTGCAAACTAGCACCTTGCAGCCAGCCAACCTGACTGGAGATCTGTGCGCCAGAGGGGAAATGCCACCCTCCAGCTATACGGTAACTGTATCACAGCCCTATGCACTGACTGGCAGCCTGCATTTAGTCTGGGTGTAAACGGTGACAGTTCCAGCAGTCCCACGCTGCCATTGTGTGTGTGTTGTTTTAGCATGTCACTGCAGAGGAGTCAGGGTGGTAAGCAGACATGTTGATGACATGACTGAAGCTGTTACTGTACTGGCGCTGTGTTCGAGCAAGCACAAAAAAGAGAATACCAGCAGCTGATGCTTTTTTTTTATAAAAGCTTTTCTGCCTAAATTTAGAAAATTCTTTGCCAAGCCTCCTAGGGATCTTTCCACAGACAGTAGAAGTGCTCATAAATAACCCTGTGCCCTGGTAGCAATACATAGCACAGCCTGGATTGCTGGGATTTCAGCATCCCCTGACCAGTTGGGTACTGTGCAGCTGCCAGGGCTCCAGAGCTTCCTGGTGTTCTTCGCTGCCTATAATTCAATAACAAATTTCAGCAGAAAAGATTTCTCTCTCTCTTTTTTTTTTTTTTTTTTTTTTTTTTTTTTTTTTTTAGAATTGCTGTTAACTCTTCCCAGTGCATCATTTCTTCTTGTTTAGTTGCTGTCAATAAAGAAATGAGTCTGTGGGATGAGAAATCTGTACCAACTGCAGCAGCTCTTTGCTAGCCCAGAGACACATTGCTTTCTCACTGGGCTTTCAAGCCTACAGTCTTTAATGTCCTCAGCCAGGTTATGTTTCCTTTTTTTTCTTATTTTTGCTGCAGGTAGGGGAATTCAGAGCTCATGCTGCAGAGTGGACGGCCAACGTCACCGCGGAGTTCAAAGAAACGCGAAGGCGTCTCAGCGTGGAGATCTACGACAAGTTCCAGCGGGCTACCTCCATCAAAAGAAAGCTCTCCGCTGAACTCGCCGTCAACCACAATCAAGACCTGACTCCTTGCAAGAGAACCCTGTCAGTCAACCATCTCACCAGTGAGAAGGACATCTTGCCAGCTCTTACAAAGACGGACAGCATTTATATGAATGGTTTGACGCCGCACTGTGCAGCAGAAGAGATAGCCGTTATTGAAAATATTAAGTAGCTGTGACTTTGGATCCCAGCCCATGAGAAGCTCTTGGCTTAGACTAGCCATATATCTCTTTTCTCCACCCTGTCAATGATCAATGCTAATAGCATTTTATATGTGTGCATGAGTTCCACAGAAACTACAGTCCCGAGTTACCATCACATCTCTTCAAAGACACAAAGATGAATGGCATTTCTGTTATCGAAAGATGCTGGAACAAGCAACGTCTTCTGCCTTTATCTGCCCAGACTGTTTTCCACTTCTCCTAATGTGCCATATGGCCTCAAGAATGAATCACACTTGTTTATGGTAACAATGTAGCTTTGAGGGATCAGTCCTTAAAATTTCAGGGTCTACCTTACTGAGCCTAGGAATGGACCATTTATGGACTACAACACATTTGTAAATGGCAAGAAATTCTTATGCAGCCTTTTACCTAAGAAATTTTTGTCAGTGCCTTATCTTTTGAAGAACCAGAACCTCTACAATTCCTGTATGGTTTTTGTTTGTTTGTGTTTTTTTTTTTTTCTTCTTTAAATAAGAAGTGTATTTCCTTTGAGCTTTCATTCTTCCTGAAATGATGGTGTTTTAAAGGTGTCTGTATTGAAGATACCAACCAGCATGAATGAACGCCAAAACTCAACAATCATCAAATGATGTTCTTAAGCTCTAAATTTAAAGGCACTGCAGTCTCAGAAGTTTCAAACATGTCCCCCAGAAGCATTTTGTTTTACTCAGGTCCAGCTGATACTTGTTCACACTGACTTGTAGAATTTGCTGACCCTGTTCAGTCTTATTTTTTCAAGCAGTGTTCAGCAGTTTTTTTCTCTGTGTCAGATGTACCAAAAAATAAAATAAAAAAATCTGCAGCTTATCTATTATTAAGTTATTTGGTGGATGACAAGAGCAAATAAATATGGCTATTTTGAGGAGAGGCAGGAGAGGCTTTTAATTGCTGTATCCTAATAACAACATTCAGAAAACAATGCAGAAAAAAAAAATACAGCATTTTTTAACAAGCATAAACCTTCTGCCAGATATTTGCTCTGTGACAAGGATTCTTAACTTCCTCTTTAAACCAAGTCGCACCAGATGCCATATGATATTTTACACAGGAATCCTGCTGGAGTGCTTTCCTGAATGTCACACTGTACAGTGGCTGCCTGTGCCGGAGCTGTGACTAGCGTGGGAATGCAATCGAAACTGGTATCACTGTGACTTTGTACATTTCAAATAGAGATGGCTCTGAATATAAGTGCAGGCATGAAGAAGAGCTGATAAAATAGCACAACCTGAATACTGATGATTGTTCAGAAAGGATAGGCTGATGAGAAGCAGATCTAAACCAGACTCTGTGTTTTCTTTACTGGTTTTAAGAAAACACGTTAACTTTAATTTTACATCCTCTGTTTTGCTTATAGGTGTACATGAGATTCAGAAGAAATGCAGGATGGAATGGATAATTTTACATTCTTTTCTTATGTTAGTCTATTGTAACCTGGCTGTACATAAAATGAATTGAACAGGCCTTAAAGAATAATTTAGGCTCTGTGTAAATTAAACAAAAAACATCAAAAAAAAACAAACACAAAAACAAGACTTTGCTGATTGGGCATGATTCAAGTGGCAAATCTTACAGCATCTCTGACCATTAGATAACATGCAAGATATGAATGTTAATGTTTTTGGATGCTTAGCTTGTTTTCTAATAAATATAAGTTAATATGTAAATTCAGTCAATTCAGTGTAAATATCAGTCAGTTAACATTTACAGAGAATATGCTTTTAAAATTAAAGAAGTTCCATGAAACAGCACTGAGCAATGCTCTTATAACAAAGACCCTTGTCTCCCCAGCACAGTGTTCTGAATGTCCACATGGCAAGAGTTCATCTTGCCATGTATAAACTGTGAATTGTAATGAAAAATAAAGTTTTTAATTAAAATAAGCTTTTCTGAATCTCCTGCTTGCTATAACTGGAATGCTGAGAAATCATTTGTGAAACTGATTTTGTGTTTTCACTGGTTAGAGTATAGCAGTTTGCCACCTTCTTTAATTTAAGATGGTTTAGCAATAAAGGCTTGACTCATCCAGCACAGGAATATATTTTTTTCTTGATATTAAAAATAATGCTCTTTGGATGCTGTACCCAATCTTGTGTTTCTTTCTGTTTTGTTCAAAAACTTGGGAGGATGAAGTTTATTCTGTCACATGCTATGGAGCTGCTGGTAATCTCAGAATTTTCACTGATGGAGATGTGGGATGCTGTGCTGGTGGTAGCCTTGTGCAGAGGTGTGTGAACCAGCAGTCCTACGGGCAGTAACCTGCTGCACCAGAACAGTCATTTTGGCAGTGGATAGTTTACAGTGGCCTCTCTATGTTTTGGCCAAGCGACCATTGACTTGCAGCTGTGTGGTGGTAAGTAAAGACTGATGAGTGTTATTTTATTAAATTGTTCCAATCTGATTTGGATGGGATGTCTCAGTGCCTTTTGGAGGGACTGGTAATGTTTAATGTTTACTGTCTTTGAAAGCAGATATATCTTTATGAGGGTGGTGAGGCACTGGCACAAGTTGCCCAGAGAAGCTGTGGATGCCCCATCCCTGGAGGTGTTCAAGGCCAGGCTGGATGGGGTTTTGGGCAGCCTGGTCTGGTGGGAGGTGTCCCTGCCTATGGCAGGGGGTTGGAACTGGGTGGGCTTTAAGGTCCCTTCCAACTCAAACCAAGGTTAAGTCCTTGGATCGCTCTTATTAGTTTGTATCAATTTACCAACCTATAGCGGTGAGTGCCTATGTGGTTTCTTTAATTTTAAAGAAACTTTCAGTCGTTTCAAGACCTGCTGAAGAGAGTACGTTGTTTCAAAAATTTATGACAATATTTGTAATATTAGTATGGATATGCGTTAAATCCATTGAGCATTTATTTACCTTGATCCTTGCATGTGATTTCTGGGAAAAGAAATGTTGTTAATTTATATGTAAAAGCCATTTTCTTTTCTTTTTTTTTTATTTCTTTTTTTTTTTTTTCCTTTTTTCTGACTTTAGTATTTGATCTAAAATATCCAGCCTTATCAAAGACTTGTCTGTTTGGAAGAATACATTAACAAATAAAATCCTTACTAACTGAAGAAGAAAAAAAGATGCAACAGTCCAGCTGGTGTAAGTGGGTAGAGTCAATACAGGTCTAGAGCCATTAGTGTTATTTCAAAATCTTTTTCTCCCTCTCCAAGTACAGTGATAGATCTGGTAAGGATGGCTAAGTGAATTTACAAAACTTCATGATGTCCGTAAAGATCTTTCTTCTTGCTCCTGTGAGAGCAAACTTTTGAATTACAACCCTGTGCCTTTCACGCCTCTGGAAATCCTGTGTAGCTCTCTTTTTCCCTTCCAAATGTGGAGCTACAAAAACAGGAATTAAGACTTCATGAAATTCAACTTAGCCTCCTTCCTCTCACACATATGTGGAGATGTTTTCAGACTATTGGGATGCTTGCTACTTAAGCAAGTTTCTGAAAATTGTATTTCAGTTTGGTAAAGGTTTATTTTTGCTTTTACAGCCAAGCAAATACCATAAAAACAGATGTTGAAAAAATATTTTGAATGATTGATAAGTTCTAGCACATACCGATATGTAGAGGCACATTTGCCACCTAACAAAATAGTTTATTTCTCAATGTAAGAAGAAACGTTAATAAAAAGGATCTGGAATCTGTTGGAGAAGTAGCTAATCTGTATTGGTGGCTGTTGCCTATATTCTGCCTTGCATAATAATCATTCTTTTTTTTTTTTTTTTTTTTTTTTATTCTCTGTTGTACTTTGTATTCTCGGACAAAGTGTCCAAATTGTCTACTTTGGTCAAAGCCTCAATTCTTCATCAGCCCTGCATAGGAGGCAGGGAGACCGAGACTAAGCCACAGAGAATTTGTTCTATGCCCCATCCTTGCTCGAGTAACATGGGAAGAGCTTACTTTTGCATTTCCTCTGTGTGTTTTTTTTTTGTTTGTTTGTTTTTAAACTCTGGGCTGGCTGTCCCCCTTTTCCAATATTTAGGCAGCCTTGAGGCACTACAGTCTGAGTTGCAAACAGCCTGAAAGGGTCAAAGCCAGAAGCTCACTGAACCTTGTGAAGCCGTGCCTTCCTCTCTTCACCCCTTCCTGAATTATTTTTTTGATGCAACAGGAGGAAAGCTGGGGAGTAACACAGGAATCCACAGAAGTGCTAAACCTCCAAAGGGACCAGACTTGAACTGGAATGGACCTTCCTTGGGTCACTAAACAAACTGTGAGACCAGGACAGCAGATGGGAGAAAATCTGGCTTGTGTGTTTGTTTTGAGTTCTTGCTCTTCCAGCATCATTTCTACACGAGTGATCTCTAAACAGGAATACAACACGTCCAGTAGAAGAAGAAATGGAAAACTGCTCTACTTAGTCAATCCTACATGCTCATGACAAGTCTACATATGTATATAATTTTATTTCCTGTGAAGGAAATTTTCCTGTCAGGGAAACTACATATAATGTCGAAATACTGCAGTAATATTTCTAATAAATTACTGTCATACAGTTCTGGGGTAATTACCTTTTTTTTCCTACCTTGCAGTATTGTTTGAAAGGAAAGGTTTTTATATATTTAAAAAAATATATACATTGTACATGAATTTGTCAAAGTTAAGGTAATTATTTTGTCATAGAAACATGTGTAAGATTTTTGGTTTGTGCTGCCCTGCAGATTTAAAAGAACACAACCTTCCTGTGAACAATATGTTCCATTTGGGAAAAATAGAGAAGATGCTGATTTACTGTTATGAGAAATAAAAAGCTGTTGAGCTACTCATAGATAATAAAAATGCCACCTCTTTAATTTGAACAAGCATTCTGTGCTTTGCCAAATTGTTACAATTATAAGGAGCCTGTGTAAGAATCGGTTATAACAGGTCTATTATACTTTAAAAACTTGGAACACTTCAATTCTAGGACATTGAAAATCATGCATTCACAAACTTTCAGAGGATTACATTGAATAAGTTTATGAACAGGCACCTTAGTTATTGCAAAACATCATCATTTTTTTCTTTATATAAACAGCTGATATATTAGCTTATACAGCTTTTTATTTTGGACCCACGTATATGTGTGCTTTCAATGTGCATCAACGTTGTTGTATAATCTTAAGCTGACTAAAAAATCCACTTTGGTAAATTCAATAATGTTTAATGTTAAATTAGAGTTTTGACAATGTAGCTCAATTTAAAATCAGTATATTATAAAAACAATAGACATCACAGCTTTTCATGAATTATAGCACTCTCTACATTTGTGATATAATAAATCTTTTTTCTTTTTTTTTTTTTTGGCCTGTTTTAATTGTTTCTGAATGTTCAGCTGTTTTTCTGGTCTAGCTGATATAGACAGATAATTACAGAGACAACAACTAATCTATGGTTTGTAAATAATACAGTATGACCAGGCTACCAGTATTAGATTTCTTTATGACTGAGTTTGGGATAATAGTTTTTGTTCTGTTTCCACTGTTGCTAATTATTGTTAGTAGGATTCATTGAACACTGCATGTACTTTTTTTTTTTCCCTGTGAATGTCACAAGAATGTTTATGAATGTCCTCAGTGAGAAACTCCTTGAGAAGGATTTGCTTTATTAACCCCAGTTATTAATTCTAGCTAATGCCCAAGAATATACAGTCAGATTTTCATCCTCCAGAGAAAGGCACGTGATATGCATACACTATCGATCCTTACGGGAATGTACTATTTGCCATAAGTAATAAATAATAATATACTCCAGAAGATGAGCTGCATCCTGAAATGACTTCTTAAATAGCAGTTTAATGATAGCTCTTTTTTTTTTCTTTTTCTTTTACTATTAATTTGATTCTTCAAAATAAAACTGTGAGGACTGAGATGTTTTTCTGAAGAGAAGCATCTTTCACATTAAGTGTATTTTAGTCTACTTTAGCTCCAGGGAGACAGAGACTAACTTTGCTGGATAACTAGAAACATGAATCTATTTGTTAATCATTTTCTCATGGGAACTCATGAGAATCCTGTTGGATCTGCCTTTCATACTAGTCACAAATCTGCCCGTTTTATATGGATTTTGCATTTTATCTACGCAAGAAGTATTGTATTCAGTAGTCATGCATACTAAAGTAGTGTGGTATCATTCCTAAAGGTTTTTGTTTGTTTTGGTTTGTTTTCCCCCCTAAGATCGTGATTTTGTCCAAAGTTTCTCTTTATTTCCTACCATAATAAATGAGCTGATAATTGAGTACCAAACCCAGCAGAGATATCTGAGTATTACTGGAATTTAACACTTTGAAAGGGACGAATATGGGATTTATGTGCCCACAGGAGGCAGAGTGCATCACTGCAGTGGACAATTCCTGACTGAAGCCCACTAGATCTGACAGGAAACATGATCAAGGGAAGTTCTACTTTAGCATGGCCATATGGCATGGCACATCCTTCTGCCTAATGTATACAGCATTTAGAATGCTTTATGTCACCTGTGCCTGCTCTGTAGCAAGAGAGAGGAAATTTTACAACTGTAAAGGCACTGTATTGCACACTTGGCCAGGATATTGGCCTAGGAGTCACAGTCTAGGCCCTTCTAGACTACAGGATGAAGAGCCATAAAGTCTGAATGCTTTTTTTAATAGAGAATACCTCAGTGGTTTGTAGCGAAAGGAGGATTAAAAATTAGGCTCCACTGCAAAAAGTTGAAGTGGGAGTAATATGTCATGTACTATTGTGCACTTTATAAAGTGGAGGTGGTACAAGCACAAAGACCTTTTCATTTCCCAGTGTCCTTAGAGACTGTCAGAAGAGAGTCAAAGTGCAGTCTGCATTATATCAGCTTACTCTTGCTCTTCTGCAATGCTTTTGCAGGCTCTGAATGTGTACTGCCTGTGAATGTATTACACCCTTCTGGGTGCCAGCTGACTATCAAAGACTGCATAGCTTGAAAGGGGAGAAACTTCTTCTCTTAGTCATACTGTACAGGTAGAGTAATGAGAGAAGATTTACTTTTTCAATATGAAGGCCTTTGAACAGAGTTTTGTGTACAGATAATATTTTGGAAAAAAACACAACAGACTATCAAGACCAGAACAGAGGCCGCAGGTTTGTTTTATCACTGCAGCTGTATGCTGGTTGTGAGCTTGGCCTGTCTTAACGTGCAACACTTTAGTGCAAAATTAGCAGTAGAAGTTGTATGTAGTTTCTACTTGTGTAGGCTGAAAATATCAGAAAACATTTTTTTTTGGAAACTAATAAAGAGAAAATTCCTCTGAACTCTCACTGCTGCTTGGTGATAATGGAAGCAAAGTTTAGTTAGGCCTGAAATTAGTTTTTATTGTCAGCATAGAGGGATTACATTCCTGCATTCACACATCGGTTTATACTCTGCTAACCTCAATAAAATTTTTCCATACTTGCTGTTGTTTAACAGAGCCTTCCACAAACAGAGTAAAGGATTACAATGTAGAGTATGTAGGGCCCTTAACTACAGAGCATACCATAAATCTTTCCTCTTTTTCATTACAAATCCAAACCCAGTTACTCTGTACTGAAAAAATGAATGCAGAAATGCATAACTAGCTACAAAGATGTGTCAAAAGTACTTTCCTTTCATTCTTTCTTTTAATTTTGTTTCTGTTTGTCTGTAGGCTATAGTTGCTTCATGCATTTTTATGTTTTCTAGTGACATCTTGCATAATAAATGTAACTCATTGAAACAAATTAACGTACTGTATGACTCTGGTGTGCACATTTCTGATCCTATTAGAAAGGAATAACACAGTATCAGCGCAGGTGGAAAGGTTTATTTATGAAAGAAATATATAAGGAACTGTAAATGTGTACTAAGCACCTGTTTGTTTTTTTTGTTTTGTTTTGTTTTGTTTTTGTTGTGTTGTTTTTGTTTTTCTTTTTTAATATACCAGAAATATTGAAAAAAATATGTTGCTGTGGATCTTGTGGCATGGCATGATGTATGAAGAGGACAATATGATCATGTACAGCTCCATGAGTTGTCATTTCCTGCAGCGCTTCAGGTAGTGGTTGGGATTGCATGCAACCAAAATAAAGCTGATTTGCCATCTATTTCAGCTTTTCAGTTTGTCTGCCTGCCAGTGTGGTAACTCTGCAGCTAAAAGTACTTTGAAGTTATGGAAAACTGGCCTGAAAGGATCTGGGGGCAGCTGCAGGGATTACACCATGTTCTCCAGAGTTTATAATCCACCTGTGCTATTAGGGAGCTGTGCAAGAGAAGTAGTTTGATAATTGAAATATATCATCACTGCAAATATATAGCTTTGTTGAAACTGTTTGTGAGCCTCTCTGAGAGAAATAAACCAAAAATGAGTTCAAAGTAGCAGGGGCAATTCTCAGGATAGTAATTATTTCAGGAGCTTCTGATGATCAGTCTGTGCTCTGCCTGTGCTCTGTGTCTGAGCTATATTTGAAGTGAGTGATCCTTAAAGCAGGTCCAGAGCATTACAAATCAAGATACTCTGCCCTTTCCATCTGACTTTCTATCCTTCCATCATCTTGCAGATGATATGAAAAGGCAGAACTAAAAACCATTAGCCTGAAAAATCATTAGCCACAGAATTGCTCCAACAATTTGGCAGAATTCCTTCTTCCTCAGTATTATCTGGCAATGTTCTACAGCTGTGATGCTGTCATTTCTCTCTCCGCCCTCTTCAAAAATTTTTGTTTTAATTTTTTAAATATTTGTTGTGTTGTACAGCAGTTAAAGAGGGGGCTGTGAATTAGGTTTCTGTGCTCTATTCCAGTTCATGGCTGATTCAGAGAGCAGTAACAAGAAACTCTTTAGTATAGTTAACATTGTATTGGGATGTGTCTTTGAAAAGAAAAGAAAGTGTCTGGAACACCTTACACAGAAAGCTTCGTGCATAGTCTTTTGTTTCCTCTTTGCTGCTGCCATTAGTGCCATGTTCATAGCACTTGCTTCCCCTCATGCTTCAGAGAAGTACATCTTTTTTAATTACGATATTAAAAATTGCTGTGTATTTGTGGATTAGGATAATACTTTAATTCTCAACCAATGCATATTAGTGGGAATGATTTGTGGCTATGTAATGAATAAATAGGATCACTGTAGTGATAAGTACAGAAACCACAGATAATATGTTAATTTTGTTTGTCATGTTAATTTGAGAGCACTTTAAACATCTGTCAAGTCACTGTAATGACAAGCATGTAAAATAAAAACCAGCACTTGGGGTCTGGCCTTCTCCCCAGAACAGAGCTCCCGGATTACCAAAACTTCATAGTGTTAAGCTGTAAAGCAGTGCTTATTAAATGTCACAATTTACTAAAAATCAGCAGCCCTTAGAGTACAGACTCTTGGAGAGACTATAAAGAGGAATAGGCTTTAGACCTACATTGCAAGTTGTAACAATGGTTACCTCCTTACTCCCTTTCATGCCAGATGACAGGAATTATTAATTCACTAAAAGCTATGCTGCCAAATTTCAGCAAAACACTGGACATGGAGCTACTTTTATAAATGAGGTAGCCAGATTCTAGATATGCTTCAGAGGTTCTACTCCTGAGAAATCTGAATACAGGGGCAGGTACACGAAATGGGAAAAGATACAAGAGAAAGTATAAAACAAAAGCTTTTCTTTGAGCGTTGCTACCAAGACTCAGAAGCCCAGGAGGCAGAGTCTTGTTTTTTTCATCAAAACTGTTGCTGAAGGAAATGTAAATAAGCCTTCTTCCCATGAGAAGGCTGTTAAAGGGTTGTCCTTCCATCTGTGCAAGGCCATAGTCTCACCTCCGTACCTCTTTGACTAACTGTGCCCCAGTCCCCTCCCAAAGTATGGCAAAAAGAGGACAGTTTCTACCCAAAGGAACTGAAGGATTGGGCAAGAAAACATATAGGATGTGTGGAGATAATTTCAGTGCTCTGTGCCTCCCTTAGTTTCTAAGCTTTAGATGCAGTGTTGTTTAAGTGCCTGTTCAACCATTTTTTAAATCCCCTTCTTGAAATTATACTTCAGTCTAGTTCCTGAATAGAAGCAACACACACACAAAGTTTTCTTGTAGCTTCTCACTTGCTTGTCCTATTGAACCTCACATATAACTATTACTACTGCTTAGGCTCCTACAACCCCCAGGGTAACATTATCTTTAGAAAAAAGTAGGAGACCAGGACATCGCAGGAAAGGGCTTGCTTTAAATCAACCAGAAGTCTTAGTAAGTATTCATAAAAGCACAAATTTTTATTTTTTTTTGCAGTGAGGGGGAGCTTAATAAAAATGCAATTAACTGTAATGAAATTGCTAATATGCCCAAATGTTCATTCATCTTAGCACTTGAGGCTACAAAATCAAGTCACTCACATTGAGTGTATGTTTACTGACAGACGCTACATGCTCAGCAGTAACTAACATTGGCAAAGGAATTAAGTACACCAGAGCTAGCATAAAATGAAAATGGAGCCCTGGCCGTACGAAATGTGCTGCTCTGCTAACACACCCCAAGAAGGACCCACCTTTTTTCCTTGTGACACAGAAGGCATTTCCTTCAAATTGTAATAGGGGGAAAACTGACATTCCCTATTTTGCAGAGCAGCCAAACCTTCTAAAGCTGTATTTCCACTAAGAGTGCCTGTCCCATCTTTGTCAGTCTTGGTTTATCCCAAATGTAGGAGGACAGATAGGCTGGCAGATGAAGTTACAACTGTATGTTTTGTTTTGTTTTTTAATAAATTGGGCTATGAAAAAGAAGTGGATAAAAGGGGAAACAGCTTCACCTTCTGCCTCCCGTGATGTCAGTTCTCAGGTTGTCTGAAGATCTTGTCACAAGCTTCAAGCCACCAGAACAATGGTCGTAGGTCATGGTATCACTTTTCTAAAAGGAAAAAATGTACCGAAAGAATGTTTTTTAAGGCAATCTTCATACATATGAGATCCACTGAGGAAAGGGCACAATATAGATACATTTTGGTTTGTGAATCCTGTGGAGATTATGTGCACACAAGAGACAAACTCGGTATATCATGGGGAAGGATTGATCCATTTTGCCTTGCCCCATTTTTGAGTGACTTCCATGCAGCTGAATTCTTTCTGTGTTTAAATAATCCTACCAACTGCCACTACTTGTTTGCTGTAGAACAAAATTAGCATGCTTTAAAATAACTTCTAACCCTCAGCTTTATTATATTACAGAAGTTTCTTTCTAATTCATAAGATCTCAAGTTTAAAATATCAGGCTTGACATGAAAATATCTGAAATGGCAGAGAACGAGAACAGACAGAGACTTCTGATCAAAAGAGTGAACGCCGAGCTTTTCAGCTAACATGAAAGACTAATTTCTGAGGTGATTCTTAATAATTGATGCCTTCATTTGGTATAGCTCTGAGATTTAGGTCCAATAAAGAATTTATGTACCTAAAAATAGTCAACACAGAACTTAATTTCCCATAATTTTGTCCCCATATAGAGACACAGAACCCTGTGCATGTAATTGAGGCCCTGGAGCAACACAGTAAGTTTCCCAGATCAGCAGAGAGGGGCTGAGGATTATCGCCTCAGCCTGCCCACAATTAGCAGGGCTGTATGTAACTCCGCTAACGATGCTGGGGCCATTGCAGGGGAGCTGAGCTCTCTTCTGCCATCTGATAGAAAGCAACAGGGTTTGCTAACCCACAAGCTGCAGTTTCTTTCAGCTCCCTGTTGAATCTTCCTGTCTAGATGCAGTTAAAAAAGGAAATTTTGAAAATAAATGCAAGTATTACAAAGATCTACCTGAGGATGCTGAGATGTGCTTCTTCCCAGTCCTTGAGCTAATGTTACTGAGGTGTTTTTTTCTTCCCAAAGCATTTAGCAGGACCATTCAATGTGTAGTCAGAGAAGGTGAAGTAGATTCTGCTGCTGGACCTTTTTATACAATAGTTCTTGCTCAGCAGCTCTCTGGGAAATTGAATTTCTTTAGCTGGAGGGGAGGAGTTCCCACATGCCTGAAGAGCAGCTGAACTATGGGGCAACAGGTCAGGCTGTCAAAATAGGATTTTTACTCCTCCTGCTTGAAAATGTAGTGGTGTGCAGCACATCATGGAGGCAAGGAGATGAAAGCCCTGCAGCTCAGGTGCTGCTTGGTCCTAAAAGCTGAGCCTTTTTGCTGACCCACATAAAGCAAGGTGATGGAGAGACAATCAGTTTTGGGGATGGAGATCAGCAGCCAGCCCAGTGGACTTCCAGCCTGGGAGAGGTCCCTGGGTACTAGTCTGAGTCTGGTTGCTTCCAAAACATAGCCCAACTCCAGAAACCCGGGACCTCACTGTTGAACTTCTTTCTGAGCACTCAGGAAAGGACCCTGGTGGCTGAGGAGAGCAAAGGACATCATAGGGCCTGGGCCCTGCCTGAGTGCTTTGGGTTTTTACTTTTCGATAAGTTTTTGAGCTGCTCTGAAAGCAAGGTAGGAGAGAAAAGAGGTTCCTCTGGAGTAGCTGGACCAAAATGATTTGGCCAAGCCTTCTGGTCGAAGAGGTTTTGTGATCTGCGGCAGGATGTGGCTGAGGCCTCATCAGCCTCCGCCCCTGGCAGCTGTGGTGGTGGAGGTGTTATCAGGTGCTGATAAGGCCTCCTAGGTCACTGGGTGCATGGGGAGCTGTCAGTATGCTTCCTACAGCTGTAGTATTCCTGGAGAGCTGTAGGAAATGTCCCAATGTCATTTTGTAAGCAAGATGATGAGTTCAGTGGCCACCATGCTGCAGAGAAAGAAATCAAGGAGCAGTAGCACATGAATCAAATGCATAAAAGGAAAGAAAATTAGCTGTGCAAAATCAGATGAGTTGCCTGTTTCACTGCTTCACATTTTTTATGTTGACAGTTCACTGGAAAAACGCTTTGTCAAGTTTATTGTTGAAGGCCATTTAATCAGTATGGTTTTTTTTTTTTTTTTCCAAACATAACTGAGAGCACAAAACAATTATCAGTGTGAAACTTGCTTCTGTCTTTCAGAATAGCAGTCAAACAAGCCCACATTTTAGTACAGAAAGAAGAAAGGTCGCATGCAAGCTAACTTTCCTTCAAGTTTCCCTTCTTTTTGGCCTTAAGTTTTCTATTCTATTTTGTCTTTGATCCATAAAGATAGATTCATCTATACTGATGCAGCTTGAAGAGTGATACCTAAAAATATGTAATCACTCCCAGTTTTATTCCTCTTTCTGTTTGTGTGTTTTGCTCTATTAAAAATAAAACCTAAAAACTGTGCATCTGCCAGATGCTCATGAGGTCAATGCAATGTCTTCCTCTTTGTGCTCAATATAAATATATGTTCCTTCCTTCTTTGTTTTAGACCATTTTATTGACTCTTAGGGGTATAAAATATCTGTCCAAGAGTAAGTTGTCACCAGTCGAGAGAAGTGATAAAAATTTAAAAGCTGATGTCCCTGATTCTCTGTCACATGCAAGTGATCCTGGGCAGACTGCTTGGTCAAGCATGTCTTAGTGTTTGTGGGAATATGTGTCTGGGAGAGAGAGTGAATGAAATCTAGGACAGAGTGCAAGTGACTAAAATCTACTTAGAGAGATGGTAAATAAACATCATCTTCCCTATGTCTGAAATCCTGTGTTGAGTTTTGTTACAGTAATGTTCCTATGTGGCTAACATGCTCTCTAGTCAATGCAAGACAAATTGGATATTGCCAGCAATTAAATAATAATTTAAAAGTTTCTTAGATTCAACCTGTTGATATTTACTTGAGTCAAGGCTGCTGTGTCCCCACTGAGTCCTAGGAAGCGTTCATTGCTCTGAAATACCTAAGGTGATAGAGCATCACTTCTTTGAAATGTTTGCTTCGTGCAATGCTACTTTAGCAGGAAATTGACTGGGACAAGGACTGGAAAAATAATTTAGAGCAGCTTCTGTAAAAATTTAGAAGGTGATCTGACAATCTCAAAAACAGGAAGCTAAAAGCTGCTACAGGATTTCTGTCACTATGATGTCAGGAATTGTTCTCTATCGCAAATTGATGGGAGAATGCACCCTCTGACATTGAGCTTCTATTCATCAGTGCCTAATTCTGGGAAACATAGCAAGTACGTCAATGAAGGCAGCTAGTTAGTGAGGTGATGGCATGACTAGGACTCTGTAATGGCTCATAAAGATTTTGAAGCCATGGAAATAAAGCTGTGTAAGTGTCTGGTAAATGAAAGCTGTCTGATTCTCTGGAGAACAAAGCCAAAGCTCTGCAGACAACTGAGGTGAGTGAACAGCCTCATGGCAGATTTGGGGACTCCAGGAGGAGAGTGGCATGGGGCCACTGGACAAGGTCAGAAGTACAATGCTCAGTTGCACCACTGAGCCACTGTCACATGCCAAATCTCTTCTGTTTGTTTGTAGACAAAACAAAAAGCAAAGGCTTGCTAAACTAGATCTGTGTCAGCAATATCCTACCTTTCTAAAAATATTCAGAAGTGTAGCAGTTGTGCCTACGCATCTCCTGATAATTTTAAAAGATCCGACTTTTTTTTTCAGATTGGCCTTTCAAGAGTTGATCTTGGTCTACAACTCTGTTTCATACAAATTTTGTATGCCAGATACTAAACAATATATTTTCAAATTGCCTGCAAGCAGGACTTAAAAAGGCAGCTAAGATTGCTCAGAACAGGAGATGAGGAGTTGCACTCTGTCAAGAAATCAAACTGTATGCTAATTTTGGCCTTCTGCAACAAAGGCTTGAGGAAAACCCCACCTCTGGTTCCCTGATATCCAACATTAAAAAAAAAAAAAAAAAAGTTTATTGAAGAAGTTTACTGATACTTAAATTCTTCAGACTATTTGGTCATATAGAGCTTAGTTGTGGAGTGCCATGAATTTAATTCCTGCCTCTTACTTGAATACCCTTTCTGCAAATCCAGAAACAGCAGGTTAATCAGCAAAACCTGAATTTTGGAAGTCAGTGACTTCCAGTTTCTATCTAATAATCAGCTTCTCTTGGTAGTGAAAATTATGGGAGCAGCTGCTTCTGCACCTGGGCTTGAAAGCTGAAAATCAGTTAGGTGCTAAGACAGAAACCAGTTGTAGTGCTTCATAGATAAAAGGATGAGATGATGGCTTTCTAAGTGATTCTAAGCAAGAGGTAATGTTAGACCACTAAAAAATGGAAGTATTACAGTGGATAAACATGTAACACAGTATAGTCACATTGTTTATTTCCAGTTGTAATCTTGCTATTAATGAAGAATGAAAGGGGAGCGGGTAGAGAATTTTGCAAAGGTTTTACCTTTGAAACACCAATTCTCTGTTCTCTTGACTTTTGATTATTTTTGAGATTGTTAGTATCTCAGGGGATTAAAAATAAACCAATGTCCAGGACAGCTCTGAAGAGTGTTAGGACATTAAAGATAAATTATTTTTGTCAAGAGGAGAGGACAAAAGAGGAAACAACACCAGCATAATGGCCATATGGTCTCAGTAACAGTACAGCTCCGAAAGGGACTACAACTCTTTTAAGTGTATCTGCTGTTGACAAACACTAATGTTGGCTAGAAAGTAATATAACTGAACCACTGAGAGAGGGTAATTGTAGTTTAATAAGAAAAATGCAACAATATGATAACAGGCCAGGATTTGAAGGAACCATTAGATTTTCGGCAAATAGCCAGTCTTCAGAAATGTAGTTTTATATAGTTTCATTTCTACCAGCAGTGAAAATAAAATTATTGAAATTTCCAGTAAATAACATCCTCTTTGATCTGTTCACTGTCTAAATTATAACCAAATTATAATTTATCTGTATAATCTAAAGCTTGACAGAATTTCATCCAAATTTAGTTCCTCTTTTAAACTCTGGAATAATTATTCTGTTAGACTCACTACAAGTAACAATAAAAACTGCAAACCTATTCAGCTTGCTGCTCTCCTAGTGCTGTAAGTCTGGTTTCCAATTTTGGTTCTTATTAGCTTAGGCAGGCAAGTTGGTAGGAATTAAATGTGAGATCAGTTGCATTCTGCCTTTCCTGTTATTTAAAAGTGCTGATAAAACCCATTATGGGTTGTGTGGATTGAATGTCATTAGGTGCCAGACATCTTTGACTTCTGTGAGCTTTATATCAGGCTTTTGGCAATGCCTTTGAGAAATGTATACCTTCACTTGGAGTTACCATTAGGTTAACCAGTACCAGAAGGAGGCTCTTTTGAAAAGAGGAAGGCCCTTTGTGCTCCAGGAAGGCCAATCCACCCAGATATGGGATTTGTATATGAATCATTCCTTTATTCACCCACTTTCCTCAAACTGAAACAGGATGTGAACAGTGGAACAGCATGCTGACTGGAGAAGTATCTGGTCATTTCATTTTACCACTACAGATTAGATAAAACGTAATGTGAACTAAAGTCACTTCTTTTTTCACCTAATCTTGAGTCTGTTGTTTTTGAATGATGTGAAAATGTATAGGTATCTTGGTCACTATTAAGGGGCAAAATCTTTGTCTGCTGAAGTCAATTGGCTCCCAGATCTCAATTATACCTTAATTGCCTAGTCACAGCTGGAATGTTTTAGACTGAGAAAAGAGAACAGTTTTGTTCATATGATGTCCAAATCAAGTGATTGAAGAGACCAGATAAACCCTATGGTGTTTCTTAGTTTTCTTAAAGCCATCTTCAAGAAATAATGCAAGCATGCTGAGATACAGCGTGCTGATTAGAATGGAAGTTCAGCTGTTGTGCTATTCTTATTAAAGTCTTGCTTGTCCTTTTTATTTATTTATTCATTTATTTTTAAAATAAGGTCTATAAGGGAAAGCCTTAGAATGCAATGGTTTTGAGGACATCAGACGTTTATTTATTTGTTTTTATTTATTTTCTAAGAAATAAGAAAGCATGGAAAGCCTTGGACTCTGGATAAAATGAGGTTCTTCACCTCTCTTCTGTCAGGGTACCAAAACTATAGATGTTGTTCAAACCGGTTCTGCTTTTTGCTTTCTGAATCTTCATCTCACACCAACAGTGGATGATGGTGTAAATGTATAGCTATCTGTCTGATTTGGAAGTTAGCCTGGATGTTTGGTAATGGCAGCATCCTGCTTCCAGTGCTTCTAGATGTAGCCAAGCTGAGTGTACTTAAGATCACCTCTCTTTGCAAAACCTGGGTTTATATGAAACAACATAAATATCCTACAATGGAAAACAAATTCTGTTTTCAAGCTAAAAAAATAGTGATTTTTTTGGTTTGTTTTTATGATTAGTTTCTGATGATCCTTTCTCCTTTCTTTAAACCGGCAGTGTTGCAGTCAATTTTACAGGAGTAAATTCACCTTTGCAGTAGTGAGAAATCTCTGAGGTATCAGCACTAGTCTTGTGTTGCAAATGGAGGGATCTTTTTATAGTTTGGTCTCAGCCAAACAAACTTGTCTTAGCTGAGAACTGTGCTAAAGTGACAATGTTTTTTTTTGCTGTTGTTGACTCCTTTTGCTTTTATATTTCAATGATTAATGTCAGGATAGTATCCTTTGAACTGATAAGTTGGAAGTTCAGCTGAGAATATTTATTTTTCTCTGGATCATGTCTGTTTTAATAAAGGATAAAAGCCAGAACACATATGCTCCGTTAGTAAGGTTACAAGAGTTTTCATGACTGTTTTTTTGTTTTGTTTTGTTTTGTTGTTTTGAGTTAGTTTCCTTACCAATTAAAAAAGTTTGGAATACATATTGCCCTTTCTACCAAGATGGGAATTAATTTGCTGCTTGCTGATGATCACCTCTGACTAAGCTCAGGAACTGTAACTGTGTTGATGTCATTGGATTTACTAATTCAGTGTCTGATTCTGCTTTTAATTTAGCTGCAAGGACAAGCAGTACAATTTAACTTCTGGTTTTGATTTTTATATTTATAGTTGGTAATCTTAAGAACTGGACTCTACAAGTCTATCCAGGATTTTTCCTCAAGCTTTGAAGTTTAAATTTAATTACTGTGCAACTAATTCTTGAACAGGCAACAGCAATTTGACAAGAATAACTTTTTTTTTTTTTCTGTTGGCTTTCATAAGTAGCCAGTAGAATAACTTACACTTGCTTGTTAAAATTATTTTGAGTTCTAGCAGTGTGCCCAGAGATACCTGTTTTGGTTGAAATGTATCCTTTATTTGATTTCAACTAAGGAAATATCTGATTCACCTTGCAAAGAAATCAAATCATTGCAGTCATTTTCAGAGTGGTAGATGATCAAAACCATCTAAATCAGTGCTATGGAGCCTAGATTAGGGTTTTGGTTCTTGATAGAACCCATTTTAAGCAAGTGAGCTTTTAGCTGCTTATTTCTGAAAGCTTATGTAGTGAAAGCTGTGTCTTGGAAATGATATTCCAGACCTGACCGTTCAAGATTAGTTTGTAATATAACATTATAAAGCAGATACAAAAAATCGAACATCCCGCTCATATGAGATTTCAGAGGAAGATGAAGACTGCCCAAGAAGCAAGTGTCTCACCAGGTTGGAAATCAAACTTTTTACGTGAGTAATGTTCCAGAATCTGTCAATACAAGAGCTGCAATATTTCACTTACCCTGCCTTAAAAGCCTGCATAAATTACAAAAACACGAGCCCTAACTTACTTGTGTTTCTACAAATGTGCTGAGCAGTTGCATGCTGCAATGATGTGAGGGCAGGATGTAGAAGAAGTCATGTAAATCAACTGACGTTGCATGGATTTCCCTAAAGATCTCTGCAGTTCCACTGTAAATGAAGGGTGAGCTTGTGGTAGCAATAAGCTATGTTCATTTTTGTGCTGTGGACCTCGTCAATGGATTTGTGCTCTAACATGGGGCTTTCCTTTCAGGTATACATCTAGAGATAGCAACAGTTTTCCAGCAGTTTAATGATGCAGAATCAAGGCTTATTTAACAGGAAATTAGGCCACATTAACGATCTTAAATGGAAGTCCTACTAAAAAGTGAAATGCTAGAGGCTTTGTTGTGTATTTTGGAGTAAGGAATAAAAAATAAGTCTTATGTTACTCTTTATTGAGAGAAGAGTCTGAAAGAAAATGGGGGGAAAATGAAGCTGCTGATTATTGGACCTGTGCTTATTATATCAGTTCAGGTTAATCTTGCTTAGCTACAATCATATAAACCTAAAAAAATAACTATTACTTTTCTAACTGCCAGAGAGGAGAGGCTTATTTTGAACTACCCATCAAATTGATTTGGGCACAAACTTTAGATAAACCTTTCTATGTTGTAATAGTATCTTGCACTGTAAAAGAAAAATCTCTATAATACACACAATAGCATTTAATTCTATATTCTAATTATATAATGCATTGTAATGTACATATAAATGAAATGTGATACATTCTATTTGTTCAAGAGGAGAACAGTTGCCTCCACTTAATTCAGTTAAAATTCCTATTATTTAAGTTGCACCGTAGGAAGGAAAAAGATCGTATTTTATTTTAATAGTTAACCTAGCCGACTGTGTCTGGCTTAAAATTTGATTTCTCCCAAACTTTGAAAGTATACAAATACTAAATTTTGTTTCAGATTCAGCTCAAGGGTTTTCTCTGAAATCCAGAACAATTTTCAAAACCTACGTAACTGTTTCTAATCAAAACATTTTTGTTGATGGTGCATGGGCTGTTGCTAACAGCTTTTTGCTAATGTAGTTTTTCTTAAGATCCTTTCAGTGAAGACCATTTAATCAAGTTAGTTATTTCCCTGTGGAATTGGAAAAAAAATACAAAACACAATTTGTTAACTTAGCTGCTGACAACTCATTTGCAAACTAGTAAGCCTAGCTCTTTTGCTAGTAAGCCTTTTGCAGAGTCAACCATAACTTCTCCTAATTAATGTACATGAAAAACTAAACATCTAATGAGTTGTTTAGGTATGAAAGGTATAAATAACGCTTCAGGTCTGAGCACGTCATCCTTCTCCCATCTTTTATTGCCTTGTTCTTCCATAATTAACCACAGACTTAAAGGCATTCTGAGCCAGTTTTTTTGTACCATACTAGCTGTGCAAGTGCAACTCTCCGCGGTTATCATGGGACTACTGTTTCTCACATTTTTAAAGTCTTTTTAAAAATAATTTTCTTTGAGGTTTGTTGGTATTCAGTCAAGATCAAAACATGAAAATACCACCAGTATAACCCCGTATCTTTGCTTGAGGGTAACTAAAACATTTTCCTATTTACTTTTCCAACCCAGAAAAGAAAGAATGATGAAGGATGGCTAATTGTTTCTGAAAGATGACTTAGTTATACAACTTGTTTACAGTATTTTTCATCCATGTATCTGAGAAGATTTTACCAAGTGAGTAATATTGTCCTTAGTGGTAAAAAGGTAAAGTACAATTTTAACCAATCCTCTTAAACTTTCTTCTTTTCTGTTTTGGCCTGGATATCATTCAGGCCTAAATAAGTAGCCTCCCAGTTAGTAAAATCCAAGCTAATTAGGAAGAGCATCTAACCCTGTCTTGTGGGTATCTGAAGACATCTCTTACACCCTAAATTCAAAAAGCCTTAAATAATCAGAAAATAATATTAATGAACCATCTTTCTTTACTACTGAGATGATAAATCTGCAAAGCTAGCTCAGCAAAAAAATAACGTAACTGGCTTGTTACTGGCTGGGTACCTTTCTGGTGGAAACAAGCAGTCTCCCAGCTAATAAGAGATGAGCTCATCAGAAAGAGTGGCTATCCAACCCTCCACAGAGACCCCATCAATATCACTACTTCGTCCTATGAAGGGGATGCATTGTGGTAAGTAGCTGCACTACTTACAGTCTAAATTATTGACTGTGTGGAAAAATGAGGAAAAAAAAAATCTGTTTAAGCCAAGCACTACAGTTTCTGGTTATGCATGTTACAGGAAGTCCCATCTCAGGATTTCTTCTGCACCCAGCAGGATGTGCAAGAGCACAGCCAGCAATGTTGGTAGATCACCATTATGGGGCTGGACAGTTCTTGGTTCTCTCCCTATTATTAATGAACAGTAACTACAGTTATATTCAAGATGGAGGCCATTCATTTTTTTTGTATACATCGGTAGCATTTGAAAGTTGGCTGTTATGCACCAACTTTTCTCTGAACATTCAAGCCACACTGGGCGGTGGTGGTGGGGAGCACACTTTTGTGTATGCTGGCCTGACTTCATAATTTTGGGGTGGCAACACTTTGTCATAGAGAACCAAAAAACAGCAAGATGGATTTCTGGTGGAGATCAATAAAAATTCCTTAGGTAATGAGGTTATATTTATTTCAAAACATATAGCAACTAGGAAAACGTACACAAAACCCTGAAGTAGATAATGTTATGTACAAACATATAACATCACATAGAGGTTAGCCAGTATTTACCATTTGCAATCAGAGAAGTAATACTATATATTCAAAAGCCTTGTAAATAAACTTCTGTTTCACTACACAGGCAGAGTTCAAACAGGCAAGTTTGTTTTGAAGTTTTTAGGCATTTTTTAAAATGTCAAACTTCATTGCAGTTAGCACTGTTCAAAAATACATACAAGCATATATAATTACGTACAAGGGAATATATGCTTCAATTTTCTTAGACAAAAAAAAAAAAAACAACACAAAATCAAAATCAGGTGTTACTTCTAAGTTTGGTATTTATATTTTTCTCCTGACATCATTTCCTGGGGCAGAGAGGGAGGTGGGTTGTGTATTTTTTTCTTCTAAGTTTGGGAGGCAGTTGTTTTATCTGAAGAACTGAAATTGCTCCAGTTGTTCTATCTGAAATTAAATGTTCCCTCCTCAGAGAACAGCAGTTCCCAAGAGAACCTTTTTACTATTCAGCTTCCATTTCTTTTTGTAAGCTAAGGAGCATTGTCAGTAGTCATTATACCTGTGCTGTGTAGCTACTGTCCCTCCCAAAGAGCAGAATCAGAGCTGTCGTGACTGCATACTTTATTTCCAATCAGCCATTTCAATGCTTTGATGCACAAGAATGAGGGGGAAAAATGGTATGTGTTTGGGTGAGAGTATCTTTTATTTTTAATTAAAATAAACAATGTTTCTGAAATGATGATTCCTGAAATAAATGGCCATAAGAACCGTAACTGTAAAATATCCTTTTTTTTTCTTTCTTTTTTTTTTTTCTCTGTTCAGCTTCTAATGCTCAGAGAGTCAGCCAGTCTGTAGTACTAGAAGTACATAGTGGTTACCTATGAGCTATGTCCTCATTGGTGAAAATGGCAACAATATTTTTTGAAGTGGTTTAAGTGGTACAAAATAGAGTCCTGGGTTCTGCGTGCAAAAGACTTTCTTTAGAGATGTCAAAGTCTCAATAGCTGGAAGAAAACTCATCATTTTCAGTTATTTTAGAAATAACATGGCGTTTCTGAGTCTGCACTGGTATTCTTACACTACTACCTGGGGTGGAGCAGGGGAGGGTATCAAGATGAATAAATATGCTTGAAAAGCTATGAACTAGGTAAAGCTTTCTACAGAACCAGTTTTCCCATCTTTATTTTTCATTGTATATCCACATGGTAAATCAGATAGTCATGATAATAATGGTCATGGTAATTCAAGTAGTCTGCAAACTGTACATAAATGTCACTGTTTTGTGGGAATAGCCCATGAAGTGGCTGTTAAGGGCTAGAATATGCTCAACTTCTTTCTTAGTCTAACAGATGTATGAGTTGTACAACAGGAAGAGCTACGTTAGTCTCTCTATACACAGAAAGATTTTTAGACATCTTAGTTGTCAAAGTCCAGTAAGACTTTACCTCCAGAGAAACGACTCTTAAAGACACCCCAAATAGGATCTACAGAACCTGCATTCTTGACCCAAAATCCATTATGTGATTAGGATTTTGCGAAGTCATAACTAACTGAAAGTAGGGTATTGGAAAAGTTCCCTGATGCCTTCCATTATGTAATCGAGGCCGGCCGCCTCGGACCCGGCGCAGCCGCGGCGCCTGCCCACGCGTTACGGGGGCACCTCGGGCCCTCGCTTGGCCGGGGCGGCCCCGGGCTACCGGCGCGACGAGGCCGCCCCCGCCGGCTCTGAGGCCGGCAGGGAGCGGGCGGTGCCAGGGCCACGGCGGCTGCGCCCACGGCCTCTGCCCAGAAATAGCCCCGGGAAGCGGCGCCGCGCGGGGCCCGCCGGGCACGGGGAGGGGCGCCCAGCGCCTTGGAGCCGCCTGCAGCGCTGCTGGGGTGGGTGCGGGAGCTCATGTGGTGGGGCACGGGGAGCCTGTCCCTCCTCCCTTCCGAGTCCATCCTATGGACTAGCGCAGGAGCTGGCAGGACTTGAGAGAGCTTTGAACTAGCTATGGCGGCGGAAGGGGATAAAACGGCTCACCAGAGAAGTGCCATGGGGAGCAATGCTGAAGGTGGTGGTGAGGCAGATGTCTCATCTGAAGTGCATCTACACCAATGAGCGCAGCATGGGCAGCAAACAGGAGGAGCTGGAAGTGATTGTGTGACAGGCTAACTACGACCTAGCTGCTATAACTGAAACATGGTGGGATCACTCCCACAACTGCGGTACTGTGATGGATGGCTACAAGCTCTTCAGAAGGGATAGACAAGGAAGGAAGGGTGGTGGTGTGGCTCTTTATATTAAAGAGTTTTTTTGATGCTGAAAAGCTTGCGGTTGGGAATGATAAAGTTGAGTGTCTATGGATAAGGATCAGGGGGAAAGCCTGTACAGGTGTCATCTTGGTGGGGGTCTGTTACAGACCACCTAATCAGGATGAGGAGATGGATGAGGCATTCTATGAGCAGCTTGCAAAAGGTGCACGATTGCCAGCACTCGTTCTCATGGGAGACTTCAACTTCCCTGATATATGCTGGAAGTATAATACTGCGCAGAGAAAGCAGTCCAGGAGGTTTCTAGAGCATGTGGAAGACAGCTTCCTGACGCAGCTGGTTCAAGAGCCTACCAGGGGAGCTGCCCCGCTCAACGTGCTCTTCACTAACAGAGAAGGACTGGTGGGAGAAGTGAAAGTTGCTGTCTTGGGCAGAGTGACCATGAATTTTTAGAGTTTTCTATCCTTGGTGATGCCGGAAGGGTAACTAGCGAAACTGCTGTCTTGAACTTCTGGAGGGTGGACTTTGACCTATTCAGGTCACTTGTTGCAGGGGTCCCTTGAGAGTCACTCCTGAAGGGCAAAGGGGTCCAGGAAGCCTGGATGCTCCTCAAGATAGAAATCAAAGGCACAGGAGCAGCCTGTTCCTGAGTCCTGTGAGGCGAGCCAGAGGGGAATAAGACAGGCATGGATGAACCGGGAACTTTTGTTGAGACTCTGAGAGAAAAAGAGAGTCCATGTCCGCTGGAAGAAGGGGCAGGCTACTTGGGGAGACTACAAGGAGGTTGCTAAGATATGCAGAGAGGAAGATGGAAAGGGAAAAGCCCAGCTTGAACTCAGATTGGCCACTGCAGTAAAAGAGAACAAGAAATCCTTTTATAAATATATTAACAGCAAGAGAAGAACCAAGGAAAATTTCCATGCTTTACTTGATGCAGCAGGGAATGTGATCACTGAGGATAAGGATAAGGCTGAGGTTCTCAATGCCTTCTTTACATCTGTCTTAATAGTTGGATCAGTTATCCTCAGGGTACTTTACGCCCTGACCTGGATGTCCCTTGTGATTCAGGTAGAGAATCACCCCCTACAATCCTGGAAGAGACAGTTAGAGACCTGCTCCTCCATCTGGAATGTCACAAGTCCATGGGACCGGATAAGCTGCACCCTAGGGTGCTGAGGGAGCTGGCGGAGGTGATTGCCAAGCCGCTTTCCACCATCTATCAGTGTTCCTGGTTATCTGTAGAGGTCCCAGAACATTGGAGGCTTGCAGACGTGGCTCCCGTCTACAAGAAGGGCCGTAAGGAGGATGTGGGGAAGTACAGGCCTGGTAGCCTGACCTTGGTTCCAGGGAAGGTTATGGAGCAAATCATCTTGGATCAGATCACACGGCACTTGCGTGGCATCCAAGGGATCAGGCCCAGCCAGCATGGGTTCACAAAAGGCAGGTCATGCTTGTCCAATATCACCTCCTTCTATGACTGTGTGACCAGACAGGTAGATGAGGGAAAGGCTGCTGATGCAGTCTACTTAGACTTCATCAAAGCATTTGAGACTGTCTCCCATGGTATTCTCCTGGGGAAACTGGCTGCCCATGGCCTAGACAGGTATATTCTTCTCTGGGTCAAGAACTGGCTGGAGGGCCGTGCCCAGTGGGTTGTGGTTAATGAAGTTCAGTTGGTGTCCCATTACAAGTGGTGTCCCCCAGGGGTCAGTATTGGGGCCTATTTAGTTTAATATCTTTATTGATGACCTGGATGAGGGAATTGAGTGTACCCTCAGTAAGTTTGCAGACGACACCAAGTTGGGAGATAGTGTCGATCTGCCTGAGGATAGGGGGGCCCTTCAGAGGGATCTGGATAGGCTGGGCTGCTGGGCTGAGGTGAATGGGATGAGGCCAAGTGCCGGGTACTAGCACAATAACCCCATGCAGTGCTATAGGCTTGGGACAGAGTGGCTAGAAGACTGTGAAGAGGAAAGGGACCTGGGAGTGTTGATCAGTGTTCAGCTGAACATGAGCCTGCAGTGTTCCCAGGTGGCCAAGAAGGCCAACGGCATCCTGGCTTGTATTAGAAATAGTGTAGCCAGCAGGAGCAGGGAGGTGATCGTCCCCCTGTACTCAGCTCTGGTGAGGCCGCACCTTGAGTGCTGTGTTCATTTTTGGGCCCCTCACTACAAGAAGGACATCGAGGCCCTGGAACGTGTCCAGAGAAGGGCAACAAAACTGGTTAGGGGTCTGGAGCAGAAGTCTTACGAGGAGCATCTGAGGGAGCTGGGGTTGTTTAGTCTGGAGAAGAGGAGGCTCAGAGGAGACCTCATTGCTCTCTACAACTTCCTGAGGGGAGGTTGTGATGAGGAGGGCGTTGGCCTTTTCTCCCGGATAACTAATGATAGGACTCGAGGGAATGGCCACAAGTTGCACCAGGGGAGATTTAGATTTGATATCAGGAAAAACTTTTTCTCTCAAAGAGTGGTCGTGCACTCTGGAATGGCCTGCCCAGGGAGGTGGTGGAGTCACCGTCCCTCGCAGCGTTCAAGAAGCACCTGGACAAGGTGCTACAAGATATGATTTAGTAGCTTAGTGGGTAATATTGGTGATAGGAGGATGGCTGGACTAGATGATCTTGTAGGTCCTTTCCAACCTTGTCTTTCTATGATTATATGATTATAACAGATAGAGGTATGCAATTCTGGGAGCAACATGGGCTAAAAGTCTTGCAGGAACTTTGCTGTGGAAGGTACTAAAAAGACTCTGAAAACAAATTGAAGAAGTTGAAATGTGTAATGCTCTAAGAGAGGAGGGGTTGGATTTACTTACCTACTTTGCTTTTTTTCACTTTGCACCTCACTTGAGGAAAGGGCAAGTATTTTGTCTCACTGGTAAATTCTTTAAAATAGCAAGCCATGAAGGATCCTGAATATTTCTCTGGAAAATGACACAAAAATGAAGAATACCTCACAGTAATCAATTCAAAGTAAGTACCCCAAAACATATAGGAAAAGCACAGAATGAAGCTGAGTGAGGTGAATGATGAGCGTGCTCACTCTGTCCAGGCACAGGTTGATCATTGCAATTTTCTCTGTGCTTGCCAGAGAAGATAGTGGCTGGTGAGGCAAGGAGCAAGGTCCTGCTGCTGTGCTGTGCTGGACCTATTGCCTTCTAAAAGAGACCTGACTCACCCGGGGCATGTCATCTTTGAGCAACATGTAAGGGCGCCACTAGAGATGGAGAGCTGAGCTCAGTTTCTTGCCTTGTATCGAACTGCACTTCACCCTACATTGAGCTGTGAAATGCTGTCTGTGAGCTGCTGTTCTAAAACACCATTGTATCCTATGTATTTTACATGCTATTTAAAATAGAAACCGTATATCAGAGCAACCGATATATTTCTTAAAATTACCACGAACTTAAAGCAAAGTTACTTCCAGGCAAATACACTACTTCTTCCCAGCTCTTAATACTGGCTGCTAGAAAAATACTTCTTGTTGCATATGTAGAAAGAGAACATAACTGAATCTAATACTTCCTGGTTGAATCTAGGAAGGGTAATATCTTTCAGCTGAAAGAGAT
Organism: Cygnus olor; assembly: GCF_009769625.2. NCBI lineage: Eukaryota > Metazoa > Chordata > Aves > Anseriformes > Anatidae > Cygnus > Cygnus olor. The sequence goes on along the minus strand of NC_049171.1, from coordinate 101,803,489 downwards.
TTGATTACTTGGGACTACAGTAATGATCATTATGAAATCATGTGTTCATATCCTCGGCCTTCTTCCAAGTCCCATTTTATAGTATAGGGATGTTTGCAAAGTATTCAGCGTAGACTAGAATACTTCGATGGTTTATTTTGTTGTTGTTGTTTATTTACTTATTTATTTTTAAATCCAAAGTGACTTTGAGCTCTTTGAACAGTAAACTGATTTAAGTCGAAAACCAAGAAGTAAAGGCACAGGTCCTTTACGTACTCCTAAATGCCTGTGAATGCGATAGGTCGCGCTAAGCAGAATGAGGACTGAAGCTGATACTTAAGTTCCCTCACATTCCTGCTCTCCTAAATTTTTTTTTTCTGTCCAGTGTAAGTTTAGAGACTTCTTTTCTGATACCAGAGCAATGTTAGCAGTTGAGGTAACAATGACTTCAGAAGGAACTGGTTTGGTTCCTCGGTGTAATCTGTAAGTTGGGGGGGGGGTGGAATAAATTCGCCTTCTTCTTTTTCAACTCATTTTTCTGATGTGCTGAAAAGATGACAGGAAAAACATCAAAAACTTCTAGAACTAAGAAAAGAGAGCAGCGTTAACTTCATCTCTCTGAAGGAGCCAGTAAGCAGATGAAAAAGGTGCAAAAATATGTTTGCAAGTTGCCCTGACGTTTATAATATTTAGATGTGTGATTGCTCTATTGACGTCAGCTGGCAGGACAGGATGGCATTCTTCCAGAGCACTTGTTTTTTCTCTCATTAGCAAGGAAGAGCTATCAACCTTTTTTTCGATATTATGTCTAATTGAAGCCGCAGCTTCTGCACCATGTTTTCATTTCCAGCTACTCGAAAGGATCAAGGCCAAACTAAAGAGCCTCCTGTGACTTGCAGAACATTAAAGCCCATAACTGCTGGGACTGATTTTAGAACTTGGTAGGTTTGTTTTTTTCCTCTCCAAATATCTTAATGCTTTGCAGAAAAACGTTGCAGGACCCAAGCTGATGAGCCATGTCTCTTTTTTCTTTGTTTGTTTCATTTGGCTTTTTATTTTCCTCCTGATCAAAGCATCTTAGCAGAATCTCTTTGATGTCTCTTTAGCTCTAGCTGTATTATAAGCAGTTTGACAGAGTTTAAAAAAAAAAAAAAAGCATTTGTTAAAAAATAATTTTCCAAACAAGACAATTTTTTGCTCAAGAGGCTAAGAAGCATGCATGGGGAAAGGCTTATACAGTCGGGGTTGCTTTTGATTCCATGCTCAACCTTCAAGCAATGGAGCACTTAACCATGCTGTTTTTTATTCCTGCTGCCTTTTCTTCTTGAGGTGCTCATACATTACCTCTCAGAGCCTCCTCTCACCCTGACAGCAGAAAGCCTGCTTATTCCATCGGAATTGAGACTTAAACAAGCGTGAAGCCTATTGTAAGGAGGAGGAAAATCAGGCCAAGTGTGTTTATACTGTGAGTTGTTAATAACAACAACAGCTCTTGGCTTTTGTAAAGCACATGTCAAGCAAGGAATGCAAAGTGCTTTTAAACCAGGCATTAATTAAGGCTGACAGCCTCCACCCTCTTCCCTTGCGATGAGGTTAATACAAGCAAGGGCCTTTGACTGGCTTTTAATCTTCCTTCCCAAAGGGTGGCCCGTGCTCCCAGAAATGCAGGGCAAGGGAGGACACCAGCTGTGTCCCTCCTTGGGACAGTGATATAATACCCACCTAGAAGGGCCCTTGGGAACCAAAAGTCTTACGTGACCCAAAAAACAAATTGGCTTTGGGGTTGGGGGGGAGGAGGATGAATTTCTGAGGTGGATTTTGACCTGTCTCTAGACATGGCTGTTTCTTCTTAAATGTCAGAGTTGGGACTCAGTCTGTTACCCCAAGGAGGGAAGAGACAGATTGCTCACAAGGTAATTGGGGCATGGTGATACGAAAAACTCAGTCAGGTTGTTGCTCTTCTCTGCTGGAATTCACTGCTCTGCTGTTTTGTTTATTGGTAAAAAAAAAAAAAAAAATATCTCTGGAGATATGGAATTAAATAAATTAATAATAATAATAAAAAAAGGTCTTAAATTCTCTTCTAGAATACAATCACCTTCTCTTTCCTCTTGGCCTTTTAAGGGTGATTGCTTCACAGCTCGTGCATAAAGCATGATTAGGCCTGCTCAGTCTTTGCCCTTATAGCAGCAGAATTACAGTGGTAACTTCTTAAAGCAGATCCACTAGCACCGGGTATTTCGTGTAATTGTGCCCTTAGCACAATAAGCACTGTTATTGCTAATTGTGATACTATTAAGAAGTAAAAGTACTTTCAAAGACCATAATAAAAGGAGACTTTGCATTACATCTAAATGAAAATGAATTTTTACTGTTCATGCTTATGTTAATACTTGGCTTCCTTATTAGTTATAAGCCATTATTTTTGGCCAGTGTTTTCCTGGCACATTGGAATGTATTTGCCAGCACAACAGTAAGAGTTCTTTGTCTAAAAGTACTAATAAAGGGGAGCTGAAAACCATGGATGCTGCCCTTCACTCTACTTTCAGTGACTGTAGAGGGAACTATGACCATGGAAACTTGGAAAAATGTGTTGTGGATGTTTTGCCTAAGTTAGATATTGATGTTAGGCGCTGTGGATATGATCCTCTAGACTGTGATACAATGCAAGCATGAAGGCATTGATAAACTTCCACTAGCTTTAGCAGGGTTTGAACTGAACCAAGGTTTCATAGACTGACCTAAGGGGCCTTGTTGTCCCTGTACACAAGTCTGAATGTTTTCATAAAGATGTAAGACTTCCCTTGAGCTGCGACAGGGACCCTTTGGGCTATCATAAACATCTTACAAATCCAACAGAAAACAATGTACTTCTTTTCCTTGATTGTTTTTCTACTGAAATAGTGAATTGAACTAACTTACCATGAGGGACCTGTGGAAGGAGGTCTGATGAGTAATAGGTAGACTTGTACAAACAGACCTTGGTTACCAGCTGGAGGGGAAGCAGTGGGACCTGTCTTCCTCCTGACAGCACTGGGTTGTAAAATTTGTTCACCCCTCTGTGGGACTGCTCTGATGTTGATGTTGAATGTGCTGCAAATCCCATGTGAAGATGAAAGTTAATTTCCCAGTGGTGTTTTGCACTACGTGAACTCCATCACTGATATGTACTGGAGTGATGAGCTATGCAACACTTCAACTATTACATGAAGGCTGATTGGGGGAAAAATAGAGAAACTATATTTCAATGCATAAACGATAAAGAGAACTCCTCATTTGTTTACCAGAGGGCCCTCTGAGGTGCAGTGGCATTTACCAAAGTGTTTTCAGTTTTGTAACCTTCCAGTTTCTACCATGTTATCACATTGCTTCTATTAGACTCTCTCTTCTCTTGTCTTTACACACCAGCTGTTATTTGATATAAATCAGCTTGTTGAAGAATATGTAATTTATAAGCTGTTTTGGAAGCTTGCCAAGTGAAACATCAGCACACAGAGGGTGTTAAGAGTCTCTCAACCAGTAGATTATCTTAAAAAAGACCATTTTTCAAAGGGAGTATGTTTTGAACACATAAGTAAAAGTTACTATGTAAGAAGTAGCTAAAAATATTTGGCTAGACAGAAATACAAATCCCTGGATTAATTATCTTAAATCCTTCAGTAGGAAATGTTACTGAATTGAGAAAACTTGCTAAGTGTGCTATGGGAATGTAAAATATATTAGATTAGATTTCAGATTTCACCTTCCTCAAGAAGTTCTTTGCTAAGTACCCTTGTAAATACTTTACCTGGAGCAGTCAGCCCCAGCAAAAATTCCTCCTCCTTTTTTTTTTTTTTCTTTTTTTTCTTTCTTTTTTCCCTGTGCCATGAACATAAACAGTACAATTCCTGGGTCAAACTCCAGAATCTGATTCATATTTCTACTCACCTCACCCAACTTGGAGGGAGCCTGACTGAATAATATCAAGGTTATAGTTCATAGATTTACTACCTTTAAATGGCACAAAATTATCTTTTAAATATTTTTTTAACACCTTTAGATCTTAAAGTTTTTTTTAGAGTGTTCGTAACAGCCTGATACAGATTGCCATCTAGACCTCCGGATTAATTGAAATGTTCTAATATGGCAATTATTTTAACATAGTTATAAATAATATACAGAGTGTAGTCGTTTTACTGCTTTTTTTCTTGTTAATCTTCCAAGCATCTGAGAATCCAAACCATGGCTTATAAATTAACAGCTTCCCTGGGAAAAGAAGACATAGTGTTCAATGGTATGAACACTAAGGCATTGTTTTATTAAAAGGGAAGGAATTTGTTTAAAAAGAAAGGAATTACAGAACTGTATCTGACAAAATTAGGCTGAAATAAAAGAGCTAATACATCAACACCTAAAAAAAAAAAAAAAATGCAACTATTAAGCGGTGTATTTTTTACGTATGAGATGACCAGGCATGCTCAGCTTTGACAGTGTCCATGTTTTTGTTGTTGCTGTTTTTTTGGGTTTTTTTTGGTATAAGTAATTATACAGAAAGCAGACACAGTCTGTTTTGTCCTGCACCCTGGCCCTACAATGGGCCATCACTTCTTACTTCAAATGAGAGTATTCCAAAAGAGGAGAGATTTTTCTCCATATTAGTCTTTTCCCTGATCTTTAAAAGTTATAATGTGTAGTCATCCTGAGGCTTGGAACCTTCCAGGCTTTTGTAGCTATGACTGATGTAACTTTAGGTAGAAATAGTTGATTTCTTCTACTACAACGGAATTATAGATGTAGTCTTTGTGTAATCATTCTCTATTAATAATGATCTGTATTGCAACAATGCAAAGATGTGAGAGAACTGGTGATGTGAAACAACATTAAGTGATGCTTGGAGAGAGGGAACACTTCAATATGATTTCCACTTACAGTTTAGTAATAGAAGCAAAAATGCAGATACAAACACCCCAAACAGAAATTATGTTAGCAAAATGAGGTTACCTTCTGCGTTTGCTTTTGTACCTCAGAGTATGTTGTCACACCAACTGATAGTGAATTTACAACCCACTGGTTTGGCAAAATCAATGTTCCAGTTGGGCAGCTCAGCCCTTGAAATGCATGTTAGATATGCCTTACAGCCATTATTTCAGACATATTTGTAATGGTCCTGTATAATGTGTATGTAGTTGGTCTGTATAGACAAATAATTTTGAAGAGTATGACTCAGCACAGCAGTATCTGTAAGGAGTGTATTTTAACTTAAAGGAGTAACTTTTCAACTTAACATTTAGCAATATTTAATTTTTGTTTCTCAAATAGGAAAAATACTTAAACAGTTTTCACCTCTTTGCTGGGGGGGAGAAACACCAAGATTAAGAAAAAAGCAGTTACAATACATGAAGGAATTGCAGTATGAGCGGTGTGGGAATATAATGACTTGATTAAGGAAAGAATAATGCTTAGAGGAGACTCTCACTGACTTGATTTATTTTCACAGAGTCCTTCCCTCCGAGGTAACTTAAGAATATAACTGGCTATTCTGAAGCTACTTTGTTAAGCATTCTCCCCATTTCATGTTCCCTGTGTGTGGCCCCTGAGAAATCAGAATTTATATTGAATTGTCAAGAATGCCAAGCACACTAACGATGAAGTATAGAGTCCTCGTGGTTTGTTTTCTGCCATTTACTGAATGGTGAATTGCAATTCATAAAATATATTTTTTTTTTTTGCTCTCGGTGCACTGTGCCCAACATTACTATAATCATTTGGTTTCACAAATCTGATTATGTTCATACTGTTTCTGAAACAAGACATTTCCCTTTCTGTTATCTTGGCTAATACAATTTCCAATGTGCATTTAGAAGATCAGAGAACATCAATGACTACAGCTGCTCCTATTTTTATGGTTGATATTGGTCATGGTTCTCCACAGTTAGAGATGACTTAGTTATGTGCTTCTCGTTATTAAGCCTTATAATAACATAAGGAATGCTATACAATCAATTACAATAAATGACTTTATTGCCAATATCTAGCAATTTCCTGTAATTCTTATCTCAATTATTTTCAACAGAACAAATTGCCTAAGGGAGATTATGCGTGTTTTATGAGTGGATCAGCGTGACCTTCAGGCTGCAGGGGCAACAAATGAAAATGGGTACAGAGAGTCTTGAAGGTCCTCAGTTGTCCTTGCTCGTTATTGCATCTCACCACGGGAAATCTGAAAGGTCTTCAGCTTGGTTGGGCACATCATAGTCTTGAGTCCCTCTATAGACTGCTAGTGAACCAGCACATACACGGTGGTCAAAGAGAGAAGATGAGGATGTTGGTTATGGTAGCATCTAACTGCTAAACACCTATGGGTTGACTTACAAATGATTATGTTGAAATAGGAAGAAAAAAAAACACACATATTTAACCATTTTATTTGTTTTCTGAGTGTTTTGCTATTCCTCTGAGCAATATGAACTAGAATAGTGTTTGAGAGAGGACTGAGATTCTCCTGTCACCTCTCTGCAAAATAGTAAGTAAAAAAGATCACAGGAATTACACTGAAATGATGCTAGCATTTGGCAACGTGCCATGCATGCATTGCTGGCTCTAAAGAACCAGGCTGACATGACAGGGCTGTGCTGTAAATGGCCATCTTGTAAATGCAGGGAGAAATGCACTTGCTCTATTAAGAGCTACAGTGACATCAGTAGGTTATTCACAGCAAAAAGTGAGAATTTGGGAAAGATTTATTGGACTAGGGTGAACATACCATTCAGCATGGATAAGGATATAAAAATGCCCAGAAATTGCTGTCTTTGAATTAGCCCAGACTTCAATTTGTTGCCAAAAACAGAATACCTGAATCAATTAATTGTTGTTATAATGAAGACAAACTCAAGCTTTCTTGTTCATTATAAGAATGCTTCAATTGGATTTTGACCTATAGAAAATTAATCCATTTTAAGGTCTAATTATGGGAACGTCTTAAGTTTTTACGTAGTGATAACTGAGGCTTGAAAATGTATTACAAAAACATTTTTGTGTGGTCAGGTTTGAACAGGCTTGGAAAGTGGTACAAGAAAATAGAGCAGGCTAACTAGAGAGTAAAAGGGAAATTATTTGCTATTCTTTACAAAGATGAGTTCTTTATCTGTTTCCATTGGTGCAAAGTGGAAAAAAAAATATAAATCGAAGTAGGGGAAAGTAATGCAGTTTTAAAAGTAAGCAATTTTTATGACAAAAGGTAGATCATTGTTTGCTTTCAGTTTTCTGATTTATTTTTCAAAATGGAATTGTAAGTCCATTTACTGGGACCTTTTTAGGTCAAATGAATTGAGAGTTTAGGTTTGAATGTCTATTTCTTTTTATTTATTTATTTTTTCTTTAGCTTGTTTTAAATGTTATTTCTTTGCATGAATAATATTTCTGTCTCAAAGCAGCATTCAGCATTGTGTAAACCAAGGCAGAGAAGGGGCAAGTCTGTTGAAGATCTATTTTGCTAAATAAATCATAATGGCTATTCTATTGAAATATGGTTTGCTAATTAGAAGGATGCAGAAGTCAAGGATCTTGTCCGGGCTTGTGTATATGGGCCAAAACTCATTCCACCTACCTAGGGGCTCACTTCAAGTGCCCAACATCTTTAGGCTGCTGGGTTAGCAGAGGGCTGGGTGGGATGTGTTGCCCCCAGAGGGGGCTCTACATTGATTGTGGAAGGAAGATGAACAGATGGGTTTTAGGCACCAGGAGGTCTGAACCCTGAGGGTCAGAGGCCAAGGATCAGGTCTAAGAAGTCCTGACACTTGATTTTCACAGGTTCTGTTTAGATGGACAGCTTCAGTGATTTCAAACTTGAAAGCTTTTAAAATGACTGTACTCATATTTAAAGGTCTTTCTATGCCAGTGCCTGAGCATTTTGAAAGTCTAACACCAGTGAATATATTTCTGTGTATGAATATGAAGGAAGCTTTGCCTTGGTGAAAACCATGTTATTTAGTCCTATGTTAATCCTGACAAAATCATGAAATAACTTACATAACTTAAATAACTCAGGCTTAACTGTAATTCAGTGAGAAGAATGTCTTCTGGTGTGAATGGTGTGAACTGAAATTATACTTCTATGCCACGTCTTTTTTTTTTGGGGGGGGGGGGAGGGGCATAATTCCTTGTGGACACCTGAAGGAGTTACAAAATAATAAAATTTAGGTGAAGGAAAAGTCCCTTAATTTTTGTTGTTCTTTTTGTTTTCTTTTCCATACAGTCTTCAAATGAAGGTCACATTTTCTGGCCTTTGGCAGATTGTAAGCATGCTGGTACACTTCCCATTACGTAGATCATATTTGTCTGAAATGATAATATCATACCTATAGTCTGCTGCAGGCTTAAAAGTAGCCTATGCCTCAGGTACTGTTTTATGCCTTTGATTTTGTTACTACATCCTTGTGAGCCTTCAAAAGGAAAATGAAAATATCCTATACAGAAGAAACACCATCCAGAAGAAACTTCAGTTGTTAGGGCCTGAATTCTCGCTGAAACCAAAGGCAGGTATCTTACTGACTTGAAGAAAGGGGATTTAATCTATCCTGGTTTGTATACTAATGAAGGAGCGTGAAAGAGGCACGTCCTTGTATCTGTAGAGGAGGTGAAGGAACAGCTAGAGCAAGGAACACAAAAATCAGTTGCGCCAGACTGATATGTGGCTGTATCTGAGCTTGGAGACTGCAACTATATTCAGACTTCCAGATCTAGAGGAACACTTTGGCTACAGCCTAAAAGCCACGTGTACATAAGCTCCCCCAAACCAGTCAGTCGTCTTCCCATGACCTGCCAGAAAACAGCAATGTAGGCATGGAACCAAATTAAAGCCAAAACTTTCATCCCAGTCCTTGACCTGAATAGTGAGTGAGGATCTGGATCCTGGCATTTATAAGTGATAGTTTAGATGCAGCCGAAGTAAATACTGTAGTCAGAGGTCATGGGGCTAGATTTTGAAAAGTCCTGCATAAAGAATAGATCTCAGAAAAGCAAATTTAAATAACATTAATGTCAAGAAAAGGAATTCTGATTGCTCTATTCTTTATCTGTCATGACTAGACAGATGAAAGTCTATGATAGCAATTTTGCCTTTAAGGTCATTTACCTTTTTTCTTTTATTTATTTTTATTTTTATTTTTTTAACAGGCTCTGTACTACTTTTCCTCACAGAATGATTAACAGAAACATGACCCTTGTGCACCTTTTGTAGTTAATTCACTAGGTCAACTCTAGCCACTAAGCCCCTTGTCAGGTTGTTTCTATTAGTGATAAGGAGCAATTGACCGTAAAACATTGAAGCCAGGTAGATGAGCCTATTCCACGAGGTCTCTTGGCTCCACGCTTGTTAAGCGAAGTCTGCCTGGTGTGGATCATTTGACCTTTGCTATATAGGAAGCATGAGGAGCTGGGGAGGAAATTACCTCTCCAGGGGAGTTTGAGGCTTGGGTTGTCTAGGGTGCTTTTCTCTCTTGTGATGAAATGGACTCAGTGTTCTGCAGTAGGCTGTTTTTTTTTTTTCTTCTTCTTGTTTTCTACCATCTCTGTGAAATAGTTTTAGAGGCTCTATGAGCTAGTTATGTTGGTGGTGCCTTCTCAGTACAGTAAAACCCTGGTGGTACTACTTCACTGTGAAGCAGTTTGGAAGTGCCTCAAGTTCAGAAGCTGGCAGGTAAGTGTTCCTGGGTTCTACGGTTGTTTAATGCTGAGGAGTTTGAGTACTTCCTTCACCTTGTCTGTTTTCAGTGAAATTACTGATAGGGATTCTAAGCTCTAATTCTAATTTTGAGAGTCTAACACCAGTGAATGTATTTCTGTGTATAAATATGAACGAAGCTTTGCCTTGGTGAAAACCATGTTATTTAGTCCTGCGTTAGTCCTGACAAAATTGTGAAATAGCAAAAACATTCCTGTATTGACTTCTCAAACCATACTTATTTAGAAAAGAACTTAATCACTGGCTTAATACTTAATATTAATTGAGCCTTAAATCTTAAAATGAACTGTTTTCAAATGTTTTGTACGCTTTGGGCCAAAATTTTCCTCTTAAGTTTTAGCGTAGGGAAAGCTTGATTAGGAAAACACTGATTTCAGAGCCTCCTAATAGCCTGTCCTTGGAAGATCCTGATCCTTGGAAATAGGTTCTCCATCCATTATTTTTGGAGAGCTGTTGCCTGGCTGAGAAGCAGGAGGACAGTTTCATTAGCTATTTTCCTCAAGTATACTGGACAATGTCAATATATTATATGTTTTTAAAGTAGATATATCACCCTGTGAAAATCCTCAAAACTCAGTAGTCCATGTTCATATACAAAAACCTCCAAGAGGATCCCTGGAAGACTTTAAATGCACTGATAATACCTTCATGCTCTAAAAATGCTACGGAAAATGTGTTTTATCAACACTTGCTTCACTGGGAGGGAATTTAGTTCAGGGCCTTCTGGTCTTTAGCTTGATGGGGCCAGGATATGAATGTTTTATCAGAAATTTTCCAAACAGGAAGGGACTTGTCAGCCATTATCAAGCTCATCAGTGATAAAGCAGAAGAATGTGGGAGTATTTCATTTTGAGCCTTGCACCTGGAGTTTGAGAGCTCATAAACAGATGGGTTTCTTCTCATTTTGGAATCAGCAGTCCTTATGAACCTAGCTTAGACATCCTGAACACCTGGCATGGAAACAACAGAAGTGCCAGTTCAGTGGACTTGGCCGCATCAGGCTACTTATATTTCTTTTTGGCAGGTCTGTCTTTTTATTTTTGGCTATTCAGTGTTTTTTAATGTCTCTCTCTACTCTGTTTAAAGAGACATAAGAAAAACCCAAAGGGTTCAAAACAACTTGGCATTTCTGGGAAAATAGTATTCTCAGTATTAATGTAATTGTATGCCTGCAATTCAGAAGTAGACCTTCATGAGACATAACAGTGAAAATATATTGATATCAACTCAAGCTTTTTTTGTTATTCTCCTTCTTGCTCAATGATCTCAAGTGTGAGTCTTAAGACGGAGAACTTAGGTTCTGGTGGAGGTGGGAATGCACACTTCACCTCAGGATGTTCTGTTTGGCATTGTTGTATTTTTACTCTCACATAATATTAGTTCTTTACAGTTGTGACGTTACTGATGCCTTTTCAAAACACCAAGAAAATTCCTAACCACATTAGGAAATAACTAGTACAGCTATGATAAAGCATGCTTTTTTCTAGCCTTTTTGGAAAAAAATAATGAATCCTATAATTAAAGGATGCTCTACACCTCTCTAAGAGTACTTAGCTGACAACACTGTAGCTGATAAAAAAAAATTATGGTATAAATATATCTGTGCCAAAACTTTTTTGTTGCTCAACCTCTAATTTGTCATGTACGTTCTAACACAAATCTGATTTTATTAACTACTTCTCTCAGTACACCAAAATATATAACACTTTATTCTTGGCAAGGATTGTGTTGATGATTCTTTACAATTAATGAACTGTAAATCATAGCAATTATTGGATGTGTCCTGTGTACCAGGACAGCATATGATACACTTAATATTTAAACATGACCTACACTCATGTATCATAATCATCCATTGATGAATTAATAGCAAACATCCTTCTGAGACAAGATGTCCATTGCTAACTTTTACAGCAAGTGCCCTAGAATAGGGACAGTGTCCCTAGATGACACTTTCCAGTCCAATGTGTTCTAGAGATGCTGAGTAGTTACTGTTACCAGGAGCAACATTTTATATTCACTTAGCAATCTGGTGCACTACTTGACTTAAGCTATTTAAGTGGTAAGGGTTTTCCTACTCACTGTTGCAATAAAGGTTTTCTATGACCAGACTTCTCGCTAATCAAAAAACATAAGGGGGGCTGCCAACACAGGAAAAGCCTCCATCTCCACATGAGATCACTTCCATAGAGTTTTACTTGAAATTAGCAACTCTGTGGTATATGTTGACAGGAGAGTTTCTATTTTCATGTTCATTAAATCAACGAAGTTGCATTGCTTTACATACATGTGTATGTATATATACATACATAAAAAATAATTGCCTAAGAAGCTAAAGTTTTTGACCAGTTTCTATCAGTTTCAGGAAGGATGTTGCTAGAACAGGAGTTGGTATTTCATTGTGGTACCTGGCAATGATACCCAGGGCATAGATGTGTCCCTAAATGTACTGCAATATTCCATTCTTTTACAACATATCAGGTGAAATCCTCACCCTGGTAAAGTCACTGCAATTCTTGCAGTCAGTCTCAGCAGATTAGTGATTGATCTACCAGACTGTATGAACCCCCTGTAATGAAATGTTCCATTAGTATTTCTGGGTAGTGAGTTGTATTTAAAGGACATACACTGTAGTTTTCAAAATGAAGTTACTCAACAAGTCGATCTAGTGTATTTCTGTTGGAAAAATATCAGAGGTGACCGTGGCTTCTTTGGAATTATACATTTTGGAGTCAAAACATTGTGCTAACTTACAATAAATAGACTGACATAGTAGAAGCTGCTCAACTCTTTTCAAAAGGTGTTGCAAGGCAGTCTGAGGATCTCATTTAGGTTTTATCCCTGGTGGTTGAGAGCTGGGAAATGTGGAGCCAAAGGATATCTGGAGGATCAATAATCTGTAAATAGAAATCACAGAGGATGTCTATATCAGTAAAATATAGGACATGACTTTTTTTTTTCCTGTGACAGAAGGTTCTTCAAAGCAGCACTATATTTGTACATATTCCCAGATGTTGTATGGGGGAAAACAAAAGGGGGGCTAGTGGGGAGAAACATTGCAGCTGAGTTGGTGCAGTTGATTTTTTGTAATGCAAGCTGAAAACCCAGGTAAAATAGCTCAGTCTTCCCAGATTATGTAAAACAAAAACTGTTTACTCAGTCATTAGTAAAAGTCAGCAAACTTTTCTATCTTTTGAGTAAGGTTTTGTGTTGCTCATGAAAGCATTTCAGTGTGGTTGATTCAAAATAAATGCTAAAGCATGAAGTTTAGCTGTAATAGTAAAATCTCCCACAATCTCTCACCATCTTCCTTCTTGCTTCTGTGTTGAACACTCAGTCTTTGAGTCATCACACCTTTTTTCCAAGGAGGTTTCTATGCCTTAGTACTAGACTTTGTGATCTTGTGGGAGGATGCGGTGCTATTCCCCTGACTCGTATGGTGAGCTGAACCTCTCTACCTCCACCTCAGACACACACACAACCTGTTTTGATACAGGAGAGAGAGAGAGAGAGACAGGAAGAAATACCAGTTTGGGGTATTTGGATCAAACAGGACTTGAAGTTTGTTAGACTTGTAATGCCAACATTATCCAGTTTCAGGGAATTATTACAGCCCTCAGTGAAGTCTGCTGAATTCAGGACAAAGCCTTACTTTGTGGGAGGAATGAAAAGGCTATAAAATCAGTCTGTTCTCAGTTGTGAATGCATGGTCACTGGGATCTGGGAAGAGACCTCCAGCAAACATGAGATAGCAAGAAGCTCAGCTCTGTGGGCTATAAGTAAAATACTCCCTCCTGCCCATTTCTAGCACACTAAGCCACTTAACATTGCTAGCAAGAAGACAGGATTAAACAGATACAAAGCAGATGTTGTATCTGGAGTACAATTTTAAACCACTTTCCTATTTACACATCCACCAGACAGCCCTGATGAATCTGGTGGCAAATGTGAGCAGATTAAAATGTCTGTCTTGAAGAAAAATCCTCCTCCTATTAAATGTGCAGGAGAATAAAAAGTCATAATATAATTGTTAGATTTTGAATGAGATTAAAATAAAATAATGTTTCTTTTGTAAGCCTTGAAATGAAATCCAGAGTACTCCAAGACAAAACTAAAGAAACACAGGTCTAAGTATAAGTAATCTGGGGAAAGGAGAAGGCAAAACTTTTAATGTAGGGTTTGCTTTCACCAGATATATTTTGTGTCATTTATAGTTCATTGCTTTTAAACTAGGTATGTTAACTAACAATCAGTGAATCCAACACCATGTCTTGTTACAGATGGTATGCAGAATCATAGAATGCTTTGGAAGGGAGCTTTAAGATCATCTAATTCTAACCCTTCTGTCATGGGCAGGGACACCTTCCACTTGATTCACAGATATAAAACTGAAATAGTGTTGGGACCCCCTACTGTACAGGTAAATAAGAAACAAGCTAATATTTAAACAGTTCTTAGTACGTGTACCTGTCACACACATGTGCACACAATAAATAATAAAGAAAAAGTACTGCTTTAATAGTCTTCTCAGAGAGGCTGTGTGAAGTCAAAGTAGGAGAAGTCTGTACCACACAAGGCTGAGGTGTAAGGTGAAATATGTTTGCCTGTTCTTTAATTTTTTCCTAGGAAAGAGAAGAACTCTTCTGTCCTGAGTGATTAATTAGACTTCTTTCATGTGGTCTTAAAACAAAGAGTAAAATCTTTTAAAGGCAAGTGAGTCAATAAGTTGTCAGCAGTAATTTGCATTGTTGATGTATAGTATCTCATGGAAAATGATGTATGCAAGGCTGACCATGTGCTAGAAGGAACTGCAGGACATAATGATAATTTATTTGAGGAAAAGAGAATAATCAGAATTATAAAAAAAAAAAAAAAAAACATAGCAGTAATAAGAGCACAAGAGGTAAAAGGGCATGCATTGTGTGACTGGTGACTGTTTTAATGTGATAAATCCAGGACCTTTAGCAATGTCCTTAAATTTACTGCTTTCAAATTTCAATCCTCCTGATTGCTAAAATAACCTTGAAGCACAGAATATGAATGAGTCGTGTCTCTTCAGCTTAGCTGCTCCAGACTGAAAACAAAAGAAGGGCAATGTAACTCCAAGTACTGATCAAGCAGCAATATTAGAAACAAGAAGAGTTAGCAGCTAGCCTGAGGATCAAAAACGAGGCTATTTCATGTTTTGAGGGCCAAAGCATGATTAATCCTAGCAGAGGTACTGTGATGCTTATCAGAGGGAAGTGATGGTCTGAATCCCTCACTTGGACTTCTGTGAGGCTCTTATGTACTAGTGCATATTCAATATTTATCAATTCCAATTCTTACTTAATGCTTGATTGTCTTTACATTGTAAGTGCAATAAAAATGAGATTCACCTTTAAGTAAGGATCAGACCTGTCAACATTATCAAATAACTATGATTTTCAAACATAACAGTGATATAAATGTTTTCACTATTTCTCACTCCTACAGACTGTTGAGAGAGTCAGAAGAACACTTTCCATCAGAGCATAAAGATAATTACATCATAAAAGAAAAAGGAACCCCAAATACAAATGCTTCTGCTTGAATGTTTCTTGTCACCAGCATCTTCCTTGAAGAGCCTGTCATTTTATTTATTCAGTTTCCAAATGGATGCATCTGTCTCTCCCCAGGTAGCAGAGAAAATCTGGAGTGAAATTCACTTTTATGTGAAGATGTATCCATTACTTATGGTAACTATTCAGGACCAAGTGCAAGAAATGCAGTATTTCAGAGCTGAGAGCAAGGATACAGCAGAGAATGATACTGTCCAGTAAACAATTCTCAAAAGCCTACAAGAAATGTTAAACCCATAGTTAATGTACATAATAGTATATGTATTTACACTTCGCTCAGCTGACTTTTGAAAATCTACACGGGTGGGCATTGTTAGTCTCTATGGGCAACTTCTTTCATACCTTAACCAAAACTTTTTTTTCTTATGTTGACCTGGAGTTTTCCTTGCTGAAAAATTCTTTCTTCCTCTTTCTACCACCAAAAAGACTAGCTCTGTGTTCCTGATAGCCCTCTTCCAGCAGTAGATTGCTACAGCTGGATCCCCTTTACGCTTCTCTGAGGTGAAATCACAATTATGTAAAGATTTAGTTCCATAGTTATTTTTGTCTATTTAATTCCTCATTCATTTCTATGAATTCATAAAATACACATTGTTTAACTAGCTTCACAAATCATGAATCAAGAAATAGGATTTGTCATACTGTCTTACTTGAATGTGACTTCAGTTCATTTAAAACAATAACCTTCTATTCACCCTAATTACTTTTTTTTACTGATTCCTTTTCTGTCTAATAAGGAGAAAATATTTAGTGAAATTCAGGAATGTTTAGTACACGTTATCCTTGAAAAAATAAGTCTAGAAGCTAGACTAAAATTACTATAACTTTCTGTTTACAAATTGATTTGTTTAATACAATATTTCTTTAGGGGAACTCTGGGTTGGTCCTCTCCAGAATAAATTTGAGGCCTTAGATTCTATTGGACTTATGCTCATTTATTCTATCATATTTGGCATGAAGTGAAGCCAAACCAGGTTGGCCATCTTTATGGCATCATTTTACCACAATGAATGTTGGTGAAAATTAGGCTCACTCTAGTAGAAATACCCTTTATACTTATGAGAAGAGCACTGACCGAAAATGTGGTTCCTCCTCTTGATGAAGAAGAGTGGAAATTAGTCCTTAGAACCATCAGTGTGTCCTTTTCAGATGTGGAAAGTGAAGTTTTGTTAGTAATTTTCCTCAGGTGCATGAATGCCTGCTTGAGCCCATAAACTCCAGGCATGCTTTGCCCTTGTCCTGAGTTATATACATATGTGGGTATAAATCACACTCTTAACATCATACGTAATTTGTATATGTTGTTATACCTGCTAGATGTAAGCTGGGTACAAAGAATATAGTTCTGTTAGATTAGCTCTTCATAGTGGTTTTTATCATTTTCATCCTGAAAGTTAAAATTTGTGTCTGCAAGGAAGATGTTACTACATTCAAGGTCTACCATCTATTTAAACTCCAAACTACAGTAGATGCACTCCATTGAGATGACCGTAAGGAATTGTGTAAGTGATAAAAACATGTCATACAATCATACCACACTCTTACTTCAATTTTGGTTAGATTTTTCACTTTGACTGCAGTTTTCTTTTAGTACCATAGACCTGAAGAGTTTCATTAGAAATGAGTCCCAAATTAAAAAAAAAAAAGTTTCCAAATGAAAAAAAATGAATCTCCTGTTCTTCTCCATCCAAATGAAGTATTACATAAAACCACAGTTCAAGCACAAACTTTGTATTTAGCTGCTTGGACTTCTTAGGCAGAAGCCTGACACTGGCAAACAGAGCCATCGGGGTGTGCATTGCCTGTGTTTTATGGGACCTTGTGATTTAGTGAGTAGTCTGCTAACAGCCAGTTGGCAGCAGCCGGCTGGCACATGTGCATCCTTGTAATGTCAAGCATTCTATGCACCAGATCATGTGATCTTAGAGAGCCTGGTCATTTTGTGCATGTGTAATTATTTTATGCATGTGGGTCTGCTGCTGAATTGAGAGGAAATGTGGGGGGTGAAAGAGCTACCTCCCTTATTTTGGTCTGCACTCTGCTCTTTTCCTTTGTCTAGGGCCATAGCCTGGGGAGTGAAGTGCTTGCTACCCACCACAGAGGAAGGTTGGTCAGGGAACACTGAAGCAAAGTGGCTAAGCTCAGTGCCATGGCACTGGATGGGATGCATCCACAGGATGCCAAGGGAAGCGGACAATGTCATTGTGAGGCCACTGCCATCCACCAGGACAGGTGGTTTCAGTCAGGGTAGTTCCTGATTGCTGGAAAAAGACAATATCTTCAAAAAGAAAAAGTCAGGGAACTGCCAGCTGGTCAGCCTATGCTCAGGCCCTGGGAAGAACATAGAGCAAATCCTCGTACAAGACATTTTTGTAGGCAGAAGAAGGTGACAGGGAATGACCAGTGTGGATTTGCAAAGAGAAAATACTGCTCTGCAAATCTCGATTGCCTTCTATGATGAAATGACTGTTCTGGTGGATGAGGGAAGAGCAGTGGGTACTCCTTCAGTTTAACATGGCTTGCGGCATGGTCTTCCGTGGTATCTTTGGAATGGAGGAATGGATGGACAGAAGCCTCAGGAAGCTCAGCAGAGGCCAAGACCTGCACCCAGGAGGGAATGACCCCATACTGGGGTGCAGGCTGGGGACTGTCTGGCAGCAGCCTCACAGGAGAGGGCCCGGGGCCTGGAGGCCACTGAGCTGAGCACAGGTCGGCAGTGCGCATTGCTGGCACTGAAGCCTAATCACACACTGGGCTGTGCTTGCAGAGGTGGAAGTTCTTCATCCCCCCTACTTGGTATTTATGACACCCCAACCACAGTACTGGGCCTAGTTCTGGGCTCCCAAGCAGAGGACAGCTGTAGCTGGAGGGAGTGCAGCAGAGAAAGGACCACCAAGATGGGCAAAGGGCTGCAGCCAGTGGCACACCAGGAGAGGCAGCGGGAGTTGGGCTTCTCCAGCCAGCAGCAGGGTAAGAACAAGACAAGATCAGACATAAGAATGGGCTGCCCAGAGAGTTTGTGGGATCTCCAACCTGGAGATGTTCAGAACTTGACTGGCCAAGGCCCTGAGCAACCTGGCAACTTTGGAGTCAGCCCTGGTGTGAGCAGGGGTTGGACCAGATGATCTCCAGAGACTGCTTAGAGCTTTTATTATCCCATGATTCTATACGTAGCATCTGTGAAAGAAGCTCACACTGTATATACACAATAAATCTTTTGTTGATGATGTTGTTGAGGAATGTCCAACTTCATGGTAGGGGCAGAGCTGCACAGGGCCCTTCATCCATTAAAACTGTGCTCCTATGTGAGCAGGCATGTAAGATTTATCAATTTTAAACATGCTTACACTATTGCTTATATATGCAGAATCTTCTCATCTTTAAATCATAAAGTCATTTTGTTCCTCACAGAAATAATGAACTACAAGAGATGCCATTAATAATGTACACTTTTAGATGTCCTAGATTTAGAAATGGTGTGCTAAAACAATGTTTTTATCTATCGATCATCCTTTAAGCAAGAGTTTATCATACTTCCACAAATAGTTTCTGTCTCTGCAACTCTGGCTAGTATAAAGGTGCTTCCTCTGTCTGCTTCTCCTTCTCCACAGTAAAAGTTTATTTTCATTCCATGCTAGTTGGTCCGTGGGGTCAGTAGAGAAAAGTTCAAGGTGGCTAGGGATGCATTGTGCTGGTCTAGAAAACTGAAAGTGCTTACACTTTGCACAAACAAAGACAAGAGAACTTTATTTCTGAATGTGATAATATCATACAGAAGGTAGACAGTGTGTATATATACTTCAGTATGTATGCTACCAGGAGGACCCACAGGGTTTACTGTCTCTTGTCTGACAAAGAACTGGATAATCTGTTATGCTTCAATTACTACTAATTAGATATCCATATTCTGATTCATTTGGTGCTATTTCTGTTCCTTGTATCTTACAAAAAAATAAAAAATAAAATAAGAAATCCTAAATCCAATTATTTTGTATGTAACCTAATTTCCACTAATGAACAGCTGCCAAAAAGACAATTTCATCTGACTAGTGTAATAACAATTTGCCAATGGACAGTGGTATAAATGAACTGTCCATCATACAGCACTTTCTTAATTAAAACAAAAAATGCCAAATATTTTCCTTCTCCTGAGTTCGATCTTGCATAAAGAGAGTTGAACGTGCTTTAAAAAATCACAGTAGGTTTATACACAAGATTGTGACTGATATATGACTTGGGAAAGGAGCCAGAAATCAAGGAATGTAACTGCTCAAAATCATCTTGATACTTCATGCTGCCAAATTGTTTACAACAGAGAGTAAATTAGGTGATAAGGCAGTTCTCCATAGGAATGAGTGTACAAAGATTGAAGTTTGAATATCTTCTTGAAAAGTCATTTAAGCCTGTGCCAGAGGGACAGGATGGATACTCAGGCCAAGATCAATGCAAGACTCTGCAAGCACAGTGCTGTTGGGAGACAGTGCAAGGCCAATCCTCCTGACCCAGCAACACAATGTGTAAATTCTTATCCTTAAATCCAGGCACAGCATGCAGGTAATTTGTTGTGAAATCTTGAATGGTAAGGAGTGTGTTTCAGAATGTGTTTATGTTATGTATTTACCTTACAATTTATTTAGTCCTAAAAAGCAGTGTTCTGTATGGCTGAACCTGGTTGCAGGGCTAATTTTACATTTTCCACATATTTATTTATTGCTTTAAATGCATCAGCTATGTTGCTAGAGTTTCCGTGTGTATGTTCTGCTAGAAACGTGTATTTGGGAATGTTTCAATAACAACCCATAAACAACTAGAGGAGAGACCAATTCTTCAGTAGACAGTTCCTTCTATGCCCTGCCTGTGTTCACCTGCTGTTTGAGAAAGGGACACCACAGGGCTTGAAGATGGAATAGAGGAGAGGGAGTTTGAGGTGCTAGGTTGAAGTCCTTAAAGAAAAGCGAGTTATTAGCTCCGTTAGCTTGTCTCAGGAATTGCTGTGCAGGGTTTTTTCTGATTTCTGTTGACTTTTGGAGAGATGATGGTTTGCCATGTGTTGACAATGTGTGCACTCCCGCTATCTCCACATCCTGTGCTGGGGTCAGTTTCCAGCACTCTGCTCCCCTGCCCTGTATTACGCTGTTTGCAGCATGGTCACAGCAGGTTTGTGGGCAGCCCAGTTATTGCCTGTCCTTCATTACTTCAGGTGGGACAGCACAGAAACCCCATGTGTTTTAGCTCATCCCGGTATCTGCAGCACCAGCCCGGTGTCCAAATAATCATTTTTATCCTTGCAGGATTTTGGCAGCTGGTTTGCTCCTGCTTTCTTTCAGAGCCCAGGAAATCCAGAATTTCTTTCCCAGACCAGGCAGAAGTAGACATTACTGTAGCAGTGCCAGGAGCCAGATTTATATGATTGCAAAAGTGAAATTACAAAGAAAGGGTTACCGTGAAAAGAGGGAAACGGGTGCATGCAAGTTTCTTGTCACTGATTTGTGCATGGAAGAGTTCGAACCACATCAGAGCAAGCAGCAGGGTAGGTAGAGGCACACTAGAAGTGGGATGAAGGATGGCTTCTGCTTGTGAAACTGTGCTGAGTGCTGGTGCAGGACTAAAGTTGGCTGAGGAGGTTGTTTAGTTCAGCATATTAGCAGCAGAACTTTTCGTGCGTGTAGGTCCTTTTAATAATGCCCAATATATGGCAATTTTCTTTCTGATATAGATCAGGCAGTGTTCTCTATGTACCTTCTGCTGTTTTAGTGTGATAACATTTTGCAGTTTTTGATTTACCATACTGTCATTTAAACAAGACAAAGTGTCCATCTGTTTTAAAATACTTAGTTCAAATGATCTGGATAGCAAATGCTTTTTTTTTTTTTGATAGCCCACATAGCCACCAGATGCAAATTGTCCTTGGTCATGAATTTTGGGATTCCTATACTGAAGCCCACCTAGATGTAACCAAGAATAGAAGCAAATGGATGTGAAGAGCACTGTAGGGCAGGAAAGGATGACTGTGCATTTTAAAAGTTGCTGGGTCCCTTTTCACATGATGTGGATACCCTAATTCATTTGATGCCATGTTATTGTTATGCTAGTAAATAATTTTCAGCCTTTTTCTCTTTTTTTTCCTCCTCGTCCCTGAAGGGAATCAAGGCTTATGAGACCATGCTGCACAGGAGCATGATTTTGCCTGTGTATCCATTCCTTTCCTAGAGGTTTTTTGAATCCACCAGTTACTTTCAGTACAACTTAATGGGGGGATCCAATCACAAAAATGTGAAGTTTCTCCAAGACCCATGAAAACAGGTAGTCAGATAAAGGTGAAGAACTACTGTGGGTCTCTTACTGCATGGCAGTTGGAGCTCGAGCTTTGTTAGTGGGTCCATGCAGGAGGCAGGACTCATAAAATGCACTCCTGGTGGCAAAAGCTTTAGTCAGAACGGGTACCTGAGACAGAAGTCAATAGGAAACCTGGCTTTATTAGCACTTCTGCTCCTTAAGCTGTTTGTTTTTCCTTTACGTGTTGCACAAAGGCCTATATTTGAGTGGCTGGAAAGCTGCCTGGCCGAGAAGGACCTGGGAGTATTGGTTGATAGTCGGCTGAATATGAGCCAGCAGTGTGCTCAGGTGGCCAAGAAGGCCAACAGCATCCTGGCTTGCATAAGAAACAGTGTGGCCAGCAGGTCTAGGGAGGTGATTGTCCCCCTGTACTCGGCTCTGGTGAGGCCACACCTCGAGTACTGTGTTCAGTTTTGGGCCCCTCGCTACAAGAAGGACATGGAGGTGCTCGAGAGAGTCCAGAGAAGGGCGATGAAGCTGGTGAGGGGTCTGGAGAACAAGTCTTACGAGGAGCGGCTGAGGGAGCTGGGCTTGTTCAGCCTGGAGAAGAGGAGGCTCAGGGGCGACCTTATCGCTCTCTACAGTTACCTTAAAGGAGGCTGTAGAGAGGTGGGGGTTGGTCTGTTCTCCCACGTGCCTGGTGACAGGACGAGGGGGAACGGGCGAAAGTTGTGACAGGGGAGTTTTAGGTTGGATGTTAGGAAGTACTTCTTTACCGAAAGGGTTATTAAGCATTGGAACGGGCTGCCCAGGGAGGTGGTGGAGTCACCATCCCTGGAGGTCTTTAAAAGACGTTTAGATGTAGAGCTTAGCGATATGGTTTAGTGGAGTACTTAGTGTTAGGTCGGAGGTTGGACTCGATGATCTTGAGGTCTCTTCCAACCTAGAAATCTGTGTCTGTCTGTGTCTATTTACACCCCTAAGCTGTGGTTCTAGCAAGTGTTCACATCTCACTGACCTCATTTTATTTCCTTTTATGTATTCAACAAAAGGTTCTCCTCCATCATTCATTCCAAATCCCAGCTATTTCCTAGATTGTTGATTTCAGTGTTTTCTACCTTGCACCTCATTATATACCCAATTCCGATTTACTATTTGGTGCATGTAAATGATTTATTTTCTGGGTAAATTACTTAAGGTGGTTGCTAGTACTTAAAGAAAAGTTCCATCAGACAGATGGAGGTAGGGAAACAAACAGCCTTGAAAAGCAGGCAGATGTCAGAAGCAGACAAGACAAATGGCCCTGATTTTGTTCACATGCTGCGTGGGATTTCAGGGAAGGTAGAGAAACTCTATCCTCATTTAGTTAAGGGTTCTCACTGATGATAATGGGAGTATTTTTCTCCTCAAGTGAGGACTGAGTGAAAACTGAAGAAGATTTGGAACTGAATGTATTTGCAGTTGTTTATGTTTTTGCCCACCAAGATACTTTAGCATTCGCTGTCATTCGCCCTTCAGGCTTAAATTATAAGATATGTGAGGCAGAGGAAATATTTTTTTTGTTCAATTTGTGCAGTGTCCTGTACCATGCGATGCTGATCCATGGCTCTAGCTTGCATATCACATTGATGTGAAATAAGGCTAATAATGGCAGCAGAAAGCAGAAGCAGCATTTTTTTTATGAAACAAATTATATGTTGGGAAGCGTGCACAGACACACAAGAATCTGTGGGCTGAAGGACATTAGCTTGCAAAAATAGGAGAGCAATGTTATTGCTGGTGGCTCTGGGACTATAGCGCTGCTTTTCATTGTTGTTGTTTCTTTAGAAATGTGAATCTCCAGTTTAACACAATATCATGTACTAAACTCCGCAGCGTGCAAAATGTGTCTTGTATCAGCCAGGAAATATTCCCTGAATACTTGTTAGTGTAGTAATCATAAAAAAAATTTTATTTGAACCTGTATTGGGCTTAGGAGGGCTTTTAGCATGTGAATCACCCTAATAATACTTTCTGCATGAGTATTTATCATGTAGAGGACCTAAGAGGGCTCAAGAAATTCATACAAACACCTGTGTGGAGCTTTCTTTTTTTTCTTTTTACATAATCCCAAGGCTAGGGTTGGCTGAATTTTTTTAGAAGTACCAACCATATAGCAGTGCCAGTGTAGTATTGTGTCTAAAAGATTCGGTGTTCTTCATTGGAAGCACACGAGATTTTCGTTTTCGCAACGTTTCTATTCTACTAATCTTCTACTTAATGCCTTCTGTCATCTTGTTTGGAGGCAAGGCATGGAATGGTTGAGATATGAAGAGCCTTCCCCTCTCAATCCAGTGTTTAGCTCATTTTTTGTTAATTTTTTCAGACTGACCACAGATAAAACATGAAAAGTTGTTCCCACCATCTTGGCACCGCAAGGTGTGTTTTGCTTATATATTAGTAGTTAAACTGGTGGCCAGCTTTAGGGGCAAGACCAAATTCTCTCCCCCCACACCCTTAGCAGATGAGCAAGGCTTGCTAAAAGGTTTTTTGGTTCTTTTTTAATTCTTCTTTAGATCTGACAGTGTCATCTATTTCCAAAGTCATCTTGGAGTCATGTTCAGGAAATCTTAGGGGGTCTGAAATAACGGCAGTGCCTTTGACATCTCATGACGTGCTATGGCTGTAGCGTGTGATGACTTGCTGTAGTCAATACATCTGATACAACATGCTGGGAAGGTGCTGTGTATGGTGAATTGTTCCCAAGCACAAACTGCTACTTCAGTTATACTACTTTTTAGGTGGTTTCTCACATCTACTTGCAATACTATGGTCACGTGTGTAAATGTATCATAGTTTAGAGCTTTGGGATATTTAAAATAACATTTAATTCCCTTCCATGGACAGACTCTAAGTTTAGCACAGTTTATAAAAAATTGATTTCCTTTTTAACTGAATTGGAAACAGTTTAGTGAATATGGATGCAGGCAGATTGTGCTGACTGAGGATAAGGTTGTGAGTTTTGTATCTGCTGAAACTATAAAAATCCTAGCGTGAACTGCAAGCTCAGATGATGCTGGCTGTTGCTCAATTTGCTTTAACTAGAAGTGTCTGCAGAAGATCAGATCAATTAAGACTGTCTTCGAGGACATAAAAAATGCACAGTCCTATTAAAATACTGTTGAGCTTTTAATTATTTCCAGGTAAAAGTGAAATGGAAGTTTGTATCTGGATTTTCCCATCTGGAACCAGCTGCCTTCTACCTGATTAGGAGAAGTGCAGGTGGTTCAAGAAGATGCAGATGTTGGGGTCCAGGCATGAGCCTCTGCCATGAGCAGATCTGCTAGTATAGACATACACTGTCTCTCTTATTGAAGGTACTCCACTTAGTACAAATGATTGCTTTTGGAATGGGCTTTCAAATATCCCATACCAAAGCAGTACATACTACCTCTGTACCACAGAGCTGTAGAATCACTTAGGTTGGCTGGGACTTCTGGAGGTCCAACCCACTTGTTTATGCCAGGACTAACTCAAGAATTAATGTCTTGTTTTCTCTTTCCAATAAATAGCTATAAATAGTTAAATGGTTTCAGCACAGATTTTTTTTGTTCCCTCTGCACTTTTGATTGTTTTCCTTATAGTGAAGTACGTAAATACTTTTCTTTTTTTTAAACTCACAGTTACGGGCTTATTAGCAACGGAAGCCAAACTATTTTTCAACCCTTACTCTATGTTCAATGGTTGACAAAAGACACAAAAATCTGTTCTTCTTTGGCTTTGTGTGACAAATTATTTGGGCACAACCAACACCTGCAAGGGAATACTGCACAGATTTTCAAAAGCCATTGACAGCTGAAAATAGTAATAACTATGAATAGCTGTCAATACAAAATGTGGGCTACTTTTCCATGTTTGAGACCGCAGACTTCCTCTAGTCTGGAATCCAAGCAGCTTAAACCATCTTGTTCTCTAAAGATGTGAGACTCAGAAGATATGTCTGACATCTTTTTGAGGTAAGAAAACAGTTTTCAAAGAAGCCCTATAATATTTAATAATAGTCTCATGATTCTCACACTTTGCAAATATCACATTCAGTGGCAATTAAGATTTTTCAGCTTTTGGAATGTCTCAAAGTGATATTGAGCTAATGAAAATTAATTTGTTCTTCGGTTGGAGAAGTAAAATTAAACATGAAATGTATTTCTCTTGGGAAAGACCAGGTCCCTTCAAAAACATAAACCAAAACCTTCACCATTTTAATGTTACTTTTCATATGTTCTTTAAGTAAAAGGACAAACATGAAGGGGGAATGGCAGAATTAAGAGAACTCTAGTCAGTTGGGGAGATCTGTTTTTAGTGCTTTTTGGTTAGCATCCATCCATTAGCATCCCAGGAACATAATAGATGTCACTAACAATGGAAGAAGGACATGGCAATTAACACCATGAGTTTGGGGAGCCCTAGAGCTGGGTAGTAGAGTTTACATGGCTGGAGAGCAGCTTTGCTTCGAGGGAAGCTCTGCTTCTGCAGTTCTTAGGCTGAAATCTGATAATTCTCTATAATGAAACCTTGGAGAAATAAAGGACTTGATACTTTTGCTTGGAAATATCTCTGCTTGGACACCTGACCTTAGCTGTGTAGGGGGCTGCAGTTTAGTATTCTCAGACTAATAAAAACAGAGACTGTATGACACTTTAGCTGTCTTAGATGATCTCAGCCAATTAAATATAAAGATACAAAGAACCACTAGAAGTAATTTGTTCAACAGACATTATTCCTGAAATTATCTTCTCCTTGGTTTTGTCACACCTGAAATTGTAGCATGGTCTCATATTTATACCATTCTCTTTGAAATGATAGGCCAGAAATGAAACTGATAAACCACATATCAAAGCTGTAGACCCCTTCTCTGATCAGTACCATTTTATGAACTATTTAAATGACAAAAAGGACCTCCTGACCCATGTGTCTCCACTGAAGATCTGGTCTCTCAGGGACTTTTGCCTATGCAGCACTTGTCTAAAAAGAAATCTTACCTTCCGTGGTTGTGTTTGGATTCCATAGCAGTTAAGGCTTGCAGGTGATCACAAATTTTCCTTAATCTTAAAGCAAGACGAATTACTTCTGTGAACCAGTCACAGACTGAATTTCCAAACCTGGACAGGAAATTCACGTATCAGACTATCATCCAGTGTGGTTGTACTAAGCATGGTGCAATGTGAGGACGGATTATTTATCAGTAACCTCAAAGCTGAGTTGCAGTTTATATGGTGTCTGCTAATAGTTACATTCAGCAATTAACCTGAATACTGATTAAACATAAGACGCTTATGGTGTTGCTTCCAAGCCTGTCTTGAGAGATTAGGACTGTATCTCCATGGCAGCTTTGCCTGTTCTTCAGCTCCAGTAAGTTCCTTGAACTTTCATGTATCAACATTAAAAAAATAACAGAACTAAGGATTTTATTTTTTTTAAAATGTAAATCCCATTTAGATCGTTCGGGAATACTAGAAAAATACTCCAGGCTAGAGAGTAGATTCTGCAGGTAGTGTTGTCTGCATGTAGAAATCTACCCAGGGCTTGCAGCATCAACAGATGTCTCCAGAGCACGAGGTGCTCAAAATTCAGTCAAACAAATAGTCCCCACAATTCTTCCCCCCCCCCTGCCCCCCCCACCTGGTGAGAGCCACCTATAAATGTTGTTTCTCAATAATTACTACATCAATATGTAAATCTGCTAAGGTTGGTCAAAGAAACCAGGAGCTTTTAGCTTCCATAGGCTTCTTGGAGTGCCTGCTGGTAGCAGTTAGATGTCAGCAGTAAAATTCAGGGCTCTGTAGTGCTCTCTGGGTGCTGACTTCTGCCAGGATTAGCAGGTTACTCCAATATCCTGACTTTCTGGGAAATATTCTTGGGAATGATCAAGTCTGCATGAAGTTTAAGCTGTGGGTCAGAAGCACTGCAAGTGAACTAGACTAAGACCTGCCTGGAGGTGTGTGCCTAAACTGAATGAAGATGAATGTTGTCTGATGCCTCTGCAGTCTTATCTAGGTTGGGTTATGATTTAGGAGTTTGTCTTCCAGAGTTTGATAAAACTGAATACTTATTTACAGGTTGTAAGGGTGAATGGAGAATTATTTCTGATGGGATTGAACCAGCCTTGCTTAATTTTGCAGGTAAGTGGGCTCAGCATTAATAAAACTCCTAAGGTAGGACTGGATCAGGGGAAGACTAGATTTAAGATGTCATTAAACTAGGTTCTATAAGAATCCCATGGTTTCAGTCAGGAGGTTTGGATGGCTCACGACTCCTTAAAAAAAATAAAAAATCTTTTATGACCTGAGTTGCTTTCAGTGACCAGTTCAGCCAGACCTTGATTTCATGTGTGAATGCATGACAATGGGCAAGTCCCCAGCTTCACAGAAGTGGTCCCTAAGGACCTAAGGCAGCACAAGTGCACTCCATCCCTCATGAATCAGGCACTGCTGAAAGTTAGTCTCCCTTCACAGATGTGGAACCCAGTTCTGCTAAAGCCTATGTTGTATGCAGTGCCTTGAAAATGATGGAATTGCCTGACAAATAGCATAATTATTTTATTTTTAGGCAGCTAGCAGAATATGTCATGTAAATAATACAGATGATAATATTCGCAGTGCATGCGGTTGTCAGTTGAACCAATATTTCTGTATGTAACATTCACGTACTCTGGTCTGTGGATGATTTGTTTTAAGATACTTTTGGTTGTTATTTTGGTGCATAACTTGGAGTATTTCAAGGTAACACATTGTCTTTTTGTCTAGTGGAGAATGCAATAGATTATAATCAACCTTACCTATCTTTTAATCTGGCGATTACAGTAATGATCTTAGTTTTCTTATCAGACAATATTACTGGCCCCAGAAGAAAGTAGAATTGCAAGCAGAATTTTGTAAAATGGATATAAACAGAAGCCACAAACTTTCAGTGATTTTTATTTTTTTACTTTTTAGTTACATGTAAGAGTTAAATAGGTAATAATATACAGCAAATCAGCAATATGCTTTTCTGGAAGTCTGTGTAGGAAAAAACTGGATAGTGTTTGGCATCGTTAAAGGAAAAAAATAATGCTGATGCTGGACTTGCGTGGGTGAATTCAGAGATGAGGAAGAGAGAAGTCAGCTACAAAACCTGCAGATGTTGTCTGTTGTTTTATCTTCAGTTGCTTTATTATGCCTATAAAAGCAGCAGCACAGATGAGTGGGGGGTGGTGGTGGTGGTGTGCTGTTGTTTTGTCAGAAAGCCTTTAAGGTTAAATATCAGCAGAATGTTAACTTAAGACATTCTTACTCCTTGCAGACTTAAAATAATTAAACAGATCTGCAGCAGACCTGACTGTACCGAATGTTATAGCAACACAGAACTAAAATCAGAATTCAGCCTATAAAAATGCAGAATGTACAAAGTATTAGCATTCTGAGTAAGCAATTCACAGGGGTATTGTGAAGGGAGTATTCTTCCTTACATAAGGCAAAGTATGTTTTTAAGAGTACCAAAGATAAAGGCTAATGTAATTTTGATTTAATCATTTAACTAAATAATTTTGGTGCAAGAGGGAAGAACTATTTCTTCAAGTACTTTTATAATAATTTATACTAAATTAAGTTTAGGTACTTTTTTTTAAATTACAATAGTCTGCTCTTTTCAAGTCTTCTGGTTAACTAGGTAAATAATATTTAAAGGCCCATTGTCAAACTGAAAACAAAATACTTAAGCCTAGAATATGTGCTGAGGACTTCCATTACTCATGTGCTAAATGTCATAATATCAGTGAGATTATCCTTCAGACTAGAGAGAAAATGGTATTTTTTAGACATATTTTTTTGTGCATTTCACTGAACCACCTGACTACAAAAATAACTGATTAACTTCTGTTTAATAGTGATTTTAACACCCGTCTGCCTTCAAAGTAAAACTGCAAGCAACTGAAAATAGGTAAGCACTGACTGACAGGTTGTAATTGCTGAAATGCTGTCAGCTCCTCTTTAACAATATAAAAGAGCCCATTACACATTGATTGTGAACTGAAGTGAAAATGGCTGAACGGGGGTTTCTTTTCTGCAGAGTGAAGGCTTTCCAGAATCCTAGACAGTCCACTAAATAATTAATACAGCCCTGCATGAAGGACATAAGCTCCTGTTTGCTTCAAGATGTGAGCTCTGCTGCCCATGCAAGAGAAATGGGATATTCCTCACAGTAAAACAGGGCCTTCAAAACCCCGTTTAAAGCTCCGTTGTGCAGCCAGGGAAATGACATGTCATGTATTATAATAAAACCTGTCTTCTCTGGAACATGGTCTGCACAGAAAATTTTTTTTAAATTAAATCAATCTGGATGGTTCAGGCACATGAACTATATATTTACTAGATAAACATTCATGACAGATTAGAACACAAAGTATTTTATTTCTTGTTATTTTTGTCAGGTCTGTTTGTTGTTTTACTGGTCTTAGAAAAAAAGCATGCTCTGTGGGAAGGCATGCTTTGCATTTATGCTGACTTCACTGTGGAACCCTTACTGACTTGTGTGTTTACCTCGCACACAAATAAAGCACATCCAGATTTGAACTCTGTCACTTGGATCCTGTTGGAAACAAAAACAAGCCATTTTGCCCCATTCTTCCTCAGACCTTTGGCGGATGCAGGCTCTTAAACTGCATGTAGCATGTTTTCTGTAATGCTTCGCCAGCTTATATCAATCTCAAAAGCACAGGAGGACACGTGTAATACTGTTTGTCTACTTTACAGCTCAGTAATTGTCACGCGTGCTCATTGCTCCTCTTTCCTCTCAATCAGCTTTATCTCTGTTTTCCTTGTGTTTCTGTTTGGGATTGTATTTCGTCTCTGATCTGCTGGTTTGAAGCTGATTGCCACCAGTTTCTTGCATGTACCTCTGGACTGTGAATTCACAAGCTCTTTGGCACAAACCTGAAAAAAGGCTTCTAAGGGACGCTTTTACTGCACAAGTCTAGTGTTTGGGCTTTCTGATGACCTTTCCTCTCTGCCCCTCCAGAGGCTGGAAGTACCCATGGGACTAATTCCCTGTTGGTGAGCTCTTGGGAAAAACTCCATCATACAGTGCTCAACTAATCAGGGACAGTCAGATTTTCAGGAGTTTCCCACATGTTTTACTTGTAAGATCTATTTCTTTCTGTTTCTGTCCTATTTCTGCCCATGTCTGAAATAGGACAGAAATCCTATGTAATTTCAAGTACATGGAGTAGATGCGTTAGCAAGTGATTAAATGATTCTTTTCATGCTGCAAGAAATAGAAAGCATCCAAGCAGCAGGCTCAGGATGAAAGGATGTACTTTTTCACACCGCCCATAATTTAATAGTGGAACTCATTATCATGAGATACTGTAGAGGTCAAATGTCTAAACAGATTCAAAAGATCACAGAGTACATCCACTGGGGGCTATTAAATGCAGCAACTGGACGTCCTCTCATCTTAGAGGACGAGCTAGGAGCCAAGGGCAGGGCAGGCTCTGCCTACGGGCACCCCAGCAACCAGAACACAGTCCCAAATACTGGGAAATGGCTGTGTTACTCCTAGGGTCCATTGGCAGTCCCTGACATGGTGAAGTAGTGAAATAAACATGGTGGCCACCCAGCCATGTTGGTCCGGAGCAGCTGGAGATGGGTCTGGCAACATGACTACAACATATATCTAATGTTCATCCATGCAAACCGGTCAGCAAGTAAGAACAGCAAAGGACAAGGCCAGGCAAGGGTACACGTTCAAAGTACCTCAAGGTAGGCCCACGTCTGAGCTTCAATAAGCCATGAGAAGGTGGATGGATGGAGGATGCAGGTCAAAGCCGTCATGATAATTAAGGTCAATTGGTTATCCGGGTTCCTTTGTAGACTTAGCCTTTTGTGTAAGGTATTGTATTGTGGATTATTTTTTTCTAACTGACAGTAGGGTACTATTATGAGTTGGAGTGGTAGATGAATGTCTTGTAATACTTAATGAAATAGATTACAAGATGAGTAATGATGACATGGAGGTCTGCAGCACCTGAGAAAGGACAAAAAGGAGAATTCAAGTTCTTTATACCGTTTTAGTAGACCGAGTTACTAGACTCTCGCTAATCAGCAAAAGCTAACACACACTGTTAGGATAACAGGATGAAGGAAAACTGCAATAACAAAATAATTTTTCTCTCCAGGACTTCTAAGTCAGCATCTGCACCAGTAATAGACAAATACTAACAATTAAAATAAATGAGAAATATAAACCAATCAGAACCATAATCAATTCCAAGGGAATGTCCAAAGCCAAGCTAAACACTTATTTGCAGTCAATGGATTTTTAAGCGTGTGCATTAGCTTAAAACAGAATAAATTTGGCTTGTTTCAAAGACAGAACACTACAGCATGTTTTGACATCAATTTAATAATAAATCCACTTAACTTTTAATAGAATAAGATGAACTTCTTTGTAATGACCAGAATGGTTTATACATCTGTTGTAAATCAGAAAAAAGGCTAGCATAAATACCTTCTGAAACACTTGTCAGGTACCCTACATGATGATTGATTTTTATTTTGAACTAATTTGCAATTTTCTGACAGTTTCAGAGTCTTGGTAACTGCTTAGATTTAAATCTTAATTGATCAAGTAGTTTTCACTGTATCAAGAACCTTTAAATGTCTTGTTACATCTTGATAAATTTAAATTTTGTCCTGCTTCATGGGTGTAACTTCTGCAAGGGGATTTAGACAATCACAAGACTGGAACCATCCTCAGGACTAGCTCACCCAAAGCAGCCTACTGCTTTGTAAATGCCCCTGCTAAACTGGATTGAATGAAAAAGGGCAGTGATGTAGAAACACATAATTAATGAC
Organism: Cygnus olor; assembly: GCF_009769625.2. Taxonomy (NCBI): domain Eukaryota; kingdom Metazoa; phylum Chordata; class Aves; order Anseriformes; family Anatidae; genus Cygnus; species Cygnus olor. The sequence goes on along the minus strand of NC_049171.1, from coordinate 101,771,045 downwards.
TAGAACTCTCAATATAGAAATGCAGCAAATGTTGGGTTAATTTTTGCCAATAGCCTGTTTATTTTTGCAGCAATTGATATTATACTCTTCAGTCATGCAGGAATGTTATTTTTAACTAGGGAAGGGTTTGATAACAGCTCTGTAGATAAAGATGGGTTCTGAAAATGGTCTTAAGATTAGGCATCCTTTCTGGCAGAGAAGCTGGTCTTCCCACTGGTAATATCAAGCAGCATGGGTTTTTTTTGAGTGCTTTAAAGTTTATTTACATTTTTTGATTTTTCTTGATCATGTGTAATTTAACCCTGACTTTTCATGACCCTCAGGCAAAAATGCAGAGATGTCTTAGTGCCACTAAAATGAAGAAAGCCAGAAAATAGCAATGGTATCCTGAGATGCGTCTCTCACATGATACATAGGAAAATAGAAAACCAACAGTAAACTGACTTGGAAAAATAGAACTGTCAGTGTAGAATCTGGGCCCAAATGATGACATTAGGGTTAGCTCCTTTACCAGCAGATGGATAGATAGCATGAACAACCAGAGATAGGAGGTCTTTTTTTGGGGGGTAGGGAAATGGGAATAGAAATTGGTTTTATACAGTATTAGAATATCAGAGTTAGTATCTCTATCATAAATATATTATGTATTCAATTGTATCTGAAGGCCAGTTAGCTTGCTTTCTTAATGTTCCTTCTCAGAAGCTCTGAAATAATGTCTCAAACATTTATTTTATGAAGAAGCCCAGATGCAATTTTCTTGTTTCACATAAGCATCCTTCAATTTTCTGTGCCATTTCAGTTTTAAAATAATATATTTCAAAGCATTTTCATATTTTTTATAATATCATGATCAAAATTAGCTTAACAGATGTGATGTATTGTCTGGAAGAAACAAATGGAAATAAAAGGCCTATAGCTGGAACTGTATACCAACTCTGTTTTAGACTTTTGTGCTTGCATGAATAATAACAATTATCAATGCGAAGAGAGAGCATGTATTACCAGTTTATGTAACAATCCAAATTCTGGTTGATTTACTTGGCTATAATTTTTTTGTTTGTCTATAGCTATTCTTTATTCTCCTTTGTCATCTACACATAGACAGTCTACTCCTGCATCATTCCAAATGCAGCAGAAGTAAATCACCCAAATGGAAACTGATGCCTTTTGTCTTAAAAAAAAAAAAAAATAAAATAAAAAAAGAAAAAAGCCTAATCCAAAATTTTTGTTGAGAGATTATAAACTGAATATTGAATATTATCATTTGATTGTTTTGGAGAACAGAGGAAAAAAACTAAGCCATAGTATTTTTGATAAAACTGCTATTATTGAACAATTTGCTGTTTGAAAAACTTCAGCTTTTTTTTTTGGGGGGGGGGAGTGAAGACAAGGAGCAAAAGGGGTCTTTTTCAGTAAAAAGTTGCAACTTCTGAAATTTCACAAAAAAAAAGCTGAATTTCATTAGATTATGGCATGATAGCTCTCATGTTTTACAAACAGCGTTGTAAAGAATGTTTTTACTGTAATTTATTGGAAAAAAGTCTATGTAGAAGACCACGTAGTAATATTCCTATTTTTTTCTTTGAAGCTGCTTAGAAACTTTGTGAATATGTCCCTTGATATGAAAAGGATGTCTTCCTGACATGTCTAACATGTCAGAAACATGTTTAAAATGTTTGAGTGACTCTGAGCTCAATAAGTGAAATTTTACATGTCAACATCCCCCCCCCCCCCAAAAAAAAAAAAAAGTGTATACAGGCAAAAGTTTATAAAGGAAAAATACAATATCCTCATTGTATTCCACAGGATTAGATGCTGAAATATCTTGGGGGACCTGGCCTCTATTGCGGCTTTTTCAAGGCTTTGAACATGTCTTTGAGTGAAACTATAAACTAAACTTATGGAAAACATTTGAGGAATTTTAACACTTCAAATTGTCACACATGACGTGTTGCTTCCTCACCCTGATATTGAAGCAGCATCTCTGAGCTCAATATTTGAGACCTGACATGGTACATTAAAAAAATTAGGCAATAAAAATCTTATTTTAATAAAACTCAGTATGTTCAGCAACTATGTAAACTAATCAAAAGGAAACATGTAAGCAAAGTTTATCCTTAGTCACTCTAAAATACACATGCATCAGGAAATGACCAGTGCTGCTTCTACTCATTCCTGACTTCTTAATGAAGCCTTTTTTTTTCTAACATTGCCTCCTTTGCCCTTTTAACTATACAGATGCATTATTAACCGTTCTCTTCTGCCACTTGCTGGTCTTGACATCACGAACTCCCTTTCCTGGAAAAAGTGTAAAACTAAGGAGAAATGCCTAGCTGCGGTTCTGGTTTGATATTTGATTAGCAATTTGGTCTGAGTGTAGTGATCCTTACAATGGTTAGTAGCTTCTGGTCTTATTTCCTTCTGGCTTGAAAAACTGCATGTATGCTCACCAGCAGGAATATTTTTTTTCCTAAAAACAGTTCCTTGCTGTTGGCAATTGGGGCATATTCCATGCAGGACCATGGCATCAGGCAATTTTAGAGCTGCTTATGTGAAACATGTTCCTCACCTAATGGGAAAGTGTGGATCGGATCTGAACTAAATAAATCGGGGCTGTAAGAGTTCAGTTTTATTCAGAAATGTGCATTTTAATTATTTTTGCATCAAAATATTTCTTTCAAACTTTTTTTTGAGCATTGGTTGGTTAGGGTTGTCAGAACAGCATTTGTTTTTCACTATGGCAGCCAAACAACTAGCTCTTCATGAAACCTTGGAAACCTCTCTACACACAAAATGGTGCAGTCAAACTAAATGCAGGCGAGTGGAAGTTATTTGCTTTTGGGTTCAGTGAAGTAATCTGTGCTTCACTCCATCAAAAAAAAGTTACTTTTTAATCCTCTGCTAATGCAGTGTCTAGACTTGAAGTATAATGTCTCTGTTCTTTTTGTTGACTTTTTGGTAAAAGTGATGACTGGGGTGGGCAACCTAATATATGGGCATTATTTTAAAAATCAAATATATTGGACTGTCAGTCCCTGTTTTCTGCTACTTCTGCTTAGTGCAAGAATAACAAAGAGTTCCTAAGAACTCACAAGCAGAAATGAAATTCAAGTAGGTAACTGGGGTTTGGATGACTGATGCTAAGCACAAAGGCATCAACGAAAGCATCAGCGAACAAGGGGGCAGTGGCAGAGTGCTGATGATAATTTAATCTGCAGAAATACATCTTTTATATTAGATATCTTGGTCTTTATCTTCATTAAAAAAAATAAAGAAAAATAATAAAGAATTTGAGCTGAGGGAGTAATACTTTTTTTTAACAAATGTATTCTAATAGTGGAAAAGAAAACAGCAGGAGACTGTTATCTCCTTGTTTTCCTTGATGCCTGCCTACAAAGGACTTGTCTACTGTCTCCTACACATTTAGAAAGAAGAAAGCCTTCGCAGGAATATGTTTTTATAGTCTCAAGTCTCTAACTTTGCTAAAAGTGTTTTGATTCTTTGTATAGTTTTACCTTGAATTTTGCTCTTTTAACAGTTCTTTTTCAGAGGAACTCATAACACAGGCATTTTCCACTGAAAATAATTGTAAGGAAATCTGCAGTAGTTTCTGCAAAAATGCTGTGTTTCTGAAGATGATCAAACATTGGCAGCTCCTTATCGTGTAGAATCAACCTTAGATTTGTGTACTTAAATCAGTCTTGAAAGACTAACTTCAGTACTCAGCATTTAGTCTGGGAACCACACTTGAAAAAATATGTAGCATTTAGATGTGGAAGATGACATCAGTTCTATTCCATGCTGTTATCCACAGAATAAAGTACGTAAACAGTTTTTGGTGTAGGGTTTGGAATCTGAAATCTATTTCCACCGATATTGCTGCCTTGCCAAGAAAACTTGGTGCCACCATATTTTCTGTCAAGCCCGATCTTCTTAATGCCTAATGAATAAGAAGACAGAGCTTCAAAACTTTTTTCTTCATAAGGGATTTTTGCAGGAAATTTCTACTTTTTGTCTTGCTTAAGGCATGCAATGATGATCCAGTAACCCAGGATGCTTAAAACTGTTACTATTTCTTTGCGTGCCTAAAAGTAGAATATTCAGGTGATTTTTAAAGTCCTACGTAGCTGCAACAGTAGTATCAGAATGCTACTAGGTTAGAGACCCAGTTGGACGGGGGACTACGGGACGGTGACTCCAACTTAATCTAAAATCTGCTTCAGGCTCTGTTTGGACACCTACATTCTTTTTTTAGCTCTGAAATTTAATATTTTGGCCCACTTTCCCCACCAGTGAAATATGGATAATGGAGATTCTTTCTTTTCTGTATCTTTTACATTAATTTCACTATCTTACACTATTATTTATACTAAATTTCATAGTGTAAATTCTTTGTATTTCTGTATTTGTATAAACTTAAATGTAAGCTGTAGGCTCTGGACATACTTCTGGTACATTAACATGCTATGAAGTAACAGCACGTAAAAGGAGAATAATTAATATCTTCCAACAAGTAATAAATTTAATCTGAATGAAATATAATTTTAGCACTGAAATACTACTTCACTTTCCGCACATTTTAATATAAATACTGAACAGTAGCATTCCCAAGGCAAAGCAGCTCCAGTAATTAAAGACCCTTCCACCACTCCCCTATCCTCTCCTCCACCCCCCAAAAAAGTAAATAAACCCACAAAAACTCCAATATACTCTTCCAGGGTAATTTTTTTTTCAGATATTAAAAATGTACATTTATAACATGATCTATAGCACTGCCAACTGTAATATTAAATTATTGTCCTTAGAAACAAATAACACTGCTTCTAAGAACACCACGGCTTCTCCTGTTAGAGCTTGTTCCTGGGGCACCTAGCTGAGGGTCTCCAACCAACACACTGCCAAGGCTCAAGGTTAAGGTTAAAGATGGGAGAGAGAGAAAGTCTACACCTCTAAGTGGCATTGGAATACAAAGGGGTGCCAGAGGATGGTATAGCCAGAAAATAAATAAAAATAAATTAATCAGGGCCTGGAGCTAGGGTTAGTGTTGTGGACTGGGAGGTAGCCTTGACCTGCTTTTGGACTTGGGCTGCAAAGGGGGTGGCTTAGATGGCAAAAAGATTTTTCCCCTAAGAGATGTTCATGTGGGCCATGGTTGGGTGTTTTGAGGTAAGACTTAGCCAAGGCAAATTTTTTTTTTAAGGTTAGATTTAGGGTTAGAAGGACAAAGCTGAGAGCTTCAGATAGCATGGGTCTGCCAAAGGGTGGTGTGGGACTTCAAGGATGCTCCCCTCAGAGTGCGTTCATATATACCATTGTTGGGCTACAGTAAATGTCTGTATTATATCCCTCTTCATCAAGTTTCTAAAAAATCATTTAAATCTAAGGGGAAATACACAGATTTTATACTATATAGTGTTGTTAAAAAAAAAAAGTATAAAGCCCACTTCAGCAGTTGAAAACATTTTACAATTCTTGTTTATATTGAGATAGAGGACTCTAGAGGAAGATGAATTGATGGATATTGCAAAATGGTATATTTCTTTCTGACATTGTAATACTAAATAATGAAGCATTCTGTAAAATGTGACCAAAGGCCCTATGCTTTTCATAACTTAGATGCCTGATATTTTGTGGTACTCAGTATCTAAATCTTGTAAGAACTTCTAAAAAATATTTCCAATAGAATACAAATACTTGAATAGCACCAGACTAGTTCTACTCCTTTGATTTCAGGATATGAAAAATAAAGTGATGGTAAATGAAAACTGGAAGTTTGAAAGGACTTTTCACTTCTTCTCAATTTGTATAAATTGGTGCAGGGAGAAACACAAACCTCAGTACTGTTCCTTAATTCCATCCATTTCCATCCTGTCTTTAAGAACCCTGAGAAAAGCCATATCAATTACCGATAACTATAGAAATGAACCATGTGAAGTGGGTACTATGGACACGTTTTGTAGGTCTGAATGAGGATTTCTGACTTTAAATCTCCTTGGGGGGAAAAAAAAAAAGTATTTTATTGTTAAGCGGTTCCACTATAAGATGAAGAAAACCATCAGTCCACCTGTCTGCATTTCTTGTGACACATTTGATATCTAACATAAAATGAGGGCTCAGCCACCAACTAGTCTGCTCTTCCACTTACAGGGATGAAATGTGCAGTAGGCACTACAAGGCATTTCCCAGGACCTTTCCTCTCCCTCCTCCACTGGTGATGCAGAGTGGGTTGGCAAGCTCAGCCACTGAAATCTCCAAACTTCTGCTTTGCCACATGCAGAATATGGCCTCTAGAGGCATGGAAAGGATGTGGAGGGGCTGGAATAGCCAATTTGCTGGAATAGCCAATAACCAGTTTGACAAGAGGTAGCATGGCCAGCGTTGCAATGTTATGAGTCATCCCCACACTGCAATGGATAAACCATAGGATTTCAGTGTACCAACAGTGAGCAGTGGGCTACAACAATTAAAGCAATAAGCTGATAGCAGGCAACAGCTGCCTACATAGACAACGTAACTTGTTTTCACACACAAGTCTCTGATATGCTTACAAACTGACCACACCCAAAGTATTATTTTAGCCTTCTGAAACTACTGGGCTAGATCTCAAGACCAAAAGTAGTGTTAGTACACATAAAGCTGCTTGGAAGAGGAACTGACTGTGTTCACCAATACTTGTGCTTCATCATGCATGCCTTTCCTGAGGGTCCAGGAAAGAAGGTGTGGAAGAAAGAGAGGGCACAGGCAGGATGAACTCTATTTTTCGTTCATCTTAGTGTTTTTGTTTGTTTGTTTGTTTTCTGGGAGAAACCTAGCAGGTGAGGTATCTGATGTGTTGATCCATTTTTCAGAGACAATGAGGGCTTGCAAACAGCACGTCCTTTTGGGTAGGTTCCCTATCAGCTCCTCCTCTAACTCCCACCCTGAGCCCAAGAGCAGGTGGAAGTGGAAATACTTGTAAATAACAAACCCTCAGTGGTTGAATCCACATTCTGCATTCATACCAGCAATCCTTCATTCTTTTCTAAGGATGTGTCTTTAAATATAGCTGGCATATGTTTAATCTCTTCCATTTTTACAGGACCGTTAGAGAGACTTGACAGCACATACTGTGAAAAGTGGGAGTACTTTTTGTACACTGATAGTGTATACTATCAGCTGCTGTTTGGAAAACTTAACCCACAATCAGCTCCAAGACTCGGATACAAATTTGAATTGCTTAGTCCCAAGCCAAGACAGGCTTTGACAGCTGTCAGACAAGCTGTGTAGGCATTGCAGATGTGTTTACAGGGAATATAGCTCAAAGCAGAGGAGGCCAGGAGATTCCCAGGCTTGTGCTGCTATCTGGTGGGGTCAGCTGGAGAAGGAAGCCTTTCAGAGGAGGAAGGGACAAATGAGCTAATGAAGTATGTTCACTGGCAGCTTTTCAGAAGCTTTTTAGAATCTAAATTTAGGGTGAGAAGTCACTTCACCATGAGCTTACTATCCTTCACAGAGCACTAGGCATGCTATCCTGCAGTCATAGCATCCATCTCTACAGGTGTAAAATCATGGTAGATCATGTCTAGCCTTTGGTCAAGCGTGCAATGGATAGCAGCCTAGAGGTTGAGATGAGAGCTTTGAACTCAGAAGCATGGCCTTTTCCCCTTGCTGCAATGCAGCACAAAAAAGATAAATTCATGAAGTGTTCAGGTAATCTTTGGTAAGTAGAGGATGCCAAAGCTGCATTAGAAATATAATTATTCCTGCCTTCCCCTACCCCTCAGTCTAGCACATGTCTCCCTGTGGCAGGATGTTGGCTGGGGAAGAGGTGTAAAGCCATGCACCAGTCCCGGCTCCTCACTGGCCCATACAGATGCTTTCTTTCAGTGCACAGTTGCTTTTAGATGCATTGCCTACAACAGCTTCTGGCCCAGCTAGGTGCAAACCCTTGCTTTGGCCCTAGGTTTGTTGTTTGCCCTCCTCAGACTTGCTCATTTCATGATGGCTGTGAAAGAAATGTTTGTTATGGCAGGAGTATCTTCACTAGAGCTGTGGGAGAGAAGAAGGAAGTAGAGCATTTTGAAAGAAAATTCACACGTCTCTGTACACAACAGCTCTAAGAGCTACGGGGAGTTAGGAAGGGGTGGATGGGGCAGTGAGGGTATAAAATATTATCAGACAGATATCACTTAGAAGATCAGGCAGCAAGGAGGCACCCTATTTTGATGCTACAGAAACCAGCTGGGCTCTCATGAATGGCCTCCGTGTTACTAGAGGGCAACTTCCTCAACTGATGAACTGCTTTAATACAGAGCAGCTTGTCTAATTTCATTTTTGAGGATGAAAGGGTGATAAAATTTATGTGCATGTAAGCTCCTAGGTTAGTGCAAATTATTTATAACTTTTCACAGCCTAAGCTTCTGTCAAGTTTAATTTCATTGTTTCTAAAAATGATATTCTAGACTGGAGTGCTAAGAGGGGAAAAGCTGTCAAGGAAGGAGAAATTTCTGCTATTCAATTCTGCATTCTTTTCTAAACAAGTTTTATTTATTCTGCTGGAGCTCAGGTCATTTCATTGTGTGAGTGTTGCATGCAGTTGTTATGATACTGAAAAAGAAAAACATTTCATGTATATGAAAAACTCCCAATAGATGCCCCAAATATCTTGCATAATATTTGTTGTTGTTATTAATGTTCACTCGCACTCAAAAGCTTCTGGCAAATTCAGAAAGAACTGTTTCTCTTTTCTGTTGTGTTAAAGTCTGAATTCAGTTACATATAAATCTGATGGGAGCTAAAGTTTAAAAAAAAAAAAAAGATATTGCTTTGATTAGTTAGGTTAATTTGAAAATATGGTTTCTTGTTTTGGGTTATGAATTCACCATTTACACCACATTTCTTTGGATCTTTTGGTGGAATGGTAGCTTCAATGCAGGACAAAAACTGAGACAAATTCAAGATCCAGCAATGGGAGAGGAATTGTCAGAAATATCCAAAAATTATGCCAGTGAATAATATGGTTACAAAGAGGCTCCATGCAGAAAATAGACAGTCTTGTAGAGTCAAGATGTTTCAGAATATCTTCTTGTAATAAATCCTATCTTGTTGGATAGACAGATTAATGTAAGATCTCTTTCCAAATTTGCTGAAATCACTAAAAGAATTCTCATGCCTTCAGCATCTGCAGTGATCAAGGTGCTTCAGAATGGACACTGCGTTTTGTTTTTCTACTGGGAACAGGCATATGTGTCTGCTCCTTCTCCTCCTTCTGTGTTCTGCAACTGTCTTATTGCAACAGTGGCTTCATCTTGCTGGAAAGTAATTATTTAATATTTCAAAGTTGGATCAAATATTAACCTGTTCTGTTTATATTATTGTACTGTCCTTATTTTGCTCAGAGGGAACAAATGTTTGAACTTTACTCTGCAGTCCCTTTATTACGTAAAAATAAAATCTCTGTGGTTCTAAACTATATCTATTTTTTTTTTTTCCTAGAGATTTTATTTATATACTTGAATAGACACATTGTTGATGTTTTTATGCCATGTGTATCCCTTTAAGAGGTAATCTTTCATTTAACTGTATAATTGAAATGGCAAATTCTTGCTAACAAAATGGAGTTTTGCTTTGGCTCTTAACTTCCTGTTTATGTTGGAATTGATAGGTGTTTCTTCATTAGCATTAAGAAGGAAGGAGCCAGTCATCTCTAAATAACTCATTTGCATTGTAATCACAAGCTACAACAGATTGTAACCCCTGATTCAATTACCAAAAAGCACTCATAGGTCTCAGGAAAGTGGATAGCCCAAATCTTGTCCATATACTCACTCCAGAGCGAACCAAAGGGCATCACAGCAAGCTGTGTGGGATAATTGAGACTTTGCTTGGTATGCAATAACATAGAGTAATGTGTGTTCCCAGGTGACCCCCAGGGCTCAGTATTGGGGCCAGTTCTCTTCAATATCTTTATCAATGATCTGGACAAGGGGATTGAGTACACCCTCAGTAAGTTTGTGGACAACACCAGGTTGGGTGTGACTGTTGATCTGTTTGATAGTAAGAGGGCTCTGCAGAGGGATCTGGATAGGCTGGACTGGTGGGCTGAGGCCAACTGCATGAGGTTCAACAAGGCTAAGTGCTGGGTCCTGCACTTGGGGCACAACAACCCCAAGCAGCGCTACAGGCTGGGGGAAGAGTGGCTGGAAAGCTACCTGGTGGAAATGGCCCTGGGAGTACTGGTGAATATGAGCCAGCAGTGTGCTCAGGTGGCCAAGAAGGCCAACAGCATCCTGGCTTGCATAAGAAACAGTGTGGCCAGCAGGATTATGGAAGTGATTGTCCCCCTGTACTTGGCTCTGGTGAGGCCGCACCTCGAGTACTGTGTTCAGTTTTGGGCCCCTCACTACAAGAAGGCCATCGAGGCCCTGGAGTGTGTCCAGAGAAGGGCTACGAAGCTGGTGAAGGGTCTAGAGAACGAGTCTTATGAGGAGTGGCTGAGGGATCTGGGATTGTTTAGTTTGGAGAAAAGAAGGCTCAGGGGAGACCTTATCATACTTTACAATTACCTTAAAGGAGGCTATGGCAAGGTGGGGATTGGGCTCTTCTTCCAAGTGTTAAGACAAGAGGAAATGGCCTTAGGTTGTGCCAGGGGAGGTTTAGGTTAGATATTAGGAGGAATTTCTTTACTGAAAGTGTTGTGAAGTATTGGAACAGGCTGCCCAGGGAAAGGGTTGAGTCACTATCCCTGGAGGTCTTCAAAAAACACGTAGATGTAGTGCTTAGTGACATGGTTTAATGATGGACTTAGTGCTGGGTTAAAGGTTGGACTAGATGATCTTAGAGGTCTTTTCCAACCTAAATGATTCTATGTTTCTATTCTATGATTCAGTAAATCCTATATACCATCCCTCAAGACAAATACAGTTTTCAGGAAAAAGCTGAAGATTTTCTCAATTTTTATTTTTTTTTATTTTTTATAGCAGGGTAAACTCACTTGTTTAATGGAGAAGCATTTATTTGAGAATCTTCTACCCAAAAGATAACTTTGAACAAACGTGACATGTAGTTAGTACAAAGTGTCATCTGAATCATTTATATAACATTCCTCCCACTGTATTGCTCATAATATCTTCAAAAATGCAGGTGAAGAGCTACAACAATAGTGAAAACGTAAGGGAAAAGCCTGGTATGTGAAATGACAGTACAAGAAGTACAATTTACACTTCACCTTATAAAAATAGTAAGGGCAAGGCATTTCCAGGTCATAGACCAGAAATCTTTAGGGAGCAAAACCAACCTCTTTGTGCTTCTATAACATAGTGAGTACACATGTACCTTGTTGTACACATATATGAATTGCTTATTTAAATAATCATGGTACTTGTCTATAACCTGGCAATGGACAAAAATAAATTATATTCACATTCATGAGAATTTTATTGTATGCTTAATAGCAAAGTCATGGAAAAGTAAATATACAGTACTTGGCAACTTCAAAGTGCAGAACAGATGCTGTAGAGACTGGTTCTCTGTTAATGCTGCTGCCATCATGTTAACACAATTTGAAGTGTCACTTGATCTGATAAGAAGTTAAATCCTGTTCTGCATAGTTGTTATGGTACCAAAGAAATATTCTGTATGTGTTTACTTACATGCATTTGTCTAACCCAAGGTCACTGGGCTTATTTAGGTTGAAAAAGGAATATATCATTAATAAGTAATTTTAAGCTGATTGAAAATTAAATTTAAGGGCCTAAATCTTACCTGTCTTTACAGTCATGTAAATTGAGATTAATACCTCCAAAGTCAACATAATAAGGGAGAGAATGTACCTTTAAAACCTTTGCAAAGAACCAGCTGGAAGTTTTTTTTTGTACTATGCAACTGCCAGTGCTGCATAATGCAGGTCATATAGGGTGCTGATTTTGGACAAAATAAGCGTCTAGCAAACTTCTTTACAAATGCTTTTCAACCAATACTGTTATCTCACCTTCCACTTCACAACACTTCAGCTCAGACATTTCTTTTTCCTATAACAAGCCATTTTCCAGACTTCCATCATGGGAGTGATATTCCCAGATGTGCTGTTCAGCGCAATGGCTCTTTTTGGAGGTCCTACCTGCCACACACAAGTTGACTGTCCTAGGATCTGCCACATGAATTTGCCATATGGAGCAGGGAACCAAGCCACACTTAACCTAAGGAATTTTAATAAAAGTCATTTTACTCAGAAAGAATCTAACGTTTCAAGCCCTCTCCCTCACACCACTGATGATCACCTCCTTAGCTGATGCTCAAACTGATGCTTCTGGGCACTAATAGGCCTTAGTGGTCCTAACAGGCCTTACCTGGGACCCTCTACCTCACACAACCCTGACGGCCCCTGAACTTGATTCATCCACTGGCTGTACCTGAGACTGTTGATGGACCTATTTCCAGCACATGGCTCTGTTTGTCTGGTGAGATCTTGTGGGACTGTACTGCAGTGGGTGAGGACTCTGCCCTGCCAGGGCACCGTTGTGTCCCAGATTGTCCCTCCTTGTGGAGCAGTCCTTCTCCTGCTGTCCCCCCCAAAAAGGAGTATATTATAATCTTCCTCAGCATAACTCTTCTTTTTCCACAGCAAGCTCTCTTCAGAAAGAGATGGTAGAAACTAGTTTTTTTTTTTAAAGTTATTTTTATGATATACAGCTGCATTATAAGGCTGCCATGATATATGTTTTAAATAATCCAAAGGGATGGAAAACAAAATAGCATGTTTTAGCACATACTTCTCTGAACTGTAGTTTGCTGACAATATAAGACTTCAGGGTGAGGTGCTTATATTAATTTGGTCTTAATACCCCATTGTGTTTTGCTTTATTTTCCTCAGTTAACTTTTGTGCTCTGTCAAAATGTTCTGTGACTCTCTTCAGAAGCTCTGCTCTGGTATTCTACAACTAGGAAGTAACTTGTTTAAAGCAAGACAGCACTTCTCAGTAAGCTATACACTAAATCAATTTATGTAATTAATAGAGGAGTTGATTTGAATGGTCTATTCACTCAAGTACTATTCACTCAAGTAAGGTCTTTCAAGATCTTGTCTGTATAGTTTAAGTATAAAAATATTTTCCATAAACTTCCACCATCAATTACAGAATCCAGGATGTCTTGACAAGATTGGCTGTGAAGGTAAACATACCTGACCTACTGAACAATATGGCTATAGGGAAGTTAAGCTGTGATGAGCCATTTGCATAGAAGAGACAGCTGTTTTTCAGCAAGAGGGTCAGCTTCTTTTTTCCTTTCCCACTACTTAGCTGTGATGGAGTTCTCCCCTCTGCCATGTCTTGCTTTTGGTCTGGCTGTTGCCTTGCTCAGACACTGACCGTTGCACCCGAGGCCACGGTCAGGCAGGCAGTGACCACAACATTGGCCCAAGCTGGGTGCTGGATGGACAGACATCTTGCTCAGCAGCTTAGGGCCAATGGAGCATGCGCTAACAACAACAACAAAACCAATATGACTATTAGTCCATCATCTTACCCCATAAATAGTGAGCAGGCCAAGAGCCCTTTGAGGCCCTTTGAGTTCTTCTGCATGGTGGCTGGCTGCATGACAGGATTTCCCCTTGAGTTGGGATGCCTCTCAAGGTCACGCCTGCTGCAGAGATCCGTTACTCCTCATGAGAGATTCCTTGCCACAATAGATTCTGGGTAAGTGATTTATAGCTTGCTAAACTTCATAAGCTTTGCTAAGATTATATCTTAGATTGATTGTGCACATATAATCCTTAGGCATAAACCACTGACCAAGTGTGGGACTAGGAGTGGATTCAGCCTCATTTAGGTTCCTTACCTTTTGGTTCAAGGAGTTTAGAAAGCAAAGGGGTCCGCTCTGGACCTTGGAACTCAACAGGAGGGTCTCCTGATGTGTCTGACTTTCCTGTCCTCCATGCAGTAAAAAATCAAGTGTACCTTGCCATCTTAAATCTTGTTAAGTTGCTGTCTTACTTACAATTAAGCTTTTTTAGATCACTACATTATTTTAATAAATACATTGCTGCTTCTCTCTTATGAGTGTAGTATATAATTTCATCTGCAACATTACCTCACGGCTCTCATGACTCAATGATTTGTTTTCTAGCTACTGATATATCAGCCACTGAAAAAATTATATTTTCATCAAAGCAATCATTACAAGCAAAGTGTGCATGCAGTAGTAGCTGTATTAATAACAGTACCTGACTCTTGCCATGGAATATGGTCCAGCCAGGATGACTTCTTGCAGTTCTTTTTAGTCTTATGATTTGTAATACACTATGATACACTCAATAAAACCAATAATTGTTATGTTCTTGTTTCTGCAACATATGAATCATTAATGTCTATATTTGCTGATGCCCAAATATTTTTTTAAATATGATAGTCGATCATGACAATACAACTCCAGTATAAGGGAGAACTGCATTCTCCATCAGAAAAGTTTGAGTTCACAGTCAAGTTCTCACTAGGATGTTAAAACTACTGTGGATGCAAATACATTTTCATAGTTAAAAAAAAAATGATGCACTTTTTTTTTCATATTGCAGCCTTGCAATATTTATCAACGTGCATAGTATTATAGAGAACTCTATGCCTCGGAGTATGATTTCAAATGTAGAAATTGATAATAATACAAATTTTGGTTGCCTTGTGTTTAACAAAATGCTTCCTCATTAAGGAAGCAATAGACACAATATTCTGAACTGGGATATGAGCAGAGGGCTTTCTGATGAAGGATCATTGTCAACTAAGAAAAAGTTTATTTGGTACCCTAGGGCTTGGATTTACAGACATTGATATCATTCTGCATTGCAGACTTTCTGCTCAGCTCTTTTCTGATGATAGCTCTAAAGTGAGAAGGGAAATAGATTACAAAGGCCTCTTCCTATAGAGATTGGTCTACTTTGTAGTAATTATTGTGGTTTACCAGTCCTTTACATAATTCACATTTTAATAAATCCAACTTGGTAGAAAGGCAATGTGTGGTACATTCAATGTCATCTTGCACTTTTCAAGGATGTTTTAAAAGAGGAAACCGTACTGTTTGCTTAAAACATTATTTCACAGATTTTTTTTAAAAAATATGCTTGTACATATGTCATGTTACCCAGATATTTTAGCATGAAATTGAAATGAAAAATTGATGATCCATTGATACCATAAAGATCATAGTTGTTGAATCCCTTTGGTGAGAGAATAATTGTTCTCTAATTATCTTCTATCTTATGCTGGGCTTCTTTGCTCTTTCTGTTAACATTTTTGTCCTTAACTTTCAGCATAGTTCAAGTTGCAGCACTGGCACTTATAATGATCACTGTTAGGGCTCCATACTTGCACAGTGCCAAGTCTGTGCATTGTGTGGGCTGCTTTGCATGGTCTGTTTTGTTGTCCTATTGTAATTGAAAATATGATTGTATCATAAAACTGCATTAAGCTTCTCATGAAAGTAAGGAATATTCAAAAGTATAGAAATTACTGTAATATCTAGATTAGAAATAAATATGTATTTTTATTTCAAAATTAATTAAGTTCTAGGATTTTTTTGTGATCTTACTTGTTTGCTTGGCATTTAAAGATACCAGGGCTGGGCCAGAAGGACTTGGGTATAGGTATCTCTGTGATAACAGGATCCATCTTACAGATGTATATCACTAATTTCAGCTGTGGTGGATTTGTTATTTG
This sequence comes from Cygnus olor, assembly GCF_009769625.2. Classification (NCBI taxonomy): domain Eukaryota; kingdom Metazoa; phylum Chordata; class Aves; order Anseriformes; family Anatidae; genus Cygnus; species Cygnus olor. The sequence goes on along the minus strand of NC_049171.1, from coordinate 101,755,362 downwards.
ATTCTGTACTTTCTAATGCATCATCAAACTATGTACACTATAGTTAGATACTGTAGAATTGTAATTAACAATTTCAAAGGGAGTTTTGTTTAAAAGTCTTCTTCAAACTTCTTATAAAGCAGTATGCCTGCACATGATTAGAACACATGGCATGCCCTTTTCTTTCTTACCCAGGAGGACAGTAAGCAAAAGTCTGCTGAAATTATTTCCAAAGGCCATTTCTACATCACATTCTGTTTTATATTTGTGCTGAGCTTGAGGAGAAACTCCAGTTACAGTTTTACAGTTTCTGTGTTATTTAGTATGTGTGTTACTGTATTATTCTAACTGGAAAACCATCCTTGTGTTGGTTACACTAGCACTCTTCTAACAGCTAGAAAGCAAATAATGTGATAAAATAATATCCTTTCACTGGCTTATAGCAGTGTCCTTTGGACCTCTGGTAGGTAAACCACAATCAGTAATGGGATAGATACTACTAAGGAAAGATTTCCTTGTGAATAGATAGTTGAATCTGGTCTGGAGTGCACAATGCTACAAGTTGTGGGATTGGATTTGTTGTTTTTTTGTTTTGTTTTGTTTTGTTTTTGTTTATGTGTTTGTATGTTTGTTTTTAGGAACAGTTTATGTGGAGGTATCTCTTTGAATATTCCCATTTTACTGATATTCTTAGAAACTCAGTGTTTCTGTTTTTTTGTTTGTTTTCCAGAGCACACCTCAAACTGCTTGCTTTTCCTTGAATTTGGCACTGAAAGCCCACAGTGCTGATCATTCCTGATTTAAAAATATAATCTTCAGCAACACTCTGAATCAAAGCAAATAATTTTTATTCAGTTTTATTCATCTCTACATTTCCTCAAAGAGAAGCCTTTCAGCACATTGACTGCTACACGAACTGAAAAAGGGAGGTTTCTCTGAGATTTCTCTGATATTTTATACTGAATCATAGTTAACTTTACTACAAAAGGAAGAGAGGGAAGAAAGGTACATTAAGAGTGAATTACAGCTATCTGGTTTCAGAGTTTTCCCTAAATTTCAGTTCAAGCCACTGTAAAATACAATACAATTTATTTTAAAGCACTTTTTCATTTACTATACATTACATCAAGACAAGACCTTCTGCTTGACCTTACAGACATGTTTGTCTGCAAAGCAGAGCTGCTCTAGGTTAGCTGTAAATCTATGTGGATTTGTGTTTGAATGTTCTTGATCACAGGGCATCAAAGAGACAGGCAAGTATGGTTTTCTCTTTAGAGTTACATTTTATATTACAGATTACATAGAAGCATTTAAGATTACAGACCAGGTTCTACCTAATAATCAGGAAACTCCTTGAGTTTTACACGAACTACATAGTTATCAGTGCCTTTCCTGTTTTAATATGCAACTCCACAACATTGCTTGTTACCTGCAATATGCTTACGTGAACCATTAAAGGCAGCTGATGAATACACACATAAGGAACAATGAAGTTTGGTAATATTTATGTGTACTTAACCTAGAAAGACTCTTTTCTTCCTCAGACACCTATACAGAGAATGCCTTTCCAAGCCTCAGGACAGTAAAGTACCAATTCTCAAGCAGTTTGGATTTTTTTTTTTTAAGAGAAAATGATATGACATACCAAATAAACAGTAGCAAAATAAGCATTCTTAAACTTTGGAAAATAGCTTTGTGATTTGTTAGTTTTATACTGCAAGATAGTGCTAAACAGGATAAATGTCTGAAAAGTGGGTTTAAAAAACAATTTAGCTAGAATATATGCAGTTCTTTTGGAAATGCAACAAGCAGTAATTTTGCTTAGTATTATACAGTGCCTTAATCAGAACATTTTCTCCTTTTTATAAAAGAAGGAAAAGGTAGCATTAATTTAAATTTGTTATTTAGAGTGAAAGTGCACTGAAAAGGATGCAGTTAATGTTATAGCCCAATACTCAAAACCCCTGAAAATCAGGACAGAATTTAAGTGAACCTGCCATTCAGCCCTTGGCTGACTTCAATATGATTTAGGAGATTAAAGAAAAGTGCAGTCAGCACCACCACTACCACCACCCTCCCTGCCATATCTTCTTGTCACTGCCTCGACTTAAATTCTTTCATGTTCCAGACTTCTAACAAGTGCATTCAAAGTTTTCCTTTCCATTAGATTTTTTTTTTTCTTCTGAAAAACAAAACAAAACCTGCTACAGTGAATATGGCTTTCATTCGGATATTCAATTCCTCTCCCCCATCCATTCAGATGGATGATAAATGCTGCCTATTTTCATGCTGTAGTCTGTCAATTAAAAAAGGGTTTATCTTTGGACTAGTATAAGGTGGTCACCATTTTTTGCTTATATATATTTACCTTTTTCACTTCTAACAGAGTATGCTCTTAAACAGCAAGTCTATTTTGTCATGGTACCAAAAACTACAGCTGTAAATTCACAAGATTCAAAGCAAGTAACTTTAGCATACAGCCTTTCAATATTGGTTGGCATTTTTACTTTTCCTTCAGAATTGTATTTAGTAATGAAAACTATTAATATATTTGGGCCAGAAATCATTTTCTCATATTGTTAATTCTGTAAAGGTTTTAATCTGCTAGGTTGTACCTTTTTGAAACTATTTCCCACTTTAAATTTCCTATGATTCTGCAAGTTGATCCATCATGACAGAATGTTAATGAATTTAAAGTGTTTCATATGGGTGTGAAGTTCAGACTTTTATTATGCAACAGATTATATCATAAAATGTATATTGCATATATTCAAAGAAAAGTCAATGCCCTGAATTCATCAGTGATCATCTTTATGCACTGATCTTACACAGGGTGAAGAATTATACATGTCCCAAATTCTGCAAGGACAGGGAAACCACAATGTGAAGAAGTTAGTAAGATTTTCTTTATCACTTAGAAATAATGCATCAGACTCACTTTTCTGATGTTTTTTTGATTGTTTGTGCCCAGTACTCCCAATCCAGAACTGATCACTTATGTCAGACTCCCCATCTTATACAGAGTGCATTCTGCAGACAGGAGACAATGGAAATATTTGATGCTAAGGTATTTATTTCCCTTTTCCTCTCAGAAAAGGAAAGCAAGTAAGAACATTTCACATGATGCCATCACACAGCACACTAATTATCATGTATCACTAGCATGTGAAACAGAAAAGAGATGGTTATTTCCTTCAGTGGAAGTGGCATTCTTTCTCTGGAACCATGACCTTGTAACCATCAGAAACTGTAACTTTAATATTTTTTGTGTGCCAAACCCATGTAAATGGCTTGGAGCTAGTTGCTGAATGCCTCCTAAGAAGTGTACTGGGACTGGATGGGTGCCAGCTGAAGAGGTCTGATTGATACATTTGAAAGCACAAAGAGGTTCCAGACTAGAGAAAAAGTGTGTGTGTGTTTTAAATATATATATATATATACAAAATACAATATAACATCTCCATGATTAGTAAAATACTGCCATGTATTAACAAATCGCTTATTTAACTGCTTATTTAATCAATTCACCAACCAGAAACTTCATCCCCAACTTTTTGCAAATAGCATGACATTTTCCATTTTGTAATCCTCTGAAGTCTGTTAGAAACAGATAAAGAAAAACAAATTCAGAAAATACTCAGTAAAGCTATATATATTGTTCCTATATATAGTAAAGCTATATATTGTTCCACTGCAGCTTTTAAAAATTAAGCTTTTTTCTATCCTGGATGAGAATTCCACTTACATGGACTGTTAAGCTACAGTAAGTCAACCTATTTCTCCTACAAGGAAGCCTTGTGTGAAACTGTACTACTGTACTCCACTCTCATTAAGTGCCATTGGAATTTTATCTGACATGTTGATGACTGGCTTTTCACATCTTGTGTTATTAAACTAACTATAAATAAAAATCAGAAAAGTCAATGATTCAGAAATTGGTATGTATGGTCTAATATGTGAAGTATTTTTTCTGGAAATGTAGGAAATCAGAGCAATAAAGTTAAAGTATCCATTTGAAATGGGAAAGGAATAAGTAGAAACATCACTCATTAAATAGTTTTTATTAAAAAATTATCCTCATTATGCTTTTGTGTGACTCATGAAGTCACCATCAGTCAGCTATGTAATCTGTAATTATATAGCATTTCTCTGCCAACAGGGGTGCAAAAAATCCATAGCTAGAATTTGATTAACTCTGACTCAAGGGACTGCTAAAGCATATTGGACTTGAGTCATGATTTTATTTTATTTTATTTTTTGAAATGACTTCTTAATGTCTGTTCCTTTAATTTTTGGATTTTCAAATGAAGATTTCAAGACAACTTCAGAAGCAGCAATGTACCCACCTTGCTTGAAAGTTTTCTTTTAAGCTAGTTCAATGACTTCCTTCTCCCATATCTGGTATTAAAATTGTTATTGAATAATTCAGAAATCCTGTACCAGAAAATTACAAAAAACATCCCCCCCCCCCCAAAAAAAAAAAAAAAAAAGACTTGTTTCTTAGCACCATGACATGACCTTTTGCTTGTAATAAACATAGTGTAACTATGGGTAATTTTGTTATGCACAAGCATGTCTAATCCTGATTTAAAAAATTGAGTAAAAAGTGAAAATTATTTTTTTCTGTCCTTTATCTGTTTTCTGTTTATTTGGTTCACTGACTCATCTCTTCTACCTACTAATTTATTTGTTTATTGTATTTTTATTTCTATCACCAAAGTTTGAAAGCTCTCCTCACTCAAATTATTATTTTTTGAAATACAGAGTGAAAGCAAGGACCTTTCAATATGAAGTGCTATGCTTTTTCCAAAATGGGACTTCCACTGTTCATCTCATTCCCCCAAACATATTTTCTCTAAATTACTCATTCTCCCTCCTCAATCCGTATCACAAGGAAATCTTTCACATTTCTCTTTCAATATCTGGTGACAAGCTGAAAAGCAGTATGCAAGGTAAGGATGGAACAATAATTGATATAAATGTGAAATGACAGTAATGGTCTCAGTTTGGGCCGTGGCTGGAAACTTCTGTATAATGAAAAATCCCCCATAGTAAGTATTTTTGTCTCTCTAGTAATATTAGCTAAGATAATGTTTTAATAGATTTTTGAAGCCAAGTTGTTTTTTGTTTGTTTGTTTTTGTTTTTTTTTTTAGTTCTACTCTGCAAAGTTGAAATATGCCAATACATAAAAAATAACAATAATAATAAAAAAATCTTTCTACAATGGGATTTTTTTTTCCAGAAATGTGGAAGAAAAAAATATATTGGCAACTTTCACTGTAACTAGTCCATTTCAATAAATGGTAAGTGTTTTCATTATTATTCATTTCTGGGCTCTCAAGATATTTCAGAAATTTTATTTAAAATTGGATTTTTTTTCATGAATAAAGTTGTGTGTCTGTGTGTGACTCTTAGTACAGAGAACTGCCAATTACTTCCTCTTCCTGAATCAAGCGCTATGATTGCAATATGAACAGAAAGGTGATGTAGTGTTAATTGCTTCTGTGGTAAGAAGAAAAGGTTCAGGCAAGGTGTGAAAATCACTGTTGATTTTTACTTACTATTAGAATTTGAACTTTGAATTTTGTAGCTGTTTGATATGCTGCTAGTGAACTATGGCAAAATAACAGAAGTTTCTACTATGCAACTTAAGATTTGAGAGACAAAAAATCTCCTCACACAAGAAAGAAAAACCCACAGGTGGAAATCATCACCAATAAAGATTAGAATAGAAAGAGTAAGCAAGGGAAAGGTGAAACTGCCAAGAGTCTTCCTGGTGACCTACAGAAGTCTGGCTCTGTGCCTTTCTGCTGCTTATGGACCACCCAGGGCACCTGGGAAGAAGCAGCCGTGTTGCACAGCAGCTGGAGATTAAGGCTCTGTCTCTCTGCATGTACTGGCCAAAATACAGCTTCCCAGTTGCCTGGCTGGAAGATTGTTCCTTAAACTTAACTTCTGGAGGAACAAAAGGATAGCTGCTTCAAAGGGACAGATTTATTATTTAAAATTTTGAAATTTTATATATATATATATATGTATGTCCCCAATGATCACATGCTAAAGGTGTTTATATATTTGAAAATCTTTCCAAGACATGTTTCTCAGACTATGATTCAAAAGTTTAGGTTGTTTTTTTGAATAGCTGTGAGTTAGACTTTCAGATACTAATATTATGGTCAGATTGAAGTGACTATTTATAAGACTGCTTAGAGAAAAAAACATATCACCCCAAAATGAGACGATCTGTTGTCTTGCCAGATCTGAAGTCCTGCTTAAAAATTTCAAGTAAAACTAAGAATAGTTAACATCACTAAAATAAAAAGATATTTCTTTGGACAGAATAGATCAGAATATAGTCTTCCTCTCTTTGGCCAAACACTTAGGAATTTTTTAACTAAGCATTATAAATAACATAGTTGTTAAAATGAATCCTTTCCCTACCCATCCAGAACCAAGCAACAGTTATCTATATGTATGCACAATCTACATGTATGCATACATACACACACATTTTGCTAAGTGTTGGCAGTTGGTTACTCAGGTAAGAAGCTAATATATAATCAGTGTTCTTGTTAAGAAAATTTACCGGTGAGGAGGAATAGGTCAGTATCTGTGTTTACACATATATTCTGTACCTCAGGAAGGTTCATCCTATGTATTTGTGTAATTTCAAAGCATCAGTGAATAAAAATGGATGCAGAAGAGTTTTGGACTCTTTGCAGCAAATGAAGCAAGGTAGATATTCCTTCCTAGCACCTTGGTCATGGGTGAGAGTTCTAGTTATGTGGGTTTAAGTGTTCATCAATTTGATAGGTGGATAAAGCTGGAAGGGTTCCTAGGACCCTGACTGTTTACACAAACAAGTACTCCATTTTCTCTTAAAACACAAGTAAGCATTATGAAGACTTCAAATATGACATTTATGTTGCACTTCCTCTCATTGCAGCAGTTTAGCCTACTGTCCAGTTTAGACAGCTGTAATTTCCTGTTTGTGTAAAGCACATTTATTTAAGTCTTTAGAATTGAGCCAAAAGGATCCTTGATCCACTCTTATCCTTACAGTTTGCAGGGCTTGTTTGAAAGATGTAGAACCATGAAATCACAGAATATACCACGTTGGAAGGGACCCACAAGGATCACTGAGTCCAACTCCTGCTCCACACAGGACTGCCAAAAAAACAGACCCTATGCTTCCTGAACTCCAACAGGCTTGGGGCTGTGAATACTGCCTTGGGGAACCTATCCCAGTGGCCGAGCACCCTCTGGATGCAGAACCTTTCCCTAACACCCAGCCTGACCCTCCCCTGTCCCAGCTCCATGCCGTCCCCTCGGGTCCTGTTGCTGTCCCCAGAGAGCAGAGCTCAGCGCCTGCCCCTCCGCTCCCCTTGTGAGGGAGCTGCAGGCCGCCATGAGGCCTCCCCTCAGCCTACTCTGCTCTGGGCTGAACAAACCAAGGGCCCTCAGCCTCTCCTTATACGTCTTCCCCTCTAGGCCCTTCACCGTCTTTGTTGCTCTCCTTTGGACACTCTCTAATAGTTTTATATCCTTCTTCTATTGTGGTACTAAAAAAATGCATATAGGAGTCATATGGATGTGTGGATTATTAGCTATCTCTGTTCCTGTGGCCAACACCACCAGTGAAAACCAATCCATGAGGAAATATTTTGAAAAATCATGCCCCTCTTGTGCTGTTGTATGGTATGAGACTTCAGTTTCTGAAGAGTGGTTGAGTAGATCAGTCCACAAATACATATTTGAAGATGACACTTTGACATTTTTTTTCATTAGAAGGCAAAACTGATGGCTGTAAATAGAAGGCAGACAAGATCACACAGCAGAGATGGCATGAATTTTTACCTGTGAATGGATAAATCAATGCTAAAGAGGTCACATGCATATGCAGTGTGTTTGATACTTTGTCACTGGCTGTCCTTCAGCTTTCAAAAAAACATCCAGATCTGGTATTGCGAACATATGGTAAGAGTCAAACTGATGAAAAAAGGTATTGTGTGGGGTTATTTTGTTTGTACTATACTGAAGGTCAGGCAAGTTGTCCTTTCAGCTCACAGAAGCCAAAAAGCTTTTTGCTGTCCTGGTATTGACTTTGCATACAGAATACAAAGTTTTTGTTTCTAATCCTTCAGTTTTTGAAATTGAAACAGTAAACCACAAAACAAACCTTAAGATGTTTGAACATAATCAATATCAATGGTCTGAAAAATGTTGGGACCATAAAGAGAACAAAATAACTGAGTATATCAAAATTCTTAACATTGCTTTCAGAATTTGTGTTTTTTTTTTCTCTTCTTTTAGAGAGTCTTTTCTAATATGCATGCTCTGTAATCCTATGACTCTTAGAAACAAACACACAGTGATGAATAGCTCTTGACAAACAAACAAAAGATATAAATAGGTTACAATTTCAGGTAAATGTCTGTGTTACAACCTGTGCCATTTATTTTCAAACTGGCAGTATATGTAGCTATTTATAGGATGTGACCTCCATCCTTCTATAATGTGGTGCCTGCTTACACAGCAGCCTAACATAAATGGAGCTCTGCTAACCCACTGTAGTCTAACCCTGTTTGTTTAGGATAGTTCGCAGTCTTAGGGAAGATGCTTGACTGCCAGTTGCACACAGTTCACAGATAGAATCCAACTCTATACAGAAATGTAGACAACTTTAGCTGAATGACTTAAATTACAAACACAAATGCATACAGAGAGTATCATTACGCGCAAACTTATGGGATTTACAAACCTAACTGGAGTCTGCAGCAGGGGCATTCTTCCACCGTTCCTGCATGGAAAAGATCCTAAACTTTTACAATAGACATGTGCTAGCAAACAGCTCCTCGCTGTGGACACTGTAGGTACTAATAAAATAACGTAAATTTACTGTACTTAAGCTGTTTCTTGTCTCATCCAGCCCTGACAGAATACACAAAAAACTTTGGGTTGTGATTAATTTAACACATAGTTTCATAACATTTTATTCTATAATACTAGGGATGGAAGGGATTTCTCTAAAAGATGGTAAATTTGGAAATGCTTTTTTTTTTTTTTTTTAAATTTAAGTTTAGCAGAAAAAAAAAAGCAGAAATTCTGAAAGAAAAGCTATTCTGTGGCATGAGGTCCTGACAGCCTTTTGGGGAGCACAGCTCAGTGGTGCTCCATAGCAGTGGGCATCACATACATGGTACCTGAGAAAAAATGCTATTTAACAGCATAACAGTCATCTCCCCCAGACTCGCAGAACATGAAGACTGTAAGTGTTAACATCCAAAAAGTAAGGTTTTAAGAATTTTCCAGGTGGCAGACATGGATATATATATTTCTTTACAAGATGCTGTAGAATCTTTCTTCTTCTTCTAGGATACAGCTTCTGATGTGATTCTGGATCTACCTTCTCCTTCCTTCTATTTTAAGAGGCTGAAAAAAAACTATAGAAATTTCTGCCAACATCCCATTTATCTGGATGTTGGGTGGAGCTGCTCTGGGGAAAGGGAACATCTCTGGTAGCCACCCACTGTGCAGCACTGCGGCTGGAGCTGAAAAGGAAGGTTGTTTCTCGACTTGCAAGTGACAACCGTGTGCTCAGGAATGAAGAAACGCATGCTCCACCTAGTCCCATGAGCTTCCTCTCTCCCCTGTGGCCTATTTAAAGTTATTCTAGTATTCTCTATTGGACTACAGCTATTAAGCGAATACGTTCATGCTTTAGACCCTTCAAGCTAAGTAATTGTCAGCAAAGCTGGGGAAAAACTGAGCATGCCTGCATTAACTATTGTTCGCAGTGACTCATAGTAGCATTTCCCAGGGTGACTATATTGGTGAGACTCCAAGGCTCCTCCCTTTAGAACAGATGGTAGATTTTTTTTTATTTATTCTGGCATTATTATTGTATAACAGCAGCAATTATGATGACAGTTTATAGAAAGATAAATAGGCAAGATGCCTGTCACGAAGTTCTCACATTGTGTGAGAAATAGTTAAAGGGTCTGATGGGAACTTTAAACTGCTGGGGCGTCATTCCCTCCCCAGCCCCCCCCGCAAAGTGACTTCTGTTTTAAAATAGAGTCCTAGACAATAATAATGTAACACATTATATCATTACCAAAACTGAATGCTTATTCACTTCCAAAACATGTGACTGGTTTTCAAACCAGATGCTATGAAAAATATAAAGAAGTAAAGAGTTTGACTTGTGCTTTATATAAACAGCTAAAATACATCTCAGGAATTGGTGTACAGCCACTCTGTACATACTGCTGCCCTGCATTTAGCGCTGGTGTAAGCAGCTGGAAAAGAGCCTGTCCAAGGTGGTGCATAATCTCCCCCACTATGGATCTGCTAAGGAGGCACAGAAGGAATTTATTACCAAACTTCCTTTGGCTCCCTGGGGAGCCAACTTGTTTCTCAGGTAATAACTTAGCAAAACAGGTACTTGGCAGATATGCGAAGAGTAACAATACCTCTGTAGACTCATATTTTGAGTAGTTTAAGGGCAACCATGCCACTGGGAGGTGGCTCTGAATACAATATATACAGCAGAATTTGCTTTCTCTTGCATGGAATAATTGGTTTGTTGGCCAGAAAACAGGGTGCTCCCCAAGAAAACTGTATTCATACCCATGTGGAAAAAGTGGATAAGAAAATTTGTCTTAGCTTGAATTATTGCAACTAAACAGATCAAATTAAAAAGTCGGGCTTGCTTCTCTGGATGTACTACTGCAGAGCCCGTAATTCATTGCATGGGCCTCCTTATTTCCTAAGCTGTACAATCATTACTCAAAAGCATGTATATTTAATTCTGATATGCCTAATTTTGCATAGTGCCACATGTGACCCTTTCTTAACAGATACAAATATTTGGGGATTTCTTTTTGGTGATGAATTAATAAAAAGATGATATCAAATAGCAGCATAAAATTGCTGTGAATATTAATATTGTATAATGCCCATATGATATGTGCTTTGAAATGAACTTGGGATTTTTTTGGAGAGATTGCAAATCATGTATTTTAATTGCACCATCAAGAGACATTGTGTTGAAAATATGCCTTAAATGGTCAGGATAAGCAGGAATTACATTTTGGCATCTTACTTTAAAAACAATAGAGGCATCTAGTGGAAGTGCTTGAGGACTGCAGCTGTTAGAGAATACATCAGCATACAGCTGATTTCCCTGCATTACTTCTTCCTGGATTGAATTTCAGGAATTGAATGACAAATGCCAACTGTGTCTATGCTTTATTTAAGAACAGGTTAATCTTAAATTCAGTGTTGTTTAGGCACTGTGAGGAGAACCTGATTCAAGAGCCTAAGACATTTTTTCAAAAGCGATCCAAGCAAGCTAGACCACAGAAGAATTTATATCTGTAACGCTTACACTGGTTTGTCTTTAAGACGTGGCCAGTGCAATTTACAGTGCAATTTATAGGCCTTGGCTACCTAAGCCATTAGATTCCTTATAAAACACGATTGAATTAGGCATGCAGAAAAGTGATCTTTTAGGCAAACAATGAGGATAGGTGCAAGTCTTAACACAGAGGCTCTCCACAATGGTATGCTGAAGGGGTATGGTTTCCATGCATGATTCACAGTCTCAGACCCTCTCTGTGTGAATTGATTCTTGAGTTTTCTTTTAAAAACCCATGGGTTGAAGTGGGGAGTGTCAGTCTTCCTTTAAAATACAACAAAAGAGAGATCCCCTCCCAACTAATACTTCAGTGTTTAAAGGACTCGCCCAGGACATAGAAGAGGAAGTTCAATTTCCTCCTCAGCCTGATAGCACACCTGGACATTTTCTTTTTCCTACTATGAACTCTGGGGGAGGAGAAGATGACCCAGCAGAAATCTGAAAGCTGGCTCTTTTTTACACCCAAGAAGAAACCCAAACTACAGCCAGACTAATAAGCATACAAAAGGCATGAAAGTCCAGGACTTGGTGACTGCTGCTTTTATTTTCCTTTCCGCTCAGGCTGTAGAGTAAAACACTGTAGAACTGTCCATACTACCTTACTGTGAACACGTTATGGAAGGATTAGTAGTCTTCCTGCCCGAGTTCAACAAACTGTACTAGTTCTCCAGTTAGCCCAAGAAGCTTAACATGGCTGTGTGGTGGTGCTCTGTGACACCCAGTATCTGGACAGCTTTGGGCAGTTAGGACTAGAGGAACACCAAATTGTGTCTTCAAGGTATGCAAATAAGCAAGTGACCAGGTAACTTTAAGAAATTGATTCCTAGGTGACTCACATAGCTCTCATAGCATTTTCAAAAAATAATATTCGAGCATGCTTCAAACCTATTCAGATGCCCTTGCAGAAAAATAAAAATAAAAATTAAATAGGGTGTGGATCCTCACAGCTGGTTTCCAATCTCTAGGCAAATTTCACTGAAAAGAAATTTAAATACCAGGCACATGTTTGCTCTTGGTGTTTGAGCATCAGAATTAATCCTAAAGCTCACCCTCACAACTTTCAACCGCAATTTTATTACTTCCTCTGCTAACCATGTCGCTACTTATTTCTTCCTCAAATTTCCTTCCCTTGCTGTGGCAGACTTCTTCCCCAAATCGCACTGCGGGCTCAGATATGTATGCCTGTTGTTCTGCCTAGTCATCAGCGCAAAATCTGATTGAGAGCGCGCGTTACACCGTGAGGTGCCATCGCTGCTGTGGAGTTGTGCAGGATTTTAGTGGTTTTGCGCCTCGCACTGACCCTGACCAGAGGGCAGACCCCAGTCAGAGGGGTCTGAGGGGGGACACGGTGCCCGTGCCGAGGACGATCTCCCCAACCGCACCTCCCGCCTCTTTCAGCCCCCCACACCCCTGCATCCCGCCTTGCCGGCGCCCCCTCTCCTCGGGACGTGACGCCGGAGCGGGCGGGCTCGGGGAGGCGTCGCCCCCTCGGCGGCCAGCCCCCGGCCGGGCGGCGCTCCCGCCTCTCCCTCCCGCAGCTCCCGGCCCCCCGAGGCGCCCGGGCCCTGCCGGGCGCCGCCGCGTTGCCATGGCGCGTCCCGCTCGGCCTGGCCGGGTCTGAGCGGCGGGGCCGCAGCCCAGCCGGACACCGAGCCTCGCCCCGGCTGCCGCGGGCTGCTGGGGCTCGCTGGCCGCCGCCCCGCTGGCCGCCGCCGCGCTCCGCCGCCGTTCCCCTCCGGCCCGTGGCGGCGGCGGGCGGCGGTCGGAGCAGGGAAAGATGGCGGGGAACGGCGGCGGCGGCTTCGGGGAGATCGTCCAGCTCAACGTGGGCGGCACCAGGTGAGGCGGGCAGAAGGGAGAGGCCCTGCTGGCGGCCCCCGCCCCGGGGTGGTGTGGGCACCCCCGGAGCGCAGGTTCCTGGGGTTTCGGGTGGTCCTGGGGCTTCGGGTGGTCTGCCTCGGGCGCCGAGGTGTTAAAAAAAGGTATTAAAAAAAAATCTCCTGCGGCTCGCAGCCGCAATAAAGATCTGCGTCGTAAAACGCTGGGGCCGCCGAGGGTGGCGTGTAGGTGGTGCGGTGTGTGGAGGGGTGGGATTGCCGGGCAGGAGCAGCGTGACGAAAAGTGCGGGTATTCCCCTCAGAATGCTCAGGCGTGACATCGTGTGCGTTACAGCATGGTGGAAAGCAAGTATTCTGAGTCTGCATGGCATGTAAAACAAGCCATAAGGAGCAGGAATTACTACCATTTTAAGAATGTCCTTGCAGAAGACAGACTTGGTGTTATAACGCAGAAGACAGACTCGGTGTTATCACTCAGTAGCCTTCCTTAAAGGTGGGTGCTGCCAAAGCTGACGCAGAGTACCTTTGCTGTAGTTGGGAACAGCCCCAAGAAGCTGTTGGTAACTTAGGCATTGCCGTGGGTGAGTTTTGCCCTCAGGATAACTTTGATGTTGGTTCAGACGACATTTCATGTTACACTGAGTAAAGCCCTTCAGTGAGCTCTGGCCCTGAAATGACAGGCCAGTTCGGCCTTTAGATTTCTATTAGAAGTGGAATCACAAAGATGCTTCAATCTGGTGTTTTTAAATTGTTCTTACTTATTAAATGCCTCTGCAGAGAATAGACAGTTATAGGCCGTGAATCAGAATACATGAATACACATCTTCAGAGGGTTTGCCTACATAAATACGAAGGATACGGCAAGCTAACAAATGTGTATATATTTCATTTCTGTTTGAAGGGTTCTGGATTCTAGTCACCAGGTGCCATTTGGATTTAAGGAGTAGAAATGCATGTGCAGTCGTTTACCTTTTAATAGGCAGACAGTAGGGCATAGCACCAGTCCGTGTAAGAGGGCTTGGTCTTCTGCAAGCTCAACTTCCCTCGTAGTGCCCATCTTCTTGGAAGGATGTATCTGAGCCAGGCTTTTCAGCTTCTGAAGGCAGGTGACTCAAAGCTAACAGCAGAGTTGATCTGGACAGCACATGGGAGAGCATGGAATAGAGCACACGTTTTCTCCTATTCACTAGCTTCTGTAGCCTGTATTAGAAACCTGAAACTCTTAGGTCTGTTTGGAGAGCTGTCTGATAGCAGTAATTCTGTGGATCTGGTACGGAGACCCAGCTGATCATGTTTCCTCTGTTTGACACGAGGTTCCCCCTGCTTCCAGGGACAGCCAGAGCCTCTCTGCCACATGCTGTTGCTCCAGCAGTTGCTGGTCTTAGGTTTTGTGGGTTGCTTAGCCAAGAGCACAAGTCTCTGGCAAGTTAACAGTCACAGAAACTACTGTAACAAATTCTATCGATCCTTTACCTCCTCAATGTATAGATAATTCTACAAGTGCAATAGACTATGAAAGCGGTTGTTTTATATCTGACACTTGAGTGAGTCTGTTTCCAGTTGTCTATATTGTTTTTTGAGATAACAGTAGGTTGCCATGTGCTTTAGATTATTTGAGGATATTCTACTCATTTTGCTTGATTCCCCTTCAAATGGAGTCTGCCCACCGTGTATTAGGTACGTGGAGCTGCAGATGTAGTTGCGCGTGTCAGTGTTGCTCACTGTGCTTCTTTCTGTGTCCTGGAGTGGAGTACTCCAGCTTGTTGTTTACATAGATTAATGTGTAAGTGTTAAAAGTTCTAAAGTATACGTTAGTATGAGGTATTGCTTGGTACCTTTTTTATTTATATTACTGGTACCACAGTTTATATATTTTATTATATATATATATAATTATTATATATATTTTATTATATATTATATATTTTATTTATATTACCGGTACCACAGTGCTAGGGCATGGACAGAAAAATCCTTGAGCTGTCTAAAAACAGTGATTGTGCAAAGCAATGAAGTTGCAAGGAAATGAACAAGGAGTCAGTTGGTGGCTCTCTTTTTCCCCCATCCTCCTTCCCTTTACTCTTGAAGTAAAGAAGGGCAGTGGTCTGTATTACTGATGGAAAAAGCTGTGCCCCAGCAAAGCCACAACTGAGAAATCACACTTAAAGGCCACTTTCCATTTAAATAGCAAAATGTTCTCTTTTTTTTTCCTTTGTAGAAAAGACTGTGCATGTTTATGCTCGGAATGCTGATGCTGTGGATTTTCTGTTAAGAACAGATGTGTCATTGTTGTGCTTGCAGGGAGCAGCTACACAATCCACATTTTATGCAGAACGGGTGGTAGTTTTATATGGCTTTTATGCTTCTGACTCCCTTTAAGAGTACAAAGTAATGCTTTTTGTTCACTTTTTTTTCCTCTCCACAGCTGGAAAATACAGGCAGCGAAAACTGTATAAACTATGATTAAGTATTTGTATTCTAAAAATAGTTGTAAAAATACTTGTAATACTTGCAAAATTCCTGTACTGTACGGAAAGTTGACATGGAACTTTACCTTTGCATTTCCTTTTTTAATTCCTGTTAATTAAGTGGTCACCAAAGGTTTCTTAGTCATGACTAAGAGCTTATTTTGAACTCATTTTCTAAGCTGCCAGTCCAGTTGTTTTCCTTCATGTTAAAAATGGGATTAGTATAAAGGAGTTCTTAGTTATTTATTATGGAAAATACTGTCTGGCATTATAAATGATAATTCGTGCTATTGCATAATATTATGATTCAGAGTAAATATTTTTCTCACTTTTAACTATTAATGTGGTATTGTGGGCCCCTAAAAAGGTCCTGAAGAGCAAAACTGCAGACAATTAAGATTACTGTAAAATATTAACTTGATTGAAGTTACTATAAAATATTAACTCGAAGCATGTTGTACTCTTTTGCAATGTACGGTCTAGCACTCTTTGACTCCTACGTAAGGGTAGCACGGTGTTAATGACAAATGTAGTAGACTGTTGATAAGCTTATGTTTTAGTGGCTGCGTTTGTGTGTATAGGTATGTGCATTTGTGGTTTTATTTATTTATTTTTAAAGCATTGATTTTGACAAAGTGTGAGAAACAGGATATTTGGGACAGCGTGTTACAAACACACAGAAATGATACTCTGGATACTCCTCGTCACACTTAAAGGTGATCTGTGCAAAGAAGCTTCAACCTCTTTGACTTTGTGAAGACGTAGCAATCTCAAACTTCTCTGACCCGTTTGATACCAGCTTTGTAGGACATGTCACAGAATTTGACAAAGGAGACTGCCTTCCTGTTTTCTGGCAGATTCTTAACTTGTAATTTCGCTCTCCTAGGTTCAGCACTTCAAGACAAACACTGATGTGGATTCCAGACTCCTTTTTTTCCAGGTATTTATGGTATTTGTTTTGTTTCATCTCATGAAACAAAGACAAGTTGATAAGTATTTTCAATAATATATGTATTCTCCATTCTAGTTTATGCCAGGAATATGCTGTTATTTCTTACTGCTTTTTCTCCATCTTAAGCAATGGGATGGTTTCATCTGAAATAAGGTGGTTTTCAGTAGTCTTCTACTGTCTTGAATTGTGCTCTGGTTGCTTATGTGTGCTGAAAAGTTGTCACTTTTTAGATGGAATATCCTGGAAATAAGGCAGCAAATCTGCAGGAAAGGGAGATGCCACTGATTGTTGCTATTTTGCAACTTCTGATCTTATTACCTGTATACAGTGGCACTATATTTAATGTTTTATGAATTATCCCTGTACCTGGAGTTAATTAAAAGTTCTGAGGTTTTTAATCCGTGTTACAGGATCTGTGGGGTCACTGAGTATCTTTCTGCTTTTATCTCACTACTGTTACTACTTCTATTGGCTGTGCTGTTTGTACTATAGTAATTTTGTGCTGTTGTTGCCGTACCTCTACCATCACAGTTAATCCCAAACTCATGAAAGAAAACCCAAAGTCTGGCTATTTTGCTTCCTGGCACTTGATTTTTGTACGCTAGACTTCTCTCCCAATGAAAACCTGGCAACTGGCACGGACAGGCAGCATTATCTGCTTCTGTTACTCTGAAATGTTCAGATAAATGGAGAACCAGGGAGTTATCACCTTCTCTGAGGTGTGGAAGGAAAAGCACAATAAAGAAGTCCTCAGAAGTTTCTTGGTTTCTCAAAACTAAGTGTACTGTCTAAGGAGGTTGCCCTGAAAGTCATCCAGTACTGAAAAATATCTATGAGGTCATTGTCATCCACAGTCAGATGGGATTTGGAAATAAAACTGTTGTTGTTAGTGAGTTTGCTTTACATCTGTAAAATGAAGCTCTGGTGGTGTTTTCTACTGATCTGGAGCAAGAGGACTTTGATCTGATGGGAGAGAATCTTTGAAGTAAAATAGTGTTAAAAACTCAACTCTCCCATTCCTGCCCACTAAGTCCCTGCAGAATGGATTGTTTATTCTTCTTTTTTTTTTTTATTTCTTCCAGCAGCTTTTACTGATTTACTGAGTTGTAACGAACTATGCGGCCCTCTGGGTGCCTCAGAAGAATTTTCCATCCTTTCAGGCTAGGTTCTTCTCTTTGGGAATCTGAAAGGTCCGTATGCAGGTTTCAGCTTTTCCTTAGGTGTGCGTGCACAGCTCCTTTGCACGGGGGAAATGATCTGGTGTGTTCTCCCCTGCCTCCCATCCAGCTTTCCTGCTTAACCTAGACAGTTTTCTTTGCTCAGCTACACTGTTATAACAAAATGCAACTGACAGCACACAAATAGAGCAGAGTAGTGTCATGGTGTATTCATGGCAGTACATTCCTAGGGGACATCTAACAAAGATTTCCTTTGTTCTAGTTTGCTGAGTGGAAGAATTTCAACACTGAAGGATGAAACTGGTGCTGTGAGTAATAAGCCTGATAAATCGTTAGATTAATGTTATGCTTTTAGTTAGGTTTTCTCCTAAAACATGCTGGGTGCTAATGGGAGTTACGCTGCCCAAGTCAGTTGCGTTAAAAGCATGGAAAGCGAATGGTCAAATGAGAAAAACATTCACATTCCTTATAGGCTTATAAAACCTTGCTTTGTCTTTTCACAGTATTTTCCTCTGTCATTTTTGTATTACATAACCCCTAATAGTAGTGTTGCAGAAACCTACATTTAAAGTGCTGACAGCACTATCTCTGCTTCAGTCTGTGAGGAGTACTGTTCAATTGGACTTTTGTTTATATTTGGCACTTATCATTTCAATAGGAGGAAAATAGAGGACTTTGAAATCATTTGAAAATGTCCTTGTGTTTTCCTTGCCTTTTGTTGCAAAGAGTGGAGATTCAATACAAAGTCTGTCATCTCCTTTTTCTTTACTTTTTTTCTTTTCTCAATAATTTCAAAACCTATTTAGCATACTGTTTGTGCTATTGTATGGGAGAATGACTGTTCCGGATTCATTCTAAGTCATAATCTGGTTTTATCTAGTGAAGATTTAAAATATAAAAAAAATTTTTGTTTGTGGTTTTTTGTTTTGTTTTCTTGCAGAAGAAGTGTATGTTTCTGGCTAGGACAGAATAAAGGTCTTGTAGATATAACTACTTGTATATCATGCTGCCAAAGTCGGGTTGCTAAACTTTCATGAAAATTGGTGACATCTCTGAATTTCTTGGTTCTTATCGTCGTTCCAAGATAAAAGAAACTGGAACAATGTGCATATTTTTGTGCTCGTTCTGCATTGTACAGACAATGAAGAGACAACAATAGTGTTTTTTTAACTGAAAAACTGCCAATTGCTGTATTGGAGAGGGATGGTGACTTCCATTAGATAGGTATTGCATGTGTAGCTGAGCAATCTTGACATGGAAAAGTAGTTTTGTTTGGCAAATATATACAGCAAAATGGCCATTTCAGTCTGTGTATGTGATACTCTTAAATGGGAAACTATAATTACAGCGATGTTGTTGAGTGATAAGGCACACAAGTACTTTGCTAAGAGCATAGAGGTAGCTGATGTGATAATAGACTTAAGTTTAGGGTGATTTTTAAGAAATTATCTTGATTTTATTACATTTACTGAATTTTGAACACATGATAGAAAGTCTGAGTACCCATTGACCTTTGTGGAGCTTAAGTGTGTTGTTTTTATTTTTATTTTTTGAAGTGCAGCAGTGTTTGTGTGTATGTCTTTAAGAATGTTGAACTACTGCATGGTAGAAAAATGAGAACAAAGGTGCCTGAAAACTCTGGGTTGTGTTTATCTGCTGACTGCATCATCTTCAACTCCTCTTTCCCATGCTTAGCACAAGTAAGCACGTTAGTTGATGGTTGCTCCAAAATAATGCTAAAAGTATGGCAATTTTTCCTTGCAGATATTTATTGATAGAGATCCAACAGCGTTTGCACCCATTTTAAATTTTCTTCGCACAAAGGAATTAGACTTACGGTAAGAAGTTCTAATTATCCTAAGTAAAAATTAGTTGGATCAGTTACATTAGAAATTGCTTTTCAAATGGGAATTGCTCAGTTTTACTCAGTTGGGTGTCTAACATATGATTCAGCTGCCTTGTAACTCTGGGCCCATATCTAGAGTGTGCATGTGTGTGGGTACATATATATGTGTGTGTATATATATATGACTTGTTGGAGGCAGAAAAAGTAGCATAACATTTTGATAGTAAATTCTTGTAGTTTAAGCCACTTCTGGCAATACATTTCTCTATTACCTCAGTATCTTTGTTTTAATTAAAAAATATTAATGTTAAGGTAATTTTGAAATCTCAAAAGCATTAACACGTTAAATGTGTTTGGCAGTGATTCTATAAACTGTCAGGTAGCTTTATATTTACATTGTCTAATACCTGGTTGTATGCAAATATTCAAGTCTTATTATGTCTTTTTTTTCTTTAGGGGCGTGAGTATTAATGTTCTCAGGCATGAAGCTGAATTCTATGGAATCACTCCTTTAGGTATTTTTGTTTGTTTGTTTTGGTTTGATGTGAGGTCATCTCATATTTGTTAGTACTGTAATGACCTAATTACAAATTCTGGGCACTTGTGACCCTGTAGATTTTCAGATTTCCTGATACAGAAGGTTATTTGAAATAACGTCTTGTTTTCTGGGAAGTGAAAGCTATGGTCATAGTGTTTTTTCCCCTCAGTGAGAAGACTGCTTCTATGTGAGGAATTGGAACGCTCATCTTGTGGCAGTGTCCTGTTTCATGGCTACCTGCCTCCTCCAGGTATTTTTGTGTTCATGGTCTGATGTTGCTTGCAGCTGCTTACTGCTTCAGTTTGTGGGAGCAATTGGCTGTCAAACAGTCCGGAGAAGGCTTTCATAGGGAAAGCTTGAGACGGATGGTTGAATTAGACATAGTTCAAAACCAAAACATATCTGTGTGCTATGTGAAACAGTGTATTTAGAGTACTGGAGAGAGGGTGGCATGTTGATACTAAACAAACTGTGTGGGCCAGTGTAGAGATTCTTTAAGTATATTTTATATATTATCAACATGTAGTACTCTTTTCTTTCTGAAGAAACAGTTACTTGACATACCCTCTGTCAGTAGATGACAAATCATCACAAATAAGCTTCTCTTAACAATATAAGTACGTTACATTTTTACTTCTCAGTAGAGATGAATGCTGTTCATGTGTTAACCTGAAGACTGTGGGTTATTTAGCCGATTATTGACAAGTTTTCTGAAGATAGTTCATTAAACTGGTTGTGAATGTCAAAGTAGAGACCAGAAGCATTTTTTTTTATTTCAGTACTGGGATATCCTCTAGTCCTTATAGCTGATGAATTAGGTTTTAGATTAAAATGCACAAATGCTACTTTTTTATTTTGAAAATGAGTGAATATCTGAATATCTGAATATTGCTGAAGTTTATGGAGTGGGACAAAACATCTCTTTTCTTTATAGGCATTCCCAGTCGTAAAATAAATAATAATGCTGGGCCACCAGCTGATGTTAGAACTGGTCAAAACTGCTCTGAGAGTGAGATTCATGGAGGTGGTGTCCAACCTACGCTTGCCGGTACTGGAGAAGGTACAGTCAGGCTAGGTGAGGGATGTCAGTCTTAAAACCAAAGCAAACTGTAAAAATCATTGTCATTGGGAAATAAAATTGGAGTGACTATTTTTGGTTTCAGTGTTGTTATATGTTTGCATGATCTTAAATTGCTCAATCTTTGCTTATATACTCCTCTCTAGGCAGTATTTAAGGCTCAGTGTTGCACAATCAAGACACTAGGCTGAGAAGAAAGGCAAACTAAAGTTCTTCATGCAGTATTAGTCTGGCCACTTAGACAAATGCCTTACACTGTACTGGAAGCCGTGAGAAAATACTGACAGGCCAGTGTCTCTTTAGTCATTGTTTAGGAACGTGCATTCGTGCATACGATGCATACGTGCATATCATACGATGCATACGTGCATACATGAATCTCCTTCCTTCTCTTGCACTTCTTTCTTGCTCCTGGTGCCTCGTTTGCCCTGCAGGAGTCAAGAGTCTTTAGCACAAAGATAGTCTTCAGTTGTTTGGCTATATAGAGTACTTTCTGTATAAAATATTTAAAAACTGTAAACAAGGTAGTATTGGCTTGTGTCATTTACCAGGTTTTGACTTTGTAAGCAAAACTGTGCTCTTAGAATTGCCATCTTTCTGCTAAAATTGTGTAAATTGCAGCAATATTAGGAAAATCCTGAGTATGCTAAAAGGTGAAAGTATATACAAGTAATATTAAAATAAGCCTTTTCCTGAGTTACTGCAGGTTCGGAAGGGGGCAGTAGAGTTTCTTATTTGCTAACGATCCTCAATTTTATTTTTAACATTTTTTCAGGGAAAAAAAAAACTGTTTTCAGAAATACAAGCATGTACTTGCCTCTTTCTACTTACAAACACTGTCCATTATAGTGACTGAGATGAAATGTTTTTCTTGGTAGAAAGAAAAGGATTTTGGGGGGTATTGCTAACTAGAATCTGACTGAAATATTTCTTTAAAAACTTTGATGATAAAGTTTCTGTTAAATATCCGAGCAGGAGAGTCCTGCCCTTTTCTGGATGTCTCTGCTCATCTTTTCTCCAATACCCATTGTTTGACTGACTTAAGTTTTATTGTTGGTTTTAGGATTTCCTGTGGACCCACGGAAAGTTTTAATAGTAGCTGGTCATCACAATTGGATAGTAGCTGCCTATGCTCATTTTGCTGTGTGCTACAGGTATGAATGAAGTTGCTTTGACAGAATACAGAAATCTAACAAACGCAATAAACTTTCTGCTTTGGTAAACCATAGCAAATCCGTTTACTCTGAAATGACAGTATCATGTGCACCCAGTGTGTTTTTGTAAATATGAGATACCATTCCTGATCATGTAAATAAACTGCTTGACAGGAACTCAGATTTTACTGCTTTGATGTCAGTTCCTGATGTCCTTGCAGAATAAATTCATCAATGAATGGAATCCAGTTATAACTGGCAAATGATACCTGTTTTAAAGCAAGGTTTTAAATGAAAGATTCATTTAAAAAGTTCTTCATACAGCTTGGGTTTGAAGACAGTCTGTGAAGTGTGGGAAGTTAGACCATCAAAGAGCTTGAAACAGTTCATAGATTTTCTTTGCTACGAGTGATGTTTTGTCATAAACTCCAGTCTTTTTGGCATAAGTAGAACTGTTACACACTTGCTACTTCACACAGATGGCTGCAACGTGTTTTTAAATGTACTGTAAACCAACTGGCTAGTTTTTAAGATCAGGTGAAGATAAGTGACATCTTCATATTACAGAAGCTGTTTATAGTTCGCATCTGGTAGTCTTAAAATGGTGGCCATCCTTCCAGTGGAAGATAGTATTTTAGAAAGAACTGTTCTCAAAAACAACCTAACACTGCTGTCATAGTGTGATTCAGAAAGGGGAATACAAAGTGTAATGTGAAGAGCTTCTTTCTGGATACTACCAAGCTGAAACCATAGTTTGCTGCCTTTTTTGCTATATAGGATAGTAATTTACTTGCTTAAACTCCATAACTTAAATCACATGTAACTTGTCTCTTGTATTCACCACTGCAATTCATTTCGGTTTAATTTGTGTTTAAGCACTGTAAGAGAAACCATGTTTAAGTTCTAGTTTTCAATTATTCTTAATATGGTCTGATAAGAGAAGGAGGCAGTGATTTGCAATTGTCTTTGTGCTAGTTGTCCCCTCCTTAGGATTTTTTTCTCTGTTTTCCTTGGATGCTGGCTCACTTAAGTGAACAATTCTGCCTCTTTCCTGCTGGTAATCTACTTAATCAGGGTTATTACTGTTAAGCTTCAGTCATTAGCGATGCTTTTGAGGAAGCATGTCAGACAAATGGTTGCTGAAAGAGGGCACAGGCCAGTATGCCAGTTTAAAACGCAGTTTTCTCCTTAGTGACTCAAGGTAGCAGTCTTGTCTTGATTGACTCTTTTCCTTTCTGGAACTTGAAGGAACTCTAGCAATACCATGGTGGGATTTTCCCGCCTCCTTTCTGCTCCTGCACAGCTTTTTGGTAACAGTTTTTGCCCCTCTCTACTGTATCTCAGTATCTGTCAGTTTCATTTTGCTTATGGGTGAATTTGCCCAGGCTTTTTTAAGTATCTACTGTGTGAGCAGACAGCATACACTTTAAACTACTTACCTCTACCCTCAAATTTAAATTCAGCTTGCTTATACTACTACGCTGCAGTCAAATTACGTGATTTTCAGGATTATTTCAGTGTTAGGGCAACATCTGAATCTTAGCCAGAGTCCCTTCTCAAAGTAGTAGTTTATAGTGGACAGTGAAATTCTTGCAGTAAGAAATATATTCTTATATTTAATTTTGTGACTTTCTTTTAGGCTCCTTGTTAACAAATACTATTTAAATGCTTAAGATTAGTTATTTTATTGAAAGGCTACAGCAAAACACAGTGCATCCTAAAAAAAACAACAACCAACGCACTATTTTTCCCTTTAAGTACTATAGAAGTCTTTACAATTTGGTAATAAGCTGGTGAGAATGTCTTGGTTGCATGCAAAGGCTTATGGATATTGCAGCCCTGCTCTTAAGTTGCTGCGTTACAATTCATTCTGCATGCTACATGGGTAGAATATAGCAATCTGTGGTACTTCAGCTCCAGGCAGGATGCGATGCTGAAGTGAAACAATGGCAAAAAGTACGAGAGATGTTTCTGCTTTGTGGTAACATTTATGTAATTTGAGTGCTGAGAGTGTGCATTCTAGCTCAGTTGCAAAATATCTAGATAACTGCATAAAATTCAATCAGGTAAGCTATGCTTTCCTGGCATCATGTTAGTCTTTAAGATTATACAGGAAAAGGATTTTCTAAAAATAAAGTGTATAGCCTATTCGGTATAAACAGAAATTGTATGACTGGGTAGTACAACTTCATGCCAGAACATGATTGAGTATCTTGCATAATATCCATTCATTTGCCTCTGGAAATTAATAGATTTCTTCTAAGGTCTTATGCTCAACATCATCCTCTAGCATTTGGCTAGGCCATCCACACTGGGTCAGGTTTAGACCAAA
Organism: Cygnus olor; assembly: GCF_009769625.2. NCBI lineage: Eukaryota > Metazoa > Chordata > Aves > Anseriformes > Anatidae > Cygnus > Cygnus olor. Next base: position 101,730,576 of record NC_049171.1, on the reverse strand, counting down.
GTGTCTAGTGTGTGTATCTGAATCTTTAACCTCTGCTCACTGTTCCCTTCTTCACTCTTCCAGAATCAAAGAGTCGTCTGGGTGGCAGCAGGTGTTCACGAGTCCCTATCTGGACTGGACAATTGAGCGAGTGGCTCTCAATGCGAAGGTGGTTGGAGGACCTCATGGGGACAAGGATAAGATGGTTGCAGTTGCCTCAGAGAGTAGCATAATCTTGTGGAGCATTCAAGATGGCGGTAGTGGCAGTGAAATTGGTAATTATGGTTGTTTGCTTGATTTGTTTTTGTGTTGTTCTTGTGCTTAACCAGAAAGGAGTTTGTGAACCTATTGTGAGGTATGTATGATCAGTAGTGTTATGTCACTCTGTGAAAATGCTTACTGAAGAAGAAATTGTAATACAGCAACCTATTAGAGCATATTAACTTTCTTCTCTGTCGTGCTAGGGGAATCCTTTCTAAAAATTGGAAAGATGAATAAAACTAGTCTGTTTGCTGAACAGACACTAATACTTCAGTTCAGTTTGAGTTTTCATGTGAAGACACAAATCAGAATTAAACTTTTCATAGGACTTGAGTTTAGATCTAGGCCATAGGACAAGGTTAATAAAACTATTGAGATGGGAAGCTAGATACTGAGATGTTCTGCTTTTTCCTTGCCTTTGCCTTATCAAAGCCATATTTTTACATGGAGATGATGAAAAGATCTCAGTTTTCTGTCAAATGTAGTTTATAAATGGAATTTGGAAGAAGATGATTTGTTCTTTTTTTAGCTTTGGTGTCTAGGTAGGGAAAAAGTACACTATACTGACCTAAACATATAGGAATTTCTGCTTGTACTTCTTGGTACTGAAGGACACACAGCTAGGGAAGGTTTAAAACAGCAAGAAGAGATTTTCAGAAGCAAATGTTCGTCGGTACTGATCTGATGGCTTGTCTGACCCGTTTGTTTTTCAAATACAGGGCAAGTTGGAGAGGCATTGAGGGGAATGGTATTACGAACTTCCTTTAGCCTAATCTCTGGTGTTTGAGTCGCCACTGTTATACCAGTAATGTACGTTTCCTCTGGCAGTGGGTATTGCTAACCAAGTATGATGGCAATCTCTTTATATGAGCAGTTCTCTGAAACTGAATGCAGAATTAAATTGTGTTTAGATACATCTTCATAGTTGAAGTCATGAGAATTAATGTCATTGTTAAAGTGAAAATGACCAAATTTATGTTTTGATACACGTGCTTTTACTTTAAAGGAAGAGCTTACTTTAGAGATGCTCAGGCAATTTCTAGCTGTGTTAATGGCTGTTGCTGCTTCTTATGTTTAAAAAATTTCAAGCACTAAGTCAGATTTGAAGAAAGGGAAAGGCAAAGGTCTTGCATGAAATAAAAGAGCAGTAGGCAGCTGCATTACTCGTGACTCAGAGTTCTTGCCTGTGATCACAATCAGCAAAATAGAAAAGGAGGTTCCATTGTATTTAATAAATAAATCTGAAAAGTGTGGCTAAGTTGAATATGTAATCTCTCTGTTAAACAGAGTTGATATTATACTTGAAGCCTTTTCTTCTGTTATTCACCCCTTCACCAAATCTTGTACTAGTAGGCAGGGAAGAGTTAGCATGACATCTGTACTACTGTAATAGGTATTGCTTTAAGCACTATGCTATTACATTCCTTCTGCATTTTCTGGTGTGACTTAGCTGCTTGTGTTCCCTTGGGATTTGAAATAAGATACCTGAAGCAACATCTCAGATTTTTGGGTATCAAATTCAAAGGCAAAAAAAAAGTTAAAATACGCCAACCTCATAAGGTTCTGGTAACTCAAACTGCAACTGAAGGTGGCAAACAAATGAAGGAAGCACTTTGCTAAGCAGGCTGTGCTGCATTGAAGTGACTGCGAAACAAAGGAAATTCCACTTGGTCTCTCTTTGGCAGGGGGAAGGGGAAGAGAAAGTGCCTACAGGATTGAATCTTCTGACTAACATTGATCAGAATGTACTGTTTGTCTTCTGGCTAATAGGTCATGTTACTTGGTCTAAAAGAACTAAAATATAATTGCGTTTAATAGTAAGAATTTGAATATAGCTGTCTTGTTTCCTTATAGTGGCAAGTGCTTGCAATCCTGCTTTACATTAGAGATACAATATATTGCTATGATCTTGTGAAAGAAACTGCTCGTTCCAAACAGTCTTTGGAGCCCGGTGACACCGTCCGCAGAAAATTGCACGGGCTGGCATCTTTGTGATGAAGCTCTCCCAGAGCACACTCTTTCCTTTCAATATTACTTACATAAGACACAGCTGCTGGATTGCTGCTGTAAGCAGTATTTTGCTGAGAGGGACCCTTAAGACAAGAGCCTGTCATTACATATAGCATTGTCTCCCCTGTGGATGGGTCTCAAGATTGTTGAGCCTAAGCAGGACTGACACTTCAAATTCCTCCAGACCATTCAAGCTGTCTTCCTTGATTTCCTTGAACCTCATCCTTCTCTGGAGTAATCAATTCTAGTTGTTTCTGTGGATTTTTTATTACTGCCTTTTTCACATGCCTTGTACTGCTGAATCTGGTCTGTATCGAATGATTGTACTGTGCCCTGGAAAACAGTTTAGCATCCTAATTACAACGTAAGTATGTATTGAGCTTCTAGAGGGACGGCTGCTTCTTGGTTGGGAGTGGCACACTGTTCATTTGAGTTTGTCTCAAATAACGTTGGGAAGTTTTCCAGCTGTTGGGTACCCTTGTTTTAAAAGACACGTCTGCTGCTTCACCAGATAAAGTGCATTAGTGGACAGTAATACAAATATGTAGAGGGAACAGAATGGAATAGGAAAGTTTGTGAGCGTGCAAGTGTACACTTGGTAGTGTAAAGTAACCTCAGTACGAATGACTTTGGTATGCAGCAGGCAATAAAGCTTAGTTTGGAATTACTTACAGAGTGGTTTTTGGGGCCAATTTGCCAGACTTTGTAGCTGGCAAACTTGGAAATTATCTCAGATGATTTTAGCTTTCTGTAACTTTTAAATACATGGTACAATAAATCGTACAAGATATTGTACACTATGTAAGTTTGCAGTTCAATTAAAAATATTGATACTGGATTTGTTATGAGACTAAGAAACCTCTAAAGAGAGGACAGATTTGGGTGGTGGAAGTTATGTATGGACTTCAGTAAACAGACCCATTCCAGTTGTAGTTTGTGCAGTGAGAACAGGGATCCCTGATCTAGGGATCCCTGTTCTGGGGACCCTCTTACAAGTTGTGTCACTGGTAGGACCTTGCTGTTCTAGGTGTCTAGATTCTCAGCAAGCTGCAATTACTTTTGCTTCGTTTTTATATTTGCCAGGGTCATAATATTTTAGAATCTGGTAAACATAATGACTTTGCTAAACTTCATGGTAAAATGGTTACACACATAGAGTTCTCTTGGGCAAGATTACAGTACAAGAGGTAAGCTAATGTTTGGTCTCCTCCCTCCCTGCACGTGCTTAAATAAGTCTCAGCTTTACTTGCAGTTCTAGTCTTCAAACAGCGAAGACCTCTGGTGAAAGATAGACTGGAGTGATTGGTGTTGTTTTCGTGATATTTAGGAGCCTTTCTGAAACATAGAAAAGCTGAAATGTTAAGGTATGCTCTAACCATAGTCATCAATGCCTGTCATAATTTGTAGTGCTTTGATTTTTATTAAGTGAAGTGTGTTTGATGACACATTTTCTCTATTTGGAAGGATGGTGTTTTCTGGTAAGTTAGTCTTATCTTCCAGATTTTTAAGTATATCATGATTGTGAAATCATATAGCTTATATAGCTTCAATTTTGAGTAGCCTGTACTCTCTACTCGTGAACTGTAACCAAACTTAAATATCTGGAAGTGACAAGAAACAGAAAGAAAGAAAGAAGCTTTTGCAGGTTGCTTATTTTTCCAGGTTCAAGTATTTCTGCTAAAAAAGAAGTATTAATATATTCAATTAGGGTTTTAGAAATATGGCTACAAGGCTATATACATAAATAAAAAACTTTTTAAGACCACAGACCACCTCTATTTGACTGGTCTTCAAAAAAAAAAAAAAAGGCAGTAGGAACTCTTAATTCGAAAGATAGTGGAGAAGTAGTATGGCACAAATCTGCTAGCAAAGCTATGGAATTGCTGCTGCTTAAATGACACGTCATAGTCATGGCTGGATAATAAAACAAACAAAAAAACACAACCCTACAGCTTGGATTACTGGTAGCTGTAGAAGAATGAAGAATGCATAAATAACATAAGCTATTCCACTTCCCCTTGCTTCCTTTCTCCTTCCCAAAGTATTACTTGCATCAGCAGAGATGGCATCATGCTGCCATTTAATTTAATGGAACCCAGTTTGCTAGTTGAATGATACCTTACCTGGCATACTGAGAGCCCAGTTTTGGTTGTTCTTTGCTTGCCACTATAATAAGTGACATGGTAATATTGGAGAGATTCCATTGTTGCAGTTTTTTTCCTCTTTATTTTACATGCGCTTCATAGATTCTTCAGGTTTTTTTTTTTTGTTTTCTTTTTGTAGGAGTGTTCAGTCTTGGAGTCCCTGTAGATGCTCTCTTCTTCATCGGCAACCAGTTGGTAGCTACAAGTCATACAGGGAAAGTGGGAGTGTGGAATGCTGTGACTCAGCACTGGCAGGTGTGTTTAATTCAATTTTCTGTATCAGTTTTAATAATTTAGTATGTCTTACTAGAAATAAAATAAAGTAAACTAAACTAAAGTAAAATAAACTAAACTAAAATAAAGTAAACTAAACTAAAAGCAAGTGTGAAATACTTTGAACACAGTTTTGTTTGATGGTACTACCAAGCATGCTTCTTAGGCTTTCAAGTAAAAGGACCAGGTGTGTAAGTGTCATCTCTGTGTATATTTAAACTTCTTTTTGGAGGGTTAACTTTGTAAAAATTCGCTGGAATCATAATAGAAAATAGAAAACTTGTGGGGAATGAGTAGAGGTAATTCTGAAATAAAAAGGAAATGTTATAACGCGTCTGATACCTGGACATCTCAAGTTGTTTTACAGTGGGAAATTCTTCTTGATGTCAGTTATGCATGTGTATGTTTCTTGCAGCACCAACTCTATTCTTTCTGTCAGAATGCATGTCAAATAGAGAGATCTTTGGAGTCTGTGTGAGTCTGAGAAAACAGTTGAGCATTCGTGTGATTAACAAAGCTTGTAAGGTAGCCAGATGTGCATCTTTGTGGTACAAAACTAGATGCAATAAAAATCCAGAAATTGCCTTCCAATTGCCTCGAGATAGAACTGACCTGAGGCTGACTCCCATGTCTGCTGCAGCATTCGTGACTAGGTTCTTATTCAACCCTTATGTGACTACTGCTAACTAATAACAAAGATAATAAGCATGGGATAGCACTGCTTCTGCAGCAGAGGCAGACAAACATGTTGCGTTGGTCTTAAATGCAACAAAACAATATTTAAAGTCCTATCGATGCATTGCAAAATCTTCTATTGAGACAATGTAATGCTATTTGACAATATTTGCTAAAGGAGCAAGTCCTTTATAAGGAATAAAAACTGATGTCCAATATACCTTCCTTTTGTTTCCAGAGAGGGGCACGGAAAGCTTTCTGATCACAGTAATAGTTCTGCAGTTTGGCAGACTATTCCTTTGGTAGTGAAAGCTCTCTTATTGAAGAGTAGAAAATCTTTAGGAGGGGCTTATACCCCAAGCTGTCACAAAATAAGCTTTTCTGTTCTCAAATTATTTTTCCTAGAGGATGAGAATAGTTCCCTGTAAATTAAAAAAAAAAAAAAAAAAAAAAAAAAAAGGTTTCAGGGTACTTTCCATGCCTCAGGCTCTTTTGTTAGTGTTAGGGAGATGGCAGTTTTTCTCATCTCCCTGTAGAATACGTTGTTTTTGAAGAACCCCATAAAGAGTTAAATGGTAGGGTTGTACCTCTGATCTTTAAATTCCTCATGAGAATACATGGTATTTGCGTACCCATTTTCCATGACTTGCTCTGAACTTAGAACGTGATCATACGTGCTGTAGGAGAGATGTTTAGAACAGTGCACCAATGCCCCATGCAGATCAAGACCTTTGTTTCCTTTCAGACTTGTTTTCCTGGTGCCTTTCTACCTCCTTTCCAGAACTGCCCTTTCTAAATTCTACTCTAAGGAAACTTTGTTTTTACCAAGCTATCATCATGTTGTGATTTTTGTATTTGATGTAGTTTACCCTGAAGGTGCAAATCTGACCTCTGTCTGTAATTAGTTCTGACATCATCTTCCCAGCTTGGACATCTGAGCAGACTAGCTGAGGTGGTTTTCCTGGTACTTATTCCTCTGGCAGTGTTTCAGTGGCATGTAACAAGGAGAGGAGGTTTTGGAGTGCCAGATACCAGAATACTTAGTGTTACAGAATAGGAGGTAGCAGATAAAGCAATAGAACATGACAAAATAACTCTCCTCGTTTTGACTGATGACCCAGTCGATTTATGCTGTTGGCAGCATTATGGTTCCTCTTGCTCGGACCTCTCCTTGCAGTTGTTAATGTGTTCTGCAAGGCGATGAGTAAAGTGGTGCATCTGTTTATGGGTTCCCTCCACCTTCATTAGTTTTGTAAACTTTTTGCAGCTGGGAGAGCTTCCTTATAGACCTTTGATCCAGAGAACCAGGAAGCACATTGCACTTTGATCCACAGATTCTTAGATGTGTTTTTTTTTTTTTTTCCTTTCTGCTCTTGTACTGCTTCTTTAAATTAGCCTGGAAAAATGAAATGTTATGGGCCAAGACTTTTTTTTCTCCTCGTTATAGAGATCTCTGCCTGTAGCAGATATGCAGAGGGGCAAGAACTGGGGGTAGAAGAAACCTCTGAGGCCCAGCAACCTCCAGAAAACTGAGGAAGCAGCAATTTGACTTATTTTTTTTTCTTTTGTTTGTATTAGGTTCAGGATGTTGTTCCTATCACGAGCTATGATACTGCTGGGTCTTTTCTGCTGCTGGGCTGTAACAATGGCTCTATCTATTATATAGGTAAGAAAGGGGGCAGGGTGGAATAAAAAGGAAGTGATATTGAGCAGCTTTGTTCTTAAACTCTTTAGTCTGTCTGGTCTAAGTCACATCAGAACAGCTTTGTCTTTTCAGAGTAATGAACAAATGTCTCTTCCCCACAGACATGCAGAAGTTCCCATTGAGGATGAAGGACAACGATCTTCTAGTGACAGAATTGTACCATGATCCCTCCAATGATGCTATAACAGCGCTCAGTGTCTACCTCACACCTAAAACAAGTCAGTATTGTATTGTGTTGATGTCCCTCAAGCATCACTGTTTCTTCACTGAGAATCTGTTAGAGATGTGTTGTTGTTTTTTTTTCCAATTGAACGTTTTCTATTGCTGCACAGTAGGGTGAAAGCAGACAAAGTAGCACTTGCACAAAAACATTGATTTTTTTTCTTCCCTGAATCATTGAAATGAATGATGAGCGCTGGGTGTGACTGTTTCCCCTTATACCTGTACACACTTATGAATAGGTAAGTGATTGTCCCCGTGTGTGTAGCACTGGTAAGACTGCTCAGTGTTGTGTTCAATTTTGGGCCCCTCACTACAAGAAGGATATTTACTGAGTTGCTTGTGTGTGCAGAGGAGAGCAACGAAGCTGGTGAAGGGACTAGAAAACAAGACATGTGAGCATCTGAGGGAACTGGGGTTGTTTAGTCTAGAGAAGAGGAACCTGAGGGGACACCTCATTGTTCTCTACAACTACGTGAAAGGAGGCTGCAGTGAGGAGGGTGTCAGTCTCTTCTCAGGTGACAGGTAATAGGACATGAGGAAATAGTCTCAGGTTGTGCCAAGGGAGGTTTAGACTGGATATCAGGAAGAATTTCTTCATGGAGAGAACAGCCAAGCATTGGAATATGCTACCCAGGAAACTGGTGAGTCCCCATCCTGGGAGGTATTCAGGAAACTTGTGGATGTGACGCTAAAGGATGTGGTTTAGTGATGGGACTTGGTAGGTCAGGTTGATGGTTGGACTTGATCATCTTTAATGGTCATTTCCAATGTAGATAATTCTATGAAATAGGTACATGTGCAATCAAGTACATATATGTAAGTACAAAATATTACATTATACATTAATACATTATATGTATAATATACATTATTAATGTATAATGTAATAATACATAATGCGTTGTATATTAATGCTTGTGCATAATGTGCCTTTGCTGGTTTTAAGCCTTTTATACAAGTTACTCACTTAGATTATTGTGGTGGTTTTACCTTGCTGGGCAGCTGATCTCCACCACAATTGCTCTCTCACTCCCCTCCTCCTCAGAAGAGGGGGAGACTAAAGTATACTGGAAAGAAGAAAAAAAAAAAAAAGGCTCACAGGTTGAGATAAGGAGTTAATTAAAGGGAAAATGAAGAGTGGAAACAACAAGGAAAAGCTGCGTGGAAGCACAGAGGGAGAAAAAAAATTACTCACTACTTCCCATCAATGAGCAACGTTTAGCCACGTCCTGGGAGGCAGGGCCTCAATACGCGTAGCGGTTGTTTGGGAGGACAGACGTCGTCTTAACGAGAATCCTCCCTCTCTTTCCCCTTTCCCACCTTTTATTGCTGAGTGTGATGCCACATGGTATGGAATATCCCTTTGGTTGGTTTAGGTCAGCTGCCCTGGTGGTGTTCCTACTTCACCTCTTGCCCTCCACCAGCCTACTGGCTCTGGAATGGGGTTTGGAGGCAGTCCTGATGCTGTGCCAGCACTGCTCAGCAGTAGACACAACACTGGTGTGATACCAATCTAGCTGCAAGTGCAGAGCACAGCACTGTATGGCCGCTGCAGGGAAGGTTAACTTCATCTCAGCCAGACCCAGTACAATTATAAATTTGATTCACTGAAATACTTACTGATGAATTGCAGGGGGGGCAGAAACACAACCTTACCATTACATCTAACCTTCTCATAACCAGTACACTAAAAATGGGCAGCTGAGTGATGTTCAGTTATTGTGTCTATGCACTCTTCTGTAATCACAGTGCAGCTATCTTTTAAATGAAGGGGAACAAGGTGGTGGGGGGAATAAAACATCTTGAAGGAACTGTTTACTTGGATATCTGTGTTGATACCATAGTGACCTTTTTAGCTATAGACCTCCCTGTTCTTGCCTCGCTTTCTTCCCATTTGCCTCCGACTAAGGCAGAAGTAAACAGTGTGTGGCACATATTGAACATGTCACTGTGAGAAGTGCCAAAATATCCTCTTGGAATGTAGAACGAGATCTTCAAATGACTTTATCCATCTTTTATTTCACCTCCAGGAGGGAGGAGAGAATGAGGGTGGGCCGTTGTTAAAATAGTATTGAAGAGTGTAGCATGGATTTGAATAAACTTTTTTAAAGTGAGAAAATATCCTCTCTGATCATGAGAAAATCATGAGTTAAGAGTGTTAAAAATAAATATCTTTCTTATTGTGAAAGCTTGGAAATACTATTTTCTACCACCTTATTGCATGACTCCAATAAGGCAAGCTTTTATTCCTGAAATGAACAACTGTGTTCGTGCTTGCTGTAGGTGTAAGTGGCAACTGGATTGAGATTGCGTATGGCACCAGCTCTGGAGCAGTGCGGGTGATTGTACAGCACCCTGAAACAGTTGGGTCTGGGCCTCAGCTCTTCCAGACTTTCACAGTTCATCGAAGCCCTGTTACGAAGATCATGCTCTCGGAGAAACACCTTGTGTCAGGTAATCTTCCTCTGTGCATCAGTTTGCATTGGTGGTTCTCCCCATTCCTGACCACTTCAGTGTTCACGTGCATAACTTTTTAATTGGCTTTGTTTCCACATTTGATAGAAGTGAACTGAACAGAGTTTTACGGGCTAAATTTGCTTGGATCCTCTTTCTTAGATGTTCCTCTAAGCCCTTAGCTGTTAAAAGGCCTGGGCTTTATTTGACCAGATACTGGAACAACTAACTCTTTGCATCTTATTCCAAGGTTGCAATTTGTGGAAATAAAAGGATTTGTAATCAAATATATCCTTGTCAAGTCTTACTGTTGTGGGCAGGTCCTTTAGGATTTTTCTTGCTTTAATAGCATTTCAGGAGCTTTCTGAGTTGCAGCAAAATGTGCACCACCCCCTCTTGGGCCCTAGAGAAAACCTTCCCATGACTTCAAAGGGTTGTCTGTGTCTCCTCTTCTCTCAGCTGTCTCTCAGTCTTCGTTGTGCTGTCCTGTGTTATGCTCAGGAAAGCATCTGTTGGTTCCAGAAAAGAGGTAGTCTCTCCTCCTTTGTGGAAGATTTTTTCACCCAGAGTTTAGCAACCAGGGCAGGGGACAGATTTACTTTCTGATGCCCCTCATTTTATTTTTCAAGTAACAGAAAACACGCTATGCAATTACATCATAAACAAACAGCCCAGGAGCCATCTGTTCTGCTGCAACTTGGAACTGATTTCATGCTAAACCCTCAGTACCAGGAAAGGGCACGTCTATGTAGGAAACTGAGTAACTGATAAATGAGACAGAAGAGCATTTTTCTGTGTGGAGGGAGGGTTCTGCTGCCAGACTGCTTTCCTGACATGTCTTGTAACTGGCACCTGCACGCACAGTTTTGAAGGGTGCTGCTGGTGCTGACTCAGTCAGGCCTTAATGTGTGTTGAACATGTGTTTCACCTGCCTCAGGTTTTTCTTTAATTTCTGAGGGAAGAGACAAAACTAACTAATAGAAAACAGGACGTGCAACAATTTGTAGATTGTTAGATAATCGTCTGGTGTTGCTAGATAACGTGACATGTGACTAAGCAGGATTTAGTCATTAATCTTGAAAAACTGTCATATAGAAAACTTTCAAGTTAAGCTTCTTCAATGTGTCATCCCTTGTAAATGTTATTGTACATCTTTTTCCTTTCTAGTTTGTGCGGATAACAACCATGTACGGACGTGGACTGTGACTCGGTTTCGAGGCATGATTTCAACTCAGCCAGGCTCAACGCCTCTTGCATCATTCAAAATCTTATCCCTGGAGGAAGCAGAGAGTCATGGCAGTTACTGTTCTGGAAACGACATTGGTAGGATGTCTCACCAGCTTGGTGTGCTGAGGCTGTTTGTTAACGGGTCTCAGGAAGGTTTAACAGACCCTGTAGCATGCAAGTCAGCTCATGGGTGTAAGCTTTTATATACTGCTCTTCCCTTGAAAAGATGGCAGGAAATACTCACCATTTAGGCTGTGCAGAGTGAATACACTTACAGGGCTGACTTTGAAGGTGAGGAAAAAGGAAGAAAAACTTTAGATCACAAATGCTATACTTTTTCCTTGAACAAACTGTTGTAGCATTTCACTTTTGTTTTAACTAGAGAATGACAGAAAGCACAGAAGGCTGTATTTGAAACAGGTAACTGTAGCAACGTTTGGGTTAACTGCAAGTTCCAGTTCACTGCTTATTTGGTTTTAAATGATGTACATGTGGAAAAATTCCAAAATGAATTTGAAGTCGTGACAAAGTTTACTGAAGTCCTGAAACTGCAGAGGCAAAGGGTGGAAGCACATTGCTATAGCAAGATACTCAAGGACTGCATTTCTGTGAATATGTGTAGATGGGTAGTCGAGATTCCTGTGTGGTCAGAGTCTTGTAAATGAAACTTTGATGAACAGGATGGCCTGTGGACACAGGGTGGGATCACAAGAAATCTGATTAGGCCTTTAGACATCTAGGAGCTGTAAAGTAAGGAAGTACTTATAGAGGTCTAATGTCTGGTTTTGTAGTGACATGGTAATTCCTGCAGGAACATCTGGGAAACTCAGAATGGACGTCCTTTAAAGCAAATGAACAAAAAACACTCTGCAGATTTGTATCTGCAGAGTCTACTAGCCATTGGATGGCTTTTTCTAACTTTTAGTCACTTTTGGTTCCCTGGGCCTAATGCTTCAAAATGCCAGTAATCGTACTAATACTAACTGGGTCTTCGGGACTGTGTGGGGAAGAGGATGAGGGAGGTGAAACACTGAAAAAGTGGTTTTCCTTTTTTCTCTAGGACCCTTTGGTGAACGTGATGACCAACAGGTGTTTATTCAAAAAGTTGTTCCCATCACCAATAAGCTCTTTGTAAGGCTGTCTTCGACTGGGAAAAGGTACCTCCAGGGTTTTAAGTGGGAAAGAAGCAGGGCTCCTCAAGTGGCTGGGTCTCCCATCCCATGGGGACAGTTGCATTCAGCAAGCTTCTAATATGCTTGACAGCTCTGGCTGAGCTCTGTTTTGTGTCTTAGTGACAGAACTGTACTTAATGATCTGCTATAACCTAGAAGCCAAATGGCATTTTGAAAAATGTGTTTTCAGAGTTGCACATTGTGATGGCTTCCCTGCTGAGCTCACAAAGTAAACATTTGTGTGCCTATACAGAATCTGTACCTCACCCATGGTACCAAGCTAACATTAAACTTCAAAAGCTAATGCTGAAGTTGCAGGTGGCAGGGTTGTGCCTCGCAAAGGTAGACAGGGAAGTAGTCTCTCTCTTCCTTTGTGCCTGTGTTTGAATATATGAGAACCTTTAAAAATGAGAGGCTGTTTTTTAGGTCAGGTGTACAATTTACGTAGGTTTGATTCCATCATAATCTATTACATTGCTACAGAAGTAAAGTTGCCAAATACAGCTACTTTTCTTCCTGTTAGGCTAGAAAAATGGCAGGGGATCAGAAAAGATGATGCTTCTGAATTCAATGTTTCTTACATCTTTTGCTTAGTAATTTTGAATGTGAGAAAGCATTGATGTTTTAACGCTATTGGCAACTGAATTGAGAACAGGAGCCTTGTAGGTTGCTGGTGTGCTTTTTTACTTCTGCTGGTTTTGCATGTAGTGGAGAGTTTTATTAAATGACTTACTTTGGCATTTCTTCTGTAAAAAGCTTAATACAGGGGACCGTGAAAACAGATTACCCAGAATACATGAAGCTTGGGCGTGGAGTCTGGCTTAATAGCTTAGTTTTGGGAGTCATTTTCCTGTCGCTCTCCATATGAGCTTCTAAAATAAGGGGAGAAAAAGCGATGGAGATCTGGTGTGTCAGGTCATATTGCAGTTGTCAGGAGACAAAAGTTGTTTGTGTTGATAACCTTGGATTTATCATCCTTGGATTTTTTTTTTTCATGTTTTATGTGGTTAAATATGCGGTTTCTGCAGGTTAGTATCCTAGAGTGTCTCGCATAGGAAGAGGCTACTTGCCCTCATTCTTGAATGCTCTCCCATTGTGAGAGCATTGGGTTTCTGATCACTGCGGACTGAAAAAGTACATTGAACATAGGGAGGTTCCTCTAATAAAAATAAATAAGCGGTAATGCTGCAGATGGGGGGTGGGAGAAGGCATCATTTGCAGATGAGCAGCCTGTCAGTCATGCAGGGGAAGAACTTGTCTGGAAGAAAGGTCTTTCTCTGATGGCATTTTTATTGCCTTCTCTGAAAATCAAAATAGTGCTGCATTTATTGGCCAAACTCTGCCAGGTGCAAGTGTTTTGAGAACTTGGGGTTTCTCTTCATGTAGAATCTGTGAGATCCAGGCAGTCGATTGCACTACCATCTCGTCATTTACTGTACGAGAATGCGAAGGATCCAGCAGAATGGGCTCTCGGCCACGCCGCTACCTCTTCACTGGGCATGCAAACGGCAGCATCCAGATGTGGGATCTGACCACAGCCATGGACATGGTTAATAAGAGCGAAGACAAAGGTAAGTTGTGTTATGCCAAGACTGTGGTATGGTTCTCTTGCTGTCTTCATTTGTGTGTGACTACTGTAAATGGATTCAGGCACTAAGAGCTGTCTCTTTCAGACGTTGGTGGCCCCACAGAGGAAGAGCTGCTGAAGTTGCTTGACCAGTGTGACTTGAGTACATCGCGCTGCGCCACTCCCAACATCAGTCCTGCCACATCAGTTGTTCAGCCAAACCGGCTGCGGGAATCTAATTCCAGGTAGGTCACGGGGTGGCACCAGCTGCAGACACCAAAGGTTTTACCCTTCAGGTAGGTGAAGACAGGTTTGGTAACCTGAGCGCTGTAGCTGATTCCACTGAATCTATGCCATAAGTGTCCTAAATTGCACTCATGCTTCTGGATACGTGTTGGTTTATGTGTGTGTAGATCGAAGTACTGTATGAGAATCTGAAGCAAGTGATCTGGAAGTTGTTGTGTGGGGGTTGAGATGAGTATATGGCTATTTTAGGAGTGGGAGCAGGGTATGCAGAAGAACTGGCTGTTATTCTCAAGCTAATATGAGCTCTTTTTGCCTTTGTCTCTCTCCTTTTTTTTTTTTTTTTTTTTCCTTTGGAAGCCTCCAATTACAACACCATGAAACAATCCATGAAACAGCTACATATGGTTCTGTGCGGCCATACAGAGAAAGCCCCCTATTGGCAAGAGCAAGGCGGACGGAGAGCTTTCACAGTTACCGGGACTTTCAGGCTTTTAACTTATCCAGCAAAAGCCCAGTCGAAAAGGCAGCCCCTGCAAATGGGAATTCAAACCAGACAGAGGCGAAGAAGGCAACAGCTGAGGGCAGCACAGCCGAAAGGAAGTCAGGCCTGGCAACAACACCTGAAGTGCGAGGCACTGGCCTGGCAGAGGCAGGTGGATGTTGCAGCACAGAGGTTAACAGGCTGCCAGAGAGTTCACTGGATGTCAAGAGAAGAGGACTGGAAGAGGAGAGTGAAGCCAAAGCAGAAAGCAAGAAGAAAACAGGGTTTGAAGGAGCTGGTTTCCTGGGGAGGAAGAAAGTGCCTCTCCTGGCCTCTGCACCAGTCCTTGTTGAAGGTGGACCTGAATTACCTGGTGCGGCGTCTCCATCACCTACAAAGACAACTGCTTCGCCACGTCACCGGAAGAATGATTCATCTTGCCAGGACTATGGCTTGTGAAAATGGGACTGGTGGCAAAGATGAGGTGCAGGTGCACTCTGCCTGGTAGCAGACATAACACTCACTGCATGTTGCGGGTTTCTTCTTGAAAGGGATTTCGTTTTGATATGCAGAATGAAAATTGTAAGGAAGCAGCTTGTGAGAAAGTACCTGGCTGCTGCCAAACATTTGAAGAGTCGACACATCAGTGTACGGCTTTATGTAATGCTCCAAAATGTAGTGCGGTACTTGGTCCAAAATATTGTTGTGCATTGCGTAAACATGGTCAGGCATGTGCTATGTTGTGATTATTTGGGGGGGTGGGAGAGGGCGGGGTATGAGGGTGCTGGGGAGTACTTGGTTGCTTGGTGGAAGATGCCTTTCAGGCACAGTACGCATTGCTCTGTGGAGCTGCTGCTGTCTTGGCTGGATTCTGCCTGATTCACAGGGCTGCCTCTGTGGTCTTGTTTTATGAATGGGATTCTTGCTCTGTATGCTGCTGTGTGAAATGTTTTGTCCAGGTAAAGGAGGAAGCTATTTAAAATAGCATATTATATTGCCTCTTAGTCCTAATAAATTGCCAGAAAAATGTTGCTTGTGCTTTCTGAAAATTTATGGTGTCAGATGATGGGTTTTTCTGATTGTGACTGAGAGCATGCAGAAAAATATGCTTGGCAAAATGCACTGAAGTGCCAGTCTCTTGAGGGCTTCCTTGCCTCTTTCTCTGGAAAGAGGACAGAGATGAATATGGGAGTAGGTCTACTCTTGTGGTGTAATAATTCTCAATTACAAGTGCTTTGACATGATATTTCCTACCTGTGCTGTGCTGATGGCTTGATGTTTGCTCCTGGTTCACTGTGGGTGTTGAACAAATTATATTGCCTGTAGATTAGCAATACGTAAGCAAAAGGGAAGGCTGTGACAGCGACTGTTTAACAGGGAGTGGGTTAGGAGGTTTTCTACCTTGGAAAAAGTATGCTCGGAGTTAAATATTAATTAATGGCTTGCTTTATTTTTTTTTTATTTGAGACAAGGGGGCAGGGAAGAAGGAGGGAGAGAGGAGGCAAAAGGTAAAGCAAATTCATAAGACTTCCTTCATTTGCTGTTTATTTACTAATGCATGAACACAGTTTTGTGGTGGAGCTCTGTCAGGTCAAATAAATCCACATCTGTCCTTCTACAAAGGCCCCTTTCAGCCACATACAGCTTTTCTGGACAGGTAAAAGATTTTCCATACAAGCACCCCAGCCCCGCCACAAACCCTCCTCAACTGTGAAAGTTGGATGAGAGAGAAGGATGAGTGCCTCTACTTCCATGGTCCTCTACTACTGTATAACTTACAGGTTTTCCAACTGTTCTCCTCATACCTTTTTGAGACATCAGTGCTAACACACAATTTTTACTATACAATTAAAGGTGGTGGAAAAAGGGTAACTAGTACCCTGAGCCCCCAACAAACAGTTTTATTTCTTAACTAGTGGGTGTGGGATGCAGAATCTGCAGACGTATCCCCTCTCCCAAAGTCCATGCAGGCTGCTTTTGGCAAATTACCCACTTCGCATTTTCTAGAGAAGGTGGTTGAGATTTTCAGAGGTGGGTATCAGTGAATGTGGTGTGTTCCTTGGTGACTGTGCTGAAGCCTTTGATGACATTGACAAGATCTTCTTCATCTACATACTGTTAGGAGGGAAGAAAAAAGTCATGTAAGCCAAACCTGTCCTACACTAAAATGAGATTGTTCATTCAATTCTTTTTCCACACCCCAGAAATGGTCCTGAAACAGCTTATGTGCATTTCTATTTTTCTACTTGTTTTCCCCTTCTTCACAGCATGAACTAAGAACCAAAAGCATTCAAAGCATCTGACCCCAAAACAGCTACTTTTCATGGTAAGTAGTAGGTTTAAAATACCTCCTTACAAAGGGAAGGAAATCAGTGTCTATTACAGTGAGGGGGAACTTATCATAGAATCATTGACTATCCTGAGTTGGAAGGGAGCCACAAAAGGATCGTTCAGTCCCCCTTCTGGCTTCCTGCAGGACTACCCAAAAAACACACAAAAAAAAAAGTCATGTAAGCAAAACCTGTCCTACACTAAAATGAGATTCTGTTCTGAGATTCTGATTCTGTTCCTATGTCTGAGAGCATTGTCCAAATGCTACCTGAACTCCAGCAGGCTGGGGGCCTTGGCCACTTCCCTGAGGAGCCTGTCCCAATGCCCCACCACCCTCTGGGTGCAGAACCTTTCCCTAACACCCAGCCTGACCCTCCCCTGTCCCAGCCCCAGGCCGTCCCCTCGGGTCCTGTCGCTGTCCCCAGAGAGCAGAGCTCAGCGCCTGCTCCTCCGCTCCCCTTGTGAGGGAGCTGCAGGCCGCCATGAGGCCTCCCCTCAGCCTGCTCTGCTCTGGGCTGAACAAACCAAGGGCCCTCAGCCTCTCCTTATACGTCTTCCCCTCTAGGCCCTTCACCGTCTTTGTTGCTCTCCTTTGGACACACCAACAGTTTTATGTCCTTCTCCTATTGTGGCACCCAAAGGCTTCACCCAGTACTTGAGGTGACGTTGGTGCGCACCAGCGCAGAGCTGAGGGCGACAGTCCCTTCCCACAACTAGCTATCTGTGCTGTGCCTGATGCACCCCAGGCCCTTTTGGCTGCCAGGGCACACTGCTGACTCAGGTTCAACTTGCCGTTGACCAAAGCTCCTAGTTCCCTTTACATGGGGCTACTGTCCAACTTCTCTTTGGGTACCCTGGGATGAAACCCACTGGGCCTCAGCTGGAGCAGCAAACGCTGTACAAGTTCCGAGTTGGCTGGGAGTTCATAGTTCCTGCAGTCATGCTCCTTCAGCTCCAGAAGAGAGCAGTAGGCAGGAAGGATTTTGAAGATTTAATCTTTGACCATATCCTTCTAAATCTTTTGATTGTATAGCCAGGGACTTTTGATAGTTAGACCTTACATGATCCTAACAAAACAAACCAATCACTAGCAGCTGACAGAGCAACAGCACAGAGGAAGAGGAGTCCTTACCAAGCCATGACCACCAGTGCGATGATTACGAATAATGGCATCCCAAGGTGATTCATCAACAAGAGGCTTTTTGTCATAGATGTCAAGCAGCTGGCTGACACTACGGTGAAGGGAGGCTTGGGAATATGTGCGACTTAACTGGCTCTGACTTGGTCTCCGTGCCCTAGAAGCATTATGGACACCGCGGTTGCTTGTGGGAGAACCAGCTCCTGGAATTTTTGTATCTTCTAGCCCCTAGTGGGAAGAAACAAACCAGCAAATGTAATACACAGGGCTTGGCCCTCAAACACTTTATCTAAACAAAACAAAAGCAGGAGTGTAACAGAACAGAGAAGGCCATGGCACAAAAATCATGCAGAGTTATAAACTGAACTACAACAACAAAGAACCATTCCCCACTGTCAGACAATCATGTCACTCAAAAGGAAAAAAAAAAATCAAACAACAAACAACTCTGTAAAGCAGGGCTTTCCCTGACTTTTTTTCTCCTCTCCTTTTTTTTTTTTTTCTTTTTTTCTAATTAAGTCAACAGGCAGAGGTCCAAAGATTTTTGATTACATGAATGACAGTCCAGACTTCCACAGAAAGGGCACGTTAGCAGACTTTCTTTTGCTCAGTTATGGTCAGTTACCATGACCAGGAAAAACCCAGTTACCCACCAAGAAAAACATGCAATGTAGGTAAGATACCCTTATGCATGCTCTTTGGGTCATCCGGCACATCACAAGTTTTGCAACTCTGCAAGCTAACAACTCTACCTCAAAGTGCATTGTGTAACTTTTGAGAGTGACACTGCTCGATGAATCAGACGTGTCAGCAATAGTCTCAAACTGAGATTAAAGAGAGGGAGGAAAAGCATTAGTGCAAGCAAAGGTGCAATGCAGGTGCGGTCTGTTCTTTACGGAGGCTGTGAATTAGCTGCAGCTCAGTGAGCGGGGAGACAGTGTAGCAGGATGTGGGGGAGTGGGGAACTGGCAAAGATGAGGCACGATTTAACTTTAACTGATCATCAAGTACTATGTGGGCAGCCAGCATTGCTTGCTGTGTGATCTCGCTAGCAACTGTAAAACACAAGCAATTTTGCCACTTCATAGCAGCTCTGTACTAAGTTCTCAGATTAAGTAAATCCGCTGATACACTGTACAATCTTCCTTTCTATTAACTCCATGAGTGTTTGGAAAAAAAAAATAAAAAAGCAGGAGGGAAAATAAAAGGGGCAGGAACATGGAAAGGAATTGTGTGGGCACGCCAACAGCAAAGACATTTTAAAGTCAACAGGAACAACATGACATGACAGACTGTATAAGAAAAGGAATCAAAACCATGAGACCAATAAAAGAAGTTTCTTATGCTCTCAGCCTTTGCCAGGAGAAGGGGCACACTGGAAATCCCATTGTTTCCAAGAGCTGCTTCGTTGAGGCACAGATGCAGCTTCTTGGCACTGAGACAAGAAGGAACAGAATGCGTGAAGGATGGAGGAGTCACTATCCTGCTTCATGGCACTCACAGGGAAAAGAAGCTGAGAAGTGACAAGAAGAATAGCCTTGTAGCTTGCGCCTGGGAAGAAGCACAGAACAGGAGGGCACTGCTGCTCTAATTTTTAATCTTGTAGCAATTTCCAAATTCCTTTTGTCTTGCTTTTCACAAATGGGTAGGATAGCAGTACTACTCTGCTTCATGATGGAATGTGTACTTTATCCTGGTTTTTACGCAATTATAGCTTGTCATAATAAAAATGACACTAAGCTTTCCCCTTTATCGCTCCTCAGCAGTCCTCCTCCTACCCCTTTGGTAGTGTCAGTGCGGCTTTATGTGCACAGATACACACATGCTCTTTGTAAAGGTTCCTAGCTTTTTTCTCTGGTTGCACTCACTCTCCCCAAGCCTTCCTGGCAGCTGGTCTTACAGCATTCCAGCTGGGTGGTGGGTCCATACTAGAAAGAAATAGAGCCTGTCCCTAAGTCCTGCTTTTCACAGGGACAGCTCATGGATACCTGACAAAAGACTGTCAGACTAGCCATTCCTAACAGATAGTTGGAACCACATGGCAGGTTCCTCTGAAAGCACGTTTTATTACTTACCTTTTCTCATGATGCCACGGTCTTTTCAGCTCTGCTGCAGATGTCAGCTAACATCAGGTGCCATTAGTGGCTTTGGATTTTCTGTGACTACAGGTCCAAAGTTTGTCACAGGGCATCAGAAGCATTTCATATCCAGAAATGTCAGGTCCTGCAGACCAGATGCCTTAGCGATCTTTTTGGACTAAGTGCCTGCAGCCTGGCTCTCTGTAACTTCATAGCTATAACCAGATAGCCCTTTTCCTACACTGAACAGCCTTCAGCTGGTAACGAGGAGTGCAACAAAACAGTGAAAGGACAAAGAAAAATTGTGAGGGATATATAAAGATGTAACATGATGGATACACAATATTGTGTTTTACCCAACCTACCGGATGTGTTTCACCTGTTGAATACACACTCATTGGTGACGTTCTTTTCTGGAGCGGAACTAAAGGAGGTCTGTCTCGTGCATAGGGTTGCTTGTGAACTTTCCTTTGAAGAATTAAGGAGAGAAGAATAGCCAAGATGATCAAACCTAGAACTACCATCAACACTGCAAACCACAGCTCATTGTAGAATTTTGCACTTTTGGACGCTGCTTTGTCCTTCTCTCCAGGTGTTGTCAAGATCAGACCTGTAAAAATCAAGAGGAATTAGGGGAGAAAGGGAATGTTATTTGAGAAAGCCATTTAACAATATGCTATCCCTTTCAACTCTAATAAATTAGGCAGAAATTTAAGTCATTTTGTCGTCATGTGCTTATTTGCACTTATGTTCAAGGTGGCATAATGGTTCAATATGCTAGCGGGCTATAATAAAAAGCTTACTACCCTCAAGAGACCCTGCTTAAAGTTCTGGCATTGCTGCTCAGGCTGGAAATCACCACTGCATCAGCAGCTCTTGAGAAAGGAGGCGGTGGAGGTGGAATGTGAGGAAAAAAGGGTTCTCCAAGTAACCTTGAAGAGTGAAAATGCCTACGGTAATTTCAGAGAGGCACAGACAGAGGACATTCTCTCCACCACTGTGCCAGTACTTTGTAGCAGCAGGCCTGTGCAGTTAAAAAGAGTGGGAGGAAGACTGAACAGAAATGAGTGATAAATTAATACAAAAGAAAACAACATGGAACATTTTATTCCTCCTTTCCCTGCCTGTTAGAAAAAAAAAAAAAAAAAAAAAAAACCAGCCAGTTGGCTCTGCTTACGCACCACATAAGCATCAGAAATCTCTCTGTCAGAATTTCCTGGTTAGCTGCAATCCTACATGTGTATCCAGGCTCTTTGCTAAGGAATTCCCACCACTTTCACTTCTAAGTCTCCACTGCAAGCTGCCTGTGGTGCTGATCCAGTTTGTAGTAGGCTCCGGATACAGCCAGCAATCAAAAGAACAATGGAAGGTGATGGATATAGAGCAACTGGGAACATTTCATAATGCTTTTACTGCAGCATTACCTGAAATTCTGCAGGAGGATTGAGCAAGAGCACGAGGAGATATGTCAGGGAACTTCGGTGTAAAGAGTAATTGCAAAGACAAGGCCGATCTATTTTAAGAAGTTGAAAAAAATGCAACTCAAACAATAAATAACTTAATTAAAAGCAGTGCCCATTAGAAATGGTTTGAGCTTAACTTTGCTTCCTAGAAAACTAAGCAGATAGGAAATGGAACATTTTACTGGTGGGTATTTACAAGGCAGTGGACAAGAGCTGACTGAGATTTCATTACACCAAACTCCTTCTGTTTGACAAAAGAGTAAAGGATCTTTATAGCAAGGGTCCTGAGAAATCTCATATGACATTCTCATAAACTGGTTAGGGAAACATGTCCTAGGTGAAACGGCAGACTGTAACTGGCTGGATGATCAATAGGAATATGCAAGGAGCTAGTGGGTGCAGGGAGGACTTGCTGGGGTGAGTGAGTTGCAGGGAGAAGAGAGAATGTGTATTTTCATTGTCAAATAGAGGAGGAATTGGAAGGTCAGCATTAGAATTCAAGATAATCTTAATTTGCAGCTAAATTCTAAAAGAGAGTAGATACTACTCAGGAGGAAAAAACACTGTATGTCATGGCAAAAAAAAAAAAAAGGTTTTAAAATAAAATTAAAAAAAACACAACATTGCAAGGTTGGAGAAAAGATTTGAAGCTGATCATGTTGCAAAGAAATGGAAATCCATTCATGGAAAAACGGCACATTACCTACATACCTTATACCCTAAGGTGCTAAGGAACTACAGATCCTTCAGTAAGATTCCACCCTATCTGGCATCCACTACATATCAGATTTTTACCACAAACACATAAAATCAGCAGGTGCTAGATGTTTTCTTCACATAATTACCAAGTCCATCTCCAGCGCTGTATTTGATGACTGGTGTCGTGGCACTCCCTTCATCGGTGATACAGGTCACTTGAAACAAAAAGGCTGAGCAAAAAGGTTGGAAAATGCTATCAGCAGGAGAAATCAAAATTCTGTAGGTGCTGCTTTTTCGCCATCATCCACCAGCAAAGATGGCCAGCTCTGAGAACAGCCAAGCAGGCATAGCACATAACCCAACATAATCCGACTAAGTCCCAGATCAGAGCCTCATAATCCCTTATACATAGGTATTAAACATTTAAACCATGAACTATGGCAGATCATAGGGTGGCCACCACTATGATGTTGCTACAAATTATGTTCCTCTTTCAACACCCAGGTCTCTCAGTTCTCTCTCTTCCAGTGATGTGGAACTGGAAACTTTCAAGGTATTAATCATTGTGCCCTACGTTTCTTATGCTCCACTTATGGCTGATACAAACCTGTTAAGAACATTTGAGTTAAAAAAAAAAAAAAAGTATAGTATTAGCATCATTGCAGTAATCAGGAAAGTAAAAAGTAAATGACAAACCCCTTTAAAATGCAAAGAAAACCTCTTAAAAACATTTTCTTTTCTTCCTTCTTTCCTTCCATTCCTCCTTCATTCCTTCCCTCCCTCCTTCCTTTCTTTCCTGTCTTTCTTTTCCCTGTTGATAGAATCTGCTTGTATTTCAAACATAGCAAATTTCTGAAAGAGAAACTGCATTTCAAAGCATGGCTGATTCCAAAAGCTGCTGACTTAGTTTAGTTTTTTAAAAAAATAAATAAAAAATCAGGCTCCAGCCTTTTCTAGTGCTGATGATTTCCATACATTTTTTGAGAGCACAGCCCTGAACAGTGAAATTGCAACGCAGCTCCAGGATTTGGAAAAGCTCAACCCTCACAATGAGCCAGAGTGGGTTCACCCAGTCAGGTAAAATATTTAAGAGGAAGCTTAGCTCCAAGGATTTTTGTTTTGAGGTTCTGCTTAGATGCAGTTCAATGAATTTGTCTATAGAATTCAACAAGGATTTACAGGGAGATCACAGCTGGCTAGAGCTGCTTCTAAGCCTCCCATTCATTCTTCCACTTAGGAAGAAAAACAGTAGCTTCTATGCTCTTAGCTTGGGATGCCCATGGAGAGAGATTTCTTAGACTTAGCACACAATAATATTAATTTAGCTCAACAGTCTTTCACAGAGAGAAGCACACAGGAAATTGAAACTGACTTTTGTCAGATGTCCTTGGCAAATACAGCTCTGTGTCAAAGCCACTGTAGATGCGCTGCCCACTCTCAGTTAACGCGTACTCCTTCAGGCGGCCGTTCAGCACGAAGGTGCGACTCCAGTCTATGTGGATGGTAGATAAATTGCTGACAACTGAGAACGGAGCCATGTACCGAGGTGCTGCAAAAGAAGGAAAAAAAGCTCATTTCTAGGCAACAGGCATGACAGAATTATACAGCAGAGAGAAGAGTTCTGAAGGATTCAAGCTCCTCACACGTGCTTCCTCTCTGTCTCATATACATGTGTATGCATGCACATACATGAAAATTGGGCAGGGTTGCTGAAAAGCAGGAGCAGATTGTCCACAGAGAGAAAAGAAATACAGAACTGACTTCAGGGAGAAAGAGTTCCTCAGTTAGGCTCAACAACTTGCTGACCAAAGACTTCATTTACGTTTGAGGTGGTTGTTTCTTGTGGCTTTGCCATTAAACCAGGTACCCACTATGTGCTGGTTTGTTCATAAGAAAGCTGCTCGTCCAGCTGCACTTTGCTGCTAATTGCCCCCTTTCACTAAGCCAAACCTTCCAGGCAAGAGGAAGGAGACTTTCAGAGTGACTCAGGAGACCTGGCATGAGAGTTCAGCAAGGCAAGAAAAGCAAGACAGAAAGAAGAGAGCTGCAGATACAGTGGAGAAGGGTTGGAAAATGGCTTTCAAACCCTTTTCTTCTTTAAGTCTCACCAATTTGTTATGATTTTTCTCCATTTAAATGTTCATTGTTACATTACAGCTTTCAGTTTACAATTTATTAAAACATGGTTTTAGATTTAAAGACTTTTTTTTTTCTTTTTTTTTTTTCTAGTGGTCACATTAAAGAAAAATGGTCTGTTCTGCCCCAAACTTTCAGCTGAGAATCCATGCAATGTAGCAAATACCTTAGTAGTAGTTTTTAGTAACTACTCAGCAAAAGCACCAATTGATTTAAATGGGATTTCTAGAAAGGTGATTCTGAAATCCTGACACCAGATAAGGTGAGGAAAAATTAATATTCTCTTTGCCCTGTCCTGGCAGGCTGAGGTGAAATGTCCATCTCATCTGTTATAGAATGACTATGGCTACATCATTATAGATCTTTTCAATAAAAGCTGATGTTAGACTACCACAAATTCAGTTTTGATGTTAAAATCTATTCTGACTGTCTGCACAGGTCCGGCACATTTAATTTCCATGCAGACCACTACATGAACTTAAAGTATTGCCTGTGGTGGTTGGGTAGCAACAAATTCTTACTTCACTGTCAGCAAGGATCCAATCATTCGGATGAAACCCAAGGAAAACTTTCATGAGCCCTGGAAGTAGTGTGGCATGAATTAGGAGGGTAAGATTATTCTTGAAAAGAATCACCAGGGCTCTTTTAAGATCTCCACTTTTCCCAGGGACCGTTTATGGCAGTGTGTTTATTACCACACACCAGCCTTCTGGTAATACTTGAACTTTTATGTTCTGAAGGTGTGCTGCCCATTCTTGGTAAAATAAAAGGTTTCCTTTCCACAAGCACAGAGGTTGTAATATCAGATGGTGATAAGAAATACTTTTGAAGGAATGAGCAGTCAAGCCCCAGAACAGAATTTGAGCGAATGGGCAGCAGAGGTGACCAGGGACACAGAAGAGCACGTTCCTGAGGACATCGTCTTTCACAAAAAATTCATTCAGCACAATGCAGCCCTGTTCATTAGAAGCAGGAATGCTGATCTGTGAAACATTTCTCATACTTACGCTCCTTTTCTGTAGTGAAACCAACCCACTCTGAGGCGCTGCTGCCGACGGAGTTGTAAGACACAACTCGCAGGTTGTAGGTTGTGTAAGGCTCGAGGTTGGACACATTGGCACTCTGTCCATTTCCTGTATACTTCACTTCAGTTGGGCCAGGGCTGCAAGCCTTTACTGCTGGCTGCAGGTTCAGGGGACAAGCCATATACACATGGAGCTCATAGCTGGGAAGAAAGTGGAGATTTTGATTAATCAAGAGCCTTAACATCAGAACAGCCAACCAACCATTTCATCACAATTGCTGTATGTCTGGCTACCAGAGAGGAGGCTAGACCTCATCTCAGTTTTTCTCTTGAAGACTTTGGCCCCAGCTGTAAGATACCTATGAACAAGCATGGTTGTCAGTCACACAAACAATGAATCTGTTGGTGCCTTAACAGGCATCAACACTTCTGCAAATCAGATAGTGGTCTTGCCTTACTAACTACAAGATACAGCTGCCTCTTTGCTGCCAGCTGATCTCACAACCACAGCTGCCAGACAATCACCTCCACTCCCAACATCTCTTCCACCTTCACCCTCCAACCCCAATATCTTGTTCATGAGAAAAGCAATCGGTGCACATAAACATTTCCTGGATGGAATTTGGGTCACACAGGATACCACCACCAACACCAGGAAGGATGAACATGGGTTACAACTGTCCAGAGCTCTCAGCCCTGTGATTACAGCTTATATCCAGGACAAGTGCTCTGGAGCACCCCTACCTGGTGACAATGCCATTGGGTGACTGAGGGGCGCTCCACTGGAAGGAGGCGTTCCTGGAGGTCACGGTGCGGATCTGCGGGGGGGGCTGCTCCGACGGTGGAGCTGGCTGAGTGGTGATTTGGGCCATGGGTCCTTTGCTGCAACAGTTGAAACACGTGCAGGCCTCCACACCAATGGAGTACGTGGTAAAAGGTTTTAGCCCATGTATTGTCTGCTGGGTGGCAGTCCCTTCTGACAGCTGTAAAATTTAAGAGGGATCTTGTCACAGCTTCAAGCACCACAAGTACTAAATAAGAGTTATCGAGGTAAATTAACTCCAAAAGATGATGGCCACAAGGTTCTGCATGTCCTTTAAGTCTGACATTAATGCAGCTGCTGTGCACTGGGACCTCTGCAGTCATTTTCCTCATATTACAAAGTTAAAGGGCACTGTTCAAAGGAAAAGACCATGGCATCACTGGCCTCGCAGACCTCTTGAGTTAAGCTGTAAACTCTGTATGTCAACTTGCAAATGTCATTCTCAGGGACAGAGAAACTGCAAACTTAAAGGAGAAAATCTGGGCTAAGTGGTACTGGAGCAAAAAGAAATGAATGTGGAAAATGCCTCCATGACAAGTGTGCTAGTAAGTACCCATGCAGGTCTCACAAGCTTCCTTGGCTTGGATACAGGAGACAGCATTGGGCAGAGTGATAGGCATGTGCCTGGTGGGTCAGTTTACCTGATGGGAAAGTGCCATCTCCAGTAGGAACCTCTGAGCAGAGGGTCAACACAGCATGGCTGTGCAGACAAATGGCTATGGTGCTGGGCAAGGCCGTTAGGCAACTCTCCTACACCTAGCACAGGAGACCCGACAGAAATGGTGCCCTTGTTCCTAAACTGCTTGCAGGAATTGCCACCTCACATCTTTGCTGTAGTCATTTGTGGGTACAGCTTCTTAAGCCAAAGTAATTAAAATATATAGAAAGCACCAACAATGGGTAACATCCGCTCCCATTTGGCAGCTTGTGACTTAGTAGACAGTGCAGTAGAAAATAGGAAGGAAGAAGTCAAGCAAGCAAAGGAAAGCACGTAGTACTGCCTGATGTCAGTGCTAGAGATGAGACAGCAGCATGGCAGGTGTGAGGGGATGGAGATGGAAGACCAGACAGACACCGAGGAGATGAGTTGGCTGAATCAGACATGAACGTGGCCAATTGCACTGGGAGGAATAAATGCATGGAGAAATAAACGCATAATGGATATTCAGTAGGCAGCTTAAACTCATGGAAAGGACTGATAGCCTGGGAAGGTATCTCCAGCACTTCCACGTTGAGAAGGATGATACAAAAGCAAAAGGCCCATATAAACGTTTACTTTTTGTAAAAAAACAAACAGATAATGTTAGACATGAAGAAGAATTCAAGTATTTTGCACTGATTTGGTGGTAACTGCTCCAGATACCTTGCACAGCCCTAGCCTTTCCTCACATCTCCCCATTTTATAACTCTAATGAAGCCTCATAGGTTTCCTAGCTTAGCTAAGTCCAATCATGTCTGGACACCTAATGGATTCTGTCTCAAGGGAAGCCACATCTCAGCCCTACTAAAGCATCACTCATGTTGCTGCAGTCTCTTCTAATGAGAACCCATAGTACAGGCATACTTAAAATTTAGGAAATCTTTGAGGATCACACAGAACCCTCCAGAGTCTTTCCTATGGGCCTCTTCACTGCAGCAATGCCCAAGCTAGAGAAGACACCGACTCCACAGATGGGTATTGAAATCCTCCACTTGGCACAGACACCAAAATGAGGAATTGTTTAAAGAGATGGTTACTGAAATCTGCTGAACAGCTAAGATCTGCCCCAGGGAAGTCACCATTAAGAACATTAAGTTACCATTAATGCAGTCTAGGCTGAGACACTGAACACAGAAGTTATCTTGCTACTTGCATTGTTCTTAAGTGCTTTACCATGCAATACTTCTTACCAGCAAGAAATATTTTAAGGGCAACTCAGGTTTTTCTTCAGAGCTTCAAACCTGTAGGCTACCCAAAGCACACAACCATTTCCTACTGGCTACAGTTCCCACCTGCACCACTTGGACTGGCAGAAGCTGTCTGGAATTATTTCATTTGGATGGTTAGCCACCCCTAAAACAACACTTTGCATTCTCATCACATTGTCACAGCACATTACCAAGCGAGAAAGGTTTGAACGATAAAGTGAATTCCTTGAGAAGCACATTTAGCTGAGTTAAAGTGTTGGGACCGCTTTGGCCAGAAGAGAGCATTGCAGAGCAGGCAACAAAAGGAGCACAGGAGAGGAGGAAAACTTGCAACCAGCAGTAGCTGATAACAAGAACAAAGCTGTTAAAGCTAGAAAACACAGCTTCAAATGGAAATACAGAGACAATTTCAGCAATACTCACCACCACTTCATTCCCTCTGGTATCATTAGAAAACAGCCTGTAGATGCTGACCACCCCATTTGGCTTAAGAGGGGGGTTGATGTTCACCACAGCCACCGTGGATGCCACTGTGTGGAACAGGGGAGCTCCCAGGCCCTCAGGAGGGGCAGGGCCCGTCCGGCAGCGGGACCAGCCGCTCGGTGTCCGGCCCGCTGAGTTCACCGACCACACCTTTGGCACACAAGAACAGAGAACTGTCAGAGAAGGAGTCAAGCCTACAAAACCTCCACAATAAGCCAGGGTGCTACAGCAGCTTTACTGACACTGAGAAAGACATGGCACAATGACATCCGTGCAAAATGTCCAGCACCTGTATTTACCCAGTGACTTCCTAACAGAAAAAAAAATATATAAAAAAATTAAAAAAATCCCACCACTGCATTGAGGGGAAGGAAACCGATCTCATATCTCAGACAGTGTGTTCACATATCTCCTACATATCTGAATTCCCACCACTGTCTTTGTCATGCCATGCAAAGAGGATGCCTTGAGAAGCTATGATCAACATTGATAACATTTTCAAACAAATCTGAACAAAAATACTGACATCCAGTCCTGTTATTGTCTCCCTTCTACACAATTCCTTCACGTGTGCAAGCAGCCCCCAGACTGAATTGCCTGGCATTGTGTGCTATCCAAGTTATGTTCACCTGGAGTGAATCTCACTAGCCAAACTCTAGTTACTCTTTAAATCTGCGAAGTTTTACAGAAACATCACTCTCTTTAAAATATTATTGTATTGCATTTGGAAACATTTTCAGTATCCTGGAATATAAACGAAGTCAATTGAAAACAAAGTTCATCAGTAACTCATTTATTTTCACAACATTCACTTCATTGCATGAGCACAAAGACAGTGGTTACAGTTCCAAGATTTCAAAATTTAGCAGCTTGAATTAGGCCTGATTAAAAAACACATGTCTCTATGAACTATACCTACTGATTTTGTCAGCTTCCCAAAACCAGAGTGATCTGCAGACTACATAAAACTCAGCACTTATTAAACACAGTCTCCAACAAATCTGCATGAAAATTAAATTTTGCTTTCATCAAGGAGTGAATAAACATATGGAACGATGTATAATCTTATTTATCAAAAACCATTTGTATAATTAAACACGAATATCATAAAAGGTTGCCTTAGGTCGTCATTTGCATGAGTAAGTAATTTGTAGAATGTCAGGTATAATAGACAGAATAGATGGATGCGTGAGCATATAGGGTTAAATTAGGCTCAATATTAGCCAACCACACAGTGATCAATCAGAATGATAGATCTAAATGGCAATACAAGAAGACTGTCTGAGCGATTTTTAGTATAAGTATTCCTTAGTAAGCTTTCATGCTGAGCAGTTCTAACAACAGTAAAACATGTTCTTATGTGATCTACTCCAGGCAGAAGTCCTGGGGAAGTGGATGGTGGGACTGTGCCTTAAAGTAAATAGGAGGTTTAGAAACAAGAGGTCTTCAAGACTGACCCTGGCATCTTTCCAGCTGGCAATGTTAAATATCAAGACCACAGGACACTTCACAAAGAGCCTGGGGAAGGAAAAAGGCCGAAAACCACTGCAGTGGCTTTAAAGACTGTGGCTCTGTCAATTACAAAACCAAAGTTACTGCCTCATTCCTTCAGTAACATATAATATCATCCAGTGAAACACGACATAAGTACAGATGACACCCTATGATAAAAAGCTCAGCCAGAGTACTTTCATGTTCAGTGAGATCAGTAATATATTTCTGTTGTGAACTTTTCATAAAGTCAAACTCTGTTCACTTTACTGCAGTAGGTCAAACCCTCTATCTCAGTTAAGTCCCAGCTGCTACAAAGATTTGCCCACGGTAGTTCATTTCAAGGAGCATATTTCTTTGTGGAAAGAAGAAGCCACATATGGAAAGAACAGCTCGGAGCCTGCCACTCGCCTTGACTCAGTGCTGACCTTAGTTCAAGCACTCTGGTTGCATGCCAGGCTGTGGCCTTAATGAGCACGGAGCATGGCAGCATCAGTCGGACCTGAGCTGCCGAGCCAGCTCCCACAAAAACTGACGGTGATGAGCTTGGAGGAGAGGTTTCCTGCACAGCACAGCAATTAGGCCTCAGAATGGGACCCCCTAGGACATTCGGAGAAGAGAGGGATGCAGCATAGCTGGATGTGGGCACCTCACTGAGGGCTGGAGGGAGATGCCTTCCTCAGTCCCTCTTTCCCCTGTCATAGGTGCCTAGTGCATGGCCTGCTCCTGTGTGGGGTGCTCTCCGCGCTCCCTCTGGGGCTGTTCCCCTGTGCATGAACATAATGAAGACAAGATTCACTGAGCAGAGCAAGGGTGAGTGCGAGCAGGCACTGTTGCCTAGCCTGGCCCTTCCCTGGGAGGTGACAGGGAGCCTGCAGCCTGTCCTCCAGGCCCTTCTGCTAAAGAGGCCAAGGTGCAGGTGGGCCTGACTGACAGCCATGGTCTGAGAGTGCCTGCGGGGCAGACACCAGACACCCAGCCCCACCAGAACTGTGTTACCACCGGCAAATCTCCAGCAATGTGAAACTCTCTCAGATCAGCTGCAGAGACAACCATGACAGCTCAAAAGGAATTTTGAGGATTTAAATTCTGGATTTGCATTGACCTTAGCCTGGTTCCCTTCTTCTACTTAACCATCTGTAAAAGGATGGATGGCAATATAAATATTTCCCTATGAGAATCGCCATTAAAGTAAATGCTGGTCAGCGTTTGGAGACCCAGAGCAGTAAGTGCACAGAAATGTCAAAATATGGAAATGTTCATGTTCAGCCATTTCAGAGCATGAAGAAATCGGACAACGAGGCAACAGAACCACAATGAGGAGTGCCTGCTAAATTCGGAGGTTTGGTCATGGCTCCTCAATAAGTCACCACAAAAGCATGGATGACTGAAGGCCTGGCTAATCTGAAATTCCATAGTTTGGACTTCTGTAAAAAGTTTTTTGGGATCAAAAAAAGTCCTTCTAAGACGTGACATATACAGCACAGAAAATATTTATTGCGTTTATATAAAAATATAAACATCTTAGTAGGCAACAGCATCATCTGTTGTTCATAATGGTAGAAGATTTTAGAAGCTACTTCAGAGCACACAGGCATGTGGGGCAAACAAGAATCAGTTACACCTCACATAGGCAGGGACGCATTGAGTGGCAAAGCATAGACAGCAGAAAGACATCAAAAGTTTCTTATAACTTGACTTTCTGAATATACTGCCTCCAAAAGCATTAAGTCTGACATCATGGTGCATGTCTCAGCACCTTGCCAAAAGATGAATGGCTGCTAATGGCTGCATTGCCCCCAAAATCCAGGAGAGGGCTCCAAAATTAGTTACACAAGATACTATTTAAAATCCTTTATCAATTTGCTGGCCTCTGGCCCAGACTGCACTTTGAAGTGGAGCCAGACAAGGGAAACCTCTCTGGAGCCCACACGCTTGGAGAACTAGAGAAGTCCTATTACAGGTTACGAAGGTTGTTGCTCCCATCATCAGTGAGCCTTCACAGATCTATCTCCTGGAAGAGACTGGAGAAGACACATCACTCAGAATGATCATAGGACAACTTGGGGCTCATTGGCGCAGCAAGAAGGGGCAAAACCTAAGAGGAACATAAAGGAAATTTCTGAGAAAATGGACACAGCCTGAATGCAGTCAGCCCAGCTTGATCAAGCTTTGGAAAGCTGAGTAGCAACTCCTCCCATAAAGGGCAATAAAATCACAATGGCCCTAGGGTGTAGATGGAAAAAATCATGGTATCCTACATGCTGACAGTGGGAGAAGCCTTCATCTCTAAGCCACACAACTGTCCCCCAGGTGTGTCTGCTGCACATCTCTTGAAGCCCCAGGTCCTTACCTGGGAAATCTATGTTTTGAATTTTAAAAAAATAAGCTTTTCTTTTATCAAATGGAGATCATCTGTGAAGATATGTATTCCATACAGGTGGTGCTAATGGGAAAAACCAGCTGGATTTACACTCCCACAGCTCTTCCAGTGTGGCAGATGAGCCTCTCTGTGATGAAAAAAGGATGGTGAAGAAGCTGCCAAAATAAAGCACTCAAATTAACCCCCCTCAAAGGACAAAGATAGTCTGTAATTAAGGCAGAAAATGCAGTATGTGGCCAAAAATCCCCCCAAAGGATAAAGTGGTATCTTGATCCCATGACTCCCATTACAAGAGGAAGCACAACTACAGCTGACTGAGCAGCAGTTTGGCAGAGGACATGCGTGGGCTAACACCTGCCTGCTCAACACACTCATGTCTCAGACCTGGCCCCAGCAATGTGACAGGCATTACAGCTTTAAACACAGGGGCCAACGGGGAAGCTCCTGAGATGGAATCCTCTCCATTCCTATGGAGAATGAGAAGCTCTCCAAGAGGTCTCATTCTCCTTCACTTCTGCTGAAGCATAGCAGGGAAGCAGCAGGCAGAAGGGTGGGCTGACTGGTGGTAGCTTGCCTGTCTGGAGGCAGCAGTCCTGCTGACTTCCAAGGTCAAGGAAAGCTGGTATCTTCTTCACACAGAAGAATTCCTCCTTGCAGGAAAT
This sequence comes from Cygnus olor, assembly GCF_009769625.2. Lineage (NCBI taxonomy): Eukaryota > Metazoa > Chordata > Aves > Anseriformes > Anatidae > Cygnus > Cygnus olor. The sequence goes on along the minus strand of NC_049171.1, from coordinate 101,697,541 downwards.
CAGAAAAGACAGGGAGCCAAGCAGCTGACTGCCAACCAGCAGTGACTCCTGGCTCCCACCAAGCCATACAGGCACTGTGCATCAGACCACTTCACACTGCAGTTAATGTCATGCTCCTGTGAGGGACAAGACCTCAGCTCTGTTTGTGACAGCAGCTTCCACCGAGCTCCTGCAGGCACTCAGAACCCAGCTGTTTGCCTTAAAACAAAGTCTCATCAGTAAATCACTGCCTACCCTGAGCTTTGAGTCCTGACTAGAGCTGTGGGGTAGAGAGGCAGTGCTGTTGGTTCTGGAGAACCACAAGCTCAGACCAAGCCTCATCTTTCACGTGAGTATGAGAGTCAGGTACGACTTAGGTATCTGCCCTTTGGGAACCCAAGGACTGCACACAGCTGTGTCTGCTGGTCTTTCCAAAAGGGATTCAACACTAGCTTTACTCTGCACATAGGAGGAGAGATAAACAGTATCAGAGACTAACTCATACCACTCCTCCCGTTCTACTATAGTTTCCTGGAGTCCTAAACACACAGGACTACCTTGAGACTTTGTTTTGTGTTTCTTCACCAAGATTTGTTCAATTTCTTATCCTACAGGCAAATAAATGTAGAGTTTCCACAGTGTAGCTCTTTTTCAAGAAAGTAAGACATTTTAGGGGTATATAAGATATGACATCAGTAAGTTTCACAAACATAGCACCCAGTTTTTATTTGTGCTTGAACAGCATTCTGCAAGATAACTGAAGAGTCCATAATCTTGGCTAGTTAAAATTAGAGAAACGCAGACAAGCTCCCTCTCACCATCATTTGCAGCAGCTTTCACAAATCTTTCTTCTTATCAGATCTGACTGACGTGCAGCCTGGGTAATTTGGGATTCCTTATGCAATACCAGCCCAACTCAGAGCACAAAGCTTGTCTACAGAAATCTAGCATCCAGCATTGCAATAATGTATTCACATCTGGGCATTGCAGTGTCAGGTAGGTATTAACAAAGTAGAAAGTTTCAAAAGAGGTTGTCAAATGGGGACAGAGCAAAGGCAAGGGACAGAAGGTATCATGTCCACTCATGACCAGGGGTACAAAGAGGTAGTAAACGAATGTGTGCTTTCTAATTGCCCATCCTGAAATCCATACTTTTCCCTCTTCAGCATTCAGTCAGCATCTTAGAGAGGCCATAAACATATAATGGGATAGATTTTAGGTCCAGGCTTCTAGCATCGTGATAATCTGAGCCTTTTACCATTGCTATTCATCTTCACTAATCAAATCCTCATAATAAAAGTACTAAACCCATTGTGGGGAGGGAAAAGGGAAAGACAAAGACTACAGGCAAGCACTTTGGGACTTACACAAAATTACCAAATTCTAAAGGAAGCTCATTTCATATAACATAGTATAACACCAGTAATTAATGAGAGATGTAAACAGGTTTAACTCTAAAAAGGCAGAAAATTAAATAATTTGTTTCCTATGGGTATATAATGAGATAGTTACCAAGTTCCCATGAGAGAGATAAGCAGATATTAAAAGGTCTTTCCAATACCTGTAATGGCTAAGGGCAACAGCTAATTCAATAGATTCGATCAAAATCACCACTTCTTTCTCCGCTTCTGATTTATTACTTTGGCTGTAGTTAGTCATCACTCATTTTAGTTTGCTTTTCAGCAGTCATAAATTATGCCTCATAAATAAAAAGATACAATCAAGGAAATCACATCAAGTCATCTACAGCCCTGGAGTATATTTTCCCCCAGTACTCACACTAATGTCTTTTTAAAGGATAGCTTGCCATGGTTTTGAATATGTCAGAAACACAATGTACTGGGAAAAGTCTTGCAAGAGTTATGCTGTAACAGTCTCACCGGTAATTTTGGAAACCAAAAAAATCCAGTCTAATATCCCTATTTAGTTTAATGAACAAAAATCAAGGTTTGCTTTATCAATACATTGTTTACGCACTTGAATTTAGGTTGGTGTTAGCAACAGAAACATGGTGTGTGAAGGGGGGCTACATAAAAGAAATTGGGTGGTTTCAAATAGTGCTTCTCCCTACTGTGTGCCCTACTGTACAAGGGCAAAGGAAGCATCCAGTTCAGCAAAAGGGTATTTAGAGTAGGTTTCGCCGTTACCGCAATGAAAGCATATAGTTATGTCTGCTTTACTTTTCAGAAGCGGAAGTCGAGCTTGGAAGTCTAATACCTGCACAGCAGGAGACGCTGTTTACTTGGAAGCAAGGGAGCACAAAAACCTTACAAGAAAATCCTCTCTTCCAAACAAAGAGGAGATAGAGAGCATGGAGTGTAAGAAAGAACCACGTTTGATTTTGTCACTGCTTTGTGGTGTATCTTTCTGTCAGGGTGACAGGAAAAAATGGTGAATTAAAATGATGAAAAGAAGCCAAAAGATGAGGGATAGTACAAATGGGCAACTATCCATCACCGGCCAGTCAGAGAAACAGCTTCACCCTGTTTTAAGCTGAAGAAGTCACTTAGCTGCTTGTCAGTAACTAAGCAGCACAAACTGGAGCTCAGCCAGCAGTTTGACAGACAGGCTGGCAAAGCCAAGTGTCATTTTGTCATCTCTGAAAGTGACCAAGGGGACTGACATATTCTGCACTCCATGTACTTGGTCCTGCCATAATCTTCATGACTTTGCACCTTTTTCTTTTTTTTTTTTTCTATATATCTCTCCAAAGTTTGTTTTCTCTGTGAGAGTCCAAGATGGAGGACCCAAAATGTATTTCCCCTGGTATATCTCAGGATCTTTCCTAGACCCTTCACTTGGCAGTGAAACCACTGAAACCTATCAAGCACTAATATGCTTATGTAGATCTTGCCCCTGACGAATAAAAGTGCTTAAATTCCTTGAACAATTGTGACCTTAGCATTTAGGGAGCACAGTCCCTTTGACCAGCATGAATTTCTGAAGTGACTTCATCATTTTTGAAAGTGCAACTTTTGCATCTAGTCTTACAAGTCCTAAATATTCAGCTGAAGTTTCCAGCAATGGAAGGAAAAAAAAATAAAAATTCTGACTTCAGATCAGAAGAAGCTGTCCGGGTTCATCGAACTAAATATCAATGCCTCCAAAAATGCTGGAGAGAGTCCCATCACAGCACTTTGATTTTATCTGCATTCTGCTGGAGGAAATTCAGTTGCATTTAAAGTTTTATGTCCAGCAAACAAGCCTCAAATGCAGGGACAGCAGAATCAATATCCAGTTTAAGTGAAATATAAATCTGGGTTTCATCAGCATAATAGCAAAAGCCAAGCCCTATACTTATGAATAACTTGTCTCACAGGCAAGATATAAATTGTCAACAATGGAAGAGCTTAGAATAGATCCCAGAGGACTGCTGCAAGTGACATAAGAAGAAGACAAACACGTGCATGCAAAAACCTCTCACAGTGAAATAAATGGCCACTAGTGGAAAAAAAAAAGGAAAAAAAAAAAAAAAAAGATTTAGGGTCCCAGTCAACAGCTCAGCCCGGTTATGGAGCACAACCAAGATAAAAAGCAGTCTTGAATACATCATGGCAAACCACAGGAATCCACTCAAGAGACTTTCTTTGCTACTTGTCATCAATAGATCATTAAAAACTTTGACTCAAACAAATGTCTGTGCTATCAAATTCCCCAAAAAACAGCTTCTGACTGAGGTAATTGGAAGTGGGTCCAACTGATAATATAACACAGTCACCATCAACAACTTCAAGCCCAGACAACAACGTGAGATGTTTTTCTTTAGCTAAGAAAGATTCCTAACTAAGAAGTAGAGTGTGGGTCTGCTTCAGCTACTTGCTGCCTACCAAACCCCATCCACACTTACATTCACATTCTTCACAGATCCTCATCAAAATAGTAAGGAAATCTGGTCTAGCAATAGTTCTGCTATAAACTACAGCAAATGGGGAAGAGAATTCACGGTATTGTGGACCTACAGATGTGCCCTACGCTGGGAGAAAGAAAAGAAAACCTTAATATTTATTCACAGTGGGACTTAAAATACTAAACTATGCTGTTTCTGGAAACGAACAAACAAAAAACAGCTTTGGTCACAATAGAAGTGACAACTGGAACATACATTTAAAGTGTAGTATATATTCAGGCTTGAAGTAACCATCCTTTTTAACTTGGTAAGTATTGCTATAGCATTTCTTGTATTGCTAAATTTACTTAAGTTCAGTTCTCTGAACTTCAGTTCAGGGATGTCATTAAGTTCAAGTAACATGGACCTGTAATCAGCAAGAAGAAGTAGTCAGCCCACAGATACTCAGCATTTCCTTCAGCACAAAGCTAATAGACAGACTTTTCACACTGGCTGCTAAGTTAAAGACATGCTATCAATTCAGAAACATCAAAAGGAAGAAGAGGTTTGTGATTATCAAGCAGTGAAGACAGGCTTTGTGAAAACTGCAATAAGTACACTTTTCTAGTAGTATACCAGGTTCTTTTTTCAATAATTTAATAACTGTCCCTTCAGAATCCTTTCCTTACCCAAATTAGAGATGCTAGAACTGATTTATGAAGAAAGCTAGTGCACTCCTCCCTCCAGGTCCCAGGACTCTGACAGTAACAGAGCAAGAGGCAATGGAAGGAAGGTGAAACAAGGGAATTAGGCAGAAAGAAAAACAAGACGTATGTAGGCAATCATTGGAACAGGCTGCCCAGACAGGTTGTACAATCTCCATCCTTGGAGATTGAGGGATGGAGAACTTGGACCAGAACTCAACTGGACACAGCCCTGAGCAGCCTCAAAAAACACCACCAACAACAAAAATAAATAAATAAAGCCAAACCCAAATCAAAATAAATCCAAACCAAACCAAAAACCCAACAGCAGAAGTAGAGCACAGATACCAAGGAACCTGATCTGTAAATTGCTCTCTCATCAAATTTGCAGTTGACACCAAAGTGGAGGGAACCAGTTGATATGTTCAAGGGCAGGTCTGGCATTCGGAAGGGACTGGAGCAATAGGTCACCACGATATTTATGAATTTCAGAAAGAACAAATTTGAAGTCTTGCACTTGGGAAGGAATAACTCCTTGCAGCACTACAGGGTAGGGACTGACTAGCTAGGGAGAAGGACCTAGAGGGTTTCAGCAGATAGAAAGCTGAACATGAGCCAGCGACGTACTCTGGCACCAAAGATGGGCAACAACATCTTGAGCTTTTTAACAGGAGCATAGCCAGAAAATTAAAGGAAGTGATAACATGCCTTTACTTAGCATTTGTCCAGTTTTGGCCCCCAAATCCAAGAAAGATTGATAAATTGGAGCAAGTTCAGTAGAGGGCCACCAAGGTAATCAGGGCACTGGATAATTTGGCCTGTGAGAATAAGCTGTGGGACTGGGGCTTGTTCAACCTGGACAAGTGATGTGTTTGGGGGGACCTGACTACAGCCCTCCAGCACCAAGCCATAAGCTAACAGAAGGTGGTGCCAGGTTCCTCACAGTGCTATGTTGTGGGGGGAGAAGAGGAAACATGCTTAAGTTCAAACAAGAGAGGTTCAGATTGAATGTAAAAAAAAAAGCTTTTTTCACCATGTGGACAGTCAAGCAGTGGAGCAGACTGTCTGGAGAAATTATTCAATCTCCCTCCGTGAAGGTTGCCAAGGTGCAACTGGATAAAGCCCTGAGTAACCTGATCTGACCTCTTAATTGACACTACTTTGAGCAGAAAGTTGGACTGAATAACCTCCTGAGAGCCATTCCAACCTGAATTATCTTGTGATCCTGTAAAGCAAAGGAACTTGTAAAAGAAAGATTGCCACCACCTTGCAGGAGCTCAAGAAGTGGAACACACCATGTTTACTACTTTCCAAAACAAATCCATGTTTGAACAATTTTTATTATATTTTAGGGAAAAGGTTGTAAAGACATCTGAGGACTGCCAAAATCAGCTTCAAGACATACCATGTGTACAAATACTGTGTATAGAATCAGTAGTGAGGCTTACTGGTATCCTGTTTAGGGATTAATAAGATTGCCTATTCATAGGCACCTTTATATGCAAAAAACAACCTCATCCTGCTATGAAACTATAGCCACTTACTTTTAGGAACAACAAATTCAAGGCTGTTTTTTGGTGTGATTCTAAACTCCACTAACTCATCTAAACACTTGGAAGGAATGTCAGATGGTTAGAAATAACAAAGGTCTCAGTTCATAAGCTAAAATCAAACAAGGCCCTACATTATTATTAGTACTGTATGACAAAACCTGTAACTTTGACACAGAAAATGACTAAAGGCTAAAGAAGATAACTGATACGTATAAGAAGATAATTGATTTAGTATTAAGGGCCAAGATACACGCACAAAACTTGGGCCCAGTTTCCAAGGCACTGTTGATAGCCGGTGATGACAATACCTATGCCACAGTTTAATTCCAAAAGTACTACTGATTTCTAGTAAGGAAAGGCAGTACTCAGTCTGAATTGCAGAACTGGTCTCCCTGCATTACCTGCATAGGAAGAACAATAGTAAAACACACCCATGTGTGTGAGAAATAACAGCCATCAACAACAAACAGGTGGTTCACTTTTGAACCACCCATGAAAACTGCTTGTGATCCTACTATTTACTTTAAAGAGAAAACAGCCCCAGTCTCTCTTGATGTAAGCTACCTTAAGATCTTGCAGTAAAATAATCCAGAGTAGACTAGGGGAGGAGGGAAAAAAAGAAAAACTAATGAAATGAGGCTGTCTCTTCAGAACTAGGATTTCACACTACTTACATAACATTAGAGCCTTGCAAAAAGCTCTGGAGGGTACTCAAACATTTACCATACAAGAAACACAGGCTCTTACAATTACACTGAAGAAAAATGAATGCTGAATGAATGCATTACTTGTGCAAAATCATTTTCAGTTTCTCAACTATTTAAAATATATTAACAACAATCGTTTAAGTATCACAATACTATTAACATTAGAAATGAGATGTGTATGTTTGTTTTAAGTGTAAAGTAAGATTCCCAAAGTGTACAGAAATCATGATGGTGTCACTGCTAAGTGATGGTAATTCCCACCTGATATTCATATTCTGTGTAAGGCATCAACCGGTCATCTCTGAAGAAGGCTGAAGAACCATTGTAAACAAGCACGAGCTCTAAATTTGCATGGGCTTGAGATGTCCGCCTTCTGTAAAGTTCGTAGTATAAAATCTTCCCATTGGGCTGCTGTGGGCCAGTCCACAGGATGGAAGACGCTGGCTGGAAGCCCCCAGTTCTGGTCTGTATCTCTATGAGAGGGGCAGGCTGTGCTGCTGGCGGTGCCTCCAGCGTCTGTACTGATGCCCACTCACTGGAGGCACAACCCAGCTCTGTGCAAGCTTGGAGCTGTACCTCATACCTTGGGGAACGCAAATTAGGAACAAAGTGATTAAAACACTGCAAATGCAAATACAGACTCTGCATGAAATGTGAATATATGCATGGGGGGTTCTTAATTTTTCTTGGTCTTTGGCGTTTTTGAAAAAGAAATCAGTTTGCATCAACTCTGACACACAGATTATATATGGTGCCTCTGTATATCAAAAAGTAAGAACTCTGTCTTCTGTTTTTTTTTGTTTTTTTTTTTTTTTTTTCAAAGCAGAGTTAACATCTGCAGGAATCAAGTGATCAAAATTGTTTTAATTTTGATGATATGAGCCAAAATGATGATTCATTGTAAGAGATGATTTGGATATCATTTGAGAGCTGTATCATCACTAACTTCACTCTATTACTCTTCTCTCTTTGGATTTAGATTAGTTATATGTAAATAGTAGACAGACTTATCAACCATGTAACACACACAAATTATGCCTACACAAATATATACGGAAAGGTCAGGTAAATAATCAAGAATTAGTCGGGAAGACATTACTTCAGTATCAAGTGTGTTCTTACGGTAGCTGAGTCCTGTATAAACACAAGCCACTCTTTTTCAGTTCAAAGGGGCAAGCATGCTCCTGGTGTGACTCTGCTGATGGTAACTCAGCTACTCTGTGAGTGGGCTAGCTAGCCAGTCTTTGGTCTAACCCCTAACTATATGTCAGCTAAAGTGCTATTTATCCTTGAATGTAGACGGCTTGCGAAAGATTCACAAGAACATTACAGCTTTTGGAGTCTGTAACAGAGTACTGAACCTATATCAATGAAAACCCAGGTCAACCCTATGCACTTCATCAAGATGATATATAGCTGGGGTTACTATAAATTAAAAAAATCCTGTTTTTATCATGTGCATTTTAGGAACTAAAACCCAGCTGTTCAAAAGCTGGTCACTTTTAAGCCCACTGAATCACCTTGCAGCATTCATTCAACACGCAAAATCTTCCAGACTTACCTACTGTAGGGCTCTAGCCCTGCCACTATGTATGATCGTCTCACAAAGGAAGTATGAGATGCATCAAAGTCAACTCTTCTCTTTCCTGTTTCAGCAGGCTTGTGGATGGAGACTGTGTAATTTCTAATGTCACCATTTACTTTCATAGGAGGATCCCAGGCCACCAAAATCTCCTTTGAGGACCATGCCTGCAGTCTAGGAGGCAACATCCCAGATGGAGCAGAGGGGTTGGTTTTTATCTGAGCTGATGGGCTGGTCACACTCCCTTGACTGTTATTTGCAGTGACAGTGTAGCTGTACTCCATGCCTGGCGTTAGGGTGAAATCAAGATAGCGAATTTCCAGACCTGAGTAAACAAGAACACCATCCCTCCTTAGCTCATAGCTTGTGATTTTACCATTGGGGTTAGCTGGACTTTTCCACGTGATTTCAATTGACTCTGAGCCCATGACAAGCAGCCTGGGAGCTTCCATGTTTAATGGTGGGGCCTCCATAGTCATCACTGACTGGAATATACTTGATGTGCAGCCCCCAGCAGTACAAGCAACCAGTGCAAAATCATACTGTGTGTAAGGCTGCAGATTAGAAACCAACATCTGCAAGTTTTTGCCAGGATAATACTCTTCATTGTTTATTTTCAGTATGTACTTCGTGATATCTCCATTTTGTATTTGGGGAGGTGCCCAGGATGCATTAACCTGAGTGGCGCTGACAGCCTGCAAAGACGGTGGATCCACTACTGCAGGAGCTGCTTCCAGCGTCCGTATTCCAGTTGGTTCACTGGTAGAGCAGCCTCCCATTGTACAGGCAACTATCGCATAACTGTACAGCGAGTAGGGTAGTAAGTCTTCATCCGTGTAGTTGAAGGTAGCAGCATCAAAGCTGAAAGGATAGAGAGCATCATTTTTTAGCAGCCTGTATGACTGAAGAATACCGTTGGGCTGTGCTGGGGCAGCCCATGAGATGAGTACCTTATGGGGGTTATCTGATGCTAAGGATAACCTAGGGGCAGCAAGACCTTTTGGGGCAGTTTGACTGGTCCTTGCCACAGTCCAAGAGCTGTCAGTGTAGCCTGCTGCATTCCAGGTGCGTATTTTATATTCATATCTTGTCCATGGCTGCAAACCTTTATCATTATATATGAATGCATTACTTTCAGTGTTATATTCTGTGAAAACAATTTTCTCATCTTCCATTGTTGCTCTGTACCCCGCAGCATTTTCTTTTGTGCATCTGTGAATAACTTCATAGCGAATTATTTTTCCATTCGGATTAATTGGCTCCAACCAGCTCAGCTCAATGTTGGTAGCGTTCACTGCCTGGATTACAGGTGCCATCTGAGACACTGGAGGTGCTTCATCTGTTCGGACCGGCTGGGGCAGAGAACGAGTGCAGCCTGCCACATTGCAAGCTTCCAGTACTAGGGTATACATCGTGTATGGCTCAAGGCGCCTAAAGAGGAACTGGCGAGATAAACCACTATATTCCAGGTTGTCATCACTGAAAATATTGTAGGTCTGGGGAAAAAAAAAAAAAAAAAGAAAGAAAAAAGAATTTCATGGAGAGAAGGGACAGAAGCCAGGATAAAAGGACAAAAACCTATAAATTAACAATGTTCAGAAACAAACTGTAGACGAGACACCTTAATCTTTGCAACAGGGTAAGGGCTATTACCCAACCATCCAGTAGCTGACTTCGTTACTAGTAACAAACACCACACAAACAGATCATTGATACAAAAACAATGTTTTGATCCTGTTTTCATGGTTTTTTTTGTTTTGTTTTGTTTTGTTTTTCATTTTGGATGTAGAAATAAATCATCTAGTGACACTTTTCATTATGTTTGTTTGTTACCAAGTTTCATTGCCAGGCTTTCCTAAGCTAGCACAAAGCTTCCTGCAGACTAATTATAGCTTTAAAAACTAGTTAACTAACACTTTAAAAAGAAAACAAACAAAAAACTCCTAAAAAAAACCACAAAACCTGTAGTTGCAAAGTTTATAGGTAAAGGTTTACAGTCAGATGAAACCATTGTGTTAAAAGAAGTCCTGAATTTCAGAACAGCATTCTGTCAGACCCAGGGTTTCTAGAAATGCATTTTGGTGATGTCTAGAGTAAGGGGAAAGGCTAAAGCTAGCTCAGACAATGAGCTTTCATGCATAGCTTTCTATCCATTAAAAGAACAGTTTGGTTCACTGTAAATGAACTTTTGCAGTCGGGGGTAGCACAGGAATGTTAATTATCATTTGAATATAACTACAAGCAGAGAGTGCTCACAGAGTACCTTGTGCTTACGTAGGGCTTCTGTCTTATTTTAAAGTATAATGCATTTGACTGAGTCCTTTTCAGCAAAAAAATGTTTTAATTTGATATTCAGCATTTCCCTCTTCTTTTTTTGAAAGAAGTGTCAAGCAAAGTGTCAAGATGGAGCTTACCTTAATTATGCCATTGGGTTTGGAAGGCTCTGACCATTTCAGCAACAGAGCCCTGCCGTTCTCTTTCTTTTCCACAGTGAAGTTGCTCAGGCCACTGGGTGAAGCTTCCAGTGTGCGCACAGATGTCCAGGGGCTTGAAACCTGTCCGGCATTGTTTACAGCTACGACATGAATATGATATGTTGTGAAAGGTTTCAATCCAAATAAATGAGCCTGATGCTTTGTTCCCTGAAGCAAGAATACAGATGTTTGAGTTAGTTAAAAAAGTAATCAGCATCTGTGCTTTATGTCACTTGGAAAATGAGGTCTCAGCTCTGGGTCTCTTCTGACCTCTTTGCAGAATACCTCATCTGGTTATCAGTCTTTTTTTTTTGGTGGGTTTCCATAGCTGAACCCTGAAAAGAAACTCTTAGGATTTTCAAAAATATTTGTCATTATGGTGGAGCCTTTGGAGCTGAATTCTGGGGAGTCCTGCAGTGTCCAAACCTCAGCAAACAGCTCAGTGTTTGTTCAGCATGCATTAAGCTTTGCTCAGCGTATCAGAGAGCTTGATACTCTGATGGCACATATTGTAAAATGTGGTATACAAGTGATTCTTGCATCTACAGAACCTTTCACATCACACATCTTGTGTGCAGAATGACATTCGGCAGGCACGCCACCATGTTCCAGCTACTCAGAGTGTTGCAATCTGGATAGACAACAGTGTTTCCAGAAGCACAATCTCATTTCCTTACTGAAAACACAACCCTTAAAAGTGGGGTGAAAAAAATGACTGGACAGAGAGCGAGAATAAGCTGTTTTTGATATCCCTGCTCTGTCTGGAAGGCCCATGAGGCAGAGCAGAGGCCGGACAGGAGGCACACACCCACCCACAGCACCCACCATAGCACAGGGTCAAGCCTTTCTGAAAGGACTGGGGCCCACTGCCACCATGCGAGAGCCCTGCTGAGCTCAGGGCCACGTGGGTGGGTGAAGGATGGACAACAGCCATGGAGAGAAGGGACCACTGGCACTGTGGCTCGCCCCAAATAGCATCTGAGAAGGACCTCAACCAGCCTGGGCATGAGGCAACCCCACCCTCAGCACCACCTGAGGAAGGCAACATGGCCGCAGCACTACTTCCAACAGCCGTGGAAGGAAAAGTGGCTAACAAAGAAGGTGAATAGCACGTTTCAGTACGAGACTCTTCAGACTTGTCTCATCACAGCAAGAAAAGGGATCGGCTGATCACTGATATATTTTAATTCCATTTTCAGTTACGCTTTTGCATTAATTACACAAGATATGAAGAAGGGGAGGGCAGGAATTCAACTTCGTTCGTATGGCAGAAAGCTACAGTCAATTTCCCTCCTTCAGTAAGTTGCATTAAGTTGTTAAATGCTAACACTTAGAATCGTTTAATATTTAAACATTTGTTAGGCGATCAGACTCAGAAACAAATTTTAAAGAAATATTAATTTCTTTTTTTAAATATTAAAAGTTAGGTCATCAATATTTAAATAGTTATTTCCTCACAACAATGAGTTAGTCTTTTAGATAAATATAGCACAGCATTTGAATGACCATTATGAATATTAAAGCTGAAGATGCCACAAGTACAGATTATAAACATACTTTTCTGATAAATGATTCCTTTTTCTGTTAAACAGGGCAAACACTAGCAAGATTAATAATGCAAAAAAGTATAATTCTTTGTTAGGAATTCCCAGTCATTGCTGCCAAAAAAACGTAAGCTCAAATGCAAATAGCAATCACCTCGAACAGATTATATATAAAAAAGCTCTGGCTGCTGTGGGACATTTAGAGATATCTTTTGTCATAAGAAACATGGAAAGCATGTGGGCTATAAAACAAAAACATATGTATATTGTCAATAGCAGCACCTGTTCAATTACAGTTTATTTCAGTATGGAGAATTTCGTTCAGCCCCTAGATGGCAATACTATCAAACACTTTTTGTAACATGAGTGCTTAATGATTAACAACGTGCATTCAGTCATCCAACATACTCAAGGCAGCCATTAAAAAATAACAAAACTGATTTCATTATAGATTCTTTTAATAAACATTTATGGCTTAGATCTTTGAAAGTGGAAGCGTTCAAACTACCATAGCCAAAAACCTATAAGGCCGAATGCAAAATTATGAACTGCAGGTTAAAGAACAGAGCTCAAATTGAAGTTCATGCTTAGCATAAAAATCTGGCATCAGAAATTATGTTGGCACAAAACATGATTAAAATTAGCTTTACAATTGGATGTGGTCTGTATTAATAGTTTTTATGAGGACAGTTATCTATTAGGTTTTCAAAACAGAACTTTAAAAGACTAAAATTTACATTCCATGGTTCGAGGGTGGAGGAGGGAGGAAAGGAGCATGTCACATTAAATTACTGCCCCTGAACCGTTACACAGGGGCTCTCAGAAGGTACAAACACATCATTACAAACATTGTGCAAAAAGTAATGGCCCAGCTTTCTTATCACCTCCATGATCAGGGTGGGCTTTTTTGACAAGTGCTACAAAACACTTGCTTTTTATTGTTTTTAAGTAGAAAAACGGCATATTTTTCATCACACTGTACAGTCTTCCCACTAAACCCTAAGATTTAATTATTTACAATCCTCACCACCCTTTGAAATGAAACAGGATGGAGGGATTTCCTTGCCTGCAGTTCACCGTGTTCTCTGGAGACTGCTAAACCATTCCTTCCAGGGATGCCTTTTATCCCTGGCTCCTATAGATACTTCTTGAAGAGCAAATGGTTTACATGTATTTTTGTTTTGTTTGGTTTTGAAGTAAGCTCAGGGGATGTCCTCCCAGAAAACGAATCCATGCTTTCTCCCCCTGCTCTGCTGCCATTACCATCTGTGAATTTACTCAGCTCAGAGGCTGATCCTAAAAAGAGGATGGATGGCAGTCTGAATGATTAATTTTAAGAATTACGTAATGTTCTAGCCTAGAAATACCAGCCTGCTGGAATGGTAAAATACAAATAGCAAAAAACAACAACAACAACAACAAACAAACAAACAAACAAAAACAACCAAAAAAACAGTTTGCAAAGGATAGCCTTTTGGCTTCAATGGACAGCTGCACAGACTTAAACAGGTACAGGATCACAATCCTTGCATGGAATATTCTCCTAGTCTTTGTTTGCAAAGCCATGAACTCATATATCCCATGTTTACACACTGCTAACAGGACAGATTTCATTTACCATTAAAAGCAAGCCAACAAAATAAAATTTTAATGCAAACATTAAGATGTTTGTAGCCCAAGACTGACTGACCATGAAAGCTGATGGACTGCAATTCCAAGCCCTCCTTTCTCTGTTGCCTGTTGTGAAACAGTCTCACTCATTCAGCCATTAAATTAAGAATAACCTAGCAAACATTTAAGAGTGTGCACTCTCACACTCCTCCTGTAAGGCCCATTCTTTTAATGTAAACACTACAGACATGGACTCCTGAGGCATCCCATACTGCAGCCCAGAGCCCAGCTGTGAACCAGCCCTAGGCTTGTCCCGTTCCCTTTGGTGGCACTGACGGCATCTCCACTATTCCATGCAAGACAGCACCTTTGCTTTTGTTGGGTAAAATGATTTACACGCTGCCAGTGGCAGCATAAGCTGTTAGCAACAACAAATACACTCGTTGGTTAATTTCACGGCTCTAACTGTAAATTAGGATAAAAGTTATTTAAAACAAAACCTTGTTTTAACACATTTTCAAAGAGTAAAACAAGAGAACATGAATCATGAATAATATATCCATCGAGATTTGCTTCAGAGTGCCTTTTTTGTTTGTTTATTTTTTAATTCATGAGTACAGAAGTCACTTAAAGTCTGGAAGCAGATCAGCACACCCTTTCATGCCGCTCGAAGGCAGTGGCACCCGGGATGCAAGGTGCTTGCCTTCCCCACCACCCCTTGGTCCTCCTCCAGGGCACGGGAACGGCTGTGCAGCCGTCAGGGGTCTGAGAGGTTTACACTGCCTACTGTGATTGCTGCTGACTACTTGAAGTGCCCCTAAGGTGGCAACAGGGTCAAGAGGTCTTTGTAGGTTGAAAATGATCAAAAATTAGCATTGATCTGCAGCTGTCAATACTACTCTCTGCAGGTGGACTCCCTGCACAAATGTTTAAACTGCATAAAACTACACAACCTAGTCATCTTTGACTCTATCGATCTGATGAAGAAGCACTTTCCAGTGTTGTCACTCAGGGCTTTTCCTCTTTTTTTCAAGGCAGACCAGCTTACCCAGGTGCCCAGGTCTCAGGGCACGCATTCCAAACCTGATAGTCACATCAGAAGAACCCTGAACCTCTCAAGAGCTGCCCAACAGGCAGCTTTGGTATCTACCTCTTCAGGGGGTCATTGACATTCAGCAAGTCATCACCCAGTTGCATCAAGGTGAGGCTCTGGTTTCTTCTTTCTCTCTGTTGTCTCTTGGTACAGTAGCCCCTATTCAGCAGGTATCTTTGGTATCTGATGGAAAAACCAGCTCATTTTTTTCTGTGAGTCTCTAACTAAACTTGGTGACATCGGAGACGACCACAGTGCTATGGTACTGGTAGTACAGGGATCCAAACCTGTTATTTCATAACTCCCAGCCATAAATGATGAAAAGGTAATTCATGGTGACATTCCCTTTTCTATACAAGCAGAGATGCTGAACTCTCCCTGGATGAGGGAGGAGGAACCTATGGTCTCCTAGTACTCAGAACATTAGTCCAACCATTCTTCAATGTGAGTTTTCAATTTCTCCATCAAGGAATCCAAACAGATTCCTCCACGAGTGATAGAAATGGCTGGGAATATTTGGGGTTTTACAAAGATCCTCAGTTCATCCTCACCTTTGACATTATCTCTTTTGCCAGTTCCCCAGCTTATCCAGATCCTTTCCATTTTCTGCAAAGCACTGGGAGTACTTCCGCTTTGATGAATCTCTGATGTTAATGCTTATTTCCCAGCGTACTTCTTAGCCCCTGCCTTAAACCTCATAATTGCAGAATTCTTACTCATTTGCAACCCCTAACTTACCCTTTGGGTTGCCTTCCTTCTCATGCTTGTATAATATACACATTTTTTTTTTCTTTTTTAAAATCTACTCTAGTCCTAAAGCCTTATGCTTAAATTCACAAGGATATAACTTACAGATACACAGGTAATCTATGACTCCACTCCTTCCTCTAGCAGTGTGGACTGGAATATAAATTATTCCCAAGATAGCACTGAAAAAATCTCAAAGGTAAAGCAAACAGAAACTAATGTGTTCCTTATTTTGCCAGAAATTATCTTGCCTAAAAGTGACCAGAATTTCCATTTTACCAGAAATTGATGTTGCACTATTTATTTTCCTCCCCATTTGTGTAAAAATTAATTTTAGATTTTTCATTAAAATACTTGGTAAGTTTCACTTCAAAAATTTTACATTTTAAGAACTTCTTTGCATTTTGTTTTAGAATTTTAAAAGTGCCTTTCAACACATTTTTCATTTTAAATCATTATTCTAACAATTGATGTTACCCTTCAACAGCAGTAACATGCACTACACTGGTGGTGATTTTTATGTGTAAATTATTGTGGCACATAAAAAGCAAATATTATAACAGAATATGAAATAAACATTTAAAAAATTGTTTAAGTTTGTAAAACCAGAAGTGTGAGAAACACTCCGTAGCCAATAACTTAGGTTCAGGCGAGGATCTCAGTGAAGTAGTAATTTATTCGCGATTGCAATGGCGGGCGCCCCACAAGCAGGAGAGCGCACCTACTAGTTCCAAAACACAGTTTATATACTTTTTGATGACAGGACCCTCCCCTGTTTCCCCACTGGAGTGGGTAATCCAGGTTCACAATCTATCTGATGCTTCACAGACAATGCCTGGCCTTCAGTTGCCGGCCTGTTTTTGAGGTGGTAATGTTTTCTCCCCTTATCTGGCTTAACATAGTGATTTTTACCTGGTTGCTCTAAGGAGTCTGGTTGTCTGCATTTACGAGGTCACCTGCTGAGCTTTCTTATCACTGTAAGCATATCTCAATACCACATTCCTTCCTTCTAAACAATGTAACACTGCAAAAACAACATTTCTATTCCCACAGAAGTTACATTAGTAATTTAGTAAATGTAAAATCATTTTTAAATATTTTTTGTCAAAGGAGTATTCTTCCAAATTGTCTTTGGCTGAGATGAAAAGGGAATCTTCCTTTCCCACACTGAGATGGGTCAATGCAGTCTTTTCTTTCTACAGTGGCTAGCAAATTATATTAAGGGATTCATTACATTTGAGCTTGCCTTTTTATTTAGCAAATCTATTTTTTAAAAATAGAGGTTTCCATTTACAAAGTAAAGCGCAAAAGAGTCAGGAAATGTCTTCATTGAAACGTAGGCTTCGATTACATGCTCATAAAATATTCTTTCCTTCAGACTCCTGACAAACTTTTTTTTTTTTTCAACTTTGAGATTTTTTTTTTTTGTTTTTAAAAGCAATGGTAGTCTTGTCATCTATATCAGAGAACACTAGCTGGCTATCCCGAAACTCTGTGTGCCTGTCCTTTCTTAGGAGTACCACGCTAGCAGCTTTTTATTTAATAAAAAATTCATTTGTCCACCCTGTTCTACTCAGCACATAATAGTGATTTTGTATGTCAATACTCCTACAGGAGTTTGCAGACTATGCCAGTGAGAAACCTTTAGAAAAAGCAGTAATCTAAGAAGTTTAAAGAAGTCTGCAAACCACAACAATTAATACCTGATGTACAAGTATTACATTGCAATTCCTTTTTCTCCTTCCTGGCAGAGCATGTGAGGAACTGTGAATTGCATGCAGACGAATCTGTCGAGTGGCGCTGGTGCTCATTTTCACAGCAGACAGCTTTCTTTCCTGGCACACCTGGACATCTGGGGACGTGCTGCAGCCTCAGCGGGAACCGCTGTCCCCAGCTTTGACTTGAAAATAAAGCACCAAAAAGAAAACAAGGAGGCATTGTGCAGCAGAATGACTCCAAGCACATTTAGCCAGCTGCATTCAGTCACTGTGCTGGCTTTTCGGGAGTAGTACACTTTTAAACCACCAGCAATGTCACACGTCGGATGGTAAAACTTCAAAGAAAATTCTTTGGGCAAAGTCAACACTTCAGTAGCCTGTTCCATGTCACTTCTGTAAGGTTTTCTTTTCTTTTTTTTAACATAAGGGCAAACATCTTATTTAAAATTCATCTAACATCACTGAGTGCCACCTTCTCAAAAATGTATTTGCAGCTGTAATATTTGTCTAATTTATACTAAGAACCATTGAAATCAAAAAAGAGATTTTTTTGCATGACTAAATAAGTCAGATAAGCCAAAATATCAATGACATATTTCACTATAGACACTGTCTAGAGGGTGATGTCAACATTTTTTCTTAACATGAATATTTTATCTCTTACAACACTCACAAGACCTACTGTATAGTAAACCAATAGTTTCACACCTTCTTGGATTTTTTTTTTCCACATTTTTTCACTTTTAACTGTTTATCATTCCTCGTAATGAGAACGTGATGGAGACAGAAAGATAAAAACTGAATACCTGACAGGACTGCTTTCCCCAAACTTTGCGTTGGTCAGTTCAAATCTGCAATCCTTACTTTCACTGAATGAGACTTTTTGCTTTAAATAGTCATTTTGGATATGAAGAAAGACTAAGTTTCTCTTAAAAATAAGAGAGGCAAAATAAGAGAGACAAAAAAATATATATTTATTTGAGATTCAAAAAAATATGTGATAAAATACCTGAAGCCCAATGAAAAACAGTTGCATGCTTAATCTGGAATATGCACATACTCATCAGTACACTGCAGATCAGGCAATGTGTCAAGTCTGCCTTGGTCACGAGGGGAAGGGGAATCACTCTTTGGGTGTAACCTGTGGGAGAAATTCCTCCTCAGGGAAGCTGAAGGGCTGGCAAAAGCAAGCACAAACTCTGGCTGCGCTTTATACCTCTTCAGTTACAACCAATATATTCACACAGACAAACTCCAGGAGTATGTTTAAGGCAGCACCGCAGGTCGGGGTGCCACTGCTTGTGAACATGGAGGAGCAGTGTTCCTCTGGCTTTTGTTCTACGTCGTCTGTGGCCATGGCATGAGAAAGGAAAACCATGGCTGCTCTAACAAAGTGGCTAGAGCCTAAGGGCTCAAACCTGCAAGTGGCAGGGGAATTATATCCCTTGAGTATAAGGGGTTCTAATGTTATAGTTTTCGTAATGCCATAAGCTATATTTTCCATTTGATTTACTGGCTGATGGCCAGAGTGATGCTTTTGTCAGAACAGACACAATTGAGACTGCCACATCAGTGCTGCTGGTGTCATCCCAGCCTCATACCTTTTTGTCTACCAGTGTCCAAAATGGCAAGTGCGGCACAGAACTTTTTAATTTTAAGTCAATGCAATGAAACCATGAATGTTTTTGTTGTTATCCATAAGAAAGGATAATTTATACACCTGAACTTCTTATCTCTAAGTATCATGTGGCAATCAGTTTTGCTTCACTGTAGAAAGAATGCGCCCTTGTCATTATCAAATGTTTTGCCTTTTGGTTTTATTTGATGTTTTTGCTATTGAAGTGTTCACATTGCCTTTCTAGGACATTCATGACAACATATATCTGTGCCATAAGCCTTCTTCCTCAGCTCCTTTCAAATTACATCATATATGATATTATAAAGATAAGTATCTCTGGACTCTTTAAAACTTCTCTCATCTGGTCTTAAAACAAACTGGGCGTAGTACCACGTGATTGTTATTTTCTGTAAAATGTGAAAAAGTTTACTATGGTTTTGTTGTATAGGGTTTATATAGGCGCATAGACTATGTATGGTGCATATGATTTTCCTCTATAATAAAAAAAAATGATTTACCATTTTTGTCTTTGCACAGCTCAACAGCCATAATGGGAAAAAGAAATGAAAAAAGGAAAAAAAAAAAACAGTTTGAAGAAAATCTTTACGGGGATTTGTACAAGGACAATCTGAATCCTAATGCAGATTGCAGGTGAACTCCCACATCAGTTTCCTTGCAAATGCCACTGAATGTCAGTTGTGGTCCATAAAATTAAGACTTTGCAGTTATATATGACTTTTCATCCCAGGATCTCACATCATGTTACAAGCATTAATTAATTAAGTCTCAGAATATCCCCCCGTGTTACTGTGTGCAGCTTCAGGAAACTATCATGATTGTTTTAGATCCCATTTTACACAGGTACAGCAGACGTGTCATATTATTGTTAAGTGCAGACTTATTTTATTCCCTTTTCTCAATCATTCTGAGTCCTTGTCTCGTTCACCCAACACTTGCAAAAAGAGCAGTTCTAACTGCTGCTAAGTAGAGGAAGATAACACAGCCTCAAGGCAATTCACAGCTTTAAATCCCTGCTTTCTGCCAACACAATGGAAAATAAAGGCAACATTTTAAAGGAGACTAAAAGGTTTTTACTTCCCACTGTTTTATTCTTTTTTCTCTGCCCTGTACCAAACAGTCCGTGCTTTTCATTCCAACTTTGCCTGCTATGTGTGTAATCACTTCTGAGAGATAATAAAAGGTAAGCAGAAATAATTTATTTAGAGCTACACTGTAAAGGCCAATGATTAGTCTGAATCTGTAGCTAAACTTAAAATTTCACCCTTCAATTTGACAATCACGCCCAGCAGAAGGCCAGAAGCGGCTTATGCAGGTAAGGAGGCCCGCTCACTCTCCTATAGCCAGGGGAAAGCTCAGCCTTTACTCTTTTGAGTATTAGCAGAGGACATTGATTGGACATATATTTAGGTGTACACTTTGAGGACATACTCCTCAGCAAAGCACAGCTTCTCATATAAATACTGACAGGTTCAGCAGCAGTCTGACACCTTCCTTCCCGCACCTGCAGGAAGTTTGGAGGAGGGCATTGCTGTAGAGGGCACCTACTGGTCATAGGAGCTAGTGGAAAGCCTCAACAAGTAGCTTGACTAGCCCCTGAGACCAATGGTAAGAGAAGCAAAAATCTTGTTTTGCTGTTGCAGGTACCATGGACTGTGCTGCTGACATTAACAAGGTTCAACGCAATTTCACTATGCAATGTCGTGTCCCTTCGTGGCTATGTAATTTGAAGACTCAGAATTAACTCTACACCAAGAGAAGAGATGAAGTGATGGCAATGAGAATAAAAAGTGGCTGTAGAGCTTTGTGAAATAACAGAAAGAGAGGCTGCTTGCAGGTTTAATGTCTTGAAACCAAGTGAACCTGGTGGATAGATGAACTTCCAGACTGATCTTCCTAGGATCATACAGATACAGACCTACCTTAAGCCTCCTGAAGCACACAGGCTGACATTAAATTCATATTCATACACACAAAAGCAGACAGATAAAACTGCTACAGAGTGAACAGGAAAAGCAGCTAGCTGGCATCACTTTTAAATGTTAATGCATAAATAAAATTAAATATTTAATTATTTCATGTTTTTATACATCCATTAAACCCTTCCAGTGTGGCTCGGGCTTCTCAGTGCAAGACTTTTGCTAAATGAGAAGAAAGTCTGAGCTACTTGTGACTTCCACTAGTGAGATGCACTAATCAGGAAAGAGATGGAAGACATAACTATTAAAAGATTACTTGATAACTACTGAAATATAAATGGTTTTGTTCAGATTCTTTATTTTCCTTGGATATTTAAATTACTTGGGGAATTTAAATAAATCACTAAGCCAACAGGTATATAGTAAACCTTAGTACAAAACAAATTGTGCTGGTTCCAGAATTGAGAATGCCTTTACAGCAAGTTATTGACTCCAGCATATTAACTTGTAAATCCACTAGTTTCACTTTATCATCTATTGATCAGATGCACATACATGTGTTATAAATGAGCAATCCAAAAATAAATTAGTAGAATTTAATCATTTTGGGCCAGACTTGTCACAGCTCCTACATTTAGACACAAAACCTGCATAGCTAGTGTTCCCACTGTCTCTCTGTAGTCTGTGGAGAGAAAGGGAGGTTCCTCCAAAGGGAAATCGAGATGCTTATGTTTAGCTTCTGTTCTGAATAGGCCTTCAGAGAGCCTCACTCTCAGAACAGATTAGACAGCCTAGCCCACTTTAGCAGTCTAAAATAAGTTTTTAGAGTTCAAAGCTGTGACTTTTGCTTAAGTTCACGTAAGACTCAACATTTTCTTTTTTCTTAAGGTGAAAAAAAATAATACTATAGCTTCAGAAGTTAAATTGCAGCTGTTTCAAATCAAATCCACAGAAGTTTTGTTATGCCTTCTCAAGGCTCCTGGATCAAGGTTGTCATGCCTAGAAGCCCAAAACTGAATGGTGTATGTAGATAGCATTCAACAAGAACAGGGACTGGGTTTAGTTATAATATTGAGGAAAACATCCCTGATCCCCTGATTTCCATGCTTTAGTGTATTGAGTTTATGTGGCAAGGTTTTGGTAGCTGGGAAGCTGAAGGGTTAGCTTGTGGGAGCAGAGCTCTGGAGCTGTCTCCATGTCGGACAACATCAGTTCCAGGTGGCTCCAAAAAGGACCAGCCGCTGGCCAAAACTGAGCCAGTCAGCATCTCTGGTGGTGCCTCTGTGATAACGTATTTAAGGAAGGGTAAAAAAAATGCTACACATCAGCAGTGAGAGGAGAGGAAAAATGTGCGAGAAGCAGCTCGGCAGACACCAAAGTGAATGAAGAAAGAGGGAGGACGAGGAGGCGCTCCAAGAATAGAGATCCCCCTGCAGGCTGTGGTGACCATGGTGAAGCAGCTTGTGCCCCTGCAGACTATGGAGGATCAAGCCAGAGCAGATCTCCACAGTGTAACCCATGGAGGAGCCCACGGTGGAGCAGGTGGATAAGACCTGAAGGAGACTGCAGCCCATGAAGTGCACACGGAGGAGCAGTTTCTGGGCCAAGGCTGTAGCACATGGAGAGGAGCCCACACTGGAGCAAGAAGCCTGGTGGGAGCTGCAGTCTGTAAGGGACACACACTGGAGCATTTAATGAACACGATCCATGGGAGGGACCCATACTGAGCAGGGGAAGAGTATGAGGAGGAAGGCGTGGCACAGATGAAGATGATAAAACAGACCTCAGTCCCCTGTCCCTCCTACACTGCTCAGAGGTGGAGCAAGTAGAAGCATTGGGAGTGAAGTTGAGCCTAGGAAGAAGGGGCAGGGGTGGGGGGAAGGTGTTTTTAGTTTTGTTTTTATTTCTCAGTATCCTATTCTGTTAGTACAATAACAATAAATTAAAATAATCTTCCCCAAGTTGATTCTATTTTTCCCATGACAGTAATTGGTGAGCGATCTCCCTGTCTTATCTCAACCCATGAGCTTTTTCATTGTTTGTTCTCCCTCTGTCTTGCTGAAGAGGTGGACCAAGAGAGAGGCTGGGTGGGCACCTGATAGCCACCCAAGAGGCTAGCTAACATGTTGGCAATGATCTTCAGTCTGAGATGCTGTTACACAAGTCAGTGTGGTTTAAAACTTCCGTTAACACCCTCGAATCAAATATCATTACGGGAGTTTGATAACAAAGAAATTGAAAGTGCCTGATGATTCTACACGGGGCCAGAAAGTCAGAAAAATGCAGTACACTGAAGAGCTGTTGCAAGTTTTTGTCTCAGAGATGTTCTGTTTTAAAGCCACATGTTTTCAGCTCAATTTGTACTCAAAGGGGGTACTCTACTGAGCACCAAACCAAATACAGTTAAAGCCATTGTGTTACCTGTTTTTTCTTTTTCTCATTTGCACTGTCTTTGTTCAGTCTTTTAGGCCAGGACTTTCAAGTAACATTAAGCACAGCACTTAAATATGTCACTGTCTTAAGCTACAACTATAGTATAAATCTCGTGATCTATTGGTACATCCTGGGTCTAGCATTTCTAGCAAAGACTAGCATTAGAGAAAATCTAAATTATCATCTGACTTGAGCCCCCGAAGAGAAAACAATAAAAAATAATTTTATGATGCCATAATGACAAGAATAATATTTTACTTCCACTGTGAAAAGACGTCTTCCAGATTTCTCATTAATTCTTTTCTAAAGCCTATTGAAATGTAAGAACTCTGCAAAGTTTCATTCATTTTGTTTGTGCATAGTAAAGTTTTCTTTATAGCAAAAATACAGAAAATTTATCACTGCAAGGAATCTACTTCCCTCACTCTCTTTTTATATTAAATCTGCATTTGCAATTCTGATTTTGTGAGACAATTGTAAACTTGGTGCCTTTGTGCAGCCACCAGAGTAGTGTTTCCACACTGCATAGAGAATTTTACTCAGGCTAGAAACTCTGCTTGGGATGGGAAAAAAGAATCAATGCATTCAAACCTGCAGTAAATGGATTTCATATAAAAATACTTGGAGAAAAATTCAGAAACAAAATGAATAACGATTTGCAGTGTTTCCTAGTAGATTAAGTAGATACTGGTTCCTCTCTTCATCTTCCTGTTATGAAGATATGACTCCTCAGAGACCTTTTGGCACACACAAAATGCACTCCAGGTGTCTCATTCAGCTGGACCATACCCCAGCAGTAACATCATTTACTACATTAGTGCTCTGTGACCACAGAAGTGTTTAGAAGACACTTGCTGTACATAAAGAAAAAAGGGAGGCAGTCATGGGTTTGTTATTTAAAAAAAAAGAAAAAAAAAAAAAAAAAAGGAAGACATCCTGCAGCTGCAAAGCCAAAGAGCTTAGGGGAGGATCCTGTGCTGCAGATCCACCTGTGGCTCTTGTAACAGTCATATCTTGTCTTAAGAGGGCATCTAAGTGTGTGTTTGTCTCCCTAACAAAGTGTGCGTATGCTCTGCCTGTATACCAACACAGCCCTCAGTAATTTAAAACCTTTAAAGAACATAACCTGACTGGAGTCCTGCTTGTTGACTGCAGTACCCACAGAGTATCTGGAAGTAGAAATAGCTCTTAAAAAATCTGAAAAAGGAAGAAGTTTTCTAGTAGACCCTCATGATGGGAGTTAATTTTTGCTCCTTACCTCACTGGTCACAGTCTGTCAACATGTTCTTAGAAAGGAAGGCTTGTGAAAGGAAAGGAAGGGAGGAGGAAGCAGTTTCCACGGGTTTGGTGGAGGGAGTAAAGCAGCCTGCAGTTCCCAGAGGCATAACAGATAATCTTTGATGGCCTGAAGTCTGTAACATGGCATCTGCTAACAGGGTGAGAAAAATTTTCTCTGAATCTGGTAGCAGCTTTGGTGGGTGTTCTTTCAGACAGCCCTTCACAAGAAGCAACCTCCTCTCCATCCTCATCATTTTTCTTGGCACTCATAAAGCAGTTTAATGAGCTCATATCTTCCAAATCTTCCAGCAAGTCAGATGCTGATGGAGGGACAGAGATTTTATCTGATGAATGCTAAATGAACGGATTTAAAATTACAATATAGCTTTTACAGTTAAACAATAAAATCCATCCATTATGGGGTGCATGTGAGGAGAGTACAATACACCTAGATGTTCCACATCTCATTTGTCATGCCTTTCTGTAACTTTGGTCAGTTATAAAGTTCAAGGTGCTGAGGGAAATACTTGTACTTTGTGATGGGACAAAGTCATAAATTGGACTTTGTTTCCTCTCTAATGCAGATTACACGTATGTAAACTGCTACCCAAGTGTTGTACTTAGGATGTCTTCAGACTACCATCCTCACAAGTCTACTGCTTTTGCCTTCGGCTTCTTCGAAAACAGAACCAACCAACCAACCATGATTTACTTGTGTTTTGGTGCTTTCATCTGTGATCACACTGGTACTGAGAAGCTGGATGGACAGATACAAAGACTGTTCTGAACTTTATTGAATCTGATTAACTGCCTGGTTCTGGGTGAATTTAAATTTGTCAAGAGTAAACATCTCCTGTCATCTTTTCTCTATCCCCAAAGACAAGTGAGATCTTCACAGGATTTCAGAAACAATGGCTCAGAAACGTCACTAGTTTTGAAGACAAATGCAAGAGCTGCCTGTCAGCTCATTCACTGACCAGCCAACCAAGTCAGCTAACTCACTGTCTCCCTTTTTCCATTTGTCTGTTTGGCATCACATACTTCTGTTTTCAACACTGGCAAATGCATTTCAACCAGCATGGGGATCCAGCAGGAACTGGGCCAGGGGAGGTGGGGAGCAGTACTCACTGTTTTCCAGCAGTCACTTCTACACACTGGTACAGACTGCCCGGAGTACACCTCCCACGACCCAGTGGTGTGTGATCAGTCAGCCAGATCCCAAACTGGTAACATGGCTACTTTATTTTACCCATAGGTCTGGCCACACATGAACAATTAAAATCTGCCCATGGTTTAAAGTAGAAGCG